>NC_140752.1:95990625-96672500 GCF_051527215.1 Medicago sativa | reverse complement strand
GGGAAGGATGAATCGCTCCCGAAAAGGAATCTATTGATTCTCTCCCAATTGGATGGACCGTAGGTGCGATGATTTACTTCACGGGCGAGGTCTCTGGTTCAAGTCCAGGATAGCCCAGCTGCGCCAAGGAAAAGAATAAAAGACGGATTTGACTCCTTCATGCATGCTCCAACTTGGCTCGGGGGGATATAGCTCAGTTGGTAGAGCTCCGCTCTTGCAATTGGGTCGTTGCGATTACGGGTTGGATGTCTAATTGTACAGGCGGTAATGATAGTATCTTGTACCTGAACCGGTGGCTCACTTTTTCTAAGTAATGGGAAAGAGGACCGAAACATGCCACTGAAAGACTCTACTCAGACAAAGATGGGCTGTCAAAAACGTAGAGGAGGTAGGATGGGCGGTTGGTCAGATCTAGTATGGATCGTACATGGACGGTAGTTGGAGTCGGTGGCTCTCCTAGGGTTTCCTCATCTGAGATCCTGGGGAAGAGGATTAAGCTGGCCCTTGCGAACAGCTTGATGCACTATCTCCCTTCAACCCTTTGAGCGAAATGCGGGAAAATAAAAGGAAAGAAAATCCATGGACCGACCCCCTCGTCTCCACCCCATAGGAACTACGAGATCACCCCAAGAACTACGAAAAATTCCAAATGAAAGCCAAGAATTTGTCGTGGTTCTTTTAATATTAAAAAACGGCAAAAGTGATTTTTTTTTTTAAGAAAAAATAGATTTTTTTTTAAACAAACCAGACTAATTTCATTGTTAAATATCCGGTTATAAAAATAGTACTCCTTTTGTTTCAAAATAGAGGTCACTTTTATTAGCTTTGTATATTAGAGATACATAGTTTAGTTACAAGGAATACTAGTCCTATTAGTATATATAGGTGTAACCTCCCCATAAGTGGGTTAACTTTCTCAAATTGTAACATTTCATTTTCCATCAATAGAAAGAATTCACAAGCTTTTCTCTCCTTCATCAATGGATGCCATGTTTCCTAACATGGTATCAGAGCTAATCTGGTATCCTCCTTGAAGGAATTTTCCGCTGCCTTTTCCAGAGAAAATTCAATTTTCTCATCTTCATTTTACTTTCCTTTTTTCTTTTTCTCGTTCACTTTCTCGAGAAAATCATTCATTTTTTTCTCTGCTTTCTTCTTCGCCATTCTGGATCGGATATATTTCATTTTCTCTCAATTTCATCCAATTTTCTTGATTTGATACTATTTTCTATCTACTCATTAGCGATTCTCTCCGCTAATCAGTTAGATTTTGTTGTTCCTTTTTTCCCCAAATCCTAGGGTTTCGCGATTCAAATTTGATTACGTTTCGTTTTGTTATGTTTAATCTTTGATTCAATTTTGCTTGTGATTTCTTTTTCATGAAATTGAATCAAAAAAAAAATCGATTCTGATTCATTTTTTCTTGCTCTCTGTCCCTGATTCGTATCGATTGAATTCGATTTCGAGTGAACGATTTCTTGTTTCGGTCTTCTACATCGATTCTTGTTATGACTCTAATTCTGCTTTGATTTCTTGTTCAAGTGACTGAGTCACAAATTGGAGACATGTCTGTGAAGTTTATCCGCTTCGTTGAAGGGTGCATATTGCTTCTGTTTAAGAAATTTCCTCTTTGTCATTGCGGTTCAGTGTTGTGTAATCATTTCAGTGTCCATAAGCTGTTTGATTTTAGGTTGTGCTTTGATTCTTGTGGTCTTTGATTATTGTGAACACAAGGTGTTTGTTAAAAGTCTTCATTGAAAATAGATTGGTGATAAAATTAGTGAAGTTCCTGAAGAGTTGTTACGTGAACATTCCTCTGGAGGTGGTTAGTGAACTACAGCTGTGAGAGGTTCATCCAATTTGTATATTCTGAAACGTATTAGCAGAATTGTGTTTCACTGCTTTCTGCTCACTACTGTTGGATTGTCTCAAATTTGGTTGTTGTTAGTAGCTTGAAAGCTACATCTTATGAAGTACTTTATTTTGAAGACTTTTGTTTGAAAGGTATTTGATTTGGAGCAAATATTCGTGGTTCACATTTTCATTTGAAGGCTCATGTTTGTTGGTTTTTCAATATGACTAATGGCTGGTTTTGAATCTTCCAAGTTAAAGGACATATCCTATTAACTAAGGAATCCCTTTTCTCATGGAAAATCACACTTTCATTTTTTTCGCTTCGATTCTGTCTGTCTTCGCTCCTCTCACATTCATTCGTTCGAGCAGCTTCGCTCCTCTCCTGTCGAGTGCCTTTGATCCTTGGTAGGTCTATGGTAAATCTATGGACTTTCCTTTTTGTGTCTATTTCTGCTACTGTCATGATTGAGTTGGGATCATCATTCGCGGCTCTTAAGTTTTGGACATGTTTTGTGGTTCATTGGATGTTGATTAATATGTGGTAAATGTTTGAAGAAAATTGGTATGAGGCTTCCTGGGTTGGTTATTTGGAATATGGATAATGCATGTTGCTGCCTAAAGCTGATTGTGTCCAGTCCTAGTTGCAGTTCATCTCCACTCATGTGTTTTGATGAAGTCTTCAAATTTGATAAATGCTAAGTTACTTGCTCGTTTCTGCAAGTTTCTTTTGCCTCTAGTTCATCATTTTATATCTTATGTCCTTGACTAATGGAGTATCAAGAGTTTGTTGCTGCCTTCTTTGGTGTCTAAGTTCCATGATTTGGCTGCTGAATTTGTCATCTAGCTTGAAGGCAATTTTCGGTTGGTTTTCCTTGCTGGCTATATTGGTTCAAGTTCTAGTGCAAGTGAAGGCAAAGGCTTATCTTTGTGGTTCTAACTCTTTTTTTTTTTTTTTCTGCTTGCTGGAAGTTATTTGATTGTTTGGTTTTGTGCCTTATGTGCACAAACTTGTTTGCTATTTTGTTGACGCCATTGGTTTTCAACATGTTGGTTTCTTTGTTGAGCTCTAGCATGCTGTTCTTGGATTGCTTGGAAGCATTGGTTTTGGCCTATGGTTTGAATGCATCAACATGGATTTGTTTTCTATGGTTTGAAGACACATCACATGGTTATGCATCTCTATTGGCTTGCATTTGTTTTTTTTTCTTGTCTCGGCTTGGCATAGGAGGGCATCACTTTTATCTTTGGAACATTGGTCTTGTATATGACCTCCTTCCATTGTAGACTATGGCCCTTCCTTGCATTTGGTTTTTCTTGTCTCGGCTCGGCATAGGAGGGCATCACTTTTATCTTTGGAACCTTGGTCTTACATATGACCTCCTTCCATTGTAGACTATGGCCCTTCCTTGCACTTCTTTTTGGATATCATCATTGATTTTGGATATCCTTGTTCTTCTTGTCTTGTGCTTCTTTCTTGAGTTCTTGAGCACTCTTGATGGTTAAGCGTTGTGCCTTAATTGGCTTTGTTGATATTGGCTTCTACCGGATGGTGGTTAAGCGTTGCTTTGATGCTCCTTCCTTCAATTGGTTCAACCTTGAGTTGTGGTTGCTTCTTGTTGGATGAGCACTTCTTTGATATTTTTCTTAGCCAATGTATTTCCGGCATCTTTCCTTGTATTTTCTCATTTCAAGTTGGATGTGTTTTTTAAACACCTTCCAACTTGAGGGGGACTATTAGAGATACATAGTTTAATTACAAGGAATACTAGTCCTATTAGTATATATAGGTGTAACCTCCCCATAAGTGGGTTAACTTTCTCATATTGTAACATTTCATTTTCCATCAATAGAAAGAATTCACAAGCTTTTCTCTCCTTCATCAATGGATGCCATGTTTTCTAACATTGTAACCAAAAAAAAAAAAATAGAGGTCACTTTTGCTATTTTTTTTTGTCTCAAATTATTTATCTCGAGTAAACCATCAAATTAATCTCTTTAATCATCTATAACTACGCACTAACTATTAAAAAAAAAGTGTTCTATTATACGATAGATATTTTATCATTAAAATCAATATTATTAATCATTTTTTCTAAAAAAAAAAATCATTTTGTTAATACTCAAAGTAAAACTCAAATATGATGCCTAATCTAAGTTGTACTTAGAGATGGTGTACGAATAGACTGAATTTCGGAGAAGGGAAAACTTATCGTAGAGAAGAGACGTAAAATAGAGGGGAGAAGTGACCCGGAGTGGAGTTGGTTGAAAGCAAATTTCATCCTTCTCATCCCCACAATCATACATTATCAGTATCACTCACAAACATTTGAAAGCAAAGCTCCTCCTTCTCAAATCAGCGTTACTTCAACCCCAACCCTAGCGCCGCCGGTCGCTATTTTCCTTGCCCTTCCCCGTTTTGACGGAACCACCGCATAGGAGGTAAGTCTTTGATTCTCTTACTTTGCTCACTTTATGCTTTCATACTTGATTGATTGATGGATCCAATGTTATGCTTTTATTAATTCAAGGGAGGAAGATGAGTTAACAAAAAGAATGTTGTTGCTTAATCTAATTGTTCTCCAGTATGAGATTAATCATTTAGAATTACCTCACACTTACACGTCAACACCCGACAGTAATTTAAGAAAATGACGTAATTGAGTCTAATCATATGTGTTGATGTTGGACACCGGACACGCCTTCAATCAGAAGTGTCCGTAACACATAGGCAGCAAATTTAGATTTTTTTTTTTTTTTTCCTATAGCTGGATGATTTTGCAGAATTTAGATTGTTCTGATTAAGTGTTTTTCTCATTATTCATGTCATAGTATAGAGCTGAAAATTTAAATAAAGCCTTGCTTTTGTTTTCTTCATTAAAACTTCAGCAAGGAGCGCACTATTCTTCTGATGTCTTTTCTTAGTTCATTACTCATGAATTTCCTGCAACATATGCTTAAATTGGATACAACTAAACTCCGTCATCTTTTGTTTAGTGGCTTTTGTTGTGCTATATTTCGGCAAGCAGGTCTGAATCTGCTGGCTTTAGTATTGAAGAGAATTTAACATAACATCGATTGATGGCTCGTTCTCATGTGTGCTTCCCAATTCATGCTTCATAATAAAAATAACCTTTCAGTTTCAGTATATACTATCGTTGAATAGCGGCTATAGTGCTATTGCATAGTAGAGTTTGAAGAAATCACTTTTGTTTGATATACTATTTAGTACAAACTATTGTGAAGTAGCTGCTATAGCGGCGTTATAGCACTGTTGCATAGCAAAATTTGAACAAACCGCTCTTTTCTGCAATATGCGATTGACAATATATTATATATAAATATGGTTGAGCTTGTTGTTTTTCAGTTAGTTGTCAGGATTCAGAATGAATATCAACTGTTCTTATTAGATGCATCAGTTGTCAATTTTAGGTGTAGTACAACTTTTAGTATGGAAGGCATAACTGTGATGTTTGGTGTCACTGTATTGCAAAAATTTGCTGTACTGTTTGATCTCTTAAATATTTGATATATTGCTTGATCTTTTAAATGATTGATATAATATGGTCACATATAGAAAGCATAACCGTGATGTTTGGTGTCACTGTATTGCAAAAATTTGCTAGCATGTATTTTTTTGAAATGTCATGAGGATTTTGAAATGTGATCACTCTTAATATAACAATCCGATCGGTTTTAAATTGGTTCACAAAACTCAAAACTAGTGTGAGGGGAGGAAAATGGCTCAGTTTGCGAAAGCCGGACCATAAAATGGAGTTGTTTATTTTGGTTCAGTTAATTGAACCAGGCACGAACCAATCTCTAAGGCTTTCTTTGCGAGTTCGGAGGGGAAGGGAATGGAGGGTTTGGAAAAAGATGAAGGAGTAAGTGGAAAAAATAGAGGACATTGGGAGGAGAGGGCTTTGACGGGTTTATTTTTCTTCAAAATATAAAACCCTCCCCATTTGGGGGAACTAAAAAATTGTATTGGAGGAGGGTTTTGGGGGGTTTGGGAGGGTTTATATGAATTCATCAAATATAATCTATGTTGTTATAATATTCTTAAAATTAAAAATATATTAATCATAAGCATTAGTTTATCGCTCTCTAAAAAAATATTCTTTCAAAAAATGTGAAAGATTTCTCAATTTTCCCATATATTTCTCACCCCACAAAGCCCTTCCTTCCCTTCCCCTCCAAACTCGCAAACAATGCCAAAGTGTTTTCCTTCCAATTTTATTTAAATTTTATCTTTATCTATTATTGTGCATACATGCAAATATGATTAATATCTAGTTAGATAATAAAAAACTGTGTTAACTTGATTTGTTGTTATTGCTGTTCTGACTTCAACTTGTAGGCATGAGCATGAATGCGTTCAAGGCATATAAGTCCTGTGTCCCAATTGCTTATAGCCCCAATCTCTACATAACGCTAGTGAGGGGTATTCCGGGGACCAGAAAGCAACATAGGCGCACTTTGGAAGCACTACGCCTCGGCAAATGCAACCGAACTGTCATGCGATGGAACACACCTACTGTTAGGGGAATGATCCAGCAGGTTTCAGCACAAGATCTATCAGATCCATTTTGAAACTACCTATCTCCCTGTATACTAACAACATTGGTAACTTGGTATTTGATATAGGTCAAGAGGTTAGTTGTTGTTGAGACAGAGGAGATGCACAAGGCCCGCAAAGAGAAGGAGGAAACCCACAGAGCTCTTCGTCCTCCATTGGTCATAAACCATCAACCTGCTTCTTCTGCTTAGGGTACCTTGCAATGTTTGCTGATATGGTCTTCTCAGTACCAAAATCTTCAAATGCCTAAGTTTGAGGTTGTGCCTCATATGGTTTTATTTGCTTTGATGATTATGTTTTAGTTTTGAATCTATAATTTTTAAGTTGTTTCAAGTGATGCAACATTAGTCTAATTTAGTCCTCTGTGCTTGAAAACAGTTTATCAATTTCAGTTTGGAATCATTTATTCTATAAATGCTTATAGAATTAACAATATTTAACAGTACATTTAAAAGAACATCTAAAAGTATGTTAGTAAAAAACTTATTGACATGTACACAACTAGCAATTTCTTAAAATCATCTGATAAAAAAACATTCTTGGTCATAATATAGTAAATTATTGGATATGATTCAAACCTTATATTCCTTACTTATTCAACTGTGTGAAATTGTAGCCACTAAATTACTTGACCAAAGAACGAAAAAATTATTGGATATTAAAACTTATTGGAGAATCTATATGTTGTTCTTGCTTGTCTTGGGTAGGTAAACTTACACTGTTTTTCAGACTTGTATGTTGATATGCTTATGCAAAATTGCGGGTGGATCACTGTGATAATGGTATACCTACCGTGACATCAAACACACACTAACTCTTTCCGTTAGACTTCAACTCCATTAGTGCAAGAACTTTTTAAAACAAAAATTTAGTTTAATTAATAATTATTTGTTGAAAATAATATTTAATAGGGACATTATTTACCAAATGTTAAACCTTGAAATAACAATGTAATATTGAATTCTAACACAAATAATAAAGATTACTTTTTAACTTTTGCACATGTTGGTTGCACGCAACATATGTCTTAATAAATTTTCATCAAATAAAATCATATTCATAGAAATCTGAAGAAGAAAAAAATTTAAGATACATTTGGGATCAAACTTGCAACAAAAATATATTTAAAGCGAAAAAGATTTAAGGGGTGAATTTGATGCCTAAAAAATTTGGGAGCCTAAAGCTTTTATTTTGGTGACGGTCTCCTTGCGTCGGCCCGATAGAGGGAGTATGCTATTAGCAACAATCATCTTAAATCTTTGTTTACGAATAAATCAAGGGTCATTTTGTCGATAAATAAATAAATTAAGGGTCATGTTAACACGTGTCCTAAAGACACTTGATAAGTTTCCACTAATAACAAATATCTAATCCCATTTGGGTTGGTCTGGTGGTATTGGCTTATGACCTGGGAGTGCGCTCATTCTTGAGGTTTCAAGTTTGATTCTCCCCGATGCCAATTTTGATGGATTAATTTAGCTACTTAAAAAAAATAACAAATATATATTGAAAAAAAATTATCAACAGTTTGAGAAATAAATGGCACAACTTCTAATACATTGCATCTTTAACACTCCCTCTGTCCCTTTTTATAAGAGTGCTTTACAAAAATCGCGGGTATTATGAAAATTTGTTGGAGTAATAAAGTTGTCTCAATGTGTGTAAATACTACTCCCTCTGGTACTTTTTACTAGAAACAATCGACTTTTTAGATACATTGAATAAATTATGTATGTGATTTAGATTCTAGACCAGATACATAAATTTTTCAATGTATCTAAAAAGTCAATTGTTTATTGTAAATAAGACCGGATAGAGTACTAAATTACCCTTTATTAAAGATACACTTAATGATAGCTTTTCATATACCAAAACAAATTGATAGTATTGATAAGGGGTATATTTAAAAAAGAGTAATAAATACATTTAGAAATTTGAATATAATCTTATATTTAAGCATGACAATGGGGCGGGGTGTGGACATGTTTTACCTTCCCCGTCCCCATACCCTACTCCCATATACTTACCCGTTACCCTACCCATACCTAAGGGGGATGAGAAATCGAATCTCATCCCCATCTCCGACGGGTTCGGGTATCACCGCCTCATCCCCATCCCTGCAGTGGATAATTTTTATAATAAAAAAAGAAGTATTTTTCTGCCACAGACGTAATGTTGAATGTATTATCTTGCAAATAGATGATGATGATTGATGGCTATGGTGATGGAGAAGAGAGAGACCGAGACTAAGAAGTGAGTGTCATCCAAGAGAATGAGACTCTGATACGATTAAGGACAATAAAGAGAACTCTGAGAAGTGAGTATCATCTGAGAGTACCCATGTTTTAAACTCGAGAAAAACCTAAACTCATACCTAAACTCAATCAAAGCGGAGAAAATCTATCAAATTAGATTTGGTTTAGGCGGGTACCCGCCAATATGAGTTTTGTTGACGTGCCTACTTATATTTAGAAACAATTTTTTGTTGTTGTAAATACTCTTATGATTAAGACGGATGAAGTATTTTAACATGTACGAACACATGCTAGCATTCTTATAAATTATTGTGGATTATAAATTCTTTTAAGAAAATAGGGGCTCTGGCTGCGGTACGAGAGCTGAATGGGTCATGTACCCGTGCATGACCTTAATTTCTTTTTTATTTTTGGTGCAAATTGAATTTGACCCATTAGATATATTTTTAATATAGTGAATGGTTGTGATCTCTTTGAATTGTGACCTGCTAACATTTTATTATTAAAACATATATATTGATTTTAAAAAATACAAATGAATTTAAAATCAGATTTAATAAAAGGGTGTTTTGAGTATTGTTGAAAAAATTGTGAAAATTTCAGGATCGGTTCTAGAAACATTACAATGGATTTTGAGTTTTTTTTTGTTACAATTGATAAAACATTAAAATGATTTTTTTTATAATTTTCATTAAATCTTTAAAACTAAATTTCATTTTAATTAAATTCAATTGTACTCCCCTTTACCATGAATGAATATCTTTAATACAGTATTTTTTTTTAAGTTGTACTAATAGGATTTGTGTTTGAATTCACAAAATAAAAACCGATAAAGGAAAATTCATGATTTTGTTCATCAAATTCCAGGGTGGGCATGCTTAATAATGTGCTTGGCTAATTTTAAAAATTCGGTTAAGTTTTTGTATTATAATTAAGTTTTGGCGAAAGAGAATTTAAATTATAGGCTAACTTACATCAGAGGTCATTTAAGTTATTTAATTGTAACAATTTGGTCCGTTAAGTTGTTTTTGTACCACTTAGGTACCTTAAGTTAATAATTGTAATAAGTTGGTCCTTCAAGTTTTGAATATAATTGATTCTGAGAGAATTAATTCTGACAGAATTGATTCTGAGAGAATTGATTTATGTTTGAATACAATAATGCAAAATTGATTAAATAGACTGAATGTTGTTTGGATAGTTTTGATCAAAATTGTTTTTGAACATATAATTACTAAAATGGACATAGCTAACTACAAATAAATGGACATAGTTGAATGTATAAGTAGATCAATACTAAATGTAAATATATTAGTTAATTTAAATAAATAAATTTTCTATTAATTAGTTTAAAAAATAGTAAATACGACCATTAAACCAATCTTTTTTATGAAAATATTTGTTCATATATTTTATATTTTTTGATAAAATATATTTAAGTTAAATAATACTATAGTTAGTTGTCAAAAATGATAAAATATAGCCCAAAAGAAAGGTAAAAGAAAAAATACAGTAAATCTGAACGGAAACACGGTAAAAGAAAATGACCATAAATATTTTCTGGAGGCTAACTTGGTTAGTTCATTAAATTTGGTTCATCAAATTAAATACAAAGCAAAAAGAATGAGAATTGATAAAGGGTAATAAAGGAAAATAATAGGTCGTAATAATCAAAATATAAAATGTATTGGAGAATTGATTCTAGTAAACTCAAAAGCTAGGAATTGTAGCTTCAACCAGAATTGTTTTTGGAGATATGAATTGATTTTGAAAAGTTGAACTAAACATGTTGGAATTGCTAGTTTTCACTTTTGAAGCTACCAGAATTGCTTTTAAAGGGTGTTGAAGCTGAACCAAACGGATACAGGTTATTTAAGTTATTTTATCGTAACAATTTGAGGAATTTAAGACCTTATAAATAAAAGTTATTCGGGGCTTAATAGTCACAAGTAAATAACTTAAAGGACCTAAATGTTACGAAAAATATTTAAAAGACTAACATGTTACAATTAAATAACTTAAAGAATGTATGTGGTATGAAACAAACTTAAAGGGTCAACATGTTATAATCAAATACCTTAAAGGATCTCCGATGTAATTTAGCTTAAATTAAAATTGCAAATCTAAACTCATCTTTACTAAGATCAATGGCATCGAAGTTTGACTACTGTTAGATTGGTTGCACATTACGATCACTCATATTCGCAACGTGCAATTAAAGTAAAAGCAGCCAAACCTCTATGACAACGATCCTAGTGTGGAAGAATTTAGATGTGCAATTTTAATTTGGTACTAACATTCACCCACAAGACTGAATATGTTTCTAGAATCTGATTCCTTATAAACATCTCAAATTTTATTTTTAATCATCCTAAAAAATTTAACAAATTTTGATCTCTAACAAGGAAGGGCATTCCACCGACGAACAAAATGGACCCAACCGACTAACGATATTAAATATAATCAATCTGACCGTTGAATATGACCTAATTGGAATAAGAACAAAATAGGAACTGTAATTTCGGCATTAGAATCTTCGGTATAAGTCAATCCGACAAATTATCCCTTCAAAAACCTCAGCAACATGGAATGACATTCCTCCAACTAACAAAATCGACCCAACCGACTAACGATATCAAATATAACCAATCTGACCGTTGAATATGACCTAATTGGAATAAGAAAAAAGTAAGAAATGTAATTTCGACATTAGAATCTTCAGTATGAGTCAATCTGTAAAACTATCACTTCAGAAATCTAATCAACATTGAAAGACATTTCTACAACGATCAAAACGAACTCAACAAACTAACAATATCAAATATAATTAATGTGACCTTCGAATTTGACCTAATTAGACTAAGAACGAAGTAGGAATTGAAATTGCAGTAACTAAAATCTTAGGCATAAGTCTATGTCTATCCGTGAGAATCCTACAATTACTTACTCTCGTTCGATGAGAATTCTTCCAAAACTTGACTATCCATTCTTATACGAGAATCTTACCAATTGCGTAAAATCCTCTATACATACATTTGAGAATCACTAAAATGAACAAATACACATGGCATATCAAAATCAAATACAAAGAAAAAATTACATGTGACAATGCAAAGTTGAATCACTAATATATAATCATATTTATTTATTATTACAATTAATTAATTATGAAAGTCATAGTCCAATTACCATTTAAGACAAACATGAAAAAGACACGGGATAAATAATTTCATTGATAAATATAAAATTTATATTTTTATAGATTAAAAAATAGAATTTTATCACCCCGTGCTGGCACGGATTAACACACTAGTTAAAATATATTTCCTCCGTTTCAAAATGAGTGTCGCTTTGGCCAATTGCACACATATTAAGGAATGAAATAAAGTAGTCAAATGTTATAACAATTTTACCAAATAATCCTAATCAACTATTGGTTTGTTTTTCATTAAAGAAAAAATAATACTTTGAAAGTAGTGTAACATAGTATTAATTGAAGGGTACAATTGAAAATAAAAAGTTATTATTGCATTGGAAACTGAAAGCGACACTCATTTTGAAACAATTTTTTTTTGCTAAAACGACACTCAGTTTAAAACGGAGGGAGTAATTGATAGTGTTCCAAATTCTTCTTTATGCAAATTCTTTTTTGGGTTAATAGTGTTTTACCCCTTGTAATATAGGTCATTTTCGGGTTTACCCCTGTAAAATATATTTTTTTATTTACCCCCTGTAAAATATTTTTTTTCAGAATACCCCCTATTAGGCCATACAAAAACGAATTTTTATTTTTATTTTTACAAAAATTTTGGTTTTTGTATGGCCTATTAGGGGGTATTCTGGAAAAAAAACTTTTATAGAGGGGTAAATCAAAAAAAAAAATTACAGCAGGTAAACCTGAAAATGACCTATATTACAGGGGAGTAAAACATCATTAACCCTTCTTTTTTTCAATTATAACTACCAACATTATATGATATTCAAGTCATAATAATCTGTCATTTTTTAGAGCGTGATTAGTATGGAATTAAATATATACAAACTAGAGGACAAATTAGTGATAATTTAATTACACTCCTCCGTTCATATATGTAAGCATCTTTTAGACTAAAAAATGTCTCTAAATATAAACCTCTTTTCAAATTAATAGATGTATTTATTATTTTTTCTTAAACACACCTCTACTTAATACTACTACCCTGTTTTAAAATATGATGAGTCAAATTTAATACACATATAAACAAATGACAATTTGGTAATATTAACACTCAAAATAGACTTTGACTAAATTGCACTAACAATTTACTCCCTCCGTTAATATAAGCAAATTTTGACTTTTAAGTTAATTCAATTAATGATGTATGTGGTCTATATATATATATACCACATACATCATTAATTGAACGAACCTAAAAGCCAAAATTTGCTTATATTTAAAAACGGAAGGAGTATTATTCTTTTCTTGGTGCATATTTATTATTTGGACTTCTAAATAAACGGAAGGAGTATATCTTGAAGACACTTAGTAATTTTTTGTTTATTAATGTGCTTCGAATGAGTTAATACAGTACTGTATGTTCAAAGAAATAGTATGCAGGACAATTAATGAAAAAGTGGCTTTTATAATTAAAGTTCTTTGCCCGGGGGCATTCGTTAACATTTCCCTTATTTAATATTCTCTCTGGTCATTATTATAAACAAATTTTAACTTTTTAGATTTATTCAGTAAATGATATATGTGGTCTACAATATAGACAACATACATCATTTATTGAATGAACCTAAAAAGTCCAAATTTACTTATAATAGTGACCGAAGGGAGTAGATATCAATAAGTCAACTAAACACACAGACAGACTCCATCTCTCCTTTCTTTCTCCAATTCCAACAACTACACTTTGAATAGATGTTGCATCCACATTGGTTGACTAAATGACAACGTTATTCATCAATTCAACCATCCATTTATTATTGGTACTATAAAATCTATCACTTTTTATTGGTGACCAACATTTCAGAACATCATTGTCGGGTTATGGCTCATTGAAACTAAAAAATTGCTCTTTTAAGCAAGTAGTGTTGATTTAACCGATAATCCATGGAGAATGTTATTTTAAAGATAAATGATATTTTGACATCTATTTGTTGACAATCTTGTTTTTCTCATTTTTTATTGGTCAAAAACAATGGAGAGAGAAAAAGGAAGAGAGAGGATAACAATATCATGTGAGTATGAGAGAGAAAGTTGTTCAAAAGTTGTCAAAAAGTGGTTGTCAAAATATCATTTCTCTATTATAAACGTCACATTTGAAATAAGCATGATTCTCTATTTTTATTTTTTTTAGAGAAAGTGTGATTCTTTATTTATAAGGCTTAATTAATGCTTTGGTCCCTTAACTTATTTTTGGATTTCAATTTGGTCTCCTAACTTTAAACTGTCTCAAATTGGTCCCTTAAATCTTACACCGTTTACTATTATGATCCTCTCCGTTAGTTTTTTTTATAAAAACTGTTAACCTTTGCCACATGTCAGTTTTGATTAGTGATCAATGGTTGGATTTGAAAAGCACACCTGGCATACTGTGGACTCACAACATATGATAACTCCTATTTTTAACATTTTAAAAAACTTATTTAAATTAAAAATCAATGTCATGCATCACTGAAATTCGAAGAAAATGTTCATCAAAAAATCCAGATCTACATCAAAGACCCAGAATCTAAAAGAAAATGAAAAATTCAAATTAATGCATAAAAAAGCCAAAACTCAATCAAGTTAACCATAACCCCATCGACATCAAATCCCCAAACAAAAAACACTCTAATCCTCATTATCTTCACCAATTTGCTGTTGTTGGAGTTTATTTTTGAAACTCGTTCATATGAAGAGGGAACAATACGAGATTTGTATTCATTTGAATACGCCACCATTGAATTGTGTGAAAGCATAATATTAAAGCTAACTTGAAGATTCTTATTCAAAAGGGTTGTTTAAAGTTATCACATATGCAACATAACTCACAATTTGTCTTTTTTGTGCTTTCACGTGAAGATAATCAATCCCTTGAATTCCTTTGAACACAAACCCAACACACCAGACATGTGAGTGAGAGTTTAATTGAGATAAAATTGCAATCTTTGGAAAACAATTAGCAGTACGTTTCAGATTTCGATGGCGGATCTCTCCTCCTCGTCAATGGTGACAATGACTTGAATGGGTTTTGAAAAAGTGGATTCCAACAACAAATTGGAGAAGATTGAGTGTTATCCGCCGTCACAGTAGTAGCCTTAATTTCTCCTCCTCCTCTTTTACATAGCGCATCCCTGAGGTTGTGGTAACGCCAGAGGTATGCATCACCACCGCAATCAACGAAGTCATAACAGAATAGCAACAACAACGATTTTCAGTAGAAAATCTCAAAGCCAAATTCAATATACACAGCAAAAACACGAAAATCTTTGAACAACGACAATGATTTTAATCTATGTACAGAAATTCGAGATTTCCGACTGGGATGGGTGTGAAATTGGATTTGGGAATGGGGAAGAAGAATTAGGGATTGAGCAATTGGGAACGGGGAAGAAGAAACACGGTTCTGAAGAAAGAAGAAGAGAGGGATGAAAGAAGAAATAAGTCAGGGGCAGTATGGTCTTTTCTTAAATATTTGATTTTTAATTTAAATAAGTTTTCGAAAATGTTAAAAATAGGAGTTATCATATGTTGTGAGTCCACAGTATGTCATGTGTGCTTTTTAAATCCAACCATTGATCACCAATCAAAACTGACATGTGGCAAAGGTTAACAGTTTTTACAAAAAAACTAATGGATAGGACCATAATAGTAAACGGTGTAAGATTTAAGGGACCAATTTGAGACAATTTAAAGTTAGGGGACCAAATTGAAATCCAAAAATAAGTTAAGGGACCAAAGCATTAATTAAGCCTTATTTATAACTAGCGAAAAGACGGACACATTACGCCAACGTTTAAAAATTATGATTTTTTTATCAAATTTTAATTTTGATTAAAAGTAAAAACATAAATGTTTTTCGCTTTCAAATTATAACAAATCAAACTAACCATGATTATCTATTTCAATGAAACCAGCAATATAACAAAAAAAATCTTTAAAAAAACAATATAACAAAAAAATATAATCTAAATTCTTATTTTTTTAATGATACCAACAATAATCTTTATAAAAAAAAAGTTGTTGTTTAATGGTATAATTGGGATAATCAAAAAGTAAGTGTAGATGCACTCATCTAGTTTGTTACACTTATTAAATGATAAAGGAAACAATTGGACATTTGTGTTTGTTACACTTTTATTTTAATATTTAAATTTATTCTTATCTATTTGTTACATGTGTTATTTGAATGAAAAATTGAAGACATTTTTGGAAAGAAAGATCCAGCCCAAAAGAGCTGAAAGGGGTAGTTTTCTTTATATATAGTATAGATAATGAGACATATCTTTTCTTCTTATTGATCTACTAAAGAGAGGAGATTTATGGTTAATTTTGACCTGAAATCACCTATTCGGATTATTTTTCGTTCTCTTTTAGTTAATTAAGTGATTTTCACATATTTTTAGTTTTCTTTTGTTTGTTTTTGTGATTTCGCTGTCTAGTACGACTTTTAGTTAATTAAGTGATTTTCACATATTTTTAGTTTTCTTTCGTTTGTTTTTGTGATTTCGCTGTCTAGTACGACTTTGTATATTTTAATTTTTCGTTTTTGTGCGGTAATTAAGTTTCTGATTTCACGTCTTAATGTGGTGTTTATTTGATTCAAGTTTAAAGATTAGTTTTGATCAATAACATATTCAATCAACGACTTTTACGTCATTATCGTTGCATATCTGGAAACATGAATATTTCGGTGACTTGAATGTAGTTATATTTATAGACATATGTGCTCTGCCGTTTATTCTATTAACATGGATTTTGTGACCTTGTTTACATGTTTTTTTTATCGACTTTAAATTTGTATTGTATCAATATATTTTTATCAATTTGAATCAATATAGTCTATTTTTATTTGAATGAATATAGTCTATTTTTATCAAAGAACAATGAGGGATGTTAACAAGTGTGGTACTCCTAATATCACATATTTAGTAATCAAAGATAAAAATTTATATTAAATATTGAGTATTTAATTCTTTTAAGTTTAATGATTATTTTTTTAAACCCAAATTTTAAGATAGTTTTATATACATGATTCCTCATCACGTGCTTTTAATGCACTTGTTATCATTTTTTTCAACAGTATACCCACTTCATTAACCACGCTACTTTATGACTAATTATTTTCTATTGCATTGCTTTCAACTAGGATACCATTACCCGTGCGTTGCACGGCTTTTGTCCCTATTAATTCAATTACACGAACCAACACCAATATAAAAAAAATTATTTAATATTTTAGTTTATTAATACAAGAATAAGAAAAAAATTATGATGCATCAAGGTTTCAGAAATAAAATAGAGGTATATCACGTGATGAAATTATAGAACGAATGGAAATCAATATTTAAAAAATGTTAAACTTCGAGTGATTGGACAAAAGATGAAAAAGATGCAAAGTAACTATTAAATTTAAAAAAGACAACCTCTAAAGTCTTAATTACGGAAAATTCATAAGAATAACATGGAACAGAGCGTTGATCCACCTAATGAGCAGAAGCGAATCACATAATCTAAAATGACAGATCCAAAATCAAAAATACTGAATAGATGACTAACTCATAACATTACAAGGTCAGAAACGACACCAAGGTACAATATAAAATATTTATTTGATTGAATTATACAAAATATTGCTATGATCAAATATATTTATGTAATATTTATTTTTGTCAAACAGTCCCACATCGGATAAGAGATGATATGACAATGTGTTTATAAGTGGGACAGTCCTCACCTCAAAAGCCGATTTTGTGGATTGTGTTAGGCTCAACCACGATTTCTAAGATGGTGTCAAATAGAGCTTTCAAAACGGGATGGACCTACCGGGCCGGCCCGCAAAAGCCCGGAAAAATGTAGGGCTTGAACGTAAAAATCTGGGGCCTTTTAAAACTGGGCCTTTTTTAGCCCCAATTCGTTGCCGGTCCCGTCGCGAGCTAGCTTGACCGGGCCGCGGGTAGCCCGTTAATTTATAATTATTTTTGACATTATGATTTATATTTTTTTGACAAATTTAAAGTATAATGACATTAACTGAAGAATGCTTTGCAAGAACGAAAATAGTTATCACATGATTGACCGAATAAAACGTAGAGCTTGGGCCTAAAAATTGTAACCCAAATTTTTTCAGGGCTTTTTAGCTCAGCCCGTAAAAGCCTACAACCTGTTTGGGCTAACCCATACGGGCTACGGGCAACCCCGGTAACCCGAGTAAAGAAAACTACAACTCTCTAGAGTGGGGTGTATGTAGCCCAATTTCTGATTTCTCATAAGAACATCAGCCCAATCCAACAAAGCCTAAATTATTTGTGTTGTTTGTGTATGTTTTAATTATGTACTGTAATGTTTGTGTTGTTTGTATAAGCCTTACCAACTCTTTTATATCTTTCTATTTGGTTCTGTCGTTTTGCATTTCATTTTAAGAAGGCTTCATCTTAAAACAACATAGGAAAGGTATCATTAGATAACATAGACTAAGATGTTTTATCTGATGTCAAGCTTCAATTTCAAACATGTATCTATGTTCTTCTTTTTGTTCATGGCTTTCATTTGATTTTAAATGTTTGGATCTAACACTCAATTTTTACCACAAGATGATGGTACCCTCATTTCTTTTTTCAAATGCCTCTAAAGGTCAATATATGCAAAGTAGCAACATTGAGGAAAAATGTACCCAAAAAAATTGGATTTTCACTACTTGGTTTAAGCACAAAGAATGAGGTTTAACTTGTATGAAGAACAAAAGTTATCCTATATAAATAAGAAACTCACAATTTTTGCATTGAAATTACTCTATACAATTTAATGAAACGAATAAACCAACTTTTTAGTGTTTAAAAAAATAACAATAAGTTAGGCAAACTGACTTGTTAGCCCGGGAGCCCGTATAGAGCCGGGCTTAGGCTCTATTATTCCAGCCCATATTTAAATAGGGCTTTTTAGCCCCACCCTAAAAAGCATGTTACCCGATTGGCTGGCTCGAAACGGGTCAGATAACTCGTTTTGAAAACTCCAAGATAATTCTAAATATGCGGAACAGTTCTTCTAAAATTCCTGGCTAGTTGAGGTTCCTTGATTGTTATTTTACCAAATTATCCTTGTTAACTATATATTTGTTTTCCACCAAAGTAAAATAAAACTTTGAGAATAGCTTACATAATATTTATTGGAGGGTATAATTGGACAGAAAAATTATTCCATCGAAAACTGAAAATGACATCTATTTTAAAACAATTTTTTTACTAAAATGAAATTCATTTTAAAACGAAGGGAGTACATCGCAATTTTGACTTGATATGCTTCTTCTCTTTCTCAATTTTCAGTCACCTTTTTATTTCTATTTTCAACTTAGAAAAAAAAATTGTATGCTTTAGACCATCCGAGTTGCAAAAACATTGGTCACAAATTTTGACTTGTATGCTTTATACCAGACCGAACCGAACACCTTTCAAATTTTCGGCTCAACCAGCTGATCCGTACCAATTTTTAAAACATTGGTATGAATACTTCAATTATTCATGTTAGATGTGGATTTCTAATCACTGAAGTCACAAATTTTGAAGAATTTTTTAATATAAGACTTGATTAAAAATATCAAAAAATTAGGAGCCACACACATTCCTTTTTCCTTCACTTGTCACGTGACTCTATGAGATCCCTTATTTGTTTCTCTTCTTCCTGCGTCAAACCAGATACGTTTTCTTCTCAGTCGTAGCCTTTGCATGCTGACCATTCGACCTCTATTTACAGCGCACAACCTCTCAAACACTTCTTCAGGTATTCCACCTTTCCTTTCTCTATTCTTTTTCTTTTTCGATCGATCCATTTTTTTCCTTCCATTTTATGATCTCTCACGTTCATATTGTCTCGCTTTTCGTTTCTTTTTCCTTTCAACTGTTTTAAGTAATTTTGATTGTGTTTTTTGTGAGATATCGTCGGTTACGATTTCTGAGTTATCACCGATCTAATATAAACTGCATTTAATGTAAATGAATTGAATTGATCGAGTGTGAAATGATAATTATGTGTGTTTTCACAGTACTCGAGAATTTCTTCAATAGATTTATTTTTATAATGTAATGCTAGATGAATCTCAATTAATTGTACTTGCAGATTCTACTATTCTGAGAAACAGGTTTATTGAAAACACATGGAAGTTTGAAGTTTTAAGCATAATTTTATTTACCGAAGATCCGACCCTCTCCGGTCAGATTTCGACTCCCACCTTACACCTTTTAAAAAAAACTATCACCATAGAAATAACCCCCTCTATCTATTCTACAAATCCGAGAATTGAGATGAAATAAGCATATAATTGGTTAAAATTCACTCAAAGTTATTGATGGGGAAAATGAGAAACGTGAATTTTTATTTAAATTTTTGTAGTTTACAATTTTTTTTTATATGAATTTGGATGGATTTAGTTTCTTATTTAGAGTTAGGGTATTGACTAACATTTATATATGTTCGAGTTAGGGTTTGGGAAATCACGCTGCATCTTCCATATCTGTTGTGTTGTACCTTTTTATTTTTATTTATTATATTTTCTATTTTGCCTAAAAGAAAAAATCACAAATTTTGAAGAATTTTTTAAAGGGTTAAATATGTTTTTAGTCCTTACACTTTGCGCCCATTTGAAGAATAGTCCTTACATTTCATTAAATATTTTTAAAATCCTCACATTTTCTCTCCGTTATCAAAATTAGTCTCTGGTGTTAATTCTCTAACGAAATGTTGATGTGACAGTTAGTTGGTCCCAATTATTTTAAGGTTAAATATGTTTTTGGTCCCTACATTTTCCGTGACTTTGAAAAATAGTCCTTGCATTTCAATAAATGTTTTTAAAATCCCTAAAATAATAAGGACAATTCTTCAAAGTCATGCAAAATGTAGGGACCAAAAACATATTTAACCCAAAAATAATTGGGACCCACTAACTCCCAGATCAGCATTTCGTTAGAGAATTAGGAGCAGAGATTAATTTTGATAACGGAGATAAAATGTGAGGATTTTAAAAACATTTAATAAAATATAGGGACTATTCTTCAAAACACCATAAACTAATTTTGATGACGGAGATAAAATGTGAGGATTTTAAAAACATTTAATAAAATATATGGACTATTCTTCAAAGGGGTGCAAAATGTAAGGGTTAAAAACATATTTAACCCATTTTTAAATTCTAATGTACTCCCTCCTTCCCGGAATATCTGACCCATTTACTAAAAAAAAGTGTCCCAAAATAACTGAGTCATTTCAATTTTCAATACAACTTTCATCATTTCCAATACAATATAACTCTAATTAATACTACTTTCATCATTCCCAATTCAATATATTCCACTTTCCCCTTTATTTATATATTTTTCTTAATCAATGTGAAAAACCAAACTGACTTAGATATTCCGGAACTGAGCGAGTAATAGTTAAAGACTTGATTTCTTATTTTATTCAAAAATGAGAAAAAAATTAGGAGCCACACACATTCCTTTCATTGGTCACGTGACTCACTCACCTTTTCGGATACCTTTTTCTTTCTCTTCTTCCTACAGCCATACATTCATTCTCATTTAACACAGAATGAGAAAGCAGATAAGCTCTCTTCTCTCTTCCAACATCAGAGTTGTAGCCTTGCATGCCAACCGTTCGACCTCCATTTAAGAACACAATCACCACCATTGTTCTTCTCTCATCTAGATTTTGCGATGGTGGAGGACAACAGACATGCAACGCCACCGAGGATCGAGATGGTAAAAACTCACTCAAAGTTATTGATTTTATTTTCAGTAGTTCACAATTTTTTTATCTGTATTTGGATGGGTTTAATTTTTCATTTGAGTTAAGAGTATTGACCAACGTTTATATATTTTCGAGTTAGGGTTTCATAGAAGGTTTTTATTTTAATGTTTTTCAGAGTTTTGATTTCTAATTTGATTTTTTGTTGATGTTTCTTCAAAAGACGGAGGATGAAGCATTGTACAAGAAGAACGACACTTGTAAATGTACTCAAATTAAAGTATAAGCCTCTGCATGTGAGTTTTGTAGATTTCTATTTGTTTTGAACATCTATGTATCTTGGTTTCTTATTGATCTATGAAATTTAAATTGGTTTTTTCAAAAAATCTTAAGTGTATGCTAAATGGGCTAATCTGCTTTGTATGATAAGTATGCTTTTTGTAATGAATATTCATCCACCTCAATGTCTCAATTTTTAGTAAAGGCTTTTTGTTCATAAATTTGTATTAATGTGGTTGGATATGTATTGGTGCCATATTTATATGTATTTTTCATATTGTTTCTCATGTTATGTAGTCATCACTTCCATTCATGCACACAAGTTGCAATAATTATCATATAGATGCATTTTTTAAGAACAAGCCTTTACTAAAAATGTTAGTATTTTCCTAACTAACCTTGTCAATTTACTGATCTAATATTTAAGAACATGAATTGAGCCGCTACTGCTATAAAATAATTCAAACAAAGCTAAATCTCACATTTTTTTTACTTTTTACTTCCATTTCATACTTTATCGTGATATGCCTCTGTTGATCTTTATTCCTGGAGTATTATGTTTGATATCGTTTCATACTTTCTCATGATATGTTTTTTTTAATTTTTATTCCTGGAGTATTTTGTCAAAACTAAATATCTACTTTATGTCAGTTTATTTTCATTTGTATCTCTTTGGTCTTTAGAACTTTGAAGTTTCTAGCTTTCTCATGTTTTTTATACTTAATTTGTTGTTTTATGGACTAATAGAAAAAGGGTTTAAAGTCACAAATGCTGCAATTTGACAGAAAAATAAAGCAGGCCATGTTAAATATAGAGCTACATATATATGGAAATAATTCTGTCATGGAAGGAGCAACCTGTTTGATGATTACCACTTCAAAAATCAAATTAATGATACTCATATATGAATATATTTCATAAAATGTATAAGCTTGCATATTTTTTCTTTGTAGAAACACAAATTGACTGTGTCAAATTGGTCGAGAATAAGATTATGGGCAAATAGTAACATATCAAAGGCCAATCAATACAAATGATGTAGAAGAAAATTAAAAATATATGGAATGCATTGACTAATCAAGTATGTATATATATAGTAATATGCAATAGCAACTTGCAGGTCCGCATTTTTAGGCAATACCAATAATAATATGAAATAGCAGTACCGACTTGCAAATTGCAATCTATGGCAACGATACATAACACATGCCATTTAAATCAACTCGCTTTAATAATCAACCCTATTAGTAATAAATATAACCGAATACAATTACTAATTTAATGACCTAACATTAGTGGAAGCTACTTCGAATTTTTTTCACTTATTTGTTCACAAAATTGAATTTGGTCAGTCCTTGTCATGTGTTTACGTTATCGATGTCATGGTTTCTTCCCAAAATCAGTTGATTGTGAACATGAATATGGTTCTAATTTGAAGTTGCTAGAGTGAAGAACTTGAAGTTATATTAAATTATTAAATTTCAATTCCATACTGATCAAGGCCCATTCCTTACATGTGATGGTGGCGGCTGTACTATCGTTGCAACAGAAAAGTCGCATCCAACATCAGAGACTAAGCACAGCAGAAAAATCGCCTTCAACATCAGAGCAGGTATTTAACCTTCTGCTTTCTGGTAAATTGGAAGTCAATTAGTTCCATTTAAAATGTGATGTTTTTACAAACTCCACCATGACAGTCTCTATCAATTTAACAACATTATTTTAAGGATTTTTAAGATCTTATGTGAAGTTATTTTACGATGGCAATCCTATTTTTAAGACCTCATTGTTCATCACTTTTATTTGCTACATGTTGGGTTTTGCCAAGTCTATACTTCTAAAATGTAAACGTTTCTGTACCTGATGAAAATTGAAATTATGTTTCAAATTGGTAAACACGTCCTTATGCATCCGATGAAATCTAGATACGAATAGTATTATTCATCATTTGGCAAAACCCAACATCATTTGTAAATGTTACATGTTGGGTTTTGCCATGTATATACTTCTAAAATGTAAATGTAATCTTGTCCCTTATGCCAATTGTCATAGAATAAACTATCCTTTATTAAGCTTGATGAGTAGTTCTTCAATAATCAATTTCTCCTTTTACTGTTTTATTGTATCTTGCTTGTTTAATTTCATTTTTGTTTTGTTTTAATATTTAATATGTTTTGTTTCTTGTTTGATTGTTTGTTTGTTAGTATTGGATGTGGTTGAGTTTGGGGAGCTGCTAGAAGCAACAGTTCTGCAAGGAGTCAATAGTTAGACATGATGAAAACAAAGGCATGTAAGTTTTCCTTTTCTATCTAATACCTCTTTTTCTCTTATTAGATAAGCATAACCAACCCTTTCTAAAAGAATTGAGAAAGAAAGAAGATTGTGTTCTGAATTAATATGTTTAAAGAATGCATAGGGATTTCTTTTCCTAATAAAGTCTTTTTTCCATATACTTGCTATACAACTTCGAAATTTTAAAAAGCTAGGTGTAGAAGTGACTTGTGAGCATTTAAAAGGTGAATACACAAAGAACTTCCAAAAAAAATATTTTGTTTTTAAAATGCTTACATTTGCCTCCTCATTAAGATATTATAACAAGGGTATCCAACTGCAAAAAATGAAGAGGATGATAGAAATTTTATGAATACCATTAAATGATAAGTTAAAAAGTGAAAAGCAATTGTTGTTTTTAGTTTTGGTTATCATTTTGTGAAAAAAAATCCAGCTTTGCATTAGAATTTATTAGTTTGAGTTTAAGTATAACTTCTGTATAGTTTTTTGATTTATAGAAAAAAAAATCCAGTTTTAAACCTAATTTCTTGGGTTTGAATTTTAGTTTAAGTTTTGTATGATAATAAATACCATAAAATGATGTATAGCAGAATAAAGAGGTTAATCTGTATTGGATAGTTGGCTGTTTTAAACAATCTCTCCCAGACATATGCAAACCTTCAAAGCTGCATATGCGATTCTTCCCGTGGACTTGGACTTGATTTGAAGTTGACTCTCAATGAGTATACATTGTAAAATGCTGCATCAATTTTTGAATCTTCTTATCCAGAATACAACTGATGAAATATGATACTTGGTTTGAGTTCAAAAGTGAAAACTGAGATGTGCGAGTTACATTTGAGCATTCATAGGTTCGGTCGTGTAGGTTTCTTGTGCTGTGCCTAAAATTGACATGATTTTTTATAAATTAGTAACACTACCCTAAAACTTATGCATATCTTTCCATAACAAAAAATACTTATGCATATCTTATTGGTCTTATTGAACTGTTTAAAATATGTACACCGAGCTTATTGTTCAGTGCTGTTTTCTTAGTATTGTATAACCATCTTCTACTTTGATTTATAACACATTATAATTCTTAATCCTATTTCTTGTATATCTTGCTTCCCTAACGTGCAATTACGAATGCATTCTTACTCTATTGGTTGGCTTATGATACTGGGATGTCAGTGGCTCAATTGTTCATTTTAGAATTCACAAATAACTTTCAAGTATTGATCTGGAGGACTTCTAATCCTAAAGAACTCTTTGAAGTATTGATCTGCAGGACTTCTGATCTTGTTTCTTAAGCTAATGTGAAAATCTCTTTGAACTATTGATCAGCATGAAGATAAAAATTCATCATCAAAACCATTTGGTGGGTTTGGAGAAAACAACTATTTGAAGAAGCATATGACCGAAGGTAGTATAGCGTATATGAGAAAGCTGAAGAACTAACAGACAGAACATATTGGACTTCAATTCTTGGAGGAAATTCACAAAGATAAGGAAACGTTGCCTTATAGCAGCCATGAAGGTACTATTATTTTTATTTTAGATTGTTTTTAATCTTTTGGCTAACCTAAAAACAAATTGATTCATATATTTTTATGACCAACTCACTAAAAATTGAAACCAATAGTGAAAAAACAACCAAGTAGTCTATATTGCTTACATGAAAAGAATCAAATTAAATTTAAAATTTGTGAATCGAGAGTTTCTTCTAAATTAGGATACATCATGTAGATTCTTTTTAGTATCTCTTATGCGTTCAACTGATTGCTCTTGTTTTTTGTGGTTAATATGCACATTTCCAGGGCAGCAACTTAGTGAGTTATGATGAGAGACACCCACTTCCCCCAGCTAGATTCACATACTGTACGTTTTTCCGTCCATTTTAATTAAGTTTATTCTTTAATCAATTTACTTTGTTTTGTATTTATAGCCTAAGCATTTCTAATAGATGTGATGGGACAAAAGGCTTATTAGCATAGTGGAATAATGTAATTTTGACAACTTTTGTATCTTCTGGCCAACACTAATATAAAAAGTTCCTGATTTTAAATAATATTTCTAATTAGGACATTCAAGTAATCTTGACCCTTATGCAAATTGTCATAAGATAAGCAACAATTTATCAAGCTTAATGTATAGTTCTTCAATAATTAATTTCTCCTTATTTAGTGAATACTGTTTTATTGTATCTCGCTTGATTAGATTCATTTTTGTTTTGTTTTAATATTTAATATGTTTTGGTTTGATTTTTCTTTGTTTGTTAGCAATGGGATATGGTTGAGTTTGGGGATATGGAAGAAGCATTAGTTCAGCAAGGAGTCAAAAGTAGACATGATGAAAACAAAGACATGTAAGTTTTTCTTTTCTATCTAATACCTCTTTTTCTGTTGTTAGACAAGCATAACCAACCCTTTCTGAATGCATAGGGGTTGTGTTCTGAATGAATATATTGAAAGAATGCATAGGGGTTATGCCGTTTCCTATTGAAGTCTTTTTCCACATACTTACTATACAACATAGAAATTTTAGAAAGCTAGTTGTAGAAGTGACTTGTGAGCATTTAAATGGTGAATACATAAAGAACTTCCAATAAAACAATATTACGTTTTTAAAAAACTTATAATTGCCTCCTTATTGAGATGTTATAACTTAAACTTCTGAATTTAGAGAAGATATATAATTTACTTTATAATAAGGGCATGCAACTGCAAAAATGAAGAGGATGATAGAAATTCAATGATTTATTTGAACTATAGTCTCAATTGTTTTACCTTTGACTATGTGATAGGACCCTTTCCTTGACCCTGCGTATGCGGGAGTTTTAGTGCACCAGGTTGCCCTTTTTTTAAATTATGTGTTTCCTTTCTCATACACTTTTAAGTGATAATGGGTATAATCTACAGCATCAACATTGTATTTGGGATTCTAAATTCTTGTAATGATTTTGTAAAAACAATAGTTTTTATTTGGATTTTATATAAAAAACGAAATAAACATGTTTTGAAGGCAGAGTCGAGTATTATAAGGTGGGATGTTGTGTCAAAGCTTCAACTTGTATCTACATATAGCATAGTAATGGTAGGTTGTGATGTTTGTCAATGATGCAATATGTTTGTTCCCTGCCAGTCTTGAGGGTGGTGTTTACGCTCAAAATTGGTGATCTTTGTATTTAGTTCAAGGATAGTTCTTTATAATAAGTATCATTGGAGTAATGTTTTAATGTAATTTGCCTTTTCGAATAGTATAAGATATTTAGTTTCACCAAATTTATCAAGATTTGGGTACTTAGTATATGCCTTGTTCCATGGCCCTTTTATATGAAGGATAGTTTTTTTTAGTATATGCCTTGTTCCATGGCCCTTTTATATGAAGGATAGTTTTTTTTGTTTTGTTTCAATTTGCTTCCGTTATTATCTATTCTTCTTGGGGTGGCATTTACAAGTTCTCTCCTAGGTTACTTGATAATTAGTCATACTAAATCATGATGCTTTATTAAGCCAGAATTTGATGTGATATTTCAGTGACGTATCAAATGGACGGATGGCTACGATGGGCGTATACATATACATCTATGATTTCCTCTTTTGACAGGTCTGTTATCTATTTCAAGCCTAATAAATCATATGTTTGACCATATATATAGCAAACTTAGAGAATTTTGTTCATGACTAAATGTTTTAGTTATTAGTAGCCAAAATACGATAAATGGCAATTTCTTAATAATTTTATGATCATTCTCAATATAGACAAGCATTCTCAATCTCAATAAAGACAAGCAGTAAGGAAGGGAAATTAAAATCACTTCATGGATTTACTAATCTTGGAGGTTAACCCCTCCATTCTCCTTATTGTATATAGACTTGTTTGGGAAATTTAAAGGACTCAGAGGTATTTGGCCTAAAGAATCCAAGACTCGGACTATTAATATTTTAAAAAATTGCATACATCCCTCTCATTTATATCTATTAATCATTTTTTTTCTTGAATAAGCTAAATTAGCTCACCTAAATTGGTATAACTATTAATCATTATTTTAGAACCATTTTTTTAACTATTTATCACATAAAAGAAAATAAATTAATCGATAATAGGACCGAGTTCAATCAAGTATGACTTCACAACAATTTATGTCCAATCTTTGAGATATCAAAAAAATTCTTGATATGATACTTCAAAAATCTTGATGGAGCCATGGACAATTTTAAAATATTCATAATTTTAAAGACTTATTTGAGATTGTCTTACAAAATTAGAGACAGTTTACTCTAACATAAACTAAATACCCTTCTACATCGATCCCATTAGATTTATATGCACTCAAGTGAGATTCATGTATATTTTAATCAATAAAATAATAAAGAGTTTGTTGAAAAGTGTGATAAATAACATTTGCTAATACTTTTATCTATTTAGAATTAAATATTGAATATTGATTTTGTTCTCATAATTTTATCAAACAAACCTCTTTGTTTAAGCTAGTACCATTTACTACAAATTATTTTCAAGGCTATGTTGTTATTTATGTTGCTATTTGAAAAGGAAATCAAATAAATAATTACAGCCAATACAGTTATTTCTAAGTAGCTAAATAAAATTACTTCTTTGATTATATTTTTAAGAAATATTTTTAAATCAACAAAAAAAGAAAGATATATTTGATTCAAATTTTAGATGAAGTATATCATTGATTTAAATATTTTTTATAAATAGGATCATAGCGAATAATTACTATGACTCGAGTTTTACAAAATTTTCAATAAAATAAGGCCACATTTTTACTCATAATAATTTTAGCTTATCCTTGTGTATTTTTTTAGGGGTAGCGATGAATTATTATTTCTTTCTTGATGAAAAGCACATGTGGCTGCCTTATGTGCCTCTCTCACACGTGTCAGCATCACCAATGCTTATCTTTATGTCATTATCCATAGTGTTAATATTATGTGGTTCCCATTTGCCTGCATGTGTTCCCTTCTTACCCTTCTCTTTTCTTTCTTTTTTTCACCTTTTCCTTCTCCACCACCATTGCATCCACCTTCTCTCTTCTTTTTTCATCAACTCCGACCGCTTCATACTAAAATAAAACCACCATCATGATCCCCCCTTTCTCCTCTATAAAACTCTTATCTTTAGTTTTTAGATCTACAAACTCTATTTTTTAGACTGTCATTTCTGGTTCGTTTTCCAGCCATCACAAGCTTCCATTGACGAAACCAAGTTACAAAGTAGAACCTCCTTGATATTCACAATAAAACCCACAAATAAAAATATTAACTGGAGTATTTTCACCTCAGCTATTTGAAGGAATGTTGTTTGAGGTTTGTTTGTTCTTTTTCACTATTTTTGAGGATCTACCAATTTTTGCATCGGATAAAACAATGTTTAAATTGTCTAGAACAAAGCCTCGTTTCTTGTAAAAATATAGAATAAAAATCCATCTTCTTTTATATGTACATTTTTTTTCAACAACAACAACAACAACGCCTTATCCCACTAAGTGGGGTCGGCTACATGGATCAAATGCCGCCATAATGTTCTATCAAAGACCATATTTGGATCCAACTCATTGACCTCTAAATCTTTTCTAATGGTTTCTCTAATAGTTTTCTTAGGTCTTCCTCTACCTCTTTTAACCTGACTCTCCTCCATTTGATCTACTCTTCTTACCACGGCGTCTACGGGCCTTCTCTCTACATGTCCAAACCATCTAAGCCTATTTTCTACCAACTTTTCTACTATAGGTGCTACCCCCACTCTCTCTCTAATGATGTCATTCCTAATCCTATCATGTCTAGTCTTACCACTCATCCAACGCAACATCCTCATCTCCGCTACGCTTACTTTACTCTCGTGTTGGCTCTTAATCGCCCAACACTCCGTACCATACAACATTGCCGGTCTGACTGCTGTCCGATAGAACTTTCCTTTCAGCTTAAGTGGTACTTTCTTATCGCACAAAACACCTGAGGCTCTTCTCCATTTCAACCACCCAGCTTGAATACGATGATGTACATCAGCTTCTATTTCTCCGTCATTTTGTACTATGGACCCAAGATATCTAAACCGTGTAACTTGGGGTATGATATGATCTCCAACTTTCACCTCTAAGGTAGACCCACTTCTCCTTTTACTGAAGTTACATTCCATATATTCCGTCTTGTTTCTACTCAGGCGGAAACCGTACGCTTCTAAGGCTTGCCTCCAAGTCTCTAGCCTCCCGTTTAACTCCTCCCTCGACTCACCAAGCAAGACTACATCATCTGCAAAAAGCATACATCTCGGTGCCAACTCTTGGATGTGTTCCGTCAGTACATCCAAAACTAAAGTAAAAAGATAAGGACTTAGGGTTGACCCTTGGTGCAGTCCTATTGTTATGGGAAAATCTCCGGTATCCCCATCCTGCGTCCTCACACTAGTCGAAGCCCCCTCATACATATCCTGGATAGCTCTAATATAGGCAATCCTCACCCCTTTCTTCTCCAGGGCTTTCCACAAAATCTCTCTAGGTACTCTATCATACGCCTTCTCCAAATCAATGAAAACTAAGTGCAAGTCTTTTTTATCCGTCCGATATCGCTCCATCACGCGTCGAAGTAAGTAGATCGCTTCCATAGTCGACCTCCCAGGCATAAAACCAAATTGGTTATCCGTAACGTGAGTCTCTTTTCTTAGTCTTCGCTCAATTACCCTTTCCCATAACTTCATGGTATGACTCATTAGCTTAATTCCCCTATAATTCGCGCAATCTTGTATATCCCCCTTGTTCTTATAGATTGGAATTAAGGTGCTTCTTCTCCACTCGTCCGGCATTTTCTTCGTCCTCATAATCTCGTTGAAAAGTTTTGTGAGCCACCCAATTCCTCTATCGCCAAGACTTTTCCACACTTCAATAGGTATGTTGTCCGGCCCAACTGCCTTGCCATTACTCATCCTTTTCAACGCTTCTTTCACCTCGTGCTCCTGAATCCGGCGATAATAGTTATAGTTTCGGTCCTCCTCTCTGATGTCTAACCTGTTAGAGTCTGGTACGATCTCATATCCTTCATTAAATAAGTTGTGGAAATACTTCTTCCATCTATCCTTAATATCTCTCTCTTGCACCAAAACTATACCCTCTTCATCCTTAATACACTTCACTTGGTCCAGGTCTCTTGTCTTTCGTTCTCGTCCCTTCGCAAGCTTGTATATAGATTTCTCCCCCTCCTTGGTACCTAAAGATTGGTATAATCCTTCAAATGCTTGAGTTCTCGCATCGCTCACCGCCTTCTTAGCCTCTTTCCTAGCTATCTTATATTTATCCCAAGTTTCGGCATTTTTACACTTAGACCAATCTCTAAAACAATCTCTCTTGATCCGAACTTTACTCTGAACACTGTCATTCCACCACCAAGATTCTTTACCCCTAGGTCCAAAACCTCTAGATTCTCCCAATGTCTCTTTCGCCACCTTCTTAATCTCATGAGCCATCCTCTCCCACATATCATTAGCGCTTCCATGTGGTTGCCTGAAACCTCCCTCTAATATCTTGTGTTGGAATATCCTTTGTTTGTCACCCTTTAAATGCCACCACTTGATTCGCGGAGCCCCGCTACGGTCTCTTCTCTTTGCCCTCCTCTTAACCCTTACATCCATCACCATTACTCTATGTTGGGTAGTTAAGCCCTCTCCCGGTATGACTTTACAGTCTAAACAGATCTTCCTGTCTGTTTTCCTAATGAGAAAGAAATCGATCTGAGAACAAGAGGCCCCACTCTTGTAAGTGATGAGATGCTCCTCTCTTTTCCTAAAACACGTATTTGCTATTGTAAGATCAAAAGCCGATGAAAAATCTAAGATGGAATTTCCCTCCGCATTTACCTCCCCGAGACCATACCCCCCATGCACGCCCTCGAAACCTCTCGAAACCCTCCCTACATGCCCATTCAAATCCCCTCCTAGAAAAATCTTTTCTCCTAATGGAATATCCTGAATTAATCCTTCTAGCTCCTCCCAAAACTTTACTTTAAGGTGTTCTTCTAGTCCTACCTGAGGTGCATAAGCGCTAATTACGTTAAAGGTGTCTTGTTCCACTACACACTTTAAGGCTATAATCCGATCTCCTATCCTTTTAACATCCACAATATCTTTCTTCCACTCCTTATCCACAATGATGCCTACCCCATTTCTCGATCTAACTTCACCCGTGTACCAAAGCTTAAATCCTGAACTATCTAATTCTCTCGCCTTTTTCCCCACCCACTTAGTTTCTTGTAGGCACATAAAGTTAATCCTCCTCCTAGTCATAGTGTCTACTACTTCCAAAGATTTACCCGTAAGAGTACCTATATTCCAAGTTCCAAAACGAATCCTACTCTCATGAACTAACTTCTTTACCCGCACCCGTTCACGAAGATGTGGGAACCCTTGCTTATTTTTCACTACATCCAGGCGGCGATGCAGCGGCCCTTGCTCATTTGACACTGTACTCGAGCCATACAGCGCGTTGCTTCCGGGCAACGACCTAGCATTCACACTATTTCGTATTTGGTCCATGTCATAGAGATTCGACAAAGTTTTACGTTGGCTGTCGAGGCCTAACACAACCCTCTCCATTTTACCCGGGCTTGGGACCGGCCTTGGCAGGATTATGTACATTTTTTTTATTTGAGTAAAAATTAATCACAATTTTTTTTCTGGAAAATTTCTTTCTCTATTTTTGTCTTTGTACTCTGCCATTTTTTTAATTCTAAATTTGTTTGTAACAAAGTCTCAACTTTATTCCATTAGTTTATATTTTGTTTATTTGTGTAAAAAAAGTAGTCTTTTTCTTCTTTCTATTATTATTGTTATTATTATTATTTTCTTGGGTTAAGAAAAAAAATGTGACTCCTCTATATTTGTGATTTAGCATTTTGGTATTTTGAAGATTTTTTTTTTATTTTAAAAATCTGTCTATAACAAAGTATTTTCATCTTCTCAATATGTTTCTAATGACATGTTAATGAAGGTATGAGTTTTATCCTTTGAGTGTTAATTTTGTTTTCTACAACTTGCATTTGTTGTGTCCATATTGTCTTTGTTGATACTCATATCCCGATTCAAATGGAAATAATAATAATAAGATGATAATCTGATCTAAAGGTCTTACTCATCCAATTTCCCATGTTATGATGAGAGCCATTACACCTCGGCCAAATTTGATAAGAATTAAAACTTTAAGGATACACCTTATGCATTTGATTATTATGTGGAACATGCTTTCAAGTACCTTTCTTGGACTTTTGGTGTTGTAAATCAACGATTTTTGAATGGAATGCAAGCACTGCATAAAATGTGTTAGTTTTCTTTCTAAATGTATGTTTAGAAAAGTTGCATTTTTGGATATAATTTACTGGTGTGGGTGCTTCAAGCACTGTCTAGAATATAAATCAACAACTTGAATATAACAAGCAAGCACTGCTCAATAATAGATAAACTGCATTCTTTAATATAACATGAGAACCTTTTTGTTAAATTATATTAACACCTTGGACTTATTGCATAAAAAATAATCATATGTGCTTCAAAAATTTAAAATAATTTGTGTTAGATTCAAACATACTTTATGACTTGGCTGTAAGTGAGGTAAATTTGGGTTGTTTATCATTTTTTTTTTATTGGTGGTAAATAAGTCTAAATGGTTGAATATTCTTACATATGTTGAAAGAGAAATAACAATCTATGACACTGCACTCTAACATATTGTCTTATGTTCCTGCACTTTCTATTAACATTTTTATTTCGTGCACTGATAACTTTGTTTCTTCTTGGTTTTGGATTAGGGGGGGAGATGAACCTGACATCATTGCAACTTTCAAAGTCATTGATGGTGCCTGAAACATCAACGGTCTATGAAGTTTTTCGTCGAATGGCTGTTTGCAGAGTAGATGCTCAATTTCTAACTGATTCAAATGGTAATTTACGAACTTCTTCACTATGGAATGGATTACTTAATTATGATTTGGTGATATAGTGATCATTTGAAGAAAAAACAACTTTGCTCGCTAATATCTTGGGTTTGAGTTAAAGTTTAACTTGTATGATTCAGTAAAAATCATCTTCACATGATACAGTCATCTTGAATCATACATTTGAACACTATCATAATTATTTCATACATTCAAACAAAGCAATTATATAATGTTAGCATCCTGAATTTAGCACCAATATCAAATAAACAAACAAACAAACCAAATTTCCCTTTGTTGACAAATAACTAAAGCAATTAATGATGATTAATTCTATCAGTTTGGTAATATCTGTTGGGAATCTTTCAAGCAAAAGTTATATTATTTCCTGCTTTATGTTCTTGATAAGTTCTATTATATTGCAGTGTTGCATAACCCAATTATACTCATAGACTAATTTATGGTTGTTTAGCCTCTTAAAAGGAATGCTTACATGAAAAGAAACAAATTAAATTTAAGCTTCTGAATTGAGTGTGTCTCTTATGCGTTCAACTGATTGCTCTTGTTTTTTGCAGTTAATATCCTTGAGGGTGATGAGACAACCACTTCCCTCGCCTAGATTCACCTACTGTACGTTTTTTTCTCTCCATTTTAATTATGTTTCTTCGCTAATCAATTTACATTGTTTTGTATTTATAGCCCAAGCATTTCAAATAGATGTGATGGGACAAAAGGCTTATTAAGTTATTAGCATAGTAGAATGACAATTTTTGTATCATCTGGACAACACTAAAATAAAAAGTTCCAAATTTTAAATAATATTTTTAATTAGGACATTAAAGTAATCTTGTCCCTTATGCCAATTGTCATAGAATAAGCTATCCTTTATCAAGCTTGATGCGTAGTTCTTCAATAATTAATTTCTCCTTTTACTGTTTTATTGTATCTTGCTTGTTTAATTTCATTTTTGTTTTGTTTTAATATTTAACATGTTTTGTTTCTTGTTTCTTTGTCAGTATCTGATGTGGTTTAGTTTGGGGAGCTGCTAGAAGCAACAGTTCTGCAAGGAGTCAATAGTTAGACATGATGAAAACAAAGGCATGTAAGTTTTCCTTTTTCTACCGAATTTCTAAATGAAAAACATGAAGTCCTAATGTGATTACTAATAATATGACAAATTTTGGTTTCTCGGTAAAAGTAATATGAAAAATATGACACTTTGAAAAAGCTGCAATTCAAAGTATCATATTTACCGAAAAACCTGAAGTCTTAATCTTTTTGAAACCCATATGTTTTTTTACTTCAAAACCTGAATTTAATCTTTTAACTCTACATGAGATAATTCAACAAAGAAGCCTTTAACTCTAAATTACATGTACCTTTTTTGGACTCTTGGTGTGTTGTAAATCTTCAGTGGTTCTTGAATATTATGCAAGCATCCCTTAGAAAATATGTTACTTTCTTTTTAAATGTGGTTAGACAGATGTCATTTTATAATAAAAATTGGAATTTAAACTTGAACAATAAACTTTTCCTGGTGTGGGTACTTCAGGATGTTCAAAATTTAAATCATCAACTTAAATATAACAAATAAGCCCAGCTGAATACAAAAAATATTATAGATTGCTTCAGGATGTTCAGAATTTAAATCATCAACTTACAATTAGAGCCTTCAAAACTTTTTTGATGAACAAACATTGTCTTCACAATTTCTGCCTGCAAAGTACACCTAAAAAGGATGTATATTAGAATTAACATACATTAAAATGGTCCTAATTAGAAGGATGTATATTAGAAATATAAGGAATACCTTTGTATATCTGAGAAGCAAGAAATGAAGAGGTCAACCACTATGGTTTGGAGTAGTACACAATTTATCTCGTATTCCTTCATATTTGTTGTTGTCTCATTCATCAACTTTCTCATGTAATAGCTTTTCTAATAATTTTATCCATCTTCAAATTTTTTGCAGGGAATACAAAAGAAAAGGAAACAAATGAAAACTGATGAAGATTTCAATGACAAAGCTATATAGAGGTGGAAGGAAATGGAAATTGAAAAAGATCTGCAACGAAGGCATTGTGTATATATAGAAAAATAAAATCAAAACTTTCAACTTGTGTAGTGTTTAAAATAATGTTTTTTTGGCCATATAAGGTGGAGCGTCTGTATTGTTTGTAATATTAAACCAATTAGATGTACATTTTATATTAAGATATAATCAAACCATCACTTCCTAACAGCAGAAAGCGTTGAAACCGCAGAAAACACAGGTATTGGGGAGCGTGTTAATAGGGAATGCAGATCACATGGTCCTAAAAGAGGCAAAATCAGGAATTAAATATGTTAATAGGTGTACTTACCTATTCTTAGCAATAATGATGGGTTATTAAGCGGGCCACTCCCTATTAAAAACTCAAAACAAGAAAATTAACTCTAAATTACTCAGAAATTGCCAAATCAGCAGAACAGTTCCCTTGAAATAGCTCTATTTATATAAGGGTTTTGATTACACTATTATTTTTATTTTTTTTAAGAAATGTGCATTGCTTAAAATGGCACTTATAAGAGCATCCACATTGGTGAGGTCTTCACCATTTAAGATCCGGTACCTAATAGGCATCTCTAATGTGGAACTTTTTTTTAGGGTCTTCTAGGACTCATGGTCTTACTTAAGACCTCAATGCTTAAGTGGACCCTACATTACTTTTTTTTAAAATAATCATTGTCATTGTACTATTGCTTTTCAATTGCAATTTAATATTATAAAACAGATAATAGTGTCTTAAATAAATAGTTATTGGTGGGACCCATATAAACCTTTTGTTAGAGAGTCTCCATTGGAGTGGTTGAGTACCTATTAGGTACTATTATTAAACAATTATAAAAAAGTGATGTGTCCATGTGGGATCAGTTTAAGACCTCCAAATTGAGAGTCTCCATTGTAGATGCTCTAATGAGATGAAGAAGCACTTTCTAGATCTAAGAGTATAACAAATGAAATAATATTATTTTAAAGTATTTATATAAATAATAATGGTTTGGTTTGGTTCAATCGGTTGATACCCTTACTAATTTATTAAAAAAAACTAAGAAATTTGACTTTTAATCAAATAAATAGATTCTTTATACTACTGAAACAAGAAAACAAGATAGAATAAAAAAATAATAGTAAATAATGGTTTGAAATCACATGAACAAAACATACTTTTAAAATAAGGGAAATATTAACTTGTGCCCTTGAGGCATAAGTTAAGAAACCAAATGTAAAAAAAAATTCTTGAAAATTGTGCATTCAATGTCTAAAAAGTTTCCAAAGTTAGCTTTTCAATATAAAATTTATTACTTAATTCTATTTTAAGTTCCTTAATTTGTGCCTTAGGGCACAAGTTAACATGACCCTTAAAATAATACTACTGATTTAGTGTCAAATAAAAGTAATAATTAATAATACTAACATATAATGGTTTGGTTTGATTTACGGGTGACCGAGTTTGAATGAGTTGAAACAATACCATAATCGATAGAGGTGAAACAATGCCATAATTGATAGAGGTTGAGTTTGATTGATTTAGATTCGAATATATAAATATGTGTGTGTTTTTGTTGGGTTTAAATTTACTTTTAACCTCACTTGTTACTGAAAATTAGGGTCGATGAACACTCATAAAGGTGCTTATTGTATACAATATGCAGGGTGGCACTTTGGTGCCATTAATGGCACCATGCCATTAGATCCCCACCACACACACATCCACAATGTTTGGGTGCCATCAATGACCAGGATTTAATGGCACGGTGTCATTAATGGCACCCAAGTATTTCCACAATATGCAATATACTTCAATATGTTCATCAACAAGACTCTCATATAAGCGGCTAAAATTTAAATTCAATTATGTGGGTCAAATCTTTAACAACCAACCAAAATCTTTTTTTAGGTGACAACCAGGCAATCCTTATTGACCGAATGAATCAAGTATTCTATTTTAAAATGACTGAATCAAAAATTACACAATGGACTACTGATGAAGCCAGGTAGTGAAAAATCAATTTGAAAGAAAACACTCCATTATTTATTTGGTGCCTTGCAATTGAAGAATTTCCAACGGTTGATCAAATAGGACTCACCAAACCCGGATGGCTAAATCGAGCAAAAAGTTCAAAAGGGTTTTATATTTTGCCACTAAAATCTAGATCTAACATAACACCACCAACCTTATATCGGAACTTGTTACAAATATGATGAATAAATGTTAACAAGTGTTTTTGGAACACTTTTTAAAAATTTTAAATGGTAAATTTTTATAAAAATTCGTATTCCTTGTATTGAAAATTGTAACAGTTAACTTTTTGAATAAATAGTTTATAAATTTATGATTCTTAAAGAATAATATCTCAGGGACACTCGTTAGCAAGTATCCTATAATAAAACTAAATATAATTCACATAAATGTGTGTTATTTAAACAATTATTTTTATAACAATTTATGTGACAACCGAATATGTACAAAAAAATTGATACGAAAATTAAAACAATAGAAAGATAAAGTAAAAAAAACAACATAAATGTAAGATAATTATTATACAAATTATCATAACATAATTATACAAATATCATTTATCATTCACATAACATGCAAGGTCAGAAAAATAATTAACAAAGACAGCAAGTATCCAAGGATATGCGAGCATTAGGAGCAAAAATCAATATTGTATCACCATACATGGTGTCTGGTTAACATGGCTTGTTTGTTGATACTTGATGTAATCATTTTCAGCCATTGAACCGCATAAGAAATTATAGTATTTTATACATAAAAAACGTTTAAGGTAAAAATAGTAAAAGTCGAGTAGTTTTAGCAATCGAGGGAAAGGTAGTCTACTTGGTTCAGTGAAGAGATTAAAAGATGTAAGAAATAAAGGTCTAGCGTTTAAATAAATTTTGACAAACAAAAAAAATACTATTTTTTTTTAGTAATTTAACAATTTTGATTTACCGATAATGTAAAAGATGATTATAATGTTAGTGGCTTAATGCGTATGAATTGTATTTATATTTTTTCTTCTTCAAGAACTGTTTACATTTAGAATTAATCTAAGTTGGCTGTCGAAAATGGCCAGGCGAATTAGATCTAGTTCTCAAATTAACTAAAAGACTAGTGTTCAACCAAGCAAATGGACTCAAGTGGTGATTGAGCTTCATTAAAGGAAAAACTGTTCAGGAAATCTTGAGGTCGATTCCTATGTCGAATAATTCTTTGTCAGACTTTACTTACCTCTCGATTAAGTTTTGAATTATCAAGATCCCTTTCTTCTAGAAATCTAAAGGTTAAAACACAAAAAAAAAAAATTGGTTATTAATATATATCTCATTTTGACTTGTTAAAAAAAAAACACAAAAAAAAAAGTTCCATGTTTTAGCTCCAAAAAATTAAAGTGCCTATTTTTACCGAGCGTGATCAAATAAATAGTCTTTGGACACACTCACATGAAGATATTATCATCAAAATATTTAATTATTTTTTTATCAATTTTCTTTTCATCATTAAAAAAATACTTGTTTATGTATGTGTGACCAAACACTATTTGTTTGGTCTTGTGACCATATTAAAATTTCTCCACCCAATAAGGGCAGAAACACCACCACTTGCGAGAATAGTTGATTGAGGTGAGTCTAGCTATATTTTATAAGTCACAACTCACAATGTTTTGTCCAGTAACATCTGTGTGTTGCCTATACATCTCCATTGTATATTTCATTTTTAACACACAATCAATGCAACATATCATTTTCTCACAATTTATTAACTAAAAAAAGACTCAACTCTATACTTAATTCTTTTTTTTTTTGGTACAAAAAAGTTTAGGTGGATTCGGCTCCGGTCACCACCAGGGTCAGGGCAGGCCTCCGGGCCCTGTACTTAATTCTTTTTTTTTTTGGTACAAAAAAGTTTAGGTGGATTCGGCTCCGGTCACCACCAGGGTCAGGGCAGGCCTCCGGACCCAAAGGGCACTTACAGAGCTACTTACAGATTACCCACCAACACCGTCCTCACATCGGCAGCGGGAATCGAACACACAACCTTCTGAGGGGAAGTGGCCCGTTCCTTACCAACTGAGCCAACATGTGTTGGTAACTCTGTACTTAATTCTACTTATAAGAGTTAAGGAATCTACCGTCGGTGGCGGCGAAGTTAAGGAATCAATAGCCGTAGCGCCATTCTGGGAGGATAATTATTTAGAAAACTACGGTGGAAATATACTCCTACATGGCGGCAAAGTTTTTGGAAGAATGGTAGTAGGATACATTTCTCATAATTATTTTTACAATCTTAGATATATTACACTTTGTTTAAAATGTTATTGAATAATTTATTTTTAGGCCGTATGACGAAGTGCTAGACTATTATTAAAGAAAAAAGGCTATAGCTGACTATAGAACACCGACACAGTGGATGGAATGGAACCTAATTAACCTACTCCTATTACTATTACAATTACAAGTACATGCTTAAGGGCGCCGTTTATGGTAGGAGACTTGAATAGGTCTCCCACGGTAGGAGACATTAGAAAAGACTGATTTTTTTTTTTTATAACAAAAATAACATGTGTTGCCGTTAGATTGACAAAGAACACTGATCTTATCATAATCCCTCCACGCTAGACTTTTTTTTCATTTGGTAGGTGAGTGAGATTGATGTGTACTGTAGCAACTCCGTTGTTGTTGCTGCACTTTCTGTTGATTGCTATACCTCCACCACAATAAATTCTCCTTCATCAATCTTCAATAGAAAATCGTCGTTTTTTTTTCAACACCAACACGTCTTTTTTGTTCTTTTTATTGTATTTTCATTCGTAATTTTCCATGGACCAGCTTGTGTTCACATCTGAACTCAAACACCATCCCTCTCCAGATCTGAGTTCTGTGAGATTTTCTATTCCGATTTTGATTGTTTTGTTGTGTGACATTTGGTCTGGCGACGGATTTAATCACTTTCATCTGAGTTTAGTGATGAATCTGTGAACTTTGGGTTAAATGAATTGAATAATTGAGAAATCAATATTTTCTGCAATTTTGTTTTCAGGAAGGTGAATCAGATTAAATGAATTTTGAGTTAAATGAATGTTGTTTTCTGCAACTTTGGGTTGAATGGATTGGATTAAGATTTCCCAAAATTCGTCGTTGTTCTTGTGATTTTCCGGCGCGTTGTCGTTGTGATTTTCCGGCGGCGATGGATCGCGTTGTTGTTGTTGTTGGGCGAGTAAGAGATATGGAGAGGGAAAGAGAAAGATGAAGGAACGTAGTGTGAAAATAATCTAATGTTTAAAGAGTATGATAATACAATGGTCTTCAAAAGTTTTCAAGCACATCCAATGATTGACATCAATTTTGTAAAAAAAAAAAAAAAAAGTCAAGTCTCCTACGGTAGGAGACCTAAAGAGGTTGCCTACCGTAGCCTTTGCCATGCTTAAGATCAAACATAATAGTCTCATGTTTCTAAAACAAGAAAATTATTAAAAAAAAAAAAATGCCAATAGTCTTTAACTTTCTTGCATCGTGGTGTAAAAATAGAAATTTGTCACGGACTTTGAGGGTGGCAATTGACTAAGACAATAAGTACTGTATTAGAATGGTACGTGACAGAATGACATTATATCGAAGAGAGAGATATAGGTATCATATCATACAGGGATAAAAACAATTATGTTGAAAAATAAAGTGGACGTTTTGATATATTTTATGGTATCTACTTATAAAAAAACAGTCTCATTATTTAGTGAGTGATTAAAAAAGAATTCTGTTTTTGTTCCATCTTATGTTACAGTACATGTTTTGTCCAAACTCATGGTCAATTTCTAAATCAACCAGGGTGTAAAAAATATTGTCCAATCCATTTATTTTTAGCAAATCAAATCTACATTAAATCGTTGATTGTAAGTTTCTTTGATAAAAAATGTTACTAACCATAAGTCTTAAGGTAAATTATAATGTCATATGGAGACCGTCTTAAGGTAAATAATATTAAATAAATGGATGTTGGGTATTTTATCGAACAAAACTCTAGTAGCATAGATTATAATGTCATATGGAGACCGTCTTAAGGTAAATAATATTAAATAAATGGATGTTGGGTATTTTATCGAACAAAACTCTAGTAGCATAGACATGGATAAACAACATGCAGTATGGTCTCAAAAAAAAAACATGCAGTATTTTTTTTTGTTTGAAAGAGTTTAATAACGTAATTCATTAATAGTAAGTGATGATAAGTGAAGAATTACATGTTTAAATCCTCGCTTCATATCAACCGTCTACCTAACAACCGAGTTGTAATTGCAAGATAAAAAATATGCAAATTAATAAGAATTATACACACAGAAAAGGAATTGATTCGCCATAAAAAAGAAGGTATTGTTAACGAGTGCTCTGTAACACTCTTTAAGGATTTAAAATGAAGAAATAATTTTATAAAAAATTCAAATATTTCAATTTTCGGTGCAATGATTACATAATTTTTTTAAAAAAAAAGGAACTGCTACATAAGCTAGTTAGGATGCATAAGCTAGTTTTGATATAACATTATGGCGTCGTATGATTCATGTAGTCGATTTCACTTACTCGGTTAAGTCCTGGTTGTTGTCGTATAACAATCGTTTTAAAAAAAAAAATTTAAGAGTTAAATATGTTTTTGGTCTCTATACATATGTCAACTTTTCGTTTTAGTCTCTCTATATATTTAACCCAAAAATTAAATTATATTTTTCTTTTCCGTTTAGATTCTCTAATTATACTCTTCTTCGGCTCTTATAAAAAGGGCACTCGAACCACGATCTAAAATAAGTCCCAGTAGTCTTTCCTTTCTTGCAAGCCCACATTTCTTCTTTTCTCTCATATAGCATAGCTAGGAAATAAAATGGGTACCAAAGTTCCAATTATACTCTCTGTTTTTGTAATGCTGTGTGCTTTAAGTTCAGCAATTCCAAGCAAAAGAAAGTCATACACACCATGCAAAAACATGGTCCTTTATTTTCATGACATAATTTACAATGGAATGAATGCAGGTAATGCAACATCTGCAATAGTTGCAGCACCACAAGGTGCTAATTTAACTATATTGGCACCTCAATTCCACTTTGGTAACATAGCAGTTTTTGATGACCCTATCACATTGGATAACAACCTTTATTCAAAACCAATTGGAAGAGCACAAGGCTTTTACGTTTATGATACCAAAAACACATACACTTCTTGGCTTGGTTTCACATTTGTTCTTAACAGCACTTATCATGAAGGAACCATTACTTTTGCTGGTGCTGACCCAATTATGCAGAAAAGTAGAGATATCTCTATAACTGGTGGAACTGGAGATTTCTTTATGCATAGAGGAATTGCTACTATTATGACTGATGCTTTTGAAGGTGAGGTCTATTTTCGACTTCGTGTTGAGATTAAGTTCTTTGAGTGCTGGTGATATGTGAAATTAAGTCTCAATTAATTGCTAGAAGCAAATAAAGTAAGAAATTATTAATGTTCATTTTCAGTTTCATTTAATCAAAAGGATCTGGATTATTGTTTTATGTAATTTGAATTAAGTATCCCTTTTAATCATGTGTGTTGTTTAGTCCATAAACCTTTGTAGTACTTATTTTCTCCTATATTATCAATTAATGAAGATTATGATAAGAGTAATGATATATATCTAGAATGGTTTTATCATGATCTCATCCCGAAAAGCATGTTGCCCAATCAAATTTTGGCCTGGCTAGAAATCATGGGATGCTGGTTTCATATATGTTTGTTTAATGAAGCAGTAGTGAAAAAAAAATGAAATTTAAAGGACACTAATATGCCAAATCACTCGTGAAGCAATCATGAAATTTTTTCTCGCTATACGTATCATTACCGTTATGATAAACAAATTTATAGTAGCAAATAAGAGACACGCATTTCCACTGATCTTGATTTTTTTGGTGGTGGTCGGGGTTTGAACCCCGACCTTGCATATATTAATGCATTGTTCTTATCAACTAAGTTAAGCACACGAGGACTTTCACCGATCTTGATTAGGCGCAATCACTTATTTCTTGTTTTTATTCAATAATTTTTATTTCTTGCTAGAACCAACATGTATTGGTGCAGGCACCCATTTATATCTCCCTTTTGTATATTTTTTTAAAAATAAAAAATAAAAATTAAGACCAAAATAGATCAAAAGGAAGAATGATACGTGGGAAATCAAATATCCCAGTGTAGACTGCATGAAGTTGCTGATGACACTTAATTCAAGTGCACTTTCTATATAAGTCCATTTTCCATTATTAATTCGAAAAGTAAAGAGAACATTTTTGTCAATGTTAAACCGACAAAGCTAATTAACGGAATGTAGAATTAATACAACTTCAATATACTTTCTTTAAATTTAGACATTAATTTGTCGGTCAAAATCACATGGGAAATAAGTCTTGAGTAATAAATACTCCATTCGCTCTAACCAAAAAAAAAGATACACCAGCAAATACTCCATTCGCTTTAAATTATAAGACATTTTTAGTATATGTATCAAGAAATATAATTGACGGAATCTCGTTACACCAACAATACATTGTCCATAATCAATACAGGCATTGGTATACATTGTCCATAATCAATACAACTAGAAAATTGATGTTGACACATTGCATAAGGCTGTGTCACACATGTAAAAGAGAGTTTTGCCCCTCGGTAGTTAACTGCCAAGAAAATAAAAATCCGGCTGCAGTTTACTGCCGAGGAAAAACTCGGCACTCAACTACCGAGAAAACCTCGGCAGTTAAGTACCGAGGAGATATGAAGTCATAGAATGGCAGAATCTGTTGAGGCAGAACCTGTTACATGTTAGATTTTTTGAAATTTTCCATACAAATTTAGGTTTTATAAATTGTTTCAATCACCAAGAAATTGTTTTTGAAATGTCACGTTTTGAATAATTGCGTATACGAATAAAAACTAATTAAATCTAATGTGAATTCGATTAATTAAAATTGTGATGGCGTGAATTCGAATAAATATTGTGATAGCGTGAATTCGAATAAATATTGCTAAACCGGAATAAACATTACATAAACGACATGTATGTCAACAATTACATTACATTCCTGAATGTACCTTCCAACTGCAACAATTATCTTACCACTGAATGGGGCAAATTCAAACTTGCTAAGCCGCAGGACTCCAGCATACGATCAGCATCTCGAATGATGGTATTCAAGTGCGAACGAAATGAGGTCCATTCCTTGACACTTGAATACCACCGTTCAAGATGCTCATCGAATGTTGGAGTCCTGCCGATTAACAAGTTTGAATTGCCCCATCCAGTGTAAGACAATTGTTGCAGTTAGAATGTGCATTCCAACTAGAACATCTGTCTTACCTCTGAAATGGGGTAAATTCAAACTTGCCAAACAACAGGACTCAATCATTTCGCTCGACATTCATGCTTTCCTTTGAAAAGAATAAATTTTTGTTAGGCTTGATTTAGATGAAGGTATTCAAGTGCCACCGAAATGAGGTCCATTCCTTGACACCTAATACCTTCATCTAAACCAGCCTAACAAGAATTTAATCTTTTCAAAGGAAAAACATGAATGCCGAGCGAAATGCTTGATTCCTGGCCGTTTGGCAAGTTTGAATCACCCCATTTCAGAGGTGAGACAAATGTTGTAGTTGGAATGCACCTTACCCTAACTAATGACAATCTTCTGGCGGAATCAAGCTCTTGATAATATCTTCAGTTGATCTCAGCAACGTCACCCGCATATCGATCCACTGGAACATGTTGTGCTCCCAAAACATGCTCGTCACGTTTTCGTCGTTCTTTAACTCCACCCAAGTGAATGATACCCTCCCCTCGTCGAGCGTCGGATGTTTATACCGGACGTTTTGCACCCTCCTTGTGTCTCGGGGGTTGACTCCTTGGTTGAATTCATTCAGTTGATCCTTGAGACCTCTTAACGTTACATCAAGGCACCGAACCTTCAACCTCTAAGGTTCTCCGCCGTTGAATTCTGCATGAACGTCGATCCACCCGGCCATTGCTTCAAATCTACACACATAGAAATTTAAAATAATCAATGAAAAACTCATTCAAACATTTCATCAAACACTTAATGTGCAAATTATACATAGACTCTAAAAATCATAAAAATAACCCTAAAAATGTAAAATTGTCTAAAAAAAAAATAACGTAAAATATAACAAAATTATTCAACTTATATTTACTCTTAAAATAAATCATATAGTCTTACTAAAATAAAAAAATAAATATAAAACACCAAATTAAAAAATAAACCTAAAATTTTAAACTATAACATAATCATCATGCAAACATTTTAACAAAATTAATCAACTAACATCTAATCTAAAAATGATTTACAACATGTAAATCTAATTAAAAACTAAAATAAAAAAATTAATTTAAAACACCAAATTAAATAAATTTTAAACTATAACATAAACATCATACAAACATTTTTAAACTATAACATTACTTACTTGTGCTTTTGTTGAATAAATTTGGTTGGACTTGGTTGGGTTTTTTAGAGAGATTTGTGAGAGAGACTGGAAGATGAGATGAATAATGGAGATGAGGGAGCTCCTGCCAGACTTGTAGCAGAAGATCCTCGGCAGTTAACTACCTAGGAAAACCTCGGCAGTTAACTGCAGCCGGTTTCTTCAAAATTCGGTAGTTAACTGCCGAGGAAATCCTCGACACTTAACTACTGAGGAAATCCTTGGCACTTAACTACCGAGGCGTCCTGAAGTCCAGAAATGGCAGAAGCACTTGCTTCTGGACCTGTAATGTGTTTTAAAACACATAACACAAACCTATTCCAATATTTTGACATCAACAACAATGATAGATCATCAACATTTGATTCAAGTAAAAATGAGTCAAGATAGCAAATTACCAAGATGAAATCAAAATGTACCAACATCATTTAAAATACATAATGTCAACCAAATACGAACAAAAGTCACCAAAGTTTGAAAATGAAACTAACAAACCCTAAAAACCAACAATCCCTAAACAACAACTAAAAGTAATCCTACTGCTGGTCCGGGTCCTGCTGATGCTGCTGGTGCCTCCTCCTCGGTCTCTGGCCTCTCCTCCTGGTGATGATCGGAGCGATCTGCTGCCTAACATCATGCAAGGCAGCATACAACTGCTGAGGGGTCATGCTCATCACCTCCTGACCTCAAAACGCATCAGCATGGGCAACAACGCCGCTAACCATGTCATAGGTATCAGGCGAGCTTCTCGCCTCGTACCGCTCCCACTGCTCTGCAACGATCTGCTCCTCATTTGGAGGCCTCAGAATATCTCCCGGAAGAAGTGGCAAAATCTGAGGGTGAGACACAACAGTGCACCATCGTACATAGCCATCTGCCATACGCCATGTATGCTCTCCTGCATGCTCAACCCAATCAGCCGCCTTAAGCGTGTGAGTGCGGAAGTCCACGAAGGCCTGCACAATCTCAACTGGTGACAACTGTACAATCTCAGACGGAGGTCTAGGGACGTGTTTTATCTTGGTTTTCGGGTGTCAAACATTGATTACGTTTGAACCTTTTTAACCTTTGATATCTCATTTATTCTTGGGAAGGGAAAAAAAATAAGCAAAACCCTTGAGAATCGAGGTCCGGGAGTTGTTTTCGCTACGGGAAGGTGTTAGGCACCCATAACGACTATAATATCCTATAGGAACCGTCTTTACTTTCTATGCGCGCGCTTTATTTTTAAATGCTATTTGAAAAGTGATATTTACACCTAAGAGTTTACTAAGTGAAGAATTGGAGGGAGAAGAAAGTGTTTGAATTTTTATTTTATTTGAATTGAAGGAATATTGTTTCCTTGCCTACGTACCCTTTTAAGGGATCAAATCCACCGTAGTTCTTTTCCAAAAAATATTTTTGTTTTTGTTGGTTGATTTTAAGTTTGAAAATGGAATTTTGAAGAATAAGGGAGAGGCCTCAAGGGCATGGTTTTTAGGAAAAAGTGAGGTGGATTTAGTCAATTGCAAAAGAAAGCCTAAGTATTATTAAGATTCATTAAGATTTTATTTAAAGAAAGAAAAGGAAAATACAATGGGATTTTGATCCCAAGGTTTATTTAGAGAATGATTTGAGTGATGTTGTTCATATTTTTTGAAGAAAAGATTTTTCTAAGTTTCAAAGTTCCTAGACATACATCTAAAGCATTCAAACCCTAAACATACATCTAAGGCATGCATACCCTAATCATACATCTAAAGTATCTATGTGATGTGTGTGCATGTGTCGGTGCTTGTGTCGGTGTACATCATTAGAGTCCATTGTCCTTTACATCATTGGCCTAGATACATGCTATGGTCTTGCAAGGAATTAAAAGCAATATTACAAAATACCTAAATTTACATACTAGTTCTTGGCCAAAAAATTAAATTGCAAGAAAATAAAGGTGAATATGAGATGAAATGGGGATGTTTATGAAGTGCTTATAGAACAAGAAATGAAGGGTTAGAAACATAATATAGAGAAATATCATGATGATTATAAGCAATCAAAAGGCTCTTATCGAAGAATTTGCACGTTCGAGTTGTTCCAAAATAGATCTTTGCTGTTGAACTATTTGAACTTCTACTATTTTGGCGTATTGCTTTGGACTGTAATCGTAAACTATCTTGACTTTGGGATGCCATTTGTTCTTTTCATTTTGTCTGATGTAAATATTGGCAAAAATCCCTTTTTGGTTAGTCTATGACACTTGCAGTCTCTTTTATAAACCTAATTATTATGTAACGTTAATCTGCACATTGTTGGTTCCTTCATTGGTTCCAATTAGTATCATGTTAATTATAATGTTGTTTTCCTAATCTCTTGAACAAAATAGAACATGCTTTTTTCCTACAGCAAATCTTTATAATGCTTTGGTAAATGTTTTAGAAATGTACATATAGCTGAGATTTGTGCAATATGCTTGCTTGATTTTCACATTTATGAACAGCAGCAATTTCTTAGAAAAATGCAGCTATTTCCCTTAATTTGTTCATTTCTCCTTTATAACAATTTTTTTTTTAAAAATACAGTAAAAGTGATTTATTTAGAATATCTGAGTTTGTGCAATATTCATTAATTTACTCATTTTTCCTTTGGAACAATTTTTTTACAAGATACGTTATTCAACCCGTGCGAAGCACGGGTTTGTAACTAGTTGAAACATAAAAAAAACAATTTTTTAACATGAGAATTATCAATTGTTTACATTTTTAAATCATTAAGAAGTGTCTTTAAAACACTTGTTAGCAAAACCCATGTTTTTATGTAAATACAATATTGTGGTAGGCATGGAAAGAGACGGATCCAAAAAGAATACCTTAAAATGCACTGGTTTCTTTGACTCAAAAAAGAATCGTTAGCTTAAGACTAAAGTTTGATATGCCATATTTATTTATTTAAACTTTCCATGTTAAGACCTTTAAATAGGTCATTCGGTCAATGTATAACACTAACAAACTAAATGAGTTTATAAATATCGCTATAATAGTGTGAGAGTATTATGGAAGGAAAATGCTATTTATCTAGAAAAATAGCATCAAGAATTTTTCAAGACACATGTGGCAAGTTTTAATTGCATGATTTATTTGTCCACTTCCTATTTTTCAGACACATGTGGCAAATAATGCATTGTGATTGATTGCTCTTTATTCTTGAAGAATTCTTGATGTTTTTTTTCTAGATATATACATTGCTCATTATGGAAAGATTAATGCTGAATATCCCGAAAAAAAAATTCCCGAAGAATTCACGACATGCACTGAATATATTTTTTCTTAATTTAATGAATGTCTCCCTTGTATTGTGCCCCCCCCGGTATTGTGGGCCCCCCTTGTATTGTTGGCAGCAAAAATATGTGTCTCGAAGGAATCACAATGTTTGTTTAACAACAGTCATGGCCCACCTTTATTCCATCAGGCTAGCATCCAACGGTTGGAAACTATTCGGGATGATCTCGGGACGTTTTTCCTCGGGATAAATAGCATCCTTCTTATGGAAATTAAAACTACTACTTGTGAGAGTATTATGGAAATTAAAACCACTGCACATACATCAAGGATGTAAGACATCATAAGCTACTTGTGAAATCTTTCATTTTCATAAATATTTTACATTTTAATTCAGTATTCTAAAATTGTTTACAGTGTGGAGAGATGAATTATACGTCTGGTGGATCCAATTAGTTCGCAAGTCGTAGACATAAAGCTAAACTAAAATAAACTGTTATGCAGTGTAATTCCATTCTTGGATGATCATCATCATTACCATACCTTTAAACACAAGCATAGCTCGCAAAGACATTATGACAATATTTTTTAAATACTAACTTCATTATTATTCAATATTTGATACTACTTGGTCGATTCAGAAACCTGTTATTCTCTCGATTGGTTCAATAATTTTTTATTCCTATGGTAATCAATATTTTTTATTCTCTCGATTGATTCAGAATCCTTAACAAATGTCTTTATGACATTTGTTAGCTAGACCCTATTTTGTTTATGGTTGTGAACGAAGTTAGTTTTTTTTCTTATTATAATCATGATTGAATGAAATATGTAAGCATATACATAGACCAGTATTATTTTGTAGATCCTTTTTATAAGTTTTGATGATGCAGCTTAAGTGTATATGCTTTTATTCACGCAAAAAAAAAAAAAAAAAGTCTAATATTTGTAAGATAAAGTTCAACTGACAATGTCAATATTGTTAAAATAAACATTTTCATTAAATCTGAGACTTCGTTATAATGTGTAAGTTTTACATGATGTTCGTCACTTTTGCATACTAACAAAGTCACAAAAATTGTCCTCGTGGGCATAACTCAGTTGACAAGGACATGCATTATTATATGTAGTGGCTGAGGTTCGAACCCCGGATACCTTACTTATTCACCTTTGAAAATGTGAATTCTAGACTACTTGAAGAAAAAAAATTAAAAAAAGAAAAGGAAATCCAGCTATAGACCCAAAAAAGAAAGGCAATCCAACAAAATATAATTAATTGCACCATACTTTATGCATTTGGTGCACAACCGCTTATAAATATAAACTTCATGAACCGATAACCTTCCACACTATTAGATTAAACCAATTAACAATATTGAAAAGAAGGAGGAAATGAAGCTCATTTCAACTCTCCTCTTCTTCTTGCTCCTAATCTCATTGGCATATTCCTCTGCCACTCCAACAAGATCAAGAAAAAGGGCTCGTGTTCATAAACCATGCAAGACATTGGTGTTTTATTTTCATGACATTATTTACAACGGTCACAACTCCAAAAATGCCACATCAGCAATTGTAGGCACACCGGCATGGGGTAACCGAACCATATTAGCAAACCAAAACCATTTTGGTGATTTGGTTGTTTTTGATGATCCAATCACTTTGGACAATAACTTACACTCACGACCAATTGGTCGTGCTCAAGGATTTTACATTTATGATAAGAAAGAAATTTTCACTGCTTGGCTTGGTTTCTCATTTGTCTTCAACTCTACTGAACATAAGGGTAGCATAAATTTTGCTGGTGCTGATCCTTTGATGAATAAGACTAGGGACATTTCGGTAATTGGTGGGACTGGTGATTTCTTCATGACTAGGGGAGTGGCTACTCTCTCAACAGATTCATTTGAAGGTGAAGTTTATTTTAGGCTTCGTGCGGAGATTAACTTGTACGAATGTTGGTAATTAATTGGCTAAATCATTGTTTTCAGAGCTAATCATTACCAACCAACTTAGATTCTCTTTGTGTTTGTGTTTTTTTTTTTGGTTTGTTTTTTTGGTCATTTACATTTGTTTCTTTTTCCTTTCTTTCAAGTGTGGAGCCTTGGAGGGATACGAGATATGTCGTTAAAATGCTCCTCCTTATTCAAAATTGAATAATGCTTCGCATTTAACATTATGTGTGAAGTTTTGTTTCGTGAAGTTAATTAAATTCTTGGATATTTTTTCAGTGTTCATTTCATGTTTCTTAATGGGAATTTGGAATTAGGTTCAAAATGAAGTTTACTCGTTATTAAAATTGCCCTCCTCGAGCTTAGGTTTTTTTTACAAAAGTAAACTTAACTCATTTTATTAAACTAAACTTATTTTATTAATAATAAGGGTCTCAATCCAAAATGAAATATGATCATAACCGTGAGAATTGGTACAAGATAATTACGTCCTTGCTAACAAATGGGCAATACTATTTGCTTGTTTCCTAATGAAATTTATCTTAAAGTTTTGATAGGTTCTAAGTGAAGTTTTGCGAATATCAATAATACTGCCAAACATTGAACTAGTGTTGAGTCTCCTAGTTATGTCGTCAACCACGTACTTGCAATCAAGTTCGATAAACACCATAGATAAACATATACCGCCAAGTCATTTTATCGCTTCTTTTCAGCTTCTTGCCTCCGCTTTGTGTGGTTGTGGTAATCAAAAGAACCAAGTTTGTTTTGCCTTTATGAACTCTCATATGCTTCATATGATGCACATGCATATTCCATAACATCCTTGTTCCTTGAAGATTGTTAACACTCAACTATGCTACTGTTCACCGGTGTTTTTGGTAAACAACAAGACTAGTTTTGATTATTACAAGCAAGATCAAACCAGAAATCCTATGACATATTGTGCAATCTTTTTTCCAAAAAGTGTGTGAATGTTCATCATATTCATAGGTTGCTTTATGATTATGAACAAGACAAACTTGTATATGAAAATAAATGTCTTTCGACAGAGAAAAGTAAAGGAAATGCAAGTAAAAGACTTAAAAGTTTAAAACGCAAAAACTTAAAGAAAAGGTAAATTGATTTGCATTAATGTAAAGGTGGTTCGACAAATCAAATTACATACATTATGTATGACTATTTTCTCTAGACGCCGGTACTTCGAGTGCTAGAATTCTATAAGTGATTTGCGACCCGTTTTTCATATGAAAAACTCTTATTTATACATAGAAAAATAACTGTAAAAAGCTAAACTCCACAAACTGCACTTCTTCCATCGAAAACTAGCGTCCCCCACGTCTTCAATAAGAAAAATTGTTGCTTCTGAATTTGAATGTTTTTCCCGTCGACAGCAACTGCTTGGCTTCAACCAATCTTTCCTCTGAATACCCTTTTGTCGAGCTTCGAAGCTCTTGAACTCTTCAAAATACTAAGTCCCAAACCATGTCAAAATCATCATGCTGAAGAAAATAACTTTATTTCTTGAAAGAACAAAAGTCAACTCTCATTGACTGCATTAATTGATCTTGTCGAAATTATTACAGGCTAACAACTACACCCTCCGCTCACTAATATAAGCAAAAGTTAATATTTTAGATTCATTCATTAAATGACGTATGTGGTCTATAATAAAGACTATATACATCATTAATTGAATGAATGCAAAATGTAAATTTTTGCTTATATTAGTGACCAGAGGGTGTACTTGACAAAAAAAAAATTGCCCTATTAAAATGAGAATTTAAAGTTGTAACTCAATACTTTCACCGTCCCAAATTATATGTCATTCTAGCAATTTCATCTTATGCTAAGAAATTCAACTAATTAAGATAATTATATATTTTTAGTGGTTGATTGTTTTTGTGTTTTTTTTTTATTGTATATTTTTTATCTATGACATTTGCGTTATTTTGAAATTATTTTTTTATTTTGATTTTGATTGAATGATTGATAGAATGAATGTGGTGAATGAATGTAGTGGTAGTCGATGATTGGTATTTTGAAAAATGCACGTTTGTTCGGTTAACAGACCTGAAACCAGCACAAGTTAATTCACGCTAGATACCGAGCAGAAGTTAACTTGCGCAAGGGTTAATTTTAGAAGTTTGGGGTGGGAATGAGGAGAAGATTATATATGTATTATAGCCTAAAATGGAGTAGTTGACATGTTATCACTGAATATAAGATAATTGTATAGCGTAAAAGCTTGTTAATTGTCATCATGGAACAATTAGGCCCTGGTTGACTGACCAAACAACTAACTATACACCAGTTGCCAACCACTGAGCCAAAACATGGGCTGGCTATATTTGACTTCTTTTCAAGTTAGAAAATCACGACAAAAAAGTTGTTATCATGATTTGGGTAATCGTAGGCTTAAAGCGTTTGAGGAAAAATGAGAAAAGTGGTCCTTCTCCTTCCCTCTTTCTCAAATATGGGCAGTTTTTTCTAAATTTTAGTTTAACATGGCTTGGAAGTAAGACAATAACTTGAGTGAAAATGAAGTAGTAGCCAATAAAAAATACACGAACATATACTATTACTAGTCTAGCCAAAGTAGTCTCCACTCCCCACCCACTCACGTCACCTGCCAATGTATAGACAGCAGTACAGCACATACAAATTAAATTACGAGTAATGTTATAAACACTCGTCATAGCACACATTTTCTAATATTTACTTTTTTATTGGATGAAATACATATTGATCATACCACTTTAAAAATTGGTTCAACATAAAATGGTGAAATTTATATGTATTTCACTTAATAAAGGAGTGAATGTTAAGAAAAATGTGTTAAAATAAATGTAGTTAACGTCATCTTAAATTAAAGTTTTTAATCGAAAATACCATCCCATTAATGGGTCGGTCTAAATCCATTCAAACTCTCTTCTCTTTTCTTAGTAAAAAATTCAATGTTATGTACGGATAATACTTGAGTGACTTTGCATTTTAATAACTTTGATGACTTAAGTGTATTTTAGATGAGGATGAATGATATACAAGTGATTAAGATAAATTATTTTGATAAGAAAGAATTATTGGTTAGGAGAGAGATAGAACCAAAGTGTTACCCATTATTTACGGTGATGCATGCACAGTAGACATTCTAACACACACACACGTAATATTTCAGATTAAACTATCTATCTTCTACTAACAATATATATATAAATAAATATATAAAAACAAAGTACTACCAAAGTTACTTAACTACCCATACCTAATTTTCTTCCAAATTTTTTCTTTTACAACTTTAAGGTTATTTTTGTCAAATCCACTATCAAAACTCACTTTACTAAAACTCACTTTCTCACCTATCTTTATTTAATAATAAAATTTTCTATCTCATCCCACTTTCTCACATTTCTTTATTTAATAATAAACTTTTCTCTTTCATATTTCTTTATTTATAATAATAAACTTTTCTCTTTCATCTATATTTATTTAATAATAAACTTTTCTCTCACATTTATTTTAATAAACTTTTCTCTCTCAATCTCACTCTCCTCTCTTATCTTTTTCTTACCATCTTTCTTCATTTTTCATTTTCTCTCTTCATTTTCAACTCCATTTTCTCTACTAATTTTCAATTCAGTTTTACTAACAAGTTTTTTTTTAGAGGAACCTAACAAGTGTTGTTGTTATAACAGAATATGATTTTGTATTTTACGATAACACTATTATAAAACATGAACAATATTATAATATACTATGATTAATCATACTTCAATTTTTTCTGTTGTTTTTTTTAAATGTATCCCTAAAAAACCCGTTGGAGTGTACAATTGTAACACGAGACCCATTTTAATAACTACAACGAGTGATCAGTTTTAATTAGTATTTTTTTAATATCACTAATTTAACACCACGATTGCCTAGGTTTTATTAATATATTAATAAAATATATGTGGGTGTATGGACTATATATTAATAAAAATATATGAGTAATGTTTGTTTTATGGGAATATATTAATATATTCTTATTTCTGAAATTTAATGGGAACTATATATTGATAAAATACAAATGAGAATATGAACTATATATTAACAAAAATATATCTCACTATATTTTTTTACGGGAATATGTTAGTATATATTTATTTATGAAATGTATTTTCATTTATTAGCTTTTTTAATATTGTCAATACTAAAACAAGAACAATATTATAATATATTATGATTAATCATACTTCAATTTTTTCCCTTTTTTTTGAAAGTGTATCACTAAAAAAATCATTGGAGTGTACAATTGTAACACGGGACCCATTTTAGTAACTACAACGAGTGATCAATTTTAGTTAGTATTTTTTTAATATCTCTATTTAAACACCGCGACTGCCTAAGTTTTATTAATATATTGAAAAAATATATGTGGGTGTATGAACTATTTATTAATAAAAATATATATGTGAGTATATATTTGTTTTACGGGAATATATTAGTATGTTCTTATTTCTGAAATCTAATGGGAACTATATATTGATAAATATATATGAGTGTATGGACTATATATTAATAAAAATATATCTCACTATATGTTTTTATACGGGAATATGTTAGTATATGTTTATTTGTGAAATGTATTTTCATTCTTTTTAATATCATCAATACTAAAACAAACAAAAAAATTATAATATACTATGATTAATCACACTTCAATTTTTTCCATTGTTTTTTTAAAAAATGTATCAATAAAAAACCCGTTGGAGTGTACAATTGTAACATGGGACCCATTTTAGTAACTATAACGAGTGATCAGTTTTAATTAGTATTTTTTAATCTTTCAAAAAAATTAGTATTTTTTAATATCTCTATTTAAATACCACGACTGCCTAAGTTTTATTAATATTAATAAAGTATATTTGGGTGTATGGACTATATATTAATAAAAATATATATGAGTATATGTTTGTTTTACGGGAATATATTAGTAGATTCTTATTTCTAAAATCTAATGAGAACTATATATATTGATAAAATATATATGAGTGTATGGACTATATATTAACAAAAATATATCTCACTGTATTTTTTTACGGGAATATGTTAGCATATGTTTATTTATGAAATATATTTTAAGATAACAATATTATATAATCAATTAATTATGATTTTTCACGGGATGCTTATTACTATTTTTCACACCAAAACATATTAGTAAATAAAAACTATGATTATTTTTATTTATTAGGTTTTTTAATATCATCAATACTAAAATCTAATATATATAATTGTTCATATTAAAATTTAATTATTTTATAATTTTTTTATTACTAACGATCAATATATACATTATTATGCTTTAAATGCTTTACAGTTTTTCACTATAGACAAAAAAAATCATTATGCCAAGTGCATCCGAGACGCGACACGCGGCGGAGCCGCGGCCATACAGCGCGGCGAAGCCGCGCTACCCGTGCTGTAGCACGGGTATCTCGACTAGTTATTATCAAATTAACTAAAAATATTTCATTGAAATGGCTGTAAAGGAAGGAAGTAAAAGATGAGCACCTTGTCCTTACCACTAAGCTAAAGAATGACATTTGATACTTTGTAGTCTAGAGTAAGATAAATATATAATGTATAAAACGTATAAGATGATATTTATTAAAATATTTATATAGATTAAAATTGTATAATTCTAATAATTACTTTATCAAATAAAAAATTTGTATATATTTCTCCACAGACATGTGTATTCACACACATACACACCTATATTTAAAGGAAATACATAATTTTGGTGTGATATTTTTTTTCAATTATATATTTCATTTAAATTCTATAAATCTTTTATTAAAAACAGTTAGAATCCATTATAATGAGAACAATCTCTTCTGTGAAGCCTCGATACTTCAAAATGGATGACGTATCCTATCCCCTGCGTATCCTGCACCGATACCTGCCTGATACTTCCCGATACGTATCAGGAGAGTATCCGAAGATTAAATTTTATTTTTTTAAAAAATAATTATCTGATACTTCCCGATACGTATCAGGAGAGTATCCGATAATTATCCTGCACCGATACTTCCCAATTAATGTTAACTAAAATAACTTAACTCTTGAGTATTGAAGTGTTCTTTTTTGGATATAATGCTTCTTTTTTGGATTGATATAGTATAACATTAACAATGTTCCTTTTTGATCTAATATAACACTGATGGTGCACTTTTTGGGATACATTGTGTACGTAATTGACTAATCATCACTCTCTTAATCATCAATATTATTTACATTTATGTTGATGTGCTACGAGCCTATGACTGGTTTCTTTTGTTTGTTAATATATTTGCATATTAAAAAATTGGTTATAATTATATTATACATTTAATTATATAATTTTTTTATTAACGTATCCCAGCCGTATCGTATCTTGATTTTTCAAATTTTTCAAATTATATAATTTTTAAATTAAATTATTTTAATTTAACTTATTGAAATATCAAAAAATAATTTATTTCTACATGAAATTTAGCAATTGTTTTCTTTTTTGAATCACTAGACTTTTGACCCGTGCGTCGCACGGGTTTTCTCGGCTATAATAGAGACCAATAAATAATATTTAACCCGTAAGATCATTGATATGGTAGAAAATATTTTCTTCAAAAAAAAAAGGCAAGAGGATAGGAATGAAATTGGTGTGCAATGCATTTTTTTAGATGGAATTTGTTAGGTTAAATAATTGCAAGCCTAATAAAGCAAATGAGCGGGAAAAAATTAGGTTAAGTTGCTGCAGACGTAACAAAATTAATAAATAAGGACTAACCAGTGCCCTAATAGCACTTGTTAACTTGACATTTATTTTATGGAAAATGATAATGAGTGTTCTCAGGGTCTTGCTAACCGATGCCCTCATGGCAATGGTTAAGGAATTTCTAAATAGAAATTTTGTCTTAGAAAAATAAAAAGTTACTTTTGATCAAACAATGATTACCCAGTTTTTTCATGAAAACTTACTTGTTTTGGATTCTAAAGATACTCTTTAAGGATTTTAGGTAAGTTTTTATGGAAACTTGTGCATTCAATTCAATGAAAATTGAAGTATTAAGTTTTTGGCTTAATTAATGATTTGGTCCCTTAAGTTATTTGTTGGTTACATTTTGGTCCCATAAGTTATTAACGTTACAATTTGGTCCCTTAAGTTACTTTTTGGTTTCGTTTTGGTCCCTTAACTATTTTTGGCTTCGTTTTGGTCCCTTAACTTATTTTTTGGTTTCGTTTTGGTCCCTTAACTTAATTTTTGGTTTCGTTTTGGTCTCATAACTCTTCCTCCGTCAACCACTTTGGTCCTTTACGTTAGAATGAATGTATTAGAGTTCAGGGACCAAAACGAAACCAAAAAATAAGTTAAGGGACCAAAACGAAACCAAAAAATAAGTTAAGAGACCAAAACGAAACAAAAAAATAAGTTAAGGGACCAAAACGAAACTTTTAATAGTTAAGGGACCAAAACGAAACCAAAAAGTAACTTAAGGGACCAAATTGTAACGTTAATAACTTATGGGACCAAAATGTAATCAACAAATAACTTAAGGGACCAAAAGAGTAATTAAGCCTAAGTTTTTTCATTGATATTCCCTCCGTTTCTAATTATAAGCAAATTTTACTTTTTAAGTTCATGCGATTAATGATGTGTGTGGTTTATAATATGGACCATATACATCATTAATTGAATGAACCTAAAAAATAAAATTTGCTTATAATTAGTAACAGAATGAGTATTTTCTTAATTAAGAATCCTTAAAGATTTCCTTTATGGCACTCGTCAGCAAGACTATTTTATATCAACCTCTCTCTTCATATTACATTACCAATCTATCACATCAATAATATTGCACTCCATCTACATTTTCTCTATGAAGGGTCTCAATGTTTATACACCCATACATCATGTCCACCATACATTTTCTTTTGACATATGTAAATTAGTAAAGATGGTGAATTCCCCTAAATTACACGAGAGTTTCTTTTATCATCCTTAAAGCTTCTCATGAAATCTAGTTCAAAAATTTCCAAAAATGAGCATTTATGGAGGATATTTTTTTTAACATTTTTACATCTTTCAGATTATATAAACCAAAATGTCATACGACATGCAAGAAACTAGTAGGGTGGGATAAGAAACTCACAAATTATAATCCTTATAGTAACTGTTTGGTAGTGAAAACCAATATCCTTGAGACATCCTAATAATGTTGAGTAAATATTTATGAGAATTTTCTCACGCTCTATATTTCTCATGCACTCTCCAAAATATAAAAAATGTTCTCGGTTGTATAACCCAAAATGAGGTTTTCCCCTATTTTAAAATTGTAAAAAAATTAGCCATCGTCGTTTTAGCCACAATTCAACTGTGGTTAACTGCTTTTTTTTTCTTCACCAATTCAGATTCTAAAATTAAAAAAAACAAACACTTCAGATTTTATAACCTGAACACCTGCCATGTCAAAATTAAATTTTACATTTTTTTTTTCATGATATTTTTGCACAAGAGGCATTTAGATTATAAAATTCAAAATACTTGATTTTTTGGAATTCAGAATCTAAATTAGTATTAAAAAAATAGTTAGCCACAGTTCAACCGTGACTAAAATGGTCGTTGTTAATTTTTTTCACTTTGAAAATAGTGGTAAACCTCCTTTCAAATTATAAAATCCAAGAGCAATTTGAAATTTTAAAGGGTGCGTGAGAAGTATGGAGGGTGAGAAAAGAATTTGACAACTTTTATCGATGTTTATTAGGCCATGGACAAAATAGATTTGCCGTCGCAACTTTTTATGGGTTGGTTTTAATGGGCTAACTATAGTTTGGGGACACTTTCTCCACCTCCCACATTTCCAAAGAGCTACAAATGATAATTTCAAACAAATATGTGCTTTTTTAATGTGTGCATCCGAAATCATATTGAGGTATCTAGGAGTGTTTGAATGAGACGATATAAGTTTCTTGTAGGTTAACAGGTTAGTGGTCTGCTTGAGAATGTCGCAATTTTGAAACGCTTGAGCGAGAGTTTTGTCGCTGATTGTAATTTAATCCGACTCGATCAATTAGTACATACAATTGTGCGCAAAGAATAGCTAACAATTTTTAAAAAAGAAAGATATTGAGGTGTGAAAAGTTTCTCCCTTTAGCATTGGAAGGTTCGCATAGAAATGGCCGAAGATTTTTACATGACAACTAGTAGAGATTTGATTCTGCAGTATCTGGCCCCAGAATACTTCACTTGTGTATAATTTTCAGCCAAAGAAACCTAGTATAAAATCTAAATGATTGCTATGGACAGAAGTGACGTGGTTGACTTTCCTTTAAAGGGGCCATTATTGGGAAAGAATATGTTCTTTCAATTCAACCAGTTAAAACAACACTTAACGAAGGAAGTCTCTCTATACTTTAAGCATAACAACATGTTGGTGCTCTTCTAACCACAGTTTATATTCTGCAGATTATGCACTATGGGTAGCATGAAATAAAATACGTTGTGTATATGTCGTGGAATATTCCATATGCAGCGATAAGAAAACTATACAAACCTTTCTTATTCTTTATTGAAGATTATTGACTTTTCGGTGTGGCTGATAGATTATTGACTTCTTTTGGCAAAAGATTATTGACCACTTGTTCCGTTTGTTTCAAATAATATTCATGAACAAAAGTATAATTTTGAACAAGTAATAGAGAGGGTCTTTCTTATGACAATTAATGTAAGATTAATTTTTGAAAAGAAAAAAAAAAAAACAAGTTAAAGAAAATAATCCAGTTGATAATAAAAAACTTGTATATATGATGTGTTAATCTCTTAAGACAAGTTTTTTTTTTTTGAGGGGCTGTTAAGACAAGTTAGTAATATAAATATATAGTACTATATTTTAAAGGTAATAAATATTGTGTCAATAAATAAATAAATGTATCAGTAATATGAAGTATAGATTATATTCAATTATAGACAAATTATGTTTTTTTAGAAGGGAAAAGTTATGTTTTAAGGTTTATATTTTAATTATAATAGAGTGTAATATCTATATCATTTTATCAAGAAAACTATACTAATTTTGGTCGGACATGTGGTTGGACAAAATTAACCATAACAATTCAATAATTCTTGAAATGCATACTCGTTTAAATTTATAAAATTGGACGTTTGTTTGTACAAATTTACCATGAAAACACTTAAAAAACAGTTTACCCTTAAAAACACAAAAAAAAAAAATCAAATTAAAATATAAAAACATTACATGATATTAAACTAAATTTAGATAAATTAAGAAAACACAGTTGGTATATTATAATTGTTAAACTAACAAATTATACTAAATCAATTTTTTTTTGACAAAATTAAACCATAATAAAAAAGCCGATAGACAAACACGTTATTCCACTAATGTTTATGAAATCATTTTCTTGCGTTACACCCTCCTAATATTCTTTTACTCAATTAATTCCAGATTGTAATTCGATTCTACTTTTTAGGCATCATGTGAATGATATTTTTCCATACTTGTTTTAGAGGAAATATCTCTCCATTCTTTTGTTGCATGCTTTCTCTTACGTATAATTTTTTTAGGGCTTCTCTTCATCATACGAAGAGAAACGAGAGGATTTTAAGGAGATTCCGTGCAATGAAGCATGTCTTAATAACTTGCATGGAAGATATTTTGGTTGTTAAAAAACACGTATGTGAATGTGATTTGAGTCAGTCATCACTCATCAGAGTTAAAGTCGGTGGCCAAAAACAGACGTGGCAGTTCCTCTCCCATGCATATGTAAGGTGCGTGAAATGGAAGAATCAGAAAATGGTGAAAGGGACGATTGTGATTTTTGTGGAGAATTGGGGGATGGACAAACATCACTCTCTCAGTCTCTCTCTACCCACCACATTGTCTTGTTCCTATGTCCCTACCCCACATAAAACCTTTACCTCTCTCCACTTGGTTTTATATTTCCACTTTTGTGCTCGCACACGGCTTACTTGTGTAGAATACTAATACTAATATCTCTCTTTTGTCAAATGCATGGGATGGGAAAATACTTGCCAAAACAAAAAGCTTGGCAATATTAATGTTCTGTTTAGAAGGCAAAAGAAAGTGAAAGGAAAACAATCACTGCATGATAGACATCAGAGGATGGTCCACTAATTATGTGGAGAATCTCTAGAACCTCAATGGAGTTTACCGTAATTCTCCAAAAATCCATACATAAATTTTATGCAATAGTCTCTTTTCAAATATCGGTTACACCACGTATATATCCAATCCAATAAATTTAACTTGATATATGAAGTAAACGATTCGTAAAGGTTAAAGTAGAGAGTGAGTAGCAAGATTCAATGTAAAGATGTTGTGGGACAGAAATGCACATGCTCGTAGTCCATAATAGAAATCCACTGCGTATCTTGTGTTTGTTTGTTTTTCGGGGTACCCACTGACTAGCATTTTTTTATTTTTTTTTTAAATTTAAAATGAAATATATTAATTGAAATCCTTGAAAATTCACTACAAGGAGTGCTGAATCCGGGATAAAAATCACATTATATCAAATAGTAAAAAACAAGGAAAAAGAGGACAAAAAGACTTCATTACAAAGTAATTTCCAACCAAGCTAAATTAAACAAAAAAGTTTAAAAAGATTAAAGATGAATCTGTACCATTTTTAACAAAAAAAAAAAAAGTTGAATTCTATAATAGTAAAATAATGAGAAGAAATTTGTACCAAAAAAAAAATAATGAGAAGAAATATAATGTTTTATTAAAGACATAATAAAGTTAGTTGAAGCGTTTAATTTATGTATGCAAAATCTAACTTATCATTGTGTATGAATCTATTTAGGTTTATTTACACTTTTGATTTCTCTTGTTTCACTCACTTATGAAATTGGCCTCCCCGTTTAAAACTCACTCGGCATATGAATGGTGATGTGATGTATTTTAAATGATACGATTTGATGATGAGAAATGATCAACAACCATAAAATTACCAAAAAAATTACTAAAAACTTCGATATAAATCAATGTAAATATGACATATGACCACTTTTTAAGTTGAAAAGTATGAAAGAGATACCAAAACTAGGTGATTTTAAAATTGATTGCATAAATTTATGTTTCATCAAAAGGAGTAATCTTTATTCAAACTCTTTGATCGGATTAGGGTCCGTTTGGTTCGAGAATTAGGAGGGGAGGGGAAGGGAGGGGAGGGGATGAATTTTAACGGAGGGGAGGGGAGGGGAGGGATTTTAAAATTAGTTTACTGTTTTACCCTTAAACTTAAATAAATAAGGATAATAAAATAACGAGACAATAACGATGTAATCGATAACAACACAATGTAGACGATGAAATAATGAATTAGTAATAGGGTTGTTATAATTACAAGTAGTAATAAAAGTTGTTACAAGAAAAAATTGTTAATAATATGGAATAAAAGTTGTTACAAAATAATATAACCTATAACCTAATAATAGTAAAAGTTGTTTCAAAATAATATAACTTAATAATAATAAATGTTGTTACAAAGATAATATTGAGATTTTAAATTAATAAAAGGATAATTTTGGTAGTGCAATAAAATTTGCTCCCCTCCCCACCCCTCCCCTCCCTTCTAAAAATTGAACCAAACACTTCAAATTAAAAATCTCCCCTCCCCTCCCCTCCAAAACTCTCGAACCAAACGGATTAAGGTTCTCTCTTTATGGTGGATGAAAGCAAGAAAACATGATCTTGATTTTGATATTCAACAATAGTGGATTAATCCAATTTTGTGTTTCGGTTAATCTATTGTGTAATTTTTGGTTTCCTTGTTGTTTTTGGTGCAAACGTTTTATTCTTTTCATACTTCATTTTCGGTTTCTCTTTCTGTACTCCGTGTGCCGAAGAGGCCGTTTGTTTAATGCGTAATTTTATTTTAGATTGTTTAAATAAAAAACTAGATAAATTTCAAATATTTTTCCTATATTTATTTATTTAACCGGTGTCTCCCACACTCTTGTTAAGATTTTTTTTAAAATAACAAAAAAATTAGAAATGGAAGGAGAGAGTACAAAAAGCCAGCAGACATGGTCGATACACGGCACGTGGGCTCTAGAAATCGAATACCAAATAGTATATTCTATTATTCTCTTTGAGGATTGCTAGGAACTAGGCAGGCAATCCCAATATTTTTCACAAATACAAATTATAAGAATTGGGGATTTTTTACAACATAGAAATAGACTAAATTGACTTTGGTTTTCTAATTGTGCTGTTAGAATAGTTCCTAGAGTTGAATGACAAATTTCATGGTGCAAATTTAGTGGTTTGAAAGTTTTTTTTAGCTTACTGTATGAAGTTTCACCGCCGCTTAGTAATAATTGTAGAGTATATATGGTAGATCTTTTCTTTTTAATTTAATTTTTTTATATGAGTCAGAAATCGAATGTCCGGCCATAAATTTAAGAGGACAACTTTCTTACACATGAACCAATCAATTATTGAAGCAGTTTGAAAGTTACAACGGACTTCTAATTGTTTTTTTTTTTTAGCTGTCTAAAATCCCTTTCTTAAATACCGAGTGAATGTTGGGGGGACAATGTTGTAAGGGAGAATCTCATCTAAGAGCTCGTGTCTTATATCCTAAGATTACATGTAAAGATCCAATGGCTGGGAGATGTAGAAGATAAGGTTCATGTGAAAAATATACATAAAATGTCACCTAACAAATGACCTTATGAAATTGTTTAAGGAATCAAAAGAAATAATTTTTGCATAAAAATATTTGACTTGTATTTTTAAGATAAAATTTTACTTTTTTAATTTTATTTTAAACAATATTTTCGGTGAACTTGTTATCATGATAAAAGATAATCTAAGTTGTTACAATATTTCTGATTTCACTTAATTTTTTTAGATAAATGATATTTGTAAAACACTTGTCGAATAACTTAAAAAAAAAAATCCTTCCCTATTCTTTTGGAACAAAACAAGGGAGAGATAAGAAATAGAGAGAGTAAGAAGATAATATGCGTGTAAGAGTGAGAGATAAGAGTTGTCTAAAAACTTGTTCTAAAATAAAGTACAAATATCATGACTCAATTTTTGTAATCTTTCAGAGTATTAGTTAATTTTTTTTTTGAAAGAAGTTAATTTTATTTTATTGTTTACATTTTGTTAATTATACGTAACTAAATAATATGTTCAAATAGCTTCATCCAAAACTTCCTATGTGCATATATATTAGAAGTATTTTTTATTGTAATGCATGCATAAATTATTGAATAAAAAATATATTGAACATAAATTAAAAAGATTATTATCTAATGAACATAAATTAAAAAGGTTAGAATTTTGACATATTGTCGTGGTAACGGACCGTAAATATGGTTCCTTCCATATTTATATTTAATTTGTTGTGGCAGTGAGATGGTGCGTTTGACAGAAGCTTTAATTTGTTGGCTTTGTTATTCTTGCAATGAAATTGCATTGTGACGCGAGAATAATTGTCAAAATGCATTTTTTTTTGAAATAAAAGTGCTTATAGCATATCAGTAATAAGAGGAGTTTCGATACAATAAGGTATTTCAAAATAGACGGTGGGATTAGCTGATAAAGTGGTCTCGCTTGCTAAAGTGTGAGCAACCACATTTGCTTGTCGCCGATTGAACTCTACCCGAGAGTTCGTAAAACTTGAGAAAAGATGCCTGCAAGCTGTGATGACATGACTGAATTCCGTAACATCTATTTGTCTGGTATGAAAAGCATTCGTTGTTATTTTGGAGTCGAGCACGAAATCAACATTGTCGAAATGCATATGTTGCATCCATTGCATCGCATAAAGTAAACCAAGTGCCTCACCCACAAGTACAGAACTCATAGGAGACAAACTCATGGTTTTGGCCAAGACAAAAGCACCTTCATCATCACGCAAGCAAATGTCAATACCTGTGCGATTTCGAATTGATAAGAAGGAGGCATCAACATTACATTTGTAACGGCCTTGTTGGGGTTTATGCCACCGATTTGGGTCTGTTGTACCTGCAGAACTCGAAGGGTCTGCTGTCAAAATGCATGTCATATCAAATAATTTTTTAACATATTAAAAATTGAAGTATTTATATTTTTCAATAAATATTTTTCAATTAGAAATCATTTAAAAAAACGTCTTTAAAATACTCGTTAATAAACTCTAATAATTAAATGTTTGTGTACGACAGAGAGTCGGGAAGAGCTGATCTCCTTTTGTTGGGGACAAAACTTATAAACAGTTCCTTAGGTACTGTTCAAACTGTTTTCCACTAAAATTTTGACAAGTGGATTAATAATCCATGTCAGACTCGTTACTAAACAACCTCTGTCAACTCTCAACGCTTCCTTACGTTAACTCATCGTAAACACCTTCACGGCCCACCACCAGAAGCAATAACAGCCAACAGCTTAGTTGTATTTACTTCAGTTGTATTTTCCTCCAATTAATAAGATCTTCACCCTTCTTTATTTCTAAAACAAAAGAATAACCGTTGTGTCTATGCTTCTTAAATCACAACTATCTATAACTTTTAGAGCATTTTATAGATTTGATATTTCCCTTGACTGGCTTGATAATTTTGAAAATTATAATGGCCTTTCTTCATTATTGTGTATCACGATCAATGGTAATGAAAATCGTCATGTTTTATCGCCTATGCTGATAGATTGAATCGGATCCTTAACATGGCATAAATGATCCGTTTTCGATAAATGCGGGTAAAGAAGAACAAGTATCAGTTTTACCATGTCTTTTGATGGTTATTCGTTCTGCTAAGGGCGATTCCATCCACTTAAGTTTATTGTGAAACATTGTCTAAATTTGAGATTAAGAACCCATTGTCTATTGCAAAAAACACAAAGAACTAATCGAGCAAGTTAAAAAACAATGCAGAAAAGAGTATTTGGTGGTTTGATTGTGGCAGAAAAGAGTATTTGGTAGTTCGATTGTGGTGGAAGAGAACTGGTTGCTCTTGGTTGATATTCCGGCACGGTGGTTGGTCATAAATTCCGGAAAGCATAAGCGTCAATTAGATGAAGAAATAACTTATTACGTTGTTGTGTGGTTAACATACGCGTGTAAGAATTAACAGACATTTAATTGATTAGACTAAATAATCCACTTGTCAATATTTTATTGGGAACATTTTAAACAGGACATATGGAATTGTAGGTAAGTTTTGTCCGTTGGGGACAAAACTTATAAACAGTTCCTTAGGTACTGTTCAAACTGTTTTCCACTAAAATTTTGACAAGTGGATTAATAATCCATGTACTCATTACTAAACAACCTCTGTCAACTCTCAACGCTTCCTTCCGTTAACTTATCGTAAACACCTTCACGGCCCACCACCAGAAGCAATAACAACCAACAGCTTAGTTGTATTTACTTCAATCATATTTTCCTCCAATTAATAAGATCTTAACCCTTCTTTATTTCCAAAACAAAAGAATAACCGATGTGTCTATGCTTCTTAAATCACAACTATCCATAACTTTTAGAGCATTTTATAGATTTCATATTTCCCTTGACTGGCTTGACAATTTTAAAAATTATAATGGCCTTTCTTCATTATTGTGTATCACGATCAATGGTAATGAAAATCGTCATGTTTTATCGCCTATGCTGATAGATTGAATCAGATCCTTAACATGGCATAAATGACCCGTTTTCGATAAATGCGGGTAAAGAAGAACAAGTACCAGTTTTACCATGTCTTTTGATGGTTATTCGTTCTGCTAAGGGCGATTCCATCCACTTAAGTTTATTGTGAAACATTGTCTAAATTTGAGATTAAGAACCCATTGTCTATTGCAAAAAACACAAAGAACTAATCGAGCAAGTTAAAAAACAATGCAGAAAAGAGTATTTGGTGGTTTGATTGTGGCAGAAAAGAGTATTTGGTAGTTCGATTGTGGTGGAAGAGAACTGGTTGCTCTTGGTTGATATTCCGGTACGGTGGTTGGTCATAAATTCCGGAAAGCATAAGCGTGTTTACGTTGGATTTTCGTAAACAACCGCTGGTTTACACATGGTAACTTGCAAGATCAACCAGTAAATCTTAGGACATATTGTGTTTGTTCTTGTTGTTAGAAATTCTGTGTTTTGGTGTCGAAAATATAAGAAATACAATAAAAACAATCGAATTCAATCCACTTGAACTCAATCGAACTTAACAAAGTAAAGTGCAAGAACACTTAAAGTAAAAAGGGTAAATTGCATTGATTAAATAAGAGTTGGTACACAGATTCATACATTGCAACTTGTGACTCGTTTCTCGCTTCCATACGGATACTTTGAGTGTAAGTTTGTATGATGGAATTGTGACCCGTTTTTCCTATGAAAAACTACTATTTATACTAAATCTAGAAATAACTACACTTCTTTGAAATTCAAACTACAACTGCCACAAGTCGACAGTTTTACTTATTTGAAAACAAACTTAAAATACAAACTGACTTAAAGAATAACCGTTGATAACCACCTTCGAAAACTGCTTTATCGAAGTCTTCTACCATCTTCGAACCCATATTTGCTTTCAATACAACACTCTGTTCGAATCTTCTTTAAATCTAGGTCAACTATACTTTGACCACATTTATTACAGCTAGTAAAATATATTGGCTAACAAATTGCCCCCCAGAAACGCCATTTTCGATTTCACCGAAGAAGAAAAAGACGTTTTTGAAAAAAAATAACTAACATTCTCCATCGAAATGAATGATGTCAGTATTTAATTCAAAACTAATTCAAATTTTCTTTAAATACTGACCCCACAATCTTAGTTAGTGGGCCACGTTCTCTAACATTGGAAAAGACAACACTTTAATGGTAAAACTGTCAAAATAAGATCTTGACATGTGTCATGATCAAAGGTCCATATAGAAACAAACTCACCTTTACTCTTCTCACTTTTCACCATTTCATTTTCACTTTCACTGTTCCTCTTCTCCGCCAAAAATTTTCTCGAAGAAAACACTTTGAATTTTCTGCAACTTCTATCTTTAACCACGAAATCTTCACTATTCATCAAATTCTCACAAAAACACTTAAACAATGACGAACGCAGCAGGAACTTCTCATGTGAATCGCGAAGAACCCATTGATTTTACTAAAGAAATCGCCAGTGCTGCTCCTGCTTTTATGAACGAACCAGAGATCAATGAAGCTGAAAAAGCTATCTGGAAAACCCAGGTAATCATCCCTTGTACTGATACTCCACATGCATTCTTAGGCCCCATTTCTCTAGAACCTGAAACTCCAGAGATTAACTCTCTTTTCCCATGCATCGAAACTCAACCTCCTTTAATTTTCACAAAAGGTCCTTTTGACCTAAGTTTTGTAAAATCCAAAATTAGGACTGAACCAAAAACTTATCCAGAATACATTGCTTGGTTAGACAAAGTTCAAAAACAAAAGGGACAATTCTGGAAGGAGAAAGGGATTTTTGATCTCATCCAAATATCTCGATATGGTCCAAAATACCATAATGAATTGATATTTGCTGCTTTACATTTTTGGAACCCATCGAACAACAGCCTTCACTTGAAATGTGGAATGCTCACTCCTACCCTTTTAGATGTGGCTGGCCTTACTAGCTTAAAACCAACTGGATACACCTTTAATCCAGATGTTACCACCTCTCAATACTCAGTAAATTTCGATAGCCCTGCCTATGGTTTGTTTATAGCTAACAACCATGATACCGAATGTGCTGAAGTATCTGCAGATGAACATGTAGCTTTCTTGACCTACTGGTTATCTATGCATGTTTTTTGCTCAAGGTCAGTACAAGTCCCTAAGAAATTCATGTGTCTAGCTAGTCAATTACATGAAGGAACAGATATCTGTTTAAGCAAACTGATTCTAGGTTCTTTGTATGAAACCCTTAACCATACAACTAATAATCTTAGAGATTATCCCCAAACTGGTGGGAATTTAGTTGTATCAGGACCCATATGGTTGTTCCAACTATGGCTTTTAGCCATTTTTGGATCAAAACTTGCTTCGATCCTACCTTCCTCTTACACATCAGCATACTCAGACAAGACCACTGAAGGTATAGGCTTAGCTATGTTTCACCCCGATGGGAATAAGTCTTCACAACAACTTTTTGAGAATGCTTATGAAACCCTGCTTGATTGTCCCATTTTCACCCCTATGATGGCACCATTTACCACTAGGAAATATGGACCTAACTGGTTCAAAGAGGACTTTCCCACTACTTCGAAAGCAGCCAACAAAACAGAAATCAATGCTATATGGGAAGCTTATTTGACCCCTACCTATCTATCTAGCAGACTTACACCTGGTAGTCCTTATGGAGTATATGGTTATCAACCTAACCATGTAGCTAGACAGTTTGGTATGGTTCAATCGAAACCCAGCTCTTTGTTCAAAAGTATAAGTGAATGGAAAATTCCTCTGATCGAACCTGTGTGGAAATCCATAATTCAAGCCAGGAAAACAACTGTGTTCGAGCCTACATATTTCTCAACATCATTTGCATGCTCTGAAGCATTCTTTCGATGGTGGCGAAATTATTACACACGCCAATCCAATCGAGGGAATCCTGATGAATTGCTGCCTCAACTGACCAGTACTTTTCACACTTTGCAGAACAAAGACAAGAAGACTAGAGGTACGCACATTAAAGAAATTCAGCAATTTCAAAGATATTATCAAACAACATATGACCCTTTACATCCAAAGAGGACAGTATATTATGCTGCTCAAACTCTGAGAGATAAAGTTCGAGAAAAAATTCCAGAAACAATTTTTCCCCCTGGAACACCCAATAAATATCTTTATGTTTTAGAAAAGAAAATGAAACTAGCAAAACTTCCATCTTGTAATCTTGCTTTGGCCTTTAGGCCACCATACCCAAAATGGTTACTTTATAATTTCAAATTCCCACAAAATAATTTAGTAACCTATGCTAAATGCCATTTATACCAATATAATGGTGAACTTGGCTATGAATTATCCCAAGTTCGAATCGAAACTCCCAGTATCATGGGTATGATTTTTCTTTTACTAAAATATATTAATACTATTTTTAGAAGAAATAGTACTTATCTGTATAATCACATATTTCAGCTTTGCCTTTAACTCCAGGAGAAGCAAAGCTCGATGATGCCAGCACCCAGAACACTTCGAAAAGCAAGTCTGACAAGAAGAAAAAGAAAGCTTCCCAAACTAAAGAAGTTGAATCGAAGAAATCTGAGACTGCATCAAAGGAACCTTCTAAATCAAAGGAACCCAAAGTGAAAACAACTTCATCAAAAAGATCTTCTAGATCAAAGAACAAGAAAGAACAAGCAACTGTCGATCTCTCTGATGATGATAGCGAGGTGGAGATAACTAAAGAACAGATTGAAGCTTCCAAAGTAACACTTCCCAAAGTCCATACTGAAGGAAGAAGGAAAAGAAAACAAGAACAAATTTCACTTGTCCAAGAAAAGGAAGTCGAAGTGGAAGCTTCTGAAGGTTCTCCCCCCATCTCACCATCTAAACCACTCAAACGTCTTCGAAAGACTTCTCATTCTAGTGCTCATTCACATGTTGGTGATAATGGTTCGAAGGTATTTTATCAAAACCATATTTTATACGCAATGTTTCTAAGTATCTTGTTTTAAGCATTGATCTTATTCTTTTTAGGGTATCGAACAAGAACAAACTAATCCATCACAACATGGGCAAGTTCTTCCTTCTTCGAAGACCACTTCACCAATTGCTGAAGACAAAGAAGATGAGCATGATGATGCTAGCAGTCCAGAAGGTCTTAAAGTGGATCCTCCTCAACAACAACAAACAGAAACACCCACTGATGACTTGGTAAATGATGAATCACTCAACAATGATCAATCTTATTCTGCACCCACCCTTGGAGATAATGTATCAAACTTCGCTACTGAAGATACAAACATAACTACTCGACAAAATGCTCCTGGTGATGCAGAAATGATTGCTCAACAAGATACCCCTATGATCGATCTAGAAGAAATCGATCGATTGGCCAAAGATGATCCTTTCAATGCCTTTGCCTTGATAGCTAAGAGTAATACTCTTTTCTCAACTAGCACTGGCCAAACTTCTGATTCATCCAAGGGAAATCCCTCTGAGACTTCAAAGAACAACCTGCTAGCAGAATTTCAAAAGAAGATCATCGAAGCCAACTTGCTAGAGTTGATTGAAAAAGATGCTGGAGCTCTTGCTGAAATCAGGAGTTTATTTGAAAAACTTGGTGCTCTCCCAACTGGTTGGAAATTTCGAAACCTGTTTAATTATCTTGAGCCAATGTTGGAGAGTGCTAATCAAAACTTCCAGAAGAGGAAAACTGATCAAGCTCAAATGGCAGAAAAGAAAGCGCATCATGATCAAATTGTGATCGAACTGTCATCCTTCCAAGAGAAATTTAAAACTCTTCAGCAAGAAAGAAACAATGCGAAGCAGCAAGTGGTTGACATCGATGCCAAAATTAAAGAACTGGAAGCTCAAAAAGCTGAAATTTTGGCTAAGGATGAAGCCAGAACTCGAGAAGCCAATGAAGCTATTAACAAATTCAAGCTCTCCAAGGAACTAGAGTCTACCATTGCTCAACTTGCAAGTGACAACCATGCTCTCGATACTCAACTGGCTGAATACAAGAGCCAAATCGAGAAACTCATCTCATCATTTGAGATTTAGTTCTGTTTCTTATTTTATTCTCTAAGACTTTTATTTTATTTCAGCCTTATCGAATATCTTGGTCTGTAATGTCTTTATAACAATTCGTGGACCATTTTCTATTTCGAACGACAATTTCTTTTCAATCATCGAAATTCCTTTCTTATTTTCTTATATCGAATTTAAATTTTATTTAAATCCAAATAAGATTGGAACAATTTCCAAGACATTTTAATGATGAGGAAACAAAAAAGTAACTTTTTTGTTTAACCCAACAAGTTAAACTTGCCTAGGAAGTTGAAAAGAAATAAAACAAATAAATGACCTTTTAACACAGATTAATCCTTTTTTTTTATTTAAAAAAAAAACCTTTAAAACTTCCCTCAGGTTACGAAGTTAAGTAACCATTGGCCATCGGAATAACTGTTCCCACGTGTCATCATCTTCAAAGCAAGAAGAACCGTTTGATTGAGCCACTTCTTTCAACTTCCCTCCACTATAAATATGATTTTCCTTTTTATAAAAATCACTCTTTTCTTTGTTTCGTCTTCGTCTGAAAAATCCTTCTTACTCAAAGCTTTTTCTTTCTTAAATCATCATGACCACCATTGATAATCTGAGTGATGATCTTTTAGTCAAGATTGCTGCAAAGATTGCTGCTCAAAGCAGGAAAGATCTTTTCGCTTTTCGCCATACCAATAGCAGGCATTGGCGCGTCAGTGAGGATTCTGAAGTTTCTAGGGCTTTTGGAAATGATGTCCTCTACTTCCTCTACGACCCCAATGAATGGTACAACAATGCTATGGTGGCTCATTCTAAGTTTGCTTTTAAACTTAGACTCTGGAATCATGGCAACGCCATGTTCTGTATTCTTCGAAGCACTCAACACATGTTGGATGCTAATCCAAACATTGAAGAAATAAAACGCCTCCTTACTACTGCTATCAACGCCACTGGCTCTCTGAGTGCAAGGTACTACCTTCTTCTCATCAATGCGCTCTCCATGCCTATGCCAGAAAACATCCTCGAAAACTTCGAAGATCTTGCATGGACACATCGATTGGCAGAATTTCGATGCGACATTTTGGGAGGAACTTCAACTTATCGATTTCGCTGTCCTTGGTGGAATAGGCCCATGCCTATTTGGCTTACTAGGCGTCGTTTTTGCAACAACTACCACAACTGTGCAGGAGATGGGAGAATTGGAGGTTGGTATTCACTTCTACCTGGGCCAGATCATGAATACTACTTGGTCAATGCTTGCTTCAAGTGTCGTCTCGATACAGAAATTCGCTGGTTTCTCGATCGTTTTGGGATTGTAACTGAATGGTGAAAACCATCTTTAAATGCTTTTAGTCTTTAAGTACTTTGTGTTTTCTTTTGTAATGGTTTTTCCATTTTAAGCATTTCGATGTAACCAGCCCATCAGTTGGCATTTTTAAATTAATGCCAAGTTTTTATTTCGAATCAAATTACTCTTGTGTAATTTTAATTTCTTGTAACATCGGTTTATATTTTTTCAAATATTTACCGTTTATGCGTATAATTCTCTGATCTTCTTGTAATTCTTCGATCTCATACGCATTATACGAAAAAACTCTTAGAATTTTCCATGGTCCTTCCCAACTAGGAGACCATTTTCCTAAACATCGATCCTTTTTATCCATCGGCAAGATAACTTTCCAAACTAAGTCCCCTTGCAGGAATAATTTCGATTTTACTCTTTTGTTATAGGCTTCTGCTATTCTTTCTTTTTGCTTTGTAAGCACTTCTAAAGCCATTAATCTTTCTTCATCAATATCTACTAATTCATCCAACATCATATCCAAATATTGATTTGTTGGAATTTCGATTTGTCTTTGAATTCGAGTAGATTGAAGTAAGATTTCTGTTGGCAATACAGCATCATGGCCAAATGTTAATCGAAAAGGAGTAGTATTTATAGATTCTTTAGGAGAAGTTCGAACTGCCCATAAAGCTTCATAAAGAAACTCATGCCATTCTTTGGGTTTTTTCTTTTGGCTAGCTTTTCTTTTGATTATAGTAATCAAATTCTTATTTGCTGCTTCTACCTGACCATTTGCCTGAGCATAATATGGTGTTGAAGTCAACAACTTATATCCTACTTCTTCAGCAAATTTTACCATCTTTCGACCAGTAAATACAGATCCTTGATCCGTAGTAATAGTTTCTGGTATGCCAAATCTATAAATAATAAATTTTTGAATGAAGTTTATAACTTCATCTTGAGTAACATCTTTTAGTGGAACAGCTTCTATCCATTTAGTGAAATAATCTATTCCAACCAAAATATATTTGTAGCCTTTGGATGACTTAGGTTTGATTTCCCCAATTACATCTAAAGCCCATCCTCTGAATGGCCAAGGTTTCACTATTGAATGTAATTCACTAGCTGGTACTTTTTGAATTCCAGCATGTTCTTGACATTCTTTACAACCTTTAGCAAAATTTATGCAATCTTTTAACATGGTTGGCCAATAAACACCTTGTCGAAACAAAAGCCATTTTATTTTATGGCCTGCTTGATGTGTACCACAAGCACCACTATGAGTATTCGATACAGCCAAATATGCTTCTGCTTCACTAAGGCATTTAAGTAAAACTCCTTCTGGAGTCTTTTTAAATAATTCATTGCCTATTATCACATAACTCAAGGCTCTATACTTGACTTTCCTACAAGTTGTGCCATCTGGATCTTCCAAAAAATTGACTATGGGTTTTCGCCAATCATTATCATCCAAATTGTTAATGACCAAAATTTCAGAAAATTTTTCACTCTGAAGGTATCCTTGAGATGCTTCCACAGAAAATTTTTCACTCTGAAGGTATCCTTGAGATGCTTCCATGCCCCCAAGTTTTGGTCTTAACAATTTGTTAGGCACAATGTCTATCGAATTACGCTTTGTTTTAATTTCAATAACCTCTTGCTCTTGTTCCTTCGAAAGTTTGTACCCAGAAGCCAATTGAGCTAAATCATTAGCTTCTTGATTTTCTGCTCTAGGAACATGTTGAACTTCAATTTGAGCAAAATGTTTAAGTAATGCATTAACTATAGTGTAATACATTATCAAAGTTTCTTTGAGGCATTTATATTCTTTTGTTATTTGCTTTATTACTAATTCAGAATCACCTCTAATAATTAAACATTTCGCCCCCAGTTCGAGCAAAATCTCTAAACCATTTATTAAGGCTTCATATTCTGCCTCATTATTCGAACAATATTGGCTAATTCGAAATTTATATTTGGTTACCTCATTTGTTGGTGAAACAATAACTACACCTATTCCAGAACCATTTTTATGACTAGACCCGTCGAAATATAATGTCTATGGAAATGTTTCGATGCCCCCAGTCACAGGTTCTTCAATGGAATGATCAGCAATAAAGTCAGCCACTATTTGGCCTTTCACAGTTTTCAAAGATTGATAAGTTAAAGAATATTCTGTGAGTGCCAAAGCCCATTTACCAACTCTACTATGCAGAATAGGTTTAGATAACATGTGCTTAATAATATCGAAATGGGAATAAACATAAACATCAAAAGGCTTTATATAATGCTTAAGTTTCATACATGAAAAATATAAACAAAGACATAATTTCTCACTAGGATGATATCTTGTTTCAACATCACTTAAAACTCTACTAAGATAATAAATGGCTCTTTCTACACCATTTTCATCCTCTTGTGCTAACATACTCCCTATAGTTCTTTCAGATGATGCTATGTATAACTTCATCTTTTTGTCTTTCAACAAAGGTGAAAGAATAGGAGGATTAGATAAATATGACTTTATGTCTTCAAATGCCTTTTGGTGTTCAGGCTCCCATCTAAAAATTTCCTCTTTCTTTAATCGAAGTAATGACGAGAATGCTTGCGCTCTGCCACTTAGATTAGATATAAATCTTCTGAGGAAATTTATTTTGCCTAATAAAGACTGCAACTCTTTTTTGGTAGAGGGTGCTTTAGCCTCCATTATAGCTTTAGTCTTATTTTGATTGATTTCGATGCCCTTTTTATGGACAACAAATCCTAAAAAATCACCTGCACAAACACCAAACGCACATTTTAATGGATTCATTTTTAATCCATATTGTCTCATCCTTTCGAATGATAAACGTAAATGTTCTAAGTGTTTGTTTTCAGAAGATGATTTCACAACAATATCATCAATGTAAATTTGCATAAAATCTTCAATAAAATCACGAAACATTGAATTCATTGCTCTTTGATATATAGCACCAGCATTTTTAAGACCAAATGACATTACTATCCACTCATAACATCCTAATGCCCCTGGGCATCGAAATGCTGTTTTAGAAACATCTTCTTCAGCAATAAATATTTGATTATAACCTGAATAACCATCAAGCATACTCAAATATTCGAAACCTGCTGCAGAATCTACCAACATTTCTGCTACTGGCATAGGATATTCATCTTTAGGAGTGGCGAGATTTAAATCTCTAAAATCAATACAAACTCTTATACTTCCATTTTTCTTTTTAACAGGAACTACATTAGCTAACCAATCAACATACCTTGCAGGTCTGATGAAGCCACATTTGAGGAGTCTTTCGATCTCTTCTTTTATTTTTGGTAGAATCTCTGGTGCAAACCTTCTTGGAATTTGCTTCACTGGTTTCTTGTCTGTCCTGATTGGCAATTGCAACTCTACTACCTTTCTACTCAAACCAGGCATTTCATGATAATCCCAAGCAAAGCAATCCTTGTAATTTTTCAACAGCGCCACAATTCGATCTCTGAAGCTCTTAGGAATCTTTGAACTTATGTATGTTGGTCTTTTTACAGAACCATCTCCTATATCCACTTCTTCAAGAGGATCTTGGGCCTTCATTTTTATTGTAGATCCTATTGGATCTTCTTCAAAACCCAAAGGTTCATCATCATAAATACAGTCTAATTTTTTATCATCAATGAGGTCATCAGAATTATTTTCTACTGAAGCATCGAAGACCTCTTCTTCTTTGGCTGTTTCAGCCAAATCGAAGTTTTTCTCGGCTACATAAGCCGTAATCTTTTCCCATATGCTGGGCTCAACCATCGATCAATTATTGATATCCCACCCAGTTGGTGAGATTCCATTTGCTGAATATTCTTGGTCATCAGTAACCCTCTTGTACGAAGTACTTCTTGTCTTCAGCAAATCTTTTTCCTTTACAGGTATCTTCTCATGGCAATCTTCATTGTTCACCACTACGAAGTCATCATCGAATGCAGTTTTCCAACGAAAACCCCATTCTGGTGCAAGTTTTACAAAGAATTTTTCTTCTTTAGTCATAGAACTTGATGCATCATTTTCCATGAATGGTGCAATATATTGAAGCTGTTTGTCAAAGTTCTTTTTGTTGATATCTTGATTATCAACTTCAGCTTTGAAATAATAACTCTGATCAGCCTCAATATTCTCTACCAAACCATCTTTCCTCCAAATCACAATCCTTTGATGCATTGTAGAAGGAACTGCACCTACAGCATGGATCCATTCCCTTCCTAATAATGCATTGAAATTGGCTTTAGAAGGAACTACCAAAAACACAGTTGCTCTGGTTATGCTTCCTACTACCAATTCTAGTTCGATAGCACCAAGAGATTGTCCAGTAGAGCCCTCATAATTAGTGAGCACTACATTATGTGGTTTCAAATCACATTCAGAAATACCAAGTTTCCTTAGAAAAGATTGTGGTAGGAGATTAACAGTAGCACCACCATCTACTAACACTTTGTTAATTCCAACACCATTTAACTTAGCTTGAATAAACAAAGGCTTTAAATGAAGCTTCATGCTATCATCAGGTTTCTCGAACACTGCATGTTGATCTTCGATGCAGCCATTATTCATAACATAATAACACAGAGGCCTATGACGAGCCATTTCCTCAGTGAAATCACATTCATCATCATGATTGGTCTTCGAAGATACATCATACGCATATTCAATTGGTAGTACAGAAACCACACATATAATGTCAAGACTTGGTTCAGAATCTGAAAAAGTAGAAGTTAGAATATCATCATCCCCTTTGGGGATGTTTAAAGCAGAAGATAATGGCGGGAAAATTCTTTCAGTAGCTGGTTTTTTAACCATTTCGAAAACTATTGGTTGTTTTCCCTTACTTTTGTCATCATTAGTGACATCTTTCAAAACTCCTTCCTTTTTCTGGCGTTGAAAACGGCGCCATTGAGTTCTAGTCATAGGATTCTTACCTTTATAGTTATTTTTGTAAGCATACTTGTTAGGATTAGAACTCTCCGGTTGGTCCGGAACTTTGACAGCTCTTTTTACCCATTTTGTTGGTGGTGCTGGAGGCGCAGAATGACCAGTTTTCTTGCCCCTAGAGAAAACCCAAGTATCAATAGGAGACTTCGATGAAGGAACGAACGCCTTCTTATGATTCTTCACTTGATACTTCTCTGAAGTTTTCATCTTGTAAGGAACACCTCTTTTGTTAAAGCCAAATTTAGAACGGTTCTCGAACCACCCTCCTTTACGTTTTGTTTGAGGTTGATATCCTTCAACTGCTTTTGCAGCTTCTTTATCGAACACTGCACTGCATCGAGGACAAAGCATAGCATTGGTGTTAGATATTTTACATCGGTTTAAAAAATCAACCAAATCTTCTTCAGCCTTTGGATATGCTTTCTCCATTTCCTTGGCCAATTGATCTTCAGTAACCACTGGCTCTTCAATTTGATGGTCCTCAGTAACCATTTCTGTATCAATATTATCTGAAATTTCCACCATATTGATAGAAATACCAGCAAACATGGATTCTGCCACATTGGCAGAAACATCAGCAAACATGGACTCTGCTAGGTTTATATCATTGTCTTCAATGATATCTAAACCCCAATCGAATTCGGATTCACTATCTCCTGTTTCTATATAGGCAATTTTTTCCTTTTTAGGAAATTTGTTATGAGTTCTAGTTTTTTCAGCTTTAAGTCTTTCAACTTGTCGAACTCTGTCTGCCAATTGGGCCATGTCTCTTAGGTACTGGGTATCTAATTTCTTTCGAACAGAATAATCGAGGCCACCAGCAGCCATTTCGACCAATTCATATTCTGGAACAGAAGTAAAACATCTAGCCTTAAGGAGACGAAACCTATTGAGATAATCATCGATTGTCTCATGACTTTTACGTCGAACACTGGCCAATTCTTTCAAACTAATCTTAGATTGACCCATGTAAAATTGTTCATGAAAGGCTTTTTCTAATTGGTTCCAACTATAAATTGAGTGAGGAGGTAAAGTTGTAAACCAAGTAAAAGCATTTTTTGTCAAAGAACTTGGGAAATATTTCATTCTCAAATTTTCATTTTCTGCAATATTTCCTGCTTCCATGAGAAACCTAGCAATGTGTTCGACAGTAGATTCATTAGTTTCTCCAGCAAATTTGGTAAACTTCGAAATTTTCCAATTTCTAGGCAATTCAGTGTCTAAAACATACTCAGACAAAGGAGACACAAAATTTGGTCTATGTAAACCCATATTCAAACCATTTTGGGCTAACAAAGCCTCGACAATACCCGCTATATTATTCTGACCATCGAAATTGTTTCGACGGGCTTGTAAAACCACTTGATTGGCATCTTGGTTTCTGTTAACCAAAATGGGTTGTCTTTCAGGTTCTGCCTGAACTTGTGGTTGTACTACTTGTGGTTGGACAATATTTTCATGATTTCGAACCACTGGTTCATCAGCAATTATTTCAATTGCCCTCAAATTTCGATTTTGAGGCAATTGGGTATTTTGGATTGGTGGAGCGCCAAAGAAATTGGCAATTCTTTCCATTTGATCAGACAACCGTTGATAACTAGTATTGGTGTCTCGAATTAAAGGATTTATGACAGTACCAATTTGTTGGGTCATCATATTAACCATATCATGATTAGTTTCTTCCATAGTTTGCCTAATGGCAGCCATAGAAGCGTTGGTTAAATTTTGTTGGGAACTTCTATATGTTGTAGATATCCCAGGACCAAAAAGTTGTGGTAATGATACATTTAAATTCTCTGAAAACATATTACCACTAGTTTGTAAGCCTTGCATCAATGATGATGGCATACCATATGGCATTGATCTATGATCCCAAACTCCTTGAATAGAAGTATTATTTGGATAATCATGGGAAGTTTGGGTAAACATCGAAGGTATGGCTTGAGAAATTACTGTGGCCATCGAAGGCATGGCCTGAGATGATGTTTGAGTGACTGTATTACTAATCGGAACAGCCTGTGATGTTCTAACATTCCCTGGGGATGAAACATCATCTTCAACCGTCACTTGATCCACATCTTCATTTGAAGATGTTGGATTTGTTTTCTTTTGGTTGTTAGCGCGTGTCATATTAAGAAGCAATTTCTTGTTTCTTAATTGCATACACAACAAAACAAACCAGAATTAAAAGAAACTCTAACAAAAACTATAAACAAAAAACACAAACAGTCCCACTGGGCGTGCCAATTTGTTTACGTTGGATTTTCGTAAACAACCGCTGGTTTACACATGGTAACTTGCAAGATCAACCAGTAAATCTTAGGACATATTGTGTTTGTTCTTGTTGTTAGAAATTCTGTGTTTTGGTGTCGAAAATATAAGAAATACAATAAAAACAATCGAATTCAATCCACTTGAACTCAATCGAACTTAACAAAGTAAAGTGCAAGAACACTTAAAGAAAAAAGGGTAAATTGCATTGATTAAATAAGAGTTGGTACACAGATTCATACATTGCAACTTGTGACTCGTTTCTCGCTTCCATACGGATACTTTGAGTGTAAGTTTGTATGATGGAATTGTGACCCGTTTTTCCTATGAAAAACTACTATTTATACTAAATCTAGAAATAACTACACTTCTTTGAAATTCAAACTACAACTGCCACAAGTCGACAGTTTTACTTATTTGAAAACAAACTTAAAATACAAACTGACTTAAAGAATAACCGTTGATAACCACCTTCGAAAACTGCTTTATCGAAGTCTTCTACCATCTTCGAACCCATATTTGCTTTCAATACAACACTCTGTTCGAATCTTCTTTAAATCTAGGTCAACTATACTTTGACCACATTTATTACAGCTAGTAAAATATATTGGCTAACAAAGCGTCAATTAGATGAAGAAATAACTTATTACGTTGTTGTGTGGTTAACATACGCGTGTAAGAATTGATGGACATTTAATTGATTAGACTAAATAATCCACTTGTCAATATTTTATTGGGAACAGTTTAAACAGGACATAAGGAATTGTAGGTAAGTTTTGTCCGTTGGGGACAAAACTTATAAACAGCTCCTTAGGTACTGTTCAAACTGTTTTGCACTAAAATTTTGACAAGTGGATTAATAATCCATGTCAGACTCATTACTAAACAACCTCTGTCAACTCTCAACGCTTCCTTCCGTTAACTCATCGTAAACACCTTCACGGCCCACCACCAGAAGCAATAACAGCCAACAACTTAGTTGTATTTACTTCAATCATATTTTCCTCCAATTAATAAGATCTTAACCCTTCTTTATTTCTAAAACAAAAGAATAACCGATGTGTCTATGCTTCTTAAATCACAACTATCTATAACTTTTAGAGCATTTTATAGATTTGATATTTCCCTTGACTGGCTTGATAATTTTGAAAATTATAATGGCCTTTCTTCATTATTGTGTATCACGATCAATGGTAATGAAAATCGTCATGTTTTATCGCCTATGCTGATAGATTGAATCGGATCCTTAACATGGCATAAATGATCCGTTTTCGATAAATGCGGGTAAAGAAGAACAAGTATCAGTTTTACCATGTCTTTTGATGGTTATTCGTTCTGCTAAGGGCGATTCCATCCACTTAAGTTTATTGTGAAACATTGTCTAAATTTGAGATTAAGAACCCATTGTCTATTGCAAAAAACACAAAGAACTAATCGAGCAAGTTAAAAAACAATGCAGAAAAGAGTATTTGGTGGTTTGATTGTGGCAGAAAAGAGTATTTGGTAGTTCGATTGTGGTGGAAGAGAACTGGTTGCTCTTGGTTGATATTCCGGCACGGTGGTTGGTCATAAATTCCGGAAAGCATAAGCGTCAATTAGATGAAGAAATAACTTATTACGTTGTTGTGTGGTTAACATACGCGTGTAAGAATTGACGGACATTTAATTGATTAGACTAAATAATCCACTTGTCAATATTTTATTGGGAACATTTTAAACAGGACATATGGAATTGTAGGTAAGTTTTGTCCGTTGGGGACAAAACTTATAAACAGTTCCTTAGGTACTGTTCAAACTGTTTTCCACTAAAATTTTGACAAGTGGATTAATAATCCATGTACTCATTACTAAACAACCTCTGTCAACTCTCAACGCTTCCTTCCGTTAACTCATCGTAAACACCTTCACGGCCCACCACCAGAAGCAATAACAGCCAACAGCTTAGTTGTATTTACTTCAATCATATTTTCCTCCAATTAATAAGATCTTAACCCTTCTTTATTTCCAAAACAAAAGAATAACCGATGTGTCTATGCTTCTTAAATCACAACTATCTATAACTTTTAGAGCATTTTATAGATTTCATATTTCCCTTGACTGGCTTGACAATTTTGAAAATTATAATGGCCTTTCTTCATTATTGTGTATCACGATCAATGGTAATGAAAATCGTCATGTTTTATCGCCTATGCTGATAGATTGAATCGGATCCTTAACATGGCATAAATGACCCGTTTTCGATAAATGCGGGTAAAGAAGAACAAGTACCAGTTTTACCATGTCTTTTGATGGTTATTCGTTCTGCTAAGGGCGATTCCATCCACTTAAGTTTATTGTGAAACATTGTCTAAATTTGAGATTAAGAACCCATTGTCTATTGCAAAAAACACAAAGAACTAATCGAGCAAGTTAAAAAACAATGCAGAAAAGAGTATTTGGTTGTTTGATTGTGGCAGAAAAGAGTATTTGGTAGTTCGATTGTGGTGGAAGAGAACTGGTTGCTCTTGGTTGATATTCCGGCACGGTGGTTGGTCATAAATTCCGGAAAGCATAAGCGTCAATTAGATGAAGAAATAACTTATTACGTTGTTGTGTGGTTAACATACGCGTGTAAGAATTGACGGACATTTAATTGATTAGACTAAATAATCCACTTGTCAATATTTTATTGGGAACAGTTTAAACAGGACATATGGAATTGTAGGTAAGTTTTGTCCGTTGGGGACAAAACTCATAAACAGCTCCTTAGGTACTGTTCAAACTGTTTTGCACTAAAATTTTGACAAGTGGATTAATAATCCATGTCAGACTCATTACTAAACAACCTCTGTCAACTCTCAACGCTTCCTTCCGTTAACTCATCGTAAACACCTTCACGGCCCACCACCAGAAGCAATAACAGCCAACAACTTAGTTGTATTTACTTCAATCATATTTTCCTCCAATTAATAAGATCTTAACCCTTCTTTATTTCCAAAACAAAAGAATAACCGATGTGTCTATGCTTCTTAAATCACAACTATCTATAACTTTTAGAGCATTTTATAGATTTGATATTTCCCTTGACTGGCTTGATAATTTTGAAAAGGCTTAATACATGCTTTGGTCCCTTAACTTATCTTTGAATTTCATTTTGGTCCCTTAACTTTAAACTGTCTCAATTTGGTCCCTTAAGTATCTCTCCGTTTACCAAAGTGGTCCCTTCCGTTAGTTTTCTGTTATGTTTAAATTTGAGATAAGTAGTTTAACGCTTCTACTTAACCACATAGAAGGTAAATATAATTAAAAACTTCATGTCTATTTGGTTTGTATTGCAGTTTGTCACCGATGAAAAGGGATATGCATGTGACACAAAATGGTTTAGCAAAAGATCATTATAAACATAAAGGTGACTTGAAAAGGTTTGAGTACCGGAAAAATTTGCCTGAGTGTGTGTACATATAACCTAAGTAAGTAGAGAATGAATGCAAGTTATATAAATGAACACATGAATGGAAATCACTTCATCATAAAGAAAATAGTAGACAATGAAAAATATTTGAAGGTTATGCTAGCTAGCAATGAAAAAACAAGTTTTGTGGAATATTGGTGCTTTCAAATAGTTAACATATTCCTTCGTGAACCACGAGAGATTAGAAACAAGGGGACTATTTCCTTAAATGAAAGGTTATAAAAAGTTACTCAAGACGCTTACATATCAATATATAAAATACAACTTTTTGTAGAGAATTGAGAACTAATAATTGATATTTTGAAATCGTTTCACCTAAATCACGCAATAAAGGTTACGTATGAAACAACCGCCTTCTAAAGATAAACTATTTACCGTTAAAATCTAAAGATATCAATTTTCATATGAGGTGTTATGACCGATGTTAGACACATCACTCACACGAATCATTAAGATTTCAATCGGTGGAAGAACTAACAAAATATCAAACGTAACAATGACTTAGGTGAGTTGCCACTAAAATGTTTTTTTTCTTCTCCATGTGGTGTGCATGAACTTCTCCATTTGGATCCACAAAGATTTTCTCCAAATTGACAGTAATAGGGAAAATGTCTTGAAATATTAAATAATGACTTATTATGGTAGAGATTGGTGACAATGTCACAAGGGTAATACAAGAAACAGGGTAATATTCCTTACAAGACAAACCTAATGTTGTTTTAACACAAACTTGAAATTATTGGTATCTCATTTCAATTAATTTACTTTTGTTTTATATTTTTAATTTTTAAGTATTTTCATTATATTTACAATAAAAATTTCAATCCATAAAACATTGTTTATTAAGAAAAAAAATTAGATTTTTTTATATAAACATCTTGCCTCTATACCATTTTTACTAGTTAGGTGTGCAAAAATGAAAGAAATCAAAATATTAAAACAAAAAAAGTTACAACAAATAAAACTAAATCATGAAAAATTTCACCGTGTCGTGTCATTTTCTACATTTTTGGCATCTTATCTTTGTTACAACATCTGTATGCATACACATTTTCTACATTCATCTTGTACGGATGATAACAAATAAAAAATCTAACTTATCTCAAAACGATAAACTTTTAATGTTGAGGAGAGATATACATAAGTTTTACTAATCAATTTTTTTACTGAATTTTATGATTTTTTTTTAAGGAATGAATTCTTTTAGTCAGATATTTTTTCCCTATTATAAAATAAAAGAAATTTTGAATTAATTTTTTATTAGTTTTTTTTAAAGAAAAAGGAAAAAAGTAGGAGGAAAAAAATGGAAAAAGAAAAAGTAAATGTAACCCTAGAAAGGGTGGTATTAAATTTGGGTATTGCTTAGGCACAGAGTCCTAATAGTAAACACGCGCGCCTCTTCATCTTGTTGCTGCCAACCTCTCTCTTTTTTCCTTCACCGTTCTCTTCTCTTCTCTTCTCTTCTTTGTCGGTATCTTTCTCTATCTCTCTCTCACACTCACACAATCCCTTTTCCGATTCCAATAACCCTAATTAACTGCCGCTTCTCATAATCATAATTTCCGAATCGAATCGAAACAATAGGTAGGTAATTCTCCCTTTCATCTCCAATTTTCAATTTCAATTCTTTCTATTTTTCTTTCAATTTCATTCCTCCTTCAATCTCGTCGTCACCTGCAAGCAAGTCAATTATCATTTTATTTCAATTTTCTTTCGTTAATTATATCTTGTTCATCTTCTCAGCTGCTCTGTGATAACGGGATTTTGGTTTTCATTGAAAATTATGAGTTTTTGAATATTATTAAATTTGTAATAGTTAAAATTGAATTGAGAATTGATATATTTGTTCCCCTTCCTCTTTCTCTTGCAATTCAAATACAGAGAATTTTTTCTACCTCAAATTGATTCTTCCTTAATTATCTTCAGTTTCTACGATATGCGATCGAATTTAGCATATTTCAACCTCCGTGCTTCTATTTTGTTTTGTTTTATAATCCTCCGTGCTTCTATTTTCTCTACTATTTCCTTATGATATGCTTCAATTTTTATTTTATAGCTTTTTGTTGATGTTATTTAAGTTAACTGTTAGTTGTGATAACTTGTTCTATATTTTTCGTTGGTTTTAATCAATTTTAGTTACTTATGATTGATTGTTTAATTTATGGTTTTTTCAAGTGTTGGTTCACTTTGAGTTCAATTATCTCTCTGGTTTTTGCTTTTTAGCTCTTCGTTCAAGTGTCTTTGAATACAAATTTCATCCTCTGGAATTTGGGTTGTGGTGTTCAAATTTGTGAAGAATTGTTAATTTTTTCCTTCCAGATTCTGTTAAAATTGATTTTGGAATTGTGGGTATGAATCTATATTACGTTCCCTTTGATCTGTTACAAACTATTGTTAAAGTTGGCCTGTGATGCTTTGTTCATTTGTTAATATGTCATTAGTGTATGGATACATTAATCAGTGCTCTTTATGTTTTATCTCAGATTTTAACTTGCATGGAAAACATTTTCAACTAAATGTTTTTTTTGATTTGGATTTATATTATTTTTCCATGAATTACTCACTAACATTTTAATTCAAATTTATGCTGATTTTATTCTGGCTGAAATTCCAGTTCTGACCATTGTCTATTGTTAACAGGATGATTCCTTCCCCTGTGGGTTTTGGAAGGAGTCGGATGTTATTGGGTTAATTTTCAATTACAACAACAGATAAACTCAATCTCATTTTAATCCTTATATATTAGATGGATCGCCGTGATACCTCGGGTTTCGTCAGCGGGGGTGCATTATACTCTTGTGGACACATCTAACCCTAACTTTGTAGATATACTTTTCTTTTTTTTGCTCAGAAGTCAGGCAGGCTATTCTGTTGAAATTTCGTAAATAGGATTAGATATTTTTTTCCTGCAGTTGTTTTATGGAATCAAGGTTCGGGCACTTGGGATTTCCTGTTAATAATTCTGCAAATGCATTCAAGATTTTGGGCAGCTCTATGCAAGTTGAAGGAAGTGGAGTTGATTATTACGGTACAGATACTATGTTGCGACTTGATTCCCCTGGTTCTTCGATCCCCTCCCTTAAGCCTTCCTCTAGGGGATTAAAAAGGAAGTGGGATTTAATTGATGGATGTATGGATCAGACGGTTGGCTCTTCCTTGTCACTTGGGCTTGGGCGTTCAACCAGCTCATCAGACAGCAAGGGAAGTTCAGCCGTGGCTTGCACGGCTATGTCTTCAGGCAAAGATGTCGATGAGGAGTCATCTATGGATATTGGACTGGACTTCACTCTTAATCTCGGCTGTGAAAAGGTACATAGCCTTAAGAAATCAGTTGATTCCAACATGAAGGCGTCAAAGTTTGATTTGGAACTGAGCCTTTCCACCAGACCCTGCGAGTCAGATATTACAAGTGTTCATCTAAATCCATCACCTCTTCAATTGAATATGGAGATGACATCAGTATTTAGTGGGACACAAAATGCAGATGAGGGATCAACGTCATGCAGTTGGATGCCGGGGGTTGTTCTGCCATCTTTGAAGGCATCATCAAATACAGAGACCAGTTTCCTTTTAAATCAGGCTCCAAAACAGTTTGATCATAGTACCATTGTTCTGGACCACTCCTCAACTGGACCAAAAAGTTCAGTCACCTGTATTTCCGGGCTAACACATCAGCAGCAGCCACCACATCGCCATGGTAATTCCAAGATATGTCAAGTTGAGGGATGTGGAAAGGGAGCTAGAGGTGCCTCTGGACGTTGTATATCTCATGGTGGTGGTAGGAGATGTCAGAAACCTGGCTGCCACAAAGGAGCTGAGGGTCGTACCGTGTACTGCAAGGCCCATGGAGGAGGCAGGCGATGTGAATACCTTGGTTGCACTAAGAGTGCAGAAGGACGGACAGATTTCTGTATTGCCCATGGTGGTGGCCGAAGATGCAGCCATGATGGTTGTTCTAGAGCTGCCAGAGGGAAATCTGGACTGTGTATCCGACATGGTGGTGGCAAGAGGTGCCAGAGAGAAAATTGTACCAAGAGTGCAGAAGGTCTATCAGGTCTTTGCATCTCACATGGAGGAGGACGTCGATGCCAAGTTGCTGGGTGTACAAAAGGGGCACAGGGGAGCACCATGTTTTGCAAAGCACATGGTGGGGGGAAACGGTGTACAGCACCAGGGTGCACTAAGGGTGCTGAGGGGAGCACCCCCTTTTGTAAGGGCCATGGTGGGGGTAAACGTTGTACCTACCAGGGAGGTGGAATTTGCACTAAAAGTGTTCATGGAGGTACCAACTTTTGTGTGGCACATGGTGGTGGAAAGAGGTGTGCTGTAGCAGGCTGCACAAAGAGTGCCAGAGGAAGGACTGATCACTGTGTCCGCCACGGGGGTGGCAAGAGATGCAAGTCTGAAGGGTGTGGAAAGAGTGCACAAGGTAGCACTGACTTCTGCAAGGCACATGGGGGAGGCAAGAGATGCTCGTGGGGCCATCCTGGGTCAGAATATGGCATCCAGCCAGATGGTGCTTGCACTTCTTTTGCAAGGGGGAAAACAGGTCTGTGTGCACTTCATAGTGGACTAGTGCATGATAGAAGGGTTCATGGAGGTCTCTCTTTGGGATCTCTTCCGGATCCTCGTTCTAGCAAGCCAGATCAACTAAGGCAGTCACTCTTTGACAGAGACATGGAAGTTGCTATGATGAAAACAGGGAGTGGTACTGCAGCTGCTCCGTTGAACCAACTTGAACTTGCAAGTGCTCGTGCCTCAGCTGACGAAGGTGGTCACTTTCCTATGTCAGTTGCTGTTCCTGAAGGCAGGGTGCATGGTGGAAGTCTGATGGCAATGCTGACTGCGGGTTCCGGTAGTGTTACAAGCACCAGGAAAGGTATAGCTAATATTGATCCATCCATGCCAATCAAAGGTTACAATGTCATGCCCCAGAGTTGGATTTAAAGCTAGTTATCGTTTCTGTTGTTATGGTTTCTTTATTTAACATATTTTCTTAGCATATTACTTTGATATCCCTTTGACGTTAGATTTTGGATGATTAGTGTTATTCTATGGAATGCACAAGTCGTTTGACAATTTAACGTAGGGACATTGTACTTTGTTAGGTAGTTGGTGATGTTCTTTTTCCATTCCCTAGTTCCTGTGTAAATATTATTAGATCTGATGAAATGTCTAGCAGGTTGTGAATACATGTTGCTACCTGTAAGGACTGTAGTGTGCCATGTATTCTATTTAATAATTTCAATAATAAAGCCTTCCTGAATTGTAATTTGTTATTATAATAATTTTGTGCACTAGCTTGACAACCATTCGACAGGCTATATATTCGGACTGAGGTTGCTGCCATTTGGTTATTAATACTGTTATCATAGAGACCGTTCATAAAGATTGTGATGTTTATTTTGTATATTCATTGTTTTCGTTTTTAATTTCTTCAAAGATGATAATTTGTTTGTAGTTTTTTCAATCTCTTAAGATTGTTTATTTGGGTGAATGCGTGGAGACAGTTCAAGAGGCAAAATAAGTGTTGCTGGAATTTTGATGAGCATGACAAGAACTACATATTTGTGTGAACTGTAATTGATTTACATGTTCTTGTATATGGATATTATTCTGCACTTTTGTTTTTTTCTCGCAAAAAATCTTTATTCACACAAATAATTGAAGTGTCGCAAAGAACCCATCTCTATCTCTATAATTGAGCTAATAGCAATTGCACCAAAGAAAACCGAGTTTTATTTTCCATTGGCTTTTCGATTTCATCAACATGAAATGAGAAACAACAATGCCTTCACAATTGTAGTTTGCTGTAGCAGTTTTCTTCCAGTAGAGCCATTTAGTTCTATTAATAATTAATTTCAGACTTCAATTTCACAAGAAAAGGCTACCTAACATTATTTATATACTTTAAAAGCTACACGCTATAAAAGAAGTCATGCTATCAAATTAATAATATTATAGAGTAGATAAATAGTTTGGGGTTGATAGCTGAAATTGTTTTATTTGATGTATTCTTAAAAACGCAGAATAAGTTTGTGTATGAAGGTCACTACTAAGAACAAAGATGTACACCTCTCATTTGGTTTTTGTCCGAGTAAACCATATTGGTTAATGTAAACCACTTTTAAATTAGTTCATGACTTTATATTAATATTTTAAACTAGTTTCCATCATGTGGGAAAAACATAAAGACAGAAATTTAACTGAATTTTTTTTGACAAAGATAAGGACTAGTTTGAATTATTAATAGAGTCGATGATTAACTTGAGAGTGTGGTTTATAGAGGAGGGGGCCAACTTGATGATCTATTCCTTTGCACCACCATTGCATGGCTTAATTGACAAATGACATGGGATTGCACATCATTAGAGATAAAGGCGTTGCTTTCTGATTCAGCTTCTCACCTTCTTTACAATCTCCTCTTGATGCAGGCCAGGCACCATTTCTACTTTGTTATCAAAAACTTGTAACAATCCAATTCACCAATCATAACTTACACACAAATGTCATATTTTGTTTATAAAAAGTTTTAAGGGAAAATTAGTAGTAATAAGATGCTAATACTGTTTTACAATTGTCATTGTTTTTTCCTTAAAAAAAAATTGTCATTGTTTGTTTTCTTTTTACAAGAACCGTCGTAAATTTTCTTTTTACAAGAACCGTTGTAGAATTTGTCTTTAAAGTTATCTAGTCTAGTTTTACCAATAAGCTAACACATTTTGTACAACTGGAAATGTAATATTCTACTGTTAAGAATTTTCGCAAGTTCACGCATCTTTTTAATAATAATCGTATACAGCCTTACTTCAAATATATAACTCATGTATTTATTTATCTATTAAAAAAAAAACTCTTGAATTTATGGAAAAAAAAAAACTTACAGGAACGAGGAAACTAAAAAGAACGAGTTAATTATTTTGCTAATTAAAATAAGTAACTAATTCATTTTCCTTTTTTAAAACAAATATTTTAATTAATTTTTATTGATTTTTCCAATAATTATAACTCATTCTTTTAGCCATGTGAGTGTTCAACTCCAAATCAATTAAAATTAAAAAATGTAAACCGATTTAGAAAAAATCAAAATTGCACAAAAATTGAATTTTATTGCATGTGTTTGGACGTTCTTTTATGAAAATCGTTCAGATTGTATTAGATTTTGTAATTATTTTTCAAAACAAAACCAAACCAATTACTACATAGATGTATATTTTAATACTTTTTAATTCTTTATTACTATGATATATTTGCATTAATTTAATATCCGATAGTTTTAATACTATTTATTAGTTTAATTCAATCTTCCTTAAAAAATTAGTTTAATCCAATCTATTTCTTTTGACTATTTCATGTTTTTTTTTAGGAAACTATTTCATATGTTTGAAACATAATCAATGAATATCATAGCATAATATTATTTTTAAAGATAATATATAGTATAATTTGCATCAAACATATTATTTTATATGTCTTTATAATTTGCATCAAACATTATTTTATACGTTTTTATAATATTAATAAAATATTATAATTTGTAATTTTGATATGAAAAATTGATATAAAATAAACCGCATTAATTTGAATTTGGTCATATTTTTAAAACTAAACCAAAACGTATAGAATTTTATTGTTAAATCTAATGAATTTTGCCTGAAAATCCTTGTTGAAATAAAAACAATTAATCATAATTAGTTTTAAAAATAACACCAAAAATAACACCAAAAATCTGTTCAGTTATTTAGACATAAAAAAGTACATTTTCGGTTAATTAATTTAGACATAAAAAAGTACAATTCAGTCCTTGTTGTACGCCGGCAACCTAGTCGCAAGACACTACACGCACTTTTTCTTCCCTCTTTCTCCGACATTTCACTCCTCTCCATTGACTTCAACTCAATGGGTGGCAATTGCAGCACCGGCGCCGGCGCCGGAATCAACACCACTACCACCACCACCCATTCCGATCCTCCACCCAAAAACGCCCCCACAATCCTCCCACAAAACTCCACTCCCTCACCCCCTCAACCACCCTTACCCACCGCCACACTGGGCCGTATCCTCAACCGTCCAATGGAAGACGTTCGCTCCATCTTTATCTTCGGCCGCGAACTCGGCCGAGGCCAATTCGGCGTTACATATTTAGTAACCCACAAAGTCACCAAAGAACAATTCGCTTGTAAATCAATCGCTACACGTAAACTCATCAACCGTGACGATATTGATGATGTTCGCCGTGAGGTTCAGATCATGCATCATCTCACTGGTCACCGTAACATTGTTGAACTCAAAGGTGCCTATGAAGATAAACACTCTGTTAATCTTGTTATGGAGCTTTGTGCTGGTGGGGAACTTTTTGATCGGATTATTCTCAAAGGACATTACTCTGAACGTGCTGCTGCTAATCTTTGTCGTCAGATTGTTACCGTTGTTCATAATTGTCATACTATGGGAGTTATGCACAGGGACTTGAAACCTGAGAATTTCTTGTTTCTTGGTAAAGAAGAAAATTCGCCTCTTAAGGCCACGGATTTTGGTCTCTCTGTCTTTTTCAAACCAGGTTATTTTCATTTGTATTTGCTTACATTCGTGTTTGTTCATTTTTGGATTCATGACTTGTAAAATGTGATTAATAGAAGAGTTAATTTGTTAGTTGTTTGTTACTTGCTTAAGGCCCAGTCTTGTAAAAAGCTAAGATGATATCAGAGTCTATCCTTGATTAGGTTCACGCTTCAGATGTCTCTGCACGTGAGATGATGTGTTGAGAGTCTCTCCTTAGATAAGATATGACCTGAAAAATATATTTATAATAAGTGGGACTGTGGGAGGCAAGGCATTCATCACTGTCAAACTGGTTTTGTAAGAGCGGGTTGGTTTAAATAGAAAAACCTAACAGTTATTAGTTTTATTTTGATTTATGGGAGCAGGAGATGTGTTTAAAGATCTTGTTGGGAGTGCCTATTATGTTGCTCCTGAAGTGCTGCGTAAAAGTTATGGGCCTGAAACTGATATTTGGAGTGCCGGAATTATATTATACATTCTGCTTTCTGGTGTCCCCCCCTTCTGGGCAGGTAAAGTCTCCTTCCTTTCCTTTCTAAGTAAATGCTCACAGCCTCAATTATTATACATATTTTTTTATATTGATAACATGCATTGTAGCATATATAGTTGCATGGAATGTAGGATGCTAATAATTGTAGTGTAGACTTGTTTGTTGGTGTGTTGAACCAAGTATCTCCAAAGTTTTAGTTGTTGGTTGGTCGGACGAAAAACGAATGTTGTGTACCTCGTAAGCTTCAATATGAGATTTTATTGGTGATTCGGTCTACAGACTAATTGCAGTTAATAATTTTGGCAGTCATTGCAGTCAACCGATTTAAAGCTGTTGGATAGTGATCGGTTGACTCACATTGTGTGTTAGGAACCCAAGAATTGAATTCCAAAGAACAGCAATGCTATTTGGCTCGACACCTTTTTCGTCGGAAACACGTGAATATATTAATTACCCAATCAAATAATGCTAACCATAAAAAGTCAAAGTGCTGGCCGGAAAACACGGCGCATGTGGAATAAAGCAACGGTGGTGATGCATTCGTCCACTCTCGTCTCGTACTACAAAGCATTTTTCTTCCAAAGAAATACCGATTTTATTAAGAAATACGATAGAATATGAGAGAATCTCTTCTCAAGGGGTTTCCCCTTCACGATAGAGAATACTCTATTCACAATTGCAATATTCGCAGATACTCTCTAAGCCTATACACATACTCTATAACTAATCCGAATACCAAACTAACTCTAACTTATAACTACATTAACTACTCCAATTTCCCTTTATTCTATATCATCATAACATTATGACTTTGGCAAATAGGGAAATTGAAATCTCAATCATGCTATATTTATTTGATGTTTAAGTTTATTAGCTGCAGTGATTGCATCAAATACATTTTTGTTAAGCATGCAAGTTTTTTTTTCCTTCTACCTTGATTCACATGCTTTTGAAACTTCCCAATGTTTCTCACACCCATTTTTATCTATGATGTGAAGAAAATGAACAGGGTATCTTTGATGCTATTCTTCGTGGACATATTGATTTTGCGTCGGATCCTTGGCCTTCTATATCAAGTAGTGCCAAAGATCTGGTCAAGAAGATGCTACGAGATGACGCTAAAGAACGGATATCAGCAGTTGAAGTACTCAGTAAGTCTAATTCTTCTAGTATACCAAAAGTGATTTGTTTTATCCAAAAGTGGTTTATCTTTTATTTTGATCATGTTGGCACTGAGGGAAATTCTGGCATTGATTGCTTACCTGGAAAGATTCTGATCATGTAGGGTATTAGTATTACACTACGATTCAGTGAGGCTGAGATAATGAACTGAAATAGGGTATGGATATTCAAAACAGCTGTATTTGATTCGACTCCTTCAATAAGAGAAAGAGGATGGAAATTTATTTGAACACCTAGAAACACTTAAATTCTACTCACAAGAAAAAAGAAAAAGAGCAAAGAAAGTTAGGTGGGTTAGGACAAACAAGTATGGTTCCTGCTTACTCCTGAACTTAGATTTTTTTCCATCCTCGTGTACAATGTGCTCTTTTTTGTTGCTCTTTTACAACCCTGTGATAAGATGACTTTGCACCTAATGCATTTGTCATTTTATATAAAGTATAGTATGCATGAGTTTATTCTTCTACTAACATTTTTAGTCAACCAGTCATAACAACATGTTTTATATGCTCCAGATCATCCTTGGATAAGAGTAGATGGAGATGCATCTGACAAGCCTCTCGATATTGCTGTTTTGAGCAGAATGAAACAGTTCCGAGCAATGAACAAGCTAAAGAAAGTAGCTCTAAAGGTAAACCATCTTATATAATAATTTTTGTTGTCATGAACGTCATAATCAATCTTCAAGTAAAATATCTACACACTACCACTATAAATAAATAAATAAAAGGTATAAGGCATTCATAACTGAACTAGATCAAGAAATTGAATTCTGTTCTTCCTGTTAAATAATTTCAGCTTTGGCTGCTAGAGAATTTATTCCTTATTGGGCAACCTAACCATGAAGTGTGTTAAGGATAAATCAATAAATGATTAAGACCTTGTTTGGATAAACAGCTCAATTAAGCACTTATCATACAAGTGCTTATATACAAGCTATTTTTGTAACAAAAGATAAAATAAAGTCAAATTGTGTTCATATATGCTAAAAGCTGTTTTTATAAGCCATCTTGGAGAGCTTTTGAAAATAAGCGGAAAACAACTTATGGACATGTCATAGTTAGTTTCCATAACCTTTCCCCAACAGCCTCACAGGTGTTCATGTCATTAGATAAGTTCAAATAAATCATCCAAAACAGACCCTAAAATCCATGTGTCCAGGCTACAAAGCTGAAACTATCTTAAATACACTAAAAGCAATAATTACAAGAATCTCAAAATATTTGAATTATTGCAAGTACAAGATATTATCGGCCTATTTGTAATACTTACTTGTTCTCCAACATAGTGTAACAGAAGTAGTAGATTATATAGTTTTATAATATGATTAAGATTTGTTGAAGGATTTGGTTTCTTACACAGCCTATCTAGCATAAAAAGACATCTCATAAGTATTTTATTTATCACAGGTTATCGCCGAAAATCTTTCTGAAGAAGAAATTATTGGCTTGAAAGAAATGTTCAAATCCATGGATACAGACAATAGTGGAACAATCACTTTTGAAGAGTTGAAAGCTGGTCTCCCTAAACTCGGTAGTAAAATGTCAGAGTCTGAAGTAAGGCAGTTGATGGAAGCGGTAAGACTATTTCTTTTCTTCTTTGGGTATACCATAAGATAGGTTATTGGTTCTTCCTGAAGATGTATTGTGGTCTACATGTCTTGATAACTAGTGTTTGTGTTTAAAGGTTACTTAACATTTATTTCATCTTGTTTCTTCTACATTTTGACCTGAAACACTAAGCTCATTCTGTGCAATCTTATCTTTTGTCTTTGTTTCTAATTATGTGTCCAAGACTTAGTTTTTCACTTGCATGAAGTCTTATATGACGCAAATACAACTTTCTCACCTTTTGCATCCTGTCTTGTTGATAATCACTGGCATCCAAATCTTGTTTCATGCTTATAAAGAACTTGACTGTGTAAATTATTTATTCCCTTTATTTTCAAATAAATTTGCATCTCTGCATATGTAACAATTATGACGATGTAAATAGTATCTTTAAAGCTGCATGAAATTTGATCACTTGGTTACTACTTCTCTTGATTTTAAGATCATAATTATTTGGTTTTCAGGCTGACGTGGACGGTAATGGAACCATTGATTATATTGAGTTTATAACCGCTACAATGCATATGAATAGAATGGAAAGAGAGGATCACCTATACAAAGCCTTTGAGTATTTTGACCAAGATAAGAGCGGGTATTATTAATTTTTCGTTCAGAACTTATAGTTTAACAACATTATCGCAGTAGATGATGATTTAACATGTTTTCTTCTGGTTTTGAAGGTACATCACAAAGGAAGAGTTGGAATCTGCCCTTAAGAAGTATAATATGGGTGACGAGAACACAATAAAGGAGATCATTGCCGAAGTTGATACAGACAACGTACGTTGCTTCCTTGTTACCCCCCCTCTCTCTCTCTCTCTCTCTCTCGCTCTCTCTCTCTCTCTCTCTCTCTCTCTCTCTCAAGTTTATCTTTATATTGTTTGAATCACCAACTAACTCCACCAACACACTAATCAAGCAATTAATTTTATATTTCTATTCTTGTTCAGAAAATAAATTAATTATATTTCTTCTATTGTATATGCAGGATGCAAGAATTAACTATGATGAGTTTGTAGCTATGATGAGGAAAGGCAACCCAGATATAACCCACAGGCGTCGCAAATAAGCTCTACATAAGCTGTTTTAGTAACATGGAGTGAATTGCAATGAGTTTGTAGCTATGATGAGGAAAGGCAACCCAGATATAACCCACAGGCGTCGCAAATAAGCTCTACATAAGCTGTTTTAGTAACATGGAGTGAATTGCATTCAGCAGAGTTTACGCACCTGTAGTTTCAAGGGAGCACTTTTGTGTAGCATAATTTTGGGGGTTTTCTTTTGCGTGTTATTTGGTTGCAGAGATTGGGCATTTATATCTGATATTTTCAGTTCTAGCTGAACTGAGTTAATTTTTACTGCTTGAGTAGACAGTAGACACAAATATGTACAAATTCTGGAAGAAGAACAGGTCAATACCATTTTCCCTAGTGAGGTCAAAAGAAAATGATACAATATTTTTTTTTGGTGAGTAAATGGTACTCCAGTTTTTTTTGGATCAAATAAGCTTAGTGGCGAGAAACACACACTTAAGTGTGGAGAAGTGTGAAATTGCAGGTTCGAACCCACGTTCCACACATCAAATATTCATGCAGCTACCATTATTTTATTCAGGCTGGATCTTGGTGTTCCTCTATTCACTAATATACCAATCATGACGTACATTGTGATGTGAGAATATGGATATATATGCAAACATAGTATTCATTCACTAATATGGCAATGAGACAATGTAAAACAGTTTTTGTAATCTAATAAACTTTCTTTTGATTAAAAATAATCTAATAAACTCTTGTAGTGATCAGCTTAATCTAATCTAATAAACTCTTGAGTGTTGCTAGCATTTTTTTAATTATAAAATAAAATAAAAGTTGGGATTGAAGGAGTTATTACCATAGCCTTCCCATTTTGTTTTGTTCCTTGTGAAGATCTGAAACAGAAATGGTCAATTTCCACATGAAATGAAGTTGGTGAATAACTTGAGCACGTGCAACACGCAGTCCAGCACGTGTGAGCATTTGCCTTGAGAGTGTCGTTTTCAGAACGGTGAAAAGGTGCGCCGAGCTGTTAGCCACTGGGACAGTGGCACTGTTAGATTCATTTGTCAAAGGTAAACAAATATAAAAGTGGGAAATCCCTATGCTTATGCATATTCAGCGTCAACAATATCATTATGATTTATGCACCTCCTATAATAAATTCCATACATGCTTCTGCATCTTGATAAAGACAGAGGTATGATTAATGACGTTATTTATATGAAAAGGAAATGCTATCATAAACGAATCTAACAACATTGCAATATGTAGTAGAGTCGAGATTCACAATTCTCCATTTAATTATTTTAAAGGGTAAAATTCTAACAAATATACTGTTTTCGAAAAAAAGTTTATCCAAGCCATCAAACAAAGCTATCCAAATGTATTAACTAAAAAAAATAGTAATAATCACTTTACTCTCTGAATGTGTAATAAGTAGTCACAATAGTCTCTTAATGTATCAAATTTTAAAATAATGTTGATTGTGCACTCTGCTAGTCAAAATGATCTCTGACGCTAATATAATATCTCAATACTCATAATAACTTTTTTTATATAAGGGCTGAAATGACAATAAATAAATATTTATAAGGATCGATATGACAATAAATAAGTATATTGAATGACTGATATGACAATATTTTCTTTTTTTTTGGTACATGACTGATATGACAATATTAATGAAACATTTTAATATTAGAGACTATTTTGACTAACGAATTGCACAATTAAAGACTATTTTAAAATTACAATACATTGATGTATTATTATGACTATTCGTTGCACATTAATGGACTAAAATGACTATTGTACTTCAAAAAAATCCTCTACAAAATAAATAAAAAATAACATGCAACCAATTATTAAGACCCACAATATTGTTAGACAAAATTATTTAGACCCAAACCAAGTTGCTTGAGCTCCAGTGGCAAGGAGCTTCTTCCAAGGACGTACCCGGGGAATACCGAGTTTGATTTTCAGGGGGAACAACGCTTGGCTAGTGCGCATGCCTCTACACATGGGCCAGATTAGTCGTCCACCTTTGGTGGGTCGGAAACCGGTGCGAAAGTAAAAAAAAAAATTATTTAGACCCGCAAGATTTGGATCAATCAACTCTTAAATAGACTGTACTGGTGATCATATTTTTTTGTAAGAAAATTATCCAATTGTTCATTTAACAAACTTTTCTAAAAGAATAGAACAATATTTTATTATTATTATTATTTAAATGCACTATATTGTTGAATTTCATTTCATTTGTTTTAGTAAAAAAAAAATTGTGAGAATTTGTAACAGCATTCTACAAAGGCGAATTTGCAATTGGAGAAGAAACAGTGGATTACTCCTTTTTGAAATGAAACGAGCACGACGATGTTAAACTGATTCATTTCAACGCTCTCTCTCTCTCTCTCTCTCTGAAACCCCCCCCCCCCCCCCCCCCCCGCAAAAAAAAATTATTGCTCTGTTTTTTCTTCGCTATGAGCTCAAGCGATGGGAATAGACAACGAGGTTCATCATCCTCAACGGTACGTTTTTCTTTTTCTCACACAATTCTAACCCTAACATAACCATATAGATTCTTTTTCTCCTTTCTAGATTTCGATTTTCACTGCTTTGATTCAAAACCTTATCAATGAATCAATCAATGTTTGACACAGTAACTTTCGATTAAGTATAATTTTCTTTAATTCTTGAACAATTACTGAAACGGAATTAAGATCCGTTGTTTGTTTCAAACTTGATCCTCATGGATCACTTGAATGAAAACATGATAGAGTTTTGCAATGCGAAGATCATATGCTTTGTAAGTTGAAACTTGAACAAATATAAATGAAAAATGTGCAACTTATCGAAGTTCTATGCATGTAGAGGGGGAAAAAAGGAAGCATTTGAGTACCTCTATAGTCTATCTTTGTGGTATTCTTGGGACAAAAATTGGTTATGAATGATTTGATTCTGACTGAAAGTGAGCCGAATGTAAAATGATTTATGTTTTGGTACATTCATCTGAAAGTGAGTTGAACAAGGTTAAGACAATGTTATCGATTGCTGATCACGGAAAATAGAGGTTTGTTCAAGTTTCACAATGCAACACTATAGACTTGATTTCACAATATTTTTTTTACTAAATAGTGTATTGCGGAACAATAGGTTTTGTTCAAAATCTGCTATGAAATAGCGGTATAGCATCTAGTTAGCAACATTGGACTAAAAATCATTTGTAGAGTCCAAAGTTCATAATTCTAGCTTCAAGAATCTGCAGGCAAAATCAATTCTACTCGAAACCATCCAAACAAGTCAAAATCTATTTTATACCTCCAAAATCAATTTTGGCTGCTACAAAAATGGACCCAAACATACACTTCGTGCTTTACTTTAGTTGTTTATATGCCTTTCCTCTTTCCCCTGAAGTCTGCTTTATTAAAGTTAAGTCTGTTTCATCTATGTAAGTGTACTATAATGTATGATTTCTTTCTATTGACAGGTGGAGCGTAAATCTCAATGTAAAACACTTTTCTTTTTGACATACCAGAGTTTGGGCTTTCTGTTTGGTGACATCAGCCTCTCCCCTCTATATGTCTATCAAAGTATATTTTCTGGAAGACTGAAACATGTTCAAAATGAGGAAGCAATATTTGGCGCATTTTCTTTGATTTTTTGGACTCTCTCTCTTATTTCTCTGTTGAAATATGTTGTTTTCATGTTGAATGCAGATGATAACGGCGAAGGTAAGGATTATTATTCTGTGAGTTTCGATCCCCTGTCCCCTCCCCTTTCAAAGATCTTTCCCCTTATTAGATGTATCAAGTGTAGTAGTGCTAAGCATTCAACTTGTGCAGGGGGAACTGTTGCTTTGTATTCACACCTTTGCAGAAATGCAAAATTCTGCTTGCTTCCTAATCATCAAGCATCTGATGAGGAGTTATCTACATATCGCAAACCTGGTTACTCAAATAGAAATTTACCACCATCATCTTTGAAAAGATTCATTGAAAAACATAAGAACACAAAAATTGTTTTGCTTATTTTTGTTTTACTTGGTGCTTGCATGGTAATTTGTGTTGGTGCACTCATGCCTGCTATCTCAGGTAAGGCAACATCTTTTTCTCTTCACAAACTTGTCAGTTTTGTCTGGTAGAAACTTATATGGTTGATGTTTTACTTTGTAATTTTGTTTACCACGTATTAGCTCTATCAGTATCTCTATTGATCAGAATTTTGTTTTGCAGTTCTATCATCTGTTGAAGGGTTGAAAATTGAAGCAAAGATTAAAAATAACAGTAAGTAGAAAAAATGCTATTCTTCCATCGTACAGTTTCCAATGTTCAAAGCTTAAATAAGCAAAACAGAATAAATCAATGAGTTAATATATCAACGAAGACTACAGAAAAGGAGATACCTTGGTTTTAAGCTAATATAATGGAAGGTAATTCCAGAAAATGCAACGTTGTATGACTTTTGTTACAATCTATAACCTATAATATTTCTCCTCTTATACCCCAAGCCCACTGTCTGGTGCATGGATTGATTCAAAGAAAATATCAATAGTTTATTGGGTAGGTTCTGCTTTGTGACTTGAACTTGAAGAGTTGTTTCCAAAAAGTTCAGTAAAGCTTTGTTTCCAGTATTCTTCGGTATAAACAAAATCACTAGGATGTTGATTCTGAAATTCGATACACTAAATTTCTCCCCACAGTTTTTAATGTTTCATACCTATGTAGTTTTCCATTAAAACTACAGGTAGTTTTCCATTAAAACTTACACTTGTATCACTATGCAGGTATGGTTCCTCTTATTTCTTGTGTTCTACTGGTTGGACTCTTTGTTCTGCAACACCGTGGCTCCCACACGGTTGCCTTCATGTTTCCTCCTATAATCATCCTATGGTTACTGTCCATTTTCATGATTGGCATTTACAATGTCATCAAGTGGAATCCAAGAATATATCAGGCCTTTTCTCCATATTATATATACAAATTCTTTTGCGTTACAGGAAAAGATGGTTGGGCTAATCTTGGAGGGGTATTTTTGTGTGTTACAGGTCTGTGTCTCTTTTAAATTTCATCTTCTGCTTGAGTGTTATTCTTACCATATACATTATGTTTTTCTTGCATAACTTCAGGGACTGAAGCTATGTTTACCGACCTTGGTTACTACAAACAAGCGCCTGTAAGGGTAGGTGCAGTTAGGATTTCAATTTCATTTTAATGGTGATGTTCAGTTCATGAATGTGTAGCCTACAAATTGATACCCAAGATTGATTAGCATTATTTGACTGTGGGGTTTCTTTTAGGGTGATGAAAATTTCATTTTGTTCGTGACTTGGTGTTTATACCTAGTTATGATATACTTTTCAGACCTTGACATGTTAGATGTGTCTGTTAGTTATATGTGAAAGAATTAAATTGCGGTTTGAAACTATGAAGGAACTGGAACTTAAGATGGGAAGTTACCACAGATAATTAAACTAATATTAGCAGAATAGCAGCTGATTCAGTGATACATACTAATTTGTATTACACACTATATATTAGTAATTAAGTACCATAGAAGTAAAACCTTATTTTAGAGTAGATGTCTATACAAATCACAAGCACTGCAAGAAAAGCAACAGTGAGACTGTCGGTAGTTGATTTAGAATGCAATTATTGATTTGTTGTCATCAACTCTCAGGCTAAAGTGGAATACATGAAATCAAATGTTGAGTTGACTTACCAGTTTAAGAAAGTGCCATATATAATTCACCTTCATCCATGATCTTCGCGTATAATCGTGATTCCTCATTTTAATTAGAATGCCTTATCTTTTACATTAATTTGAAAAATGGTTGTCTTATCCCGTATTGTATCCTTGTTACCTTGCAGGTTGCATTTTCTTGTGTCATTTACCCATGTCTAATTCTTCAGTACATGGGGCAGGCTGCTTTTCTATCAAAGAATTTATCGGCGGTACCTATAAGCTTCTATGCTTCTATTCCAGGTCAGCTAATGTAAATACAATGAATAAAAATGGTCTGATAGGTCATGTTGTTGATTTCTTAAAGACATGGAACAACATTGTCTGCATTTGGAAAAATCAACATTGAATGCTTCAGATGTCTCTGGAATTTTTGAGTGGGAGAGTATTGAACCTAGTGATAATTTTAGATTTTTCAAAGCATCCTATATTCTGTATCTTATTAATACTGTGAATTTGAAGGATTAGTTTTCAACTCACCGAATCCCAATTTTATAGTTATGAACTGATGCCGGCATTGAGCGCTATTACATTCAAGTTTTGGCAATGCTCAACCAATTTATATGGGAGAGATTTGATAGATAATTTTAACCATTAATATTTTCTTATCTAATAGGATTGTTTCAATGGCGAATTATATTTGGGATTGATGTATTACTATTACTGCTTTTTTCTTTTCTTCATATCATGTTATTTTTACCGAGACATAACCTTTTTACATTCTTATACCCTTATACATTAAGTCAGTTTCTAGTACATATTCTAACAATTCTATCAATTATTATAATATTATTATAATTATATTATGAAGTCCTGTTTTGAACAGTTGATATCTATCATTTATTGGTTAAGGTTTTTTATTGTTGTAATGATCTATGAATTAGACTGTGTGCATGATTGATCGATTTGGAAAACCTACTCAGTATGATCACTATTCTTTTCTAACTGATACCGAAACTTTCAGTTGAATGTAATTGATCTTAGGAATGGGTTCCATGTAGTAGGCTAGTAGCAACATTCTATGTGATGTTACTTAAACTTTAATTGTTTTGTATACTTGTTCCTGATGGAATACATTTTTTTGATAAAATTAGTGGGGGAAATATCATATATTTTGAGCATAAGTTCTTATGAAATTATTGTAGATTATTATATTTGCAATATTTTGGCAAAAAAATTGCAAGTCCTGATTATTGATACAAATTTTCAATATATCAAAGGCTCGGTGGGTTATGCTTGATTGCTTGGTCCATTGTAGTTGGTGGGCATAAGTATTGAGATAACGTCTAGCCAGTTAGCTGTTGTTTTAAACCTTCCATCTCTCCTTGTGCTCTTTCTAGCAATTGTTTTCATTAAAAGAACCACCCAAACAATCCCTATATTTTCCTTTCCTTAGCTTTTGATACGAACTGAATCAGAAAGAAAACGAGTTTTTTTTAGAACCCTAATCCAACTGCTGCATCAATGTTGTTGCAGCACTTAGAATATGAATGATGTAAATTTCTTGGACAGATGCTTCGAGAGATCCGGACTTCTCCCATCATTTCCCACTCAATACAAATTGAGCCCCCTCTAATCCCCCCCTCATTTTATAGCTTATGCTCCCTCTCTGTAACTAACGTCCAAGTAACTAGTTTAACTCACTCTTCAACTAACTAACCTATCAACATTTTGTGTGCTAGATGCTGTATGCCATCAGTGGAATAACATAACCTGTTAGCATTTTAGTCACTACTATGCAAGAAATATAACTCTAGTAATACTAAAGCTAAATAGTTGAGCTGACAATGTCCTGCAATATGTTTTCAATGTGAATGCAGTGATGTTTTTGTCATTTTGTAGATGTCCTCTTTTGGCCGGTATTTGTGGTGGCCTCTTTGGCAGCAATAGTTGCAAGTCAGGCTGTCATCTCTTCGACATTCTCAATTGTCCAACAATGTAATGCATTTGAATGTTTCCCTCGTATTAAAGCAGTACATTCCAGAAGGTGGCTCAATGGTCAGACATTTATACCAGAGATAAACTGGGTTCTTATGATAATCAGCCTGGCTGTGACAGTTGGGTTTGGAGACACAAGCCATATAGGATATGCGTATGGTAAGCTGTGTTACAATGGTATTTAAAATGCCTATTAACAGTTCATGGGTCTTTATTCTTTTGTTTTATGTTTTTGGCTATTTAGTTTTATATTATTTTTTACGACAACTGCATTCTTTTATATATTATGTGATTTTGAAATATGATTGAGTCTTCATCCACTGATGAGATTGTAACTCACTCACTGAAGCATAACATGCCATCTATTTAGAAATAGTACTAAAATTATTAGAAATCAGAATTAGCATAATGCCATAATTTTGATTGACTATCCGGTTAAGGCTTTCTTACAGTATCATCTATAACATGTTATCACATCATTAAAAGAGTTTACTGATAAAAGGTGCCTAAAGAGTCCAAACTCTTTGAACGATATGGCAGAACATTTTGGATGTTACTTGTGCTAGCGTAAAAGAGATACACCAACAGTGGATGAAAATTAAATTCTTTTAAAATGGCTGATTATGCATGAAGATTGTAGATGGTCCAATGATCATGATAGATTTTTTTCTTCTAATTTCTGGATCACTTTATCACTTCACTATCATATTTCAGCTAATGATTGCTAATGTCATCATCTAATTGCAGGGATTTCATGTCTGATTGTGGCGTTTGTGACCACATGGTTGACTTCACTCGTCATTAACCTAGTATGGCATCAAAGTCTTATAGTTTCTATGGCATTTCTCTTATTCTTTGGTTCGATAGAGGCCCTCTTTCTTTCATCTTATTGCATGAAAATCCCAAAAGGTGGATGGGTTCCAATTGTGCTCTCCATAGTCTTCATGGTTGTTATGTATGTGTGGCATTATGGTTCTAAAAAAAAGTATTTCTTTGATATGCATAACAAAGCTTCAATGAGGGAGATCCTTACATTGGGTCCTAGTCTTGGGATTGTTAGGGTTCCAGGAATGGGCCTTATCTATACTGAATTGGCTTCTGGAGTCCCTGCCAGTTTTACTCATTTCTTGACAAATCTGCCAGCTTTCTACCAGGTGGTTGTTTTTGTTTGTGTTAAGACTGTGCCTGTGCCTTCTGTGCCCCATGCAGAACGCTATCTCATTGGCCGAATTGGTCCGAAATCATATCGGTTGTATCGATGCATTGTTCGAAATGGTTACAAAGATGCTTATAGCCATGAAATTGATTTTGAAAATGAACTGGTGATGAGCATAGCAGAGTTCATTCAATTGGAAGCTGAAGGTTGTTCTGGAAACCTAGATGGATCTGCGGATGGGCGTATGGCGGTCGTTAGGACGTCTGGGAAATTTGGAACAAGACTGCGAATGTCAGAATCTCATGGTGTTGAAGAAGGCGACAGTAGTAATAATCCTGGTGCTTTGACTGTTACTAGCAGTAAATCTCCGACATTGAAGAAGCTGCAGGCCACGTATGAGCAGGAATTACCTGAACTCAACACTAGACGGCGGATTAGATTTGAGGTTCTAAATACAATATATAGAGATCCCCGTGTTAAAGAAGAACTCATGGAACTTGTGGAAGCCAAACGTGCTGGAGCAGCATATGTAATAGGTCATTCTCATGTAAAGGCCAAGTGGAACTCTTCGTTTGTGAAGAAGTTTGCTGTAAACCTTTACTCTTTTCTTCGAAAAAATTGTCGCTCCCCTGCTGTTGGACTAAATATTCCCCAGACTTGTCTGATTAAGGTAGGAATGAATTACCATGTGTAGCATTTAGATGCTGAAAATATCGTGACTGGGGATGTGATGTATGCAAGCGAGAAAAAATGCTACCTGGGTTTACACAATCAGATAGATTATGCTACTTTGGTATATTCAACTGGTATGGATCTCATTCAAGAATGTCCTCTTGGCATGTTGGAAGAAAAAGAGCTGCATCTAAATTGCCAAGATTTTTTGACTTTATGATGGCGCTGACAAGTTATGTGAATTACTAATTTGTTGGATTAGAAGTTATGTTGGGGTTCCTTTACCTGTTATTGTGTTTGAGCTTCCCAAATTACACTTAGAGTCACGCCTGTCTTAAGTCTAGTTTTGTTAAAATATTTTGCATCTAATGCTGTCTTTGTACTTGTACGGAAATTTCTTTGCTCATTTTTGTAATCATCCGGCGTCAGCAAAACAAGGAAATGATCTGTACTCAGAAAGAATGGAAATTATACATGAATATAGATAGACCTGTCATTTGTCCCAGCTGCATCTAGATGGTGGATTTGAATTTTTGTTCTATTGATTTATTTATTTATGTTGCCAACTTTAAAATTCATCTTTTATTTATTCTGTACTCTCAAACATTCTATCCTATTGTTTAGCTGGACTTTATGAGATCAGTTCCACAAAAATATAGACATTATACTAAGTTTGTTTCCTTTAGTTAGTAGTCGAAAAGTGTCAATATTACGTGCAACATTTGGTTCCTTAGATGGACGAATGATTAGGTTTAAAACAAGGGAAACAAAGCAGCTATGTAGTTTGGAGATTGATGTGTGAGGCCTTCTACTGCAGCACTTTAAAGGAGTGCATTCTGATATCGAGTCTCTCATATTCATATATATGGATTGAACTTAGTCGTGATTGCATGGAGTTATATATGCAAGTACTTCAAAGAGAAAAGTTGAAGATCTGGGAGTAAATTAGAGCATGTAACATATACTTAAAATTTTAAAAATAGATAATAAATATTTATATTTCTTGACAAATCACAGTTAACTATCCCAAACTTGGTAAATTTTTATAAACTTTTTTCTTTCTTCCAAATAGTGTAGTGATTACTATACATCTTAAATATAGGAAATAAGAAAATATGAGGTTCGAAACTTCGAATCACAATCCCGACATGTCTTTACAATTATTAACTAAGTTGTACTTAAAGGACACATACTATCATTATGTAAATAGAAGTTAGTATTATATGTTAGATTTTTGTAAAAAAAAAAAAAGTTACGTCTTTAAATCTAATTTTTTTTAGTTTGGCAGTAATCTTGTACAGTAGTGGTAGTTTTATTTTTGTAATCGAAAATCTTACAAAATATTTAAATTATTACCTCCAAATGCAATAATTTTTTTTTCTTCATATAAAGAGAAATTATTTAGTTTATTATTATAGAAAAAAAATGAAATTATTGAATTGATGATACGCATTCTCGGTATATTTCTTATTATATATTTTCTGGTAGATTATTTCTTATTATATTTTAATCAAACCATATGTAAAATTATTTACGTATTAAATATAAATATTTTTTAGTAGATTTATTTTATGTGTATAAAATAATTGAGGTGATAAATTGGTTTGCGGTGATGGAATGGAATCATTTACCTACCCCCCAAGTTAGATGCTTTTACACAATTCAACAGCACCCTACCCCTAACCCTTGGGATTTGGCCAATTGTCTTGTTCATGATATCAATCAAATCAACCAGATAGAGTGAATGTCCTGGTTTTCCCTTTCCTTTTCCAAAACCTATCCTCTATTTTCTGGGTTAGAAATCGAAACACAAAATCTACATAACAGGACAAAGCTAGGTATTTTATTTGATTTATAAATTGCTAATTAGTTTTCAAGTACAGTAGTAGTATTTTAGAAAAAAAAAGATGCAAAGATAGATAGTGTTGTCCTCTTTCTCTCTGTATGGAAGAAACTAGAAGCATTAGAAGAAGAGCAATCATCTTCAAATCCTTTAAATCCATATCCTTGATGTAATTAATCACTGATTATAGAGAAGGTTTTAGTTAATCATCGATTCATAAATGTTTACTTCGTCTTCTTCTCATTCTCTATTTGCTCGTCCAATTAAGCCTTTTCCTCGTCTCCCGACACTTCGTCCTTTTCCTACCACCTCGTTTCGGATCCCAAATTCTCGTTTCAATCCTTCAAACAACGTAAGTATGCTTTTTATTTATGTATTCTGCAACAACTTCCAACAACTTTTTATTTTTATTTTTATGTTTTTTTATATTTGTGTTATGGAGGATTGCTTTTTAATTTGTATTTGTTTATTTTAATAAAATTGCTGAGTAAAAAGAAAAGGGTTGGATAAAGTTCTTAAATTTATCAAGTTTAAGTTCTTTATTAATTTACTAGTTTTGTTATAGGTGAAAATGGTGTAGCATCTTAGTATTTTTAGGATACTGGGCCATAGTTGGATAAACAACTTAATTTGCAGCTTACAACATAAGCGCTTATTATAAGCTATTTCTGTAACAAAAGATAAAATAAAGTCAAGCTGTTTTTGTATAAAGCTATAAGTTATTTTCTTAAGTTATCCTAGAGAGCTTGTGGAAATAAGCTGAAAACAACTTATGAACATGTCATAAGCTGTTTTCATAATTTCTCCCAAACTTTCACAAATGCTTATCCTGGTAGATAAACAGTTTCATAAGTATGTGTTTAAGTGATTGTGCTCAACTTTTTTGCTTTGGTGTTTTGATTGCAGAAATTGAGTATTCTGTGCTTTAGGCATGAAGAGCATAATTCTTCAGAAACCCCCAAACCAGAAATTATAGACCACTGTTTTCATGAGGAATTGGTGCAATCTGAATCAAGGGACCATAATGTTGTCAAAAGAGACTGGAAGTCAATCATTCCTAAGGTCGTACATCTTTTGCTTACATAAAAACTAATGGTTTTTTGTTTTCTATGCGGATGGCAATTTAAATATTCGTTATCAATGAATAGGTGCTCTTCTGAATAAAATTGAAATATGCATATTTCTGCCCCTGCCATCAGTTTTGATGGTGATAAATTCAAAGCAAGACTCACTCACACTAATTTATAACGGTTTTGCATTGCATTTTGTTTCTTCATTAATGACGAATACATTTAGGATGGTATTCTAAAATATGAGCTATGTAGTTCCCCGATAATATCTGCTGTATAGTCAAATGACATAATATCAAAAGAAACACTTCTCTATTATTAGGTATTTGCAGTATAGGAAGTCCGTGAACATATTTTATCAATCCATGTGCGACTGCAGTCAATCATAGGAAGTGCTGGAAATTGAACTCTCTAGGAAGCAATATATTAACTGAAAGTGGTTTCCTTTCTCATGTTTGATTGTAACTGTACATGCTTAAAAGTAAATATATGTTTGTATTTAGGCATTGAAGAATTATTGGAATAAAATGAGCATGTAGATTTTGCCATTCCCAATTGGACATTTGTTTTATTATATTTATTTAGTTCAATGTTCTTTCAATGTAGGATTGAAGTGGGATTTGAGACATATGATACTCGGATGGATTAATGATATAATATAGATGGATTGAATCCAGATTATAGACTAATTGAAGGTTCAATGGATGTATGCGAGGGTTAGAGTGACTTGCAAATGATAATAGAGGGTCTTAGGGTCAGATTGATGACTGTTTGGGTGTTAAGAATGGTACCTGCATTATCAGAATTTTGATTTTGATTTTAGGACAAATCAAAGATGAGCAGAAAAGAAGCCTAGGCATTACCACAGATTTTGGTTGCATCATCACACAACCAAGATGAATGCGATTTTCTGTATACATACAAGTGATCATTCTATTTAAAAAAGCATTGCAGCTGTTAAAATTGACCTACTATAACTTTTCCTTTAAGATATAGAAATAAACCGAAATCCCATAGTGTCTTGTATTACTAAACCCACAAGGTAGACATGGATACTAAGGTAGAGCGTTTGGATTTGTTAATGGTTAGTAGAATGAAGTGGAAGGATGTAATAGAATGGAAGGAATGGATATGAAGTTACCTTTTGATTGTTTGGTATTTTTTATGATGTAGTGAATAAAAATTGTTTCCATTACATAGAAGAAAAATAGGGGTATTGGGTGAAATGCGATCCATCGGGGTTCATTTGATATATTCCTATTTTCATAATCCTAACAATGAATTCAGTATCATTGCTTTCCATTTCCTTCTATCAATTCAAACATAGGCTAAAACAATTTCAGTAGCTGGTATCATTGCCCAAATACAACCCCAAGACTTGGCAATGTAAAAATTCTGATAGATAAAATCTTCAGTTAGCTGTTAGTTAAAAAGGTCAACGTGTGATGTCTATAATAGGAAATCAGGCAGAGTCTGACAGTAGTTAAAAGTTAGAGAATTGGAGAGCTCTTGGACCATCCCTAAGAGTGTATGTGTCACCATTAATCGAGACCCATCAACAAAGGATTCCTATTTCTGTTTTATGGTGAATTTCCCCTTCTTCCTTGTCAATTACCAGCTGGTCCTATCAAATTCGTAGATTACCTTAAGGACTGAAACATAAGAAATAATTATCCCTAAATGACTACTCTTGTTATGTTATTACATGAAATAATTGACTTTGTAATAGATTTGAAACTGAAATAAAATATTTAGATGATTTGATCTTCAAATTCCGCGTTATTGAATTTACTGTACCTGCATCATCTTCCTTCTCAGTTAAAAATATATCAAGTTTTAGAATTTATTTGCATCGCTTTGTCAATGGTTGATGGAGCAGTATTATTAATGCCATATAGTTAATCTCAGATAAAATTTATACTTTAAATGTTTTTCTCGTACGAGAGCCGACCCCACTTAGTGGGATAAGGCTTGGTTGTTGTTGTTGTTGTTGTTTTTCTTGTACGAGTTTGTTTACCCAATGGCTTGATTTCCTTGCAGGCTGCAAATGAAGTATTCAACAGGATTGGTAATCGATGGGTTGTACCATGGAGTGCAACGACCATATTAAAAGTAAGTGTTTCTCTAAAGTTTCATCAAAGTATAATTATGAAAAGTTTCGCTTTTGTTTATCAATTCCTCGCAGTTAAAATTTAGGGTACATGTGGCAATCATGGAATGTATCCCAATTGAGCAGAGTTGAAATCCTGAACAATAAACGCTCAACCTGAGGCTGTAATTCGTGCAATCTTTGATGCAGGTTATGCTTCTTTGGACATTGGCATTTTGGTTTATAGGATCTTGGATGATTCCTTTTGCAGCCCATATAACTGGCTTTAGCAAGGATTCTTTGACATTTAGAGGGCAGGCCCTATTTAGCCTTGTCACTGATGTAACTGAAGGACTAGCTGGAATTGCAATTCTTGTTCGTTGTCTTTCACGATTCCGTCCCCTTCCACCCGACTGGTTCAAGTTTAGCCCGGAAGGAAAATGGCATTTTGATGTTGTCATGGGTTGTCTCATGTTTCCTCTTGTCAATCGGCTCTCTCAGTTCAACCTTGACCTACTACCCATCCTGCCATCGACACAGGTCACCCTTTCAAGTGTTGAACAATCAATAAAAGCAAGGGATCCTGTGGCAATGTTGTTGTATGCAATTGTAGTATCGGTCTGCGCTCCTGTGTGGGAGGAAATAGTTTTCCGCGGTTTTCTACTCCCGTCACTTACCAAATACATGCCTGTGTGGTGTGCAATACTGGTAAGTTCAGTTGCGTTTGCGCTTGCACATTTTAACATACAGAGGATGCTGCCACTTATATTTCTTGGGATGGTGATGGGTGTGATATTTACACGGTCAAGGAATTTATTGCCATCAATGTTGTTGCATAGTCTTTGGAATGGCTTTGTCTTTTTAGATTTGATGAAATAGCTTCTTTAAACTTATGATGATTCTTTAGTAAGCAGGTAGTAGCCTATTTTTGTAGATAGCAATGCTTTGGATCAACGTCTTCGGTAGCAAATTCATGCTAGAACAGTGCCTAATTGTTAAGGTACAATGACCAAACCAATGTATTTGTAATGGATTCTTACAACTGTATATTATTATTAAACTCAGGGACCTACTTTGTCTATATCTGATGAATATGCGGTATTATTAGAGCCACTATTTTCTTTCCTATGATACGAAGATTCATTGAGTAACACTGCTATATATACAAGCGAATTCTTGGTATGGCCGTTTCAGAATGAATCTTCAGAGTATTTCTATAGCAGACAGTTACTGTGTTAAATATTTTAGAATTTGAACTAGGAATTTTATCTTCATATCATATATTTGGTATTTATTACAGAAAAGGATACAAAATAATTAACAACTGCTCCGATGAATGACAGAAATAGTAATTAATTGATAAAGGGACAAAAAAGTTTATCGAAAATATCGTATATTTAAAATGGAGATAATATATGTCAAAAAAAGGATGGAGATAATATAATTTAGTGAGAAACTTTAACGATCGAAGTAACAATTTTAGCAGTTTTTTAAATTACGATTGGGATTAGAGAATCAGGAAATTCTGGTTTTAAAAATCACACACTGACATTTTTTTTTTTTTTTTTGTCAAGATCATATACTGACATATGTATCACAGGAATCTGTTTTGTGCAGTATTATTATTAATATATTGTTATCATATCTTTAAGATCGATTTTTTTTGTATAAATAGTTAAGGTAAGGTAATATTATCATCATTTACTGTCTATATAGGCAGTATTTTTACCCTTGTTATTCTGGTAAACCAAGACGTACAGACTAAATCTTCAAAGTACCTTAAATTTATTTAAGATATTGAACTTTTCCAACGTATATGTTTTTTATTCAATAGTCAAACCTTAAACCAAATGAATAAGAAACCTACATATCTACCGATTGTATTTTACATGTTTTTACTTTTTGAAAGAGAGGATTCTTGCATATGTGGAGATAAACTCTATGTATACCTTGAACGGTTCATTTATTTTTGAAGAAAAATAAGAGTGAGGTAATCAGAATGGCAATTACAACCATGTCCATGTGTGTGGTGATAAAACTTCATTCAAGTTCTACAGAAGATCGACTTGCATGCCTATGATTTCCAAATTCTAATAGATTATGATATGAAAAGCTTTTAAATGGGAAATGTGAAGTTGCAAACAGAAGATGTCAGATAGTAATCTTCAAAGCAAAAAATTGTGACCTTTCAGCTTTGGTATGGGATCAAACCAAAGTGCGACTACAAGGAATCTGTTGTCTAGTAATTGGCGTGGCCATCCCGTGCAATTGCAGAGTTGCAGCCAATAATTTTGCTGCAGCATTCCATGTCACGTGCTATGCAAGTATGATTCTGACGTAAGTTGATTTGTGTTTGTGCCACTTGCATGTATTTTAGACTTTAGTATAGGAAACTGTGCCTGGATAGCTGCTAACTTTACAAGTTACAATGCTTCATTTTCTTTCCAATGGGTATGGTTTGTTACATTTTCTTCCAACTTGCCAATTGGGCCACGGAAGGCACATTTTGATTTCTACTGCTCTGGTCTTTCCATCCCTAGGAAAAATGCTCTTCTCCCAACAAGATTTACTCACTCTCAACCAAACTTTCGAAAATACCTCTGATGTAAGTTAAGTCACGCATGTATCAACTCAGCGTAACTTAACTTACGCAACGTGGCTTAAGTCACGTTGAAAATTCACACTGAAACCCAGCGTGAGTTAACTCACGCTAGGTTTATAATCTGCGTGAGTTAACTCATGCAGCGTGACTTAAATCACGTGGAGATATTTTCGGAAATTTGGTTGCAAGCGAGCAATTTTTGATGAGAGAAGAGCATTTTTCCATCCCTCGCTGTTGAAAATCCAAGATTTTATTGTCCCATGAATCGATCTACAACAATTATAAAGAGGGTTGGATCAAGAAATTTCGACTAGTGGGAGTAGTATTGTATACAACAAGTACATATATAAAAAAACATTAATGGGTTAGTGGTATAGTATAAAATAGAGTGAAATGAAATGAGATAAAATCCAATTTTTAAAATTGACTATCTTATTACATCTTATTTTATTTCATTCCATTTTATACAACCAATTCATATGAAATGTATATCATACGAAACAATCGTACAATTAGAATTTTGAGTCTTAAAACTCTGAGTACACTATTTCTAATCGTAAAAAGCTCACACGGTTGTTACCTACTTTATTGTCAGAGTGTTTGCAGGTACACCACCCTCTTCTATGGAGCAGTCAATCAATCGTTGGTAGGTTCGATTAGAATTCTTGGTGTTGTCTATTGGAAACATATTTAACGATCTCACCACTCTTTTGTTCTAAGGTTAATGGCCTACACTAGACAACGTGTGGTAAGTGTCGTTATTAGTATTCCATAACTCCAACAAGTTGAAGACATTGTAGTGTTGTCATCGTCTCTAGAGGCTGCAACATATCAACATTAGAACCAAGAGACACCTCATCGAATCAAAGAGATACAACTTATTATACCTTTCGACGGTGGTTAAGAGACTAACAACCTCCTTCGAGACATGTTGAAGACCGTCGAGCAATAGTCTCAACACCCAAGTCATTGTAGAGCAAGGCGAGCGCCTATCACATGTTGAGAATGTACGATACGAACTCTCGTTGGTCCTAGATGACAATCATGGTTGTCAACATGCAATCATTTACCCATAAGAGATATTATTCTCCATTCTGTTGAGATTCATCGTTCCGGATCCACATTATTATCGTCCGTCTAGGCCTTTTAGGCCCAAATCTCAAAGACGTGGGGAAATGTCCACCCCCGATCACCAACAAGGATTTGAAGATCCTCTATCAGATCCGTGAGAAAAAGTGACCATAATGGTGGGGGTCGTGGAGGCTCCCCTCCATCCCTGAGGGAATGTAGTATGGAAGCAATTCCTAGTCATCCTGACATTAGTGCTACCATCGATCTTCCTAGTCAGAGAGGTCATAGTTTGAGTACAAACCTCCACCCTCTGGTCGTTATCTCAATGCCTTCACTAGCAGGATAAACGACTGTCCTGTCATGAATTCTCTTCAGAAACGATTACTATTGGATTCATATGACGGGACCTCTGATTCGGACGACCACATCAAGACAATGGATATGATCATTTCCTTTTGAGAGGTCATGAGACAAGTAAAGCGTAAAATGCCTATTTTGACCTTGAAAAAGGTGGTATAGCTTGGTTTAAGGGTTTGATACGGTATCCATCAACTCATGGACCAAGCTTTGTCAATATTTTACGAGCCACTTTATTGCTTCTCGAAGACAACTGAAGTCGGTGGAAAACAGGATAGCTATACGCCAAAAAAAGGATGAACCTTTTTGGGAATACATAGAGATGTTTAACAAAGAAACAATCCTAATAAAGGATGTCGATGACAAGATGAAGAGGTGCCTACTAAAACAAGGGTTACTTCGAGGTACGAAGTTTGTCGAGAGTATTGATTGAATTTGAGACACTAAAGAACTTAAACCACTTGTAAGAAAAGGCTAAGAAGTACATTCAGTATGAAAAATGATGGACGCAAGAAGGGCCATAAACGACAATCATGATAAGTCAGAGACTGAGTAGTGCTGCAATGGAAAGTTTAAGAAACTATAAACACTCATCATGATTAGCGCTTATATTATAAACTATAAATAAGTTGTTTCAAACAATCTCTTTATCCTTTTATTTTCCTCCTTAATTAATCGATGAAAAAAAAAATTAGCACTTAAGTCCATTTTTATTAGAACATTGTTTGACTATCTACATTTACACATATTTTTGCATTTTCTTAAATGCTTTTTTATGATTCATAGCTTCAAATTCACTTTGTATGATTATAACAAACTTTTCTTATTTGAGAAGTAGTTATAACAAATTTTGAAAAAGTTATGAAGTTGAGAATACCATGAGGATAAAAATCATACAGTACATGAACAAAACACATGAAAAGAAAAAGAGAAAAAAACACAAAAAACAAAGGTATGGGACATGTAGCTATCTAATTCTATGACCTTACCTAACTAAGACCACTTACAATGGTGTTTAATGGGCATGTTGAAAGCAACATTAAACAAGTAAAATGCTGCAATGGTGATGTTTAATGGTGATGTGGATGAAAGAGAGGATGAATGGTTTCAACATAGTTGAATCTGCCACAGAGGGACACATGGCGGGCTGTGGTTGGACTGAATTGGCTGCTGCAGAACAGGTGGGGACAGAAGCAAGTGAGGCTGCAGAGGGTGGAAAGAGAAAAGCAAAAGTGGATAGATAATGGCACGTGTGGCTTTTTTATTGGCTTTCTGGAATCTTATTATTTTAAAAACAATTATAAAAACAAAAAAGAAATAAAAGGTGGTGGGGTAGAGTGTTGAATAAAAAAACCATTGGAGTGGTAAAAATTGAATGAGTGTTGAATTAAGAGAGAGAAAATGATGTGGAGTGTTGAAAATTGAAAAAGTGGGTGTTGAAGGTTGTTGAATGTTATAACCACTGTAAATGGTCTAAGGATAATCCAAAGTAGATATAATAAAGGGGAAAAAAAAATGAAAACTGTAAAACCGACAAAGTAGCCGTCAAAAGAAGTGACACGTAGCACAAGGTATACATGAGTCACCTTGTTCCCTATTTAAAAACTCCTACTCCAAAGGAAAAATATCACACAAAAAGCGGGAACTGTACTAAACAAAACAAAAAAAAAAAAAACAGAGCACATTGATTCATTTCCATTTCCTTCTCTATTCTCCTCCGCCGCCTTAACAAAGAAAACAACATATCACAGTTAGTTAGGGCTCTTCAACTCAAATGGAACAGAAAAGTTTACTGATATCAGCGTTGAGTGTTGGTGTTGGAGTAGGAGTTGGAGTTGGAATTGGATTAGCTAATTCTGGACAAAATGTTTCTAAATGGGGTCCTAATTATTCATTCTCTTCTTCTAATGCTGTTACTGCTGATAAAATTGAACATGAAATGCTTAGACTTATTGTTGACGGCAGAGATAGCAACGTTACTTTTGATAAATTCCCTTATTATCTAAGGCAAGGCATGCTTACTTTTTATTACAACAAATTAATCAACCTTTGATTTGTTTTCATAATCACTTATTTTACTTCTTTTATGATGATAACAGTGAGCAGACACGGGTTTTGTTAACAAGTGCTGCTTATGTTCACTTAAAGCATGCTGAAGTTTCTAAATATACGCGTAATCTTGCTCCTGCTAGCAGAACTATTCTTCTCTCTGGCCCTGCTGGTTAGTTTCATTTACCATCTTCTCTTTTCGCAATCATAAGGGATTCAAATATGGTTATGCAAGTTGCATACAAAGTTAAATTAATCGATATGAGTAGATTTTCGTGTAACTATTTTGGACATAAGCAATTCTTCTTGGGACAATGAAGAATTGATGGAAAAATAAATATTTTTTTTTATTGATCTTGTTCGTGTGTCTATAAAAAATTGTTATGTATCGAACTGAAAACTTATTCTTTGTCCCCGGATTAGTTGTTCTTGGACTGGATATCAAGTTTTCGCGAAGGAAAAAAAAAAAATACCGTCAAGCTTATTCTTGATTTATAACATTAAGCACCAAGTTTTTAAAAGAAACTCAGAAGAAAGTATGTTGATCAAAATATAGCAGAAAATAAAGATAAAAATTAATAGAATTATGAAATAACTTGTCTCTCAACTTTGTGTAGCCAGTTTTTTTTTTCTGTCATTTTGATTTGAGGAAGTATTTTGAATTTGATATATGATTTTTGTTTTTCTTATCACATATGTTAATAGTTTTTATTTTATGATCTATAATAAGGTTTGATTCATGATTTGAAAAATAGATTTTTTGATTCATAATTTGAATCTCAATGTTTTAATCATGGATTGATATGTTTTGATATTTCTATTGTCTACTGAAGCTAATTATATTTTTCTCTTCTTAAAGAACTTTACCAACAGGTGCTTGCCAAGGCTTTGGCTCATTACTTTGAGGCCAAGTTGCTTCTCTTGGATTTAACTGACTTTTCATTGAAGGTGAGTGTCACATGTTTTGATTTATTCAAATCTTGCCTATTTTGTGATGTTACATGTCTACATTAATGGTTGATCTGCTATGATTGCTGCAGATTCAGGGTAAATATGGTTCTGGCAGCAAAGAATTTGTAAGATGTTCCTATTTTATCTTCTATTATTTTTTCTCATGTATGTATTATGCAAAAATTACCCTGTTCCGAATTCTGCTATTCTTTGTCTTAATTTTGCTACCTTTGATTATAGTCTTTCAAAAGATCCACTTCAGAATCAACTTTGGAGAAGCTATCTGACATATTTGGATCATTTTCAATATTTTCACAAAGGGAGGAACCTAAAGGTACAACAAATTCCTTACATCTTCAAATCCTTGGTGAATTAGAGCTAGATTCATAATCTATCAAAAGCTTTGCCAATCTTTAATACAGGTTTTTTCGGCCTTGTTCTGGTTTGAAGAATAATGATAACTTATATTTGGTCAAGAGATGCTCAATGTTTTTTATGTAGGATGCTTGTAACTGGTTAATCTCTTAAATTTCTCTCTTTATGTGGACATTACTAGCTTAAATACTGTTCACAATTTTTAAAAGCCCATTTAAATCAATATTACTGACCACATGCAAAATTAGTTGCAGGAAAAATGCACAGGCAAAGCAGTGGAATGGATCTACAATCAATGTAAGTAGAGTAGATAAAACTGTATTCTGACTATAAGAATAAATATAACCTACTTTCATTCTATTTTATTTTATATTCTTACTTGGTATTGTCTGTTGATTTGCAGGGGGGATGACACCTCTTGTAATCCTCCAAAGCTCCGTAGGAATGCTTCTTCTACTTCAAATATTAGCGGTCTTGCTTCACAAAGCAATCCTACAAATCCAGGTTTCTTGAAAAATTTATGTAAAAGATGTTGACTATTGATCTTATTCAGTTATAATTTAGGATCTCCTAATCAAGGAATGCTACAAATACCATAATAAGCATAATTTTGAGAATAAAATGAAACAAAAAGAAAGTTGATCATGTTTACAGAACCAAACTCATATTGTTTAATTAACATTTCCCTTTATAGAATTGGTTTCTTTTGTATTTAATGCAATATCTTCTGCAGTGAGAACTAGACCAATGCACTGTAAAATCCTTTTTAATTTAATTCTTAGACATATCTGTGAAATTTCATTGTTCTCTCTTTCTAATCATATATCCGTTCAGCTCCTTTGAAGCGCACAGCCAGCTGGTCTTTTGATGAAAAACTACTTATACAGTCTCTTTACAAGGTACTGTTACGTTTAATCATAAAAAGATTTCAGCATCAGAGGATTCCCATGTTTTTCGGAACTAGACAATTGGAAGTATCCATCCACAAAGATATTGATTTGATAATTGGAAGTTTTACTTGCAGGTTCTACTTTCTGTGTCAAAAACCTATCCCATTGTGCTATATCTGAGGGATGTTGATAGGTTATTATCTAGATCACAAAAGATATATAACATGTTCCAAAAAATGTTGAAGAGACTCTCTGGACCAATTCTGATTCTTGGTTCGCGAGTTCTAGATTCTGGTAATGAATTCGAAGAGTTGGATGAGAAACTTACTTTGCTCTTCCCGTACGATATAGAAATCAGACCTCCAGAAGATGAATCACATCTTGTCAGCTGGAAGTCTCAATTGGAAGAGGATATGAAGATGATTCAAGTTCAGGATAACAAGAATCATATCACTGAAGTGCTTGCAGCCAATGATCTTGATTGCGATGACTTGGATTCCATCTGTGTGGAAGACACAATGGTTCTTAGTAACTATATAGAAGAGATTATTGTGTCAGCAATCTCTCATCATTTGATGAAAAACAAAGACCTCGAATACAGAAATGGAAAGCTAATTATTTCTTGCAATAGGTGAGACTTGCAACGTTAATTGCGTGAAAATGAACACGAACTGTCTGTGTATATTTGATGTCCTTACTAATTCTTGTGGAACAGTTTGTCACATGCATTGGGTATATTCCGTAAAGGGAAATTCAATGGAAGAGATACATCAAAGATGGAGGATCAAGCTCTAAAATCTGAGGTTTGCACTACTAGTTATGTTCATTAAGTTTAGAAAGAAAAAAAAAGTACTAACAGCCTTGTACTAATATGCATTTATTGTTCTCTCTCTATCATGAACATAAAGATTCCGAGCGTGGTAGAAACTGTTGTGAAACCAGCAGTGAAGGCGGAAAGTCCTCCTCCTGCTGAAAGTGCTGCTCCAGTAAAAAAGGCTGAAGCAGAAATATCAACTTCAGTGGCAAAGGCAGGTGTTGAAAAACCGGTTCCACCATCAAAAGCTTCTGTAAGCCTTTGTTTTTAATCAAAATTTCTTTGTAATCAAAATTTCATCTATTCGTTTATCGTTTCATCTTTAAGCTTAATACTCGACAGATAGGTATTGGTGTTGACTTCATATCTTAAGATTTAGGAAAATTGTTTTCTATTTTTGTGAATCCTCTCTCTTCTTTTTTTCTGATCTTGTCTTATGTAATGTCAATTTCACTACAACATGTACTTTACATATTCACTTGCAGGAAGTTCCTCCTGATAATGAATTTGAAAAGCGAATAAGGCCTGAAGTCATACCAGCAAATGAGATTGATGTTACATTCTCTGATATTGGTGCCTTAGAAGAGACAAAAGAATCGCTTCAAGAACTAGTAATGCTTCCCCTACGAAGGCCAGACCTTTTCACTGGAGGACTTCTAAAACCATGCCGAGGAATATTGTTATTTGGGCCTCCTGGAACTGGAAAAACGATGCTGGCAAAGGCCATTGCAAAGGAAGCTGGAGCAAGTTTCATTAATGTGTCCATGTCTACCATCACTTCTAAATGGTTTGGTGAAGATGAGAAGAATGTTCGCGCTTTATTCACACTTGCATCCAAAGTCTCCCCAACTATTATATTTGTCGACGAGGTTGATAGCATGCTTGGGCAACGAACAAGAGTTGGGGAGCATGAAGCCATGCGGAAAATAAAGAATGAATTTATGTCCCATTGGGACGGGCTCACGACAAAACAAGGAGAGCGCATCCTTGTTCTTGCAGCAACCAATAGGCCATTTGACTTGGATGAAGCTATTATAAGGCGATTTGAAAGGAGGTGTGTCAATTAGCTTTTGGCTTATTCCATTCTTCATTTTATTATGCCACTTTATTTCTCTGCTTTTTTCAAGTATGTTTGTCACATTATTCCATCTTTGTCACCCACTTTCTGGTTAAGTTATGGATCTAATATTCAATTCAGTCTCTAAACTAAGATTCTCTCTCCTATTTGGCCGAGAATATAGAAATATAATAAATAGTCCCTCAACTATTGTCAATCCATCAGGTGTCCCTCTATAGAAATATAATACAAAGTTCATGAATCAACATGATGTATTGAGAATATTTTAAGAACGAATTACTACATTTATATATTTTAAAGACTAAATTGGAGAGAGATTAATAGCTTAGAGATCAAATTGAAGGTTTAATCTTAATTTATGTTGAGGGAGAAGGAAAAATTATGGTGCACTTGCCATCTATATTTTGTGTGTGTATGTGGGTGAATTAATATGATCATCTGAGTCTATTGTAATGCAGAATTATGGTAGGACTACCATCTGTTGAGAACAGGGAAAAGATTTTAAGGACTCTTTTGTCAAAAGAAAAGGTGGACAAAAAAATTGATTTTAAGGAACTCGCGACCATGACAGACGGATATACCGGAAGTGATTTAAAGGTTTTTTGTTTAATATTTTCTTATGTTTTCAATGGACATAACTATGGGCCTGTTTAGATTGGTTTATTTGAGCTTGTCTACTGACATAAGCTTTGTGAGACTGTTTTGGAGAACTTATGAAAACAGCTTATGACAATTTTCAAAAGCTTATTTGAACTTATAATAAGCGCTTATCACGATAAGCGCTTGTGCTATAAGCTGCAAATAAGTTGTTTATCCAAACAGGCCCTATAATAATATAGTACTACAAGTGCTTTTGATTATCCTTGATCTTTGCTGTCAAACTTTTCAATGCAGAACTTGTGCACAACTGCTGCTTATCGGCCAGTTAGAGAGTTGATTCAGCAAGAGAGGTTAAAGGACCTGGTAATCCCAGAAATTATGTTTTAACATCTTGTATAATCTTCTGATAATGTGTTTTCATTATGGTGACCTTCTATATGCTGTTTATATTACTTAACAGGATAAGAAACAGAAAGCTACTAAGGAACAAAAGAAAAATACTCAAGAAGCAAAGGAACAAAATAAAAATAGTCAAGAAGCAAAAGAGGAAGAAGTTCCACAAGAAAGAGTTATTACCCTTAGGCCATTGAATATGCAGGATTTCAAAGAGGCCAAGAATCAGGTTGCTGCAAGCTTCTCTGCCGAGGGAGCTGGAATGGGTGAGCTGACACAATGGAATGAGCTGTATGGAGAAGGTGGTTCTAGGAAGCAAAAGCAGTTGTCATACTTCCTGTGAAAAATGCAGAAGACAAAGAATGTGCTCTTTTTCAATGAAATAGTGTGTGGAAATCATTTTCCTCTTAGGCAATGAAGAATTCACTAGTTATTTCTGTCTATATTTTCCAATGATAACTTTGCTGTTTTGCCCATTGCCACGGATATAATTAGTTACAAGTGTAGTATAATTTTTTCTATAAATGTTTGTTGTCAATCACAACATGATGTTTGTTTTAAATCTTGTAAAAGTGTGTGATTGTTGATCATTCTTATAATTTACATCGTTATTGTTTTGGTTAAAAGTTTAAGATGGTGATTTATGAAATCTAGAATCATTAGTTTTGATTGGGATGTATGGTTAGGAGAACGATTTGGATGGAATTGATAGAAGAAATGAATACACTCTCAAATTTGTATTGACCTACTGTGTTGTGTCAGTGATGTCTATAATTTTTCTCCAGAGACTGAATCGCTGAGCCATTGGAAATTAGAGAAAATTTATACAAAAAGGATTCTGAAATGACGTAATTTTCGTTAAGTTTCTAAGATCAAATCAAAAATAGTTTGACAATATAATAATGTTAAATAAAATGGATACAGTGAATTGTGAAACTATCAACTCTTTTACATACTCTAGCATCGTAAAATTTTACTATTAGATCAATAAATTCCACCATTACCATTAAATCTGAGATATTGATAAAAATTCATAATAAAAGACACACTTATGCATTGTACAAACTATTTCGCTTGTGCAAAATTAGAAAAAGCATAGTTTTATGCTTTTATTTCACTTGTGCAAATCAGACAAAGCATAATTTTAATTTATGATGGTTCTTTCAAAAAAAAAAAATTATGATGGTCTAAAATGCAATATCCAAATAATCAATCTCCACTTTTAAATCAAACCATTTTTCTTACCTCTTACCAAAAGATAGATACCCTAAGTCTTAGGTATTACAATGCACATCATCTAATGCCGCTTAAAAAATGCTTAATATTAATTTGATTTAAAATTGTTACTTTTAGATGCTTAAACAATGCCCTTAGGGCACTTGTTAGCATTTTCCTTTTAATTTTAACACACCTAGTCAATGACATAAAATATCAAATTGTTATACGATATAATTTTTAATGCAAACCTTGTAATTGTGGGGGTCGTCAAATTTAACAATTTTTGTTTTTTGATTGAGTCAAATTTAACAATTGTAGAGTAGTTTAATCGTTGTCAAATTTAATTCAATTGATTACGCATATTTTTGCTATATACATAAAAGAAAAAAGTAAGCGTACAGTAAATTTCATAGAAGTAAATAGAGTGCACAAAACTTGGGGACATTTACTTGCAAAAAGCAGAAAATATAATCAATCCAAACCTTGAAGAGAAATACAATTGATTCACCGGCTTCAACGCAGTAACGTCATTGTTTTTCCCAGTCATGTATAAACCAGCCTTATGTCTCAAACTACCAACCCACTCCAAAAGAAATAGCAATCCAGAAGAAATTGTCCTAGTTACTTTATTTATTAGGAAATAATTTCTTTAATACGCAGAAATAGTAAATAAGTGAACTAAAAGTACAAAGAGGAATGCCAATTGCCAATTGCCAAGTGCTCAGGAGCTAAGAAGTGAGAAGCAAAGCAGTGGAAGACTGCCTTAGCTGGGAGATAATAGTAATAAGATTCATACTAGATAGGGGAACCTTTCTAAAAGAATGAAGTTGAAAATGTTGGGAGAAATAAATACCACCTACTCCGATGAAAACATTAAGTGCAGAAAGTAGAAAGTAGTATATTCATGATGTAAATACAACCAAGCAGCAAGTCAACCATAAGCATATAAGATGGATCCAAGGTTTACATGTAAGCACAAAAACATATAAAGCATTTCTTCGACAATGTCTACTAAGAAACCCTAAAAAAATAAAATTATAACATCACAGGGTTTAAACTGATGAGAATCAGAATATAACAGCATCGATGAAACCCAGCTACAACATACATCTCAACACTTAATCTTTCTTTTTGTCTTTCAAAGGACCTTTGGGAATCTTGCTCAATACCTTTTCATCGAACACCGCATACTGCTTCTTGAACTCATGGAGTGCCTTCTCACCAAAAGAGTCCACACGGTCTTCATATTTCTCATAAAGCACAGGTACAGTGTGAAGCAAAACAAAAGCTGCTTTCACAACACAATACAAGACATTAATTAGTGTATATACACACATACATAACAAATTAAGTTTGAACTTTTAGGGAAATGAATATCATTGATTAAAGAAGCATTTCATTACCTATGTAGAACAATGTCAAGAAGTTGGTCCAGCTCCCAACAATAGACAAAACCCATAATCCAGCAATGACCTAACCAACACAACAAAACTCACAGTTAATACAAGCTAAACAGTTGAAATTAGCATAATACCACTCTACAACACTGCAGGACACATTTCAAAACAAAAAGAAAACTGCAGGACACATGACCTCCTGCATCAATAGGCCGTGATGCCACATAGAAATGCAAGTTGAAATTAGCATAATACTAATCTACAACATTGCGGGACACATGCCCTCTGCAATTATTTTTCAGTAGAAAATTTCCAGGTTATCAATAGGCCATGATGTCACATAGAAATGCAAGTTGAAATTAGCATAATACTACTCTACAACATTGCAGGACACAAAAAAAAAAAAAAAAATTGGAGGGCACATGCCCTCCTGCCATTATTCTTCAGTAGAAAATTGCCAGGTTATTAATAGGCACGGCCACATGCAAGTTGAAATTAGCATAATATTACTCTACAACATTGCAGGACACATGCCCTCCTGCCATTTTTCTTCAGTAGAAAATTGCCAGGTAATCAATAGGCAATGATGCCACATAGCAATGCAAGTGTACAACAAATTACAAAGACGTCAATTGCATCCTGGGATAGAAAATCCCACCTACCTCCATTTAATCACTACCAATTTCTATATAGCAAAAGAATGAAAAGCAACAAATGATGACAAAAGAATGAAAAGCAGAAATCAACTTACCGAGAGGAACTGTTTGAGATCCCTTCCAGATGCAATGTCTCTCAATATAGCAAAAGCCCTATTGATCTCAATCCTAATAGCAGATGCAATCTGTAAAACAGGTTCCTCAGGAATGTGCACTTGTGGGATCTTAGGTGGAGACCTAATCAGAATCAAAACATGAAAACTTAATCAACTAACAAAAAAGGAATTATATCAAAAAGCCAAATTAAATCCTAGTTAAAGCAATTAATTTACTTGTTGATGAAGGTAGATGCATTTGACCACAAGAACAACACTGCTAGAGCCAGTATTGCCAAGTGGGAAATCAAAGTCAGGAGGTGGTATTCAAGCAATTCGAAAAGAACCCATAAAGCTGTGGCAACTCCAAGTGTTGTTGCTGAAATCTTCTTATTTCTCCATAGGAAAACATCAGCAGCTGTTGCATAACATGCAGTTCAATGTTATTAAAACAATAATAATACAATCTATTATTCAATGTATTGTTCAAATATGGCATATGAGCAAAAAGGAATGTATAGTATACCACAAAAAACTCAAAAGCCCATGTGATAATTTCAAGTTAATATTTATCTTATGTTAGCATGAATCAAAATTAAGAGACTATAAGGTAAATCATTAACGATGATAGGTAATTCAATTACTTAAACTTGACAAAATTAATTTCAGTAAAAATGTAATCTTTATCAACACAAACAAATCCAGCGGAAAAACCTAGCTACGAAATTCGATCTTGTAATTTGGGGGAAAACGACATAACAGGTGAACAGGGTATTGCAGATCTAAACCCAAAACGGCATGCAAATGATACAGAATCATTTTAATTCATAGTTAAACAACAAAATAATAAACAAATAAACAAGAATCACAATCAGAAGGAACGAGATCTGACCTAAACCTCTAAAACCCTAGACCCAGTAAAAACTAACTACTAAATAAACCACTGAAGAACAAAAATTAAATTCCTCAATCCATAAAACAAAAACGTACATAAAACCATAGCATAATAGTATACAATACAGAAAATAGAATCAAATCTCAAAGAAGAAAAAGGAGAATCGCATACGTTTTCCACCACCAAGAACATTGTGAATGGGTTTTTCTCTGCCGAAAAGCCTGAAAACCTTGTTCTTGAGGGAAGTAGGAGATGAAACTTTTTTCTCCTTTTTGTCGTTGTTGTCTGAATCGGAAGAAGATGAAGAAGAATCATGGTCATGGATTTTACCAGAAATCTTGTCCAAAAGAGATTCACTCTTAACTTCTTCGTGCTCGTTATGATCTGCCATGGTTGATCAAAACCCTAAAACTCGATTTCTGAATAATATCGGTGGAACAATCTCGAAGGAATAAGAAACTCTAAATGGAGTGTGAGTGAAAATGCAGAACTGGTATTATTCACTTCAATTTCTATCTCTAAATAGAGACCGTGATTGTGATCGATCGAATCTCGGCCGTTTATTTTTATCACTCGAATATTTTAACGGTTCGGATCTGAATTCCGAAAAGTAAACCTACCCGGAAAACGCATGTTAATCTCTCGTTTCACTAACGCCAAGGGGCCCAACCCGTTATTAAAAAAAATTAAATTTGTTTATTAAATTAAATTATTTTTTATTTAAAAATGACATAGAATTTGGACGCGTGGCGGAAATTCCATAATCTATGCTTCAGAGTCACACACGCAGTTCATCAAACAAAAAATGATATTTGTGGCACACAGATCTTCACCACGTAGTACTAATAGGGTAGTCATCTGTGGGGACCTAGGATTTTAATAAAATTCCCGTCTGAAATAAATTTAGATTAAATAATGAATGCAAATTAAAATTAAAATTAAAAATTGTTGATTTTTATAGTTTTTTTTTTTTTTTGGACACGATTGATTTTTTTAATTATTATAAAATAAACTTAGCACTTAAGAAAGCTGGAGTCAACTAGCGCGGTAGATAAATTTTAAGAAGAAAAAGACATATTAAAGACCTAACCGGTAATTAAATAAAAGATTCTAGTATTTAACTTGCATATGTGAGGGAAGGAAAATAGACAAATAGCAGAATCTTCGTCGTGGGGCAGGCAAAGCAATAGTGGGCCCCATTGAGCGTGATGAGGGTCCCACTTGAATGGGCCTTTGGGCCGACAATGTCAATTCAATTAGCCCACTGATAATTGGTTCGTCGCATTACTTCTCTATAGAGTTGATTTTTCAGAATAAATGAATAGCATTTATGATATTAACAAGAAACTAGCTACATTTTCTTTTTTTTTGTGACAAACAAAAAACTAGTACGTACATAACTACATATATATCATGACAAAGACAGTATAACTACATATATATTCGGACAAAAGAATCAGATGAGATATGACCCCATGTGTCAAATTTACAGTTGAAGGAAAGGTCGGTATAAAGATAACCTACCCTGCCACCCTGTTTATATATTGAACTTTTAAGAAACATGTGGTAAAGCTCAAATACAATGCCTAAATTGTTTTTTTTCTTTGTAGAAAGGTTAGTTAGTGAACAAAGGTAAAAAAAACCCATAATAGCAGTCTTAGCATTTTAGTTCACCCAGACTCGCAATTTATTTAATATGGGAGTGGTAGTGTAATTTTATTTCTGAACCTCTTGCATAATATGGGTCAATCAAATCAAATTCCTTATAAATGAACTCAACTAAATTGGCTCTATCAGCATTTTATTTTTATCCCAAAATCGAACTCGTTTAACTTTAATCTGTCAATATTCCTAATCATAGCAATCAATATAGAATTAGAAGGATATACAGTGAAAGCTGGAAAGGATTAATCCCAATTACTTTTGTACTTCCTAAGATTTAGACACGGCCTTTACAGACTCTAACCCAAACATAAAAGGAATTTTTGGACCCATGTCCAGCTTGTTTGTGAGAGACAACACACCCAACCGATGAAAATCAAACGCCCGCAAGTTATTCCAAAGTAGAAACTAGCATTGTGAACAAAAAGCAACTCAAAAAACACCAAAAGCCGACTAGTTATTTATATGGGCACAAATAAGATAGGTATTTGTACCATGTATAAATTTGTTTCTATTATTAAATCAAGGGTCTTGTTAACCAGTGCCCCGGGGCACTGGTTAAGGAATCCAAAAGTAGAAAAATTGTCTTGGAAATGTAAACTGTTACTTTTGAGTAATTAATTATTACACCATTTTTTAATAAAATTTTATCTCTTTTAGCTGCTTAACCAATGCCCCGGGGGCAACGGTTAACATTCTCCTTAAATCAAATAAAATTGATGGATTTTATTGATTTAACGATGGAAAAAATATGTGTGCATGATACAACATTGTTAGATAGTACGTCATTAGTCCGCGTGAGCTTAGCTCAGTTGATATGGACAATGCATAAAATATGCAAGGTCCGGGGTTCGAACCTCGATCACCACCAAAAAAGATAGTACATCATTAATTAGCATTGATATTTTTTTGTTAATTAGCATTGATATTTTTTTGTAGAACGAGGAAAATACGAATTAAATTAAAAACAAGACGTGGTGAACTACACGGGGTTCGAACCTCGATCACCACCAAAAAAGATAGTACATCATTAATTAGCATTGATATTTTTAATTAGCATTGATATTTTTTTGTTAATTAGCATTGATATTTTTTTGTAGAACGAGGAAAATACGAATTAAATTAAAAACAAGACGTGGTGAACTACACCCTAAAACATCAAAATGAAGATATAACCTCAAAGAATATCGGGTGGAGTTTTTTTTCATTAGCTTACCATAAGATGAAAGGGACGATCTTTCAACCAAATGACCTCTTGGATGACCAAGAAGTGGTTGTGTGGAGTATGATTATACTCGCTAAAGTGAAATGATTGTGACGAAAACATGTTCAAATTTATTTTATAGCTATTTCGATTTGTTGAGATCAACCCAAGAGCTGTATGGTAACCTTATGATCGGAGACATCTACAATTTGATATTATCTTAAATATTTGAGTTATTTTTATTTCCACCTCACAAGCTACTTTTGAACTTGGATCCTCTCCCGTTGTAGCATCACAAGTGCAAATGTGGATGATCCCACCATTTATCATATGAAAACTTTTTTTTTCATATGTTACTTCCACTAGATAATGTTATCATATACGAGACATTGTGTGACATTAAACATAAAGTTGTTTTATAGTCCGAGATTCAAACTTTAGTTCGCTGTGAAATCTAACATCTTATACTCCTACTTAAGTTGGCCTTTTATGCAATATCTTTATAATCACTTGTATATTTTATAATAATAGTGAAATCGTTAATACACTGAAAAAGAATGTTCCTTTGATAGCAACATTCACCGAACAAATCAATACAATAAAAATCACTCCTACTTGAAGAGGGTCTTACAACTACATACATTCAGCTGGTGAATGACGAATTTATTTTTTGACTTTTTTATCATTCAACTCAAAAAAAACTTCTTCTGTAATACTTTTTTTTTTGTGGTGTTTGGGGTTCGAACCCTGGACCTTGCATATATTATGCATTGTCCTTACCAACTGAGCTAAACTCATGGGGACTATTATTGGTGGTGTCTTCTTCTGTAATACTATTATTGCCAAAAGAATAGCTACAATTTCCCGAATATGAACTAGTGAGAGAGTGAGGAAGGTGCATGGATTGATTGGATTCTAATCTATCATTATCTACCCTGGCGTGTAAGAGACATATGGATGAATGTAAGATACAAATAATTTTTTATTGCCATTACATAATATAATATAACTTACATGGAATTTTAGAGGCATCAACAAAATGCAGAGCAAACATAAACTTGGCAAAGCTAGAATGAACACTAACATCATCTATGACAGATTGACAGTTATGTATTAGTATTATCGTATTCTAATTTGATAGATTAGTGTTTCTAGTGTATCTTAGGAACAATAGAAAAATGAAAATTTTACTACTTGTTTTGATTTCTTATTGATCCCATAATTGAAATTAATGAAATTGGTTTAGCACGTAAAACTAGTGAAAAACGATGTAAAATAGCAGAATTTTATGGTGACTTGTAAAGTTCAAAAGAGATGGTGGATTACCTTATTGAAATCTCAAAGAGATAGATGCAAAAGGCAGAGAAAGTAGCACAAGCATGAGAAGCAAAAGGGTCACATTGCGGAACCATATTTTTTATTTGTATCAGTTGTGGTCGTTTTGCTTGCGAGTTGGATTCATTTGTCCTTTGTAAACAACAATTATGAATTTATGTATGTGTTAAGTGGCTTGACATAATTGCCATAGTGATTTCTCTTTGTTTGCAAATGATTACTTGATTAAAAGTGGGTATTATGGTAGTTTTAACAAAGGAGGCAAATGAACTGAGTAGGTGGAAGATTCGACCATCAAATTGAGAGGGAACATTTAACGAATATGCGTTTGCTATACCCTTTTGCTATTGCACGGTGGAAATGCGACAGGTAGTTCACCATAAGAAAAAATATCTCCTCCATCTCATTTTTGCTAATTCTCACCCTAAACTTCCAAAATTAAATCTAGTGGAATAACTACCGTCGATATCCAACCTGTGGCGGAGCCGGACAAATATTTTTAGGGTGGCCGCAATCAAAATAAACTAAAATATATAAATCATATTGCATACAACATAATAATAAAGTCGATCATTAAATACTTAAATGACATTTTACGGTTTTCGAGTAACTTGAAATCATCAATAATTCGGAACTAATGCATGCACTAGTTTCTCTTTTAATATAAACTGACATGATGTATGCTAGAAACTGAAACTCCATCTTGTTTCTCAATTTAACAATATGTAATGAAAAAGAATGATTGAAATTCCTTTCAAATACAAAAAAAAGAAAAGAATGATTGGAATTGGCAAAGGAAACAAAGTTAAATGTACTAGACAAGAAAATGGGGTTTATTAAAGTATCATTTACAATTCTACCAAATTCTAAGGTCTAAAATTTATTTATTTTTTTTTAAGATGGGATGGCCATGGCTCCCCCTTGCCACCCCTGGTTTCGCCTCTATATCCAACGGTAGTTGATTGCCGCTACCTACAACTAGCGGTGATTGACTGTCGTTGAAAAAAACAATATCTCCAAGGGACCTCAGTGCTCTTAATTTTCTAAGCAACACCACACCACCATCTCCATCCTATATCATCTTTCTTCAAACACTTCAATTTGTAGACATAATTGTTAGGTTAATGAAGTGTTATTTGTAATTGTAGACACTTCAATATCTTTTTATTTTATAAAATACCATTCAAATTTCATGGATATTAAAAAAAAAAGTTCTAAAAATCAATTTGTATAATGTTTGTATTAATTTTCCGTAAATACCTTTACAATGAATGATATAATTGAAGAAACAAACAAATTTATGTTTTTCAATTAAAAGCTTGATATAGATATTCTTTAAAAGAAGTCATCGATACACATGAAACAAGCAACTTTTTTCTTTGGGTACAACTGTTTGTATTATTTGAAGACATAATCGTTGAAAAAAACTGAAAATTTAGCCAGCCACACTTAAGTGCCGTGGAGATTTTTTTTTCCAGCAGCAGTTCACAATTGTTAGTTATAGACAGCGGCAGTTTTTTTTTGACAAAAACAAAACGATATTCATTCATTCAAATCGATAGAGTACATCATTCAACACCGCTAAAAACATAAAAGATGAATCTGCGAATAAACTCACATCATCCAAGTTAATAGCATATAACGGCAAAATGCCAACAAAAATATATGATAAAATTAAAGTGACCGGAATACCCATGCCTCCGGATCTGCAACGTTGACGCACAAATCTTTGATTGAATAAATCGATCTTTCAATATGAATCAAATGAACACTGCACCAAGACGGGAAATCAAACAACGCCGCACAAGACGACGAACAACACACCGCCACACTCAGATGACGAAATCACGAAGAAAAAACCTAGATCTATGTGAAAAATCACTTATTTAGATTGAAATAGAGATAAAAAGATGAAGAGCAAAAATGAAAGGGAGAATAGCAATTTTCTCGCCATAATGTCAGTGATTTGGTTAGGAGGCCCATCCCACGTTCATAAGCCTAATCAACAAGAACATTTCTCGTTAGATCCCCCAAATATCGCTAAGGCCCTTTAAATACACATCCAATAGTTATCTACCGTTCGAGGGACCAAAGAGAAACGTCCAATCAAATTACTGAACCTTTATCCACCAAAACCCCTCAAATAAAATGACTGAACTTTTATCTACCAAAACCCCTCAAATGAAATGGCTGAACTTCTATCTACCAAAATCCCTCCAAAAAAAAATCTACCATATTGTCCTTTGTCATCAATGAAGCACTGAGTACAAATAGCAAAATTACCATTGGAGTAGACAAAAGGTGCGTTTGTTTCAACTTTAAAAAGAAATAGATTTTGTATCAAAAGAATCTAGAGTTTTTTTTTTAGAGATTTCAAAAAAAAATCTGAAGTTATTTGTGTTTTCCTACTATCCATAAAAATCCATTAAAAAAAAGTTATAACATGTACATGTGTTATCTCCTTGTTGTTGAAAAAAAATAGATTTTGAGAAACAGAAGTGCTATATCTCCCGAAATACAATTGTCCCGAGCTTTCCCGAAATAAAATTTAGTTATAACAAAAACAATAAAATACAGTCTTCATTTATTATCAGTGGGCCATGGCCACAATACATGGGGTGGGTAGCCAATAAAAAGCCGTCGGGATAAAGTCGGGACAAAACATGTCGCGTTAAGCAGCATTTTTCTTTGAGAAAAACTAAGGGTGCGTTTGTTTCAGATTTTTTTCAAAAAAAATCTATTTTTTCCCTTAAAAAAATCACTTTTTTCATTTTTAAGTGTTTGTTTAGGATTTTTAGAAAAATCATTTTATCAAAAAAATCTATTTTGACCCTGAAATGAAAAGCTATTAGGATTAGCTTTTCTCAAAATCTTTTTTTTTTCAACAACAAGGAGATAACACATGTACATGTTAGAACTCATTTTTTAAAAAAATGGATTTTTATGGATAGTAGGCAAAAACAAATAACTTCAGATTTTTTTTAAAATCTCTAAAAAAAAATCTCTAGATTCTTTTGACTCAAAAATCTATTTTTTTTAAAGCTGAAACAAACGCACCCTAATTCTAATAGCTTCTAATTTTAGGATCAAAATAGATTTTTTTTTTTATAAAATGATTTTTCTAAAAATCCTAAACAAACACTTAAAAAATGAAAAAAGTGATTTTTTTAAGAAAAAAATAGATTTTTTTTGAAAAAAATCTGAAACAAACGGCCCCAAATTATTGCATATCAGCAAAATTACACACTTTGAGGAATCAGACAAATTCATCATATTTTCACTAAAAAATAGTCTAAAATAATCACAACTACTCCCACCAAATTTTAGGGGCGTATATAAGATCATCCTATTATAGTGTTTTTTTTATATTGGATTTTCCGTTAGAGAATTTTAATTTTTCTTTCTTAAAAAGCAAACTCACTTCTCTCTTTTTTTTTTTTTTTTTGAATAACTCACTTCTCTCTTTTATATTTCTCTTCTCTTTTTAACTATATTTTTATCAAATGGAAAACCTAAAGCAGAAGAAAAACAAAACAAACAAAAAATTACAAACGGGAACTGAGTCCCGTAACATTAGATAGGCAATATCTCGACAAAGGAGAAGAACAAGTAGAGATGATCCTAAGCTCATTAGTAAGTGAGGCATCAAGTATAGCGGGCCAATCTGTACAAGAATTACATTCTCGTAAGGTATGAATAAAACCAACATTACAATTTCTCAACGTGAACGACTTTTACCAATCAAACGAGCAGGGTGAGTATGTAGGACCTCCTCATTGATAAAAGTCAAAGTTGTTTGAGAATCTAACTCAAAAATAATATCCCTACAACTAAGATCCAGGTGTGTCTGACATCAAATCCACTTTGTTTCTTCCTTATTTCTCTCACTCTCTCACCAATTTCTCTTTTTACAGAAAATTGTTGTTGACACATTAGAGAAGGCTGAGACACACATGTAAAATACGTTTTTGCCCCCTCGGCAGTTAACTGCCGAGGAATTAAAATTCCGGCTGCAGTTAACTGCCGAGGATTTCCTCGGTAGTTAACTGCCGAGGATCTTCTGCTACAAGTCTGGCAGAAGCTCTCTCATCTCCATTATTCATCACATCTTCAAAAAAAATTTCTCAAATCTCTCTCACAAATCTCTCTAAAAAACCCAACCAAATCCAACCAAATTTATTCAACAAAATCACAAGTAAGTAATTATAATGCTATTAACTTAAATTTTAGTTGTTATAAATGTTTTTATTTTTTAGTTTTTGAGTAGATTTATTTTATTTTAGTTTTTGAGTAGATTTACATAGTATAATTCATTTTTAGAGTAAAATGTTTGTATGATGTTTATGTTATAGTTTAAAGTTTATTGGTTATATTTTAATTTGGTGTTTTAAATTAATTTTTTATTTTAGTTTTTAATTAGATTTACATGTTATAAATCATTTTTAGATTAGATGTTAGTTGATTAATTTTGTTAAAATGTTTGCATGATGATTATATTATAATTTAAAAATTTTAGGGTTATTTTTTAATTTGGTGTTTTATATTTTGTATTTTATTTTAGTAAGACTATATGATTTATTTTAAGAGTAAATATAATTTGAATAATTTTGCTATATTTTACGTTAATTTTTTTTTTAGACAATTACATTTTAGGGTTATTTTTATGATTTTTAGAGTCTATGTATAATTTGCACATTAAGTGTTTGATGAAATGTTTGAATGAGTTTTTCATTGATTATTTTAAATTTCTATGTGTGTAGATTTGAAACAATGGTCGGATGGATCGACGTTCATGCAACATTCAACGGCGGAGAACCTCAGAGGTTGAAGGTTCGGTGCCTTGATGTAACGTTAAGAGATCTCAAGGATCAACTGAATGAATTCAACCAAGGAGTCAACCCAAGAGACACAAGAAGGGTGCAAAATGTTCGGTATAAACGTCCAAAGCTCGACGAGGGGAGCGTATCATTCACTTGGGTGGAGTTAAAGAACGACGAAAACGTGACGAGTATATTTTGGGAGCACACCAAGTTCCAGTGGATCGATATGCGGGTGACGTTGCTGAGATCAACTGAAGATATCATCAACAACTTGATTCCGCCAGAAGATCGTCATTAGTTAGGGTAAGGTGCATTCAAACTACAACATTTGTCTCACCTCTGAAATGGGGTAATTCAAACTTGCCAAACGGCGAGGACTCAAGCATTTCGCTCAGCATTTATGTTTTTCCTTTGAAAAGATTAAATTTTTGTTTGGCTGGTTTAGATGAAGGTATTAAGTGTCAAGGAATGGACCTCATTTCGGTGGCACTGGAATACATTCATTTAAATCAAGCCTAACAAAAATTTATTCTTTTCAAAGGAAGGCATGAATGCTGAGCGAAATGCTTGAGTCCTGTTGTTTGGCAAGTTTGAATTTACCCCATTTCAGAGGTAAGACAGTTGTTGGAGTTGGAATGCACATTCCAACTGCAGCAATTGTCTTACACTGGATGGGGCAATTCAAACTTGTTAATCGGCAGGACTCCAATATTCGATGGGCATCTTGAACGATGGTATTCAAGTGTCAAGGAATGGACCTCATTTCGTTGGCACTTGACTACCATCGTTCGAGATGACCATCGAATGTTGGAGTCCTGCTGCTTAGCAAGTTTGAATTTGCCCCATTCAGTGGTAAGATAATTGTTGCAGTTGGAAGGTACATTCTGAAATGTAATGTAATTGTTTTTTTTAAAATACGTCGTTTATGTAATGTAACGAAACCTGTATCGCAATATTTATTCGAATTCATGCTATCGCAATATTTATTCGAATTCACGCTATCGCAATATTTATTCGAATTCACTCTATCGCAATATTTTAAATAACATAAAATAATTTCTAAACAATTCCTAACAATATTCTAACACAATTTTATTCTAAACAAAATAAAAAAAAAAAAAAAAAAAACTCGGCAGTTAAGTGCCTAGGAATACCTCGGCAGTTTAGTACCGAGGAAAACCTCGGCAGTTTACTACCGCCGGTTTCATCATTTCCTCGGCAGTTAACTGCCGAGTCGTCCTGAAGCCAGAAAATGGCAGTTGAAGACAGAACCTGTTACATGTGTTTTTACACATTGTAAACACATTGTTTCGATGCCAAACCATAAAGCTAGTCAAAGAAAATTACAAACATAATTGAAATTGAAAATATAATATACAGAAACGAACAATTGTCATAAAAAAAAATGTCAGCGAAACAAAGTAACAACAAATGTCATGAAAGTACAAACAAAACGGCCAAATGTCATGAAAATAAAACCAAGTTCTAAAAATATATCCTAAACAAACATAAAATACTAGTAGCTAATCCTACTGCTGGTCCTGGTCCTGCTGATGCTGCTGGTGCCTCCTCCTCGGTCTCTGGGCTCTCCTCCTGGTAATGATCGGTGCGATCTGCTACCTAACATCATGCAAGGCCGCATACAACTGCTGAGGGGTCTTGCTCATCACCTCCTGACCCAAAAACTCATCAGCATGGGCAACATCAGCATTAACCATGTCATAGGTGTCAGGGGAGCTTCTCGCCTCGTACCGCTCCCACTGCTCTGCAACGATCTGCTCCTCGTTTGGAGGCCTCGGAACATCTCCCGGGAGAAGTGGCAAAATCTGAGGGTGAGACACAACCGTGTACCATCGTACATAGCCCTCTGCCATACGCCATGGTTGCTCTCCTGCATGCTCACCCCAATCAGCCGCCTTAAGCGTGTGAGTGCGGAAGTCCACGAAGGCCTGCACAATCTCAGCCGGTGACAGCGCTGGAACATCCGTCGGAGGTCTAGGGACGGACTGGACGTATCCGTACTGCCTCAATACCCTCTTCGCCAGGTGACGATACACCCTACGATCGCCGCACATGATCCAACCAGAATACCAGAATACCTCCTCGAAAGCCTGAAACTCCCTGTGCCCTTCGTACGACATCCAACATACGTCATCAAACGTAATACGATCAAGTGCCATCCGATACGTGGCCCCCTCTCCATGACCCTTCTGAAGAGTCCACCTTGCCGCAACCGATAAATTTTCAATGTAGTCCGGGTTTGGATCAACAGTATAAAACTTAGGGAAGTGCGACAAAAACCATGTCTGCACAAACCATACAAATCACATTTATAAATAATAGTTATATAAAAAAAATGCATAATAGTTAACAAAAAAAATTAAAGTTAACAAAAAAAATTAAATTTAAATTTAATTTTTACTTACAGTGAGCAGTGTCACGCTTCCCCCAAGCTGCCTGTCTCCGGGCAAACAGGCATGAGCTAACTCATCGTACAGGTATGCAAGTGTCATCCCTCCCCACGAATAAGCACGCATCCCCGCGTAGCCGTCCGCCATAGTCGTCAAATAGATCAACTGGATGCGTTTGTTGCTTCTATCCCCAAACAACAAGCATCCAACCAAGTATAGAAGGTAGCACTTCACACAATAAGTCCTAACCCTCTCCAACTCCTCCAGCTCCTCTGGATCCTGTGTATCCGCCAAAACGTTGGCTCTACCAAGGTGCGTCGTATAAAACTCCCTCAGCTTTGGATAACTAATGTATCCACCATACTCTGTATTGCAGATTTTCTCTGCCTCCTTCCTCGACACACCCAAGTGAGTCATCAGTAATGTCTCTCCCTCATGTCTCAGCATCTTCTTCCGGTGGCCCAACATCCGCCCTTCAATCGGGACATGCATAAGACATGCGACATCATCCAAAGTCACAGTCATCTCCCCCATAGGCATGTGAAAAGTGCTGGTCTCGGAATGCCACCTCTCGCATAGAGTCACCAGCAAAGCGTGAGGCACAGTGGCGTAGCCCAAGTATACCAAATCATGTAAGCCACTCTCCCTAAGCGGATCCCAAAACCATCTCTGATTGGCATTTGGACGTCCGAGACTCAAAATCTTGGGGCCATGATTAATTGGTTTTACAAAACGCTTCTTGCGGCACTGAAAAAATAGAAAAATAAACATAGTTTAAACAATGTAAACATTTAACTAATAAATATTAAACTTAACTAATGCTAAAATAAAAATAAAGAAAACATATAAAGAAAATCACATATAAAGAAAACATATAAATAAAACAATTTAAAGAAAATCACATATAAAGAAAACATATAAATAAAACATATTGTAGACCAAGATTTTCGGGTGTCAAGCCATTGATTGGACTTGAACCTTCAATCTACCGGACTTGCTCGATTTTATTCTTGGGAAGGGAAAAAGAGATTGAAAAACCCTTTTTTGGATCCGGGGGTCGGTTACGATTCGGGAAGGTGTTAGGCACCCGCGTCGTTCACGGTACTCCGTGAGAACCTCTTTCTAACTTTATTTTTATTTGAAAATTTGTTGTTTTAAAGTTGAAGTGAAAGAATGGAGGGAGGAGAAGTTGGAGTTTTGGTTATTTTTATTTGATCGATTTGGAAGGAATAAACCCTTGCCTACGTACCCTTAAAAGGGATCAAAACCACCGTAGTTCACTCTTAAAAATATTTTTAGTGGGTTGGGTTGATTTTAATTTTTGAAAAATGGTTTTAAGAAGGGTTGCGAGACTTCAAGGTATAGAAGAATAAAATTGGAGTGAGGTTGTTTCATTTTATTTAAGAAATTTAGTCTAAGTTTAATTAAGATTCATTGGAAGTTTGATTAAGAAAATAAAAAGGGGAAAACAAACTTGGATTTGGATCCAAGGTTTATTAAGAAAATAATTTGACTTTTGCTTATTTGATTTTTGAGATAAAAAGGTTTTACTAAACTAACGGTAAACTAGCGTAACGATGCGGAAAAAATAAAGCAAGCGTAAAGCAACAAATAAAATAGTGTAGTGTCGGTGCTTGTGTCGGTGTGTGCAATTACTACACTATTACATACCCTTCCTAGATCCATTCTAAGACAAGAAATAAAAATGCGAAAAAATAAATTACATCAATTACCTAAAATACACACTAATATCATGGAAATTAAATAAATTGCAAGAATTAAAAAAATGCATGAGATTATACTAAATATGATGCAAAAATAAAGCATACCAAAATATTAGATCATGAACCAAAAGATTTAGAAGAACATTACATACGAAAACAAATACCAACTAAAATGCATGACATTAAGTATATTAAAAAACATGGAATGCAAGTTTTGAAAACAAACATTAAAGCAAAATTAACCACAAGATGCATGTTATAAGGATTAAAGTATTTAAAAAATGCATGACACATAGTGAAATTTTTTGAGTTAAAAAAAACATAGAGTTAAATTTTAAAAGAATGACTAGAATAAAATACATGACACATAGTGAAATTTTTTGAGTTTAAAAACATAGGGTTAAATTTTAAAAGAATGACTAAAATAAAATGCATGACACATAGTGAACTTTTTTTGAGTTTAAAAACATAGGGTTAAATTTTAAAAGAGGGACTAGAATGTAAATAAGGCATAGATAAAGGATTAAAATGCAAACAAAGCAACTTGGCTCAGCCTGGATTAATTTGGACCGTCTGATGAATCAGAGGGTCCAGATTAAATAACCAGCAAATTCATCATAGCCACTTGATCTGAGATCAAGAGTGCATAAAAAACTAGTGGAATAAACACTAAAAAAAGGATTACAAAACAAAGACACAGGGACCGTCAGATCGTAGATCTGACGGTTGAAAGCAATGGTTCACAAAAGGAAGCATCAACAGGCACACATACAAGCTAACAGGAGGGCTTACAGTAGCCGTTAGATTACGGATCTAACGGCTCATGATGAAGGCGCACAAGAAGGTAGCAAGGCGCGCACACATGAGATTGAACAGAGGTATAAAAGGCATGTTAACACAGACAAACATTCTAACCCTAATTTTCTAAACTCACAGCCGCACTCTCTCTTTTTCAAACGTATTCTTCTTCTCTCATCCTCACAACTTATTCCTTTAATTCTCTTTTTCTCAAGACAATCAAACACACAATCGTAAACAAACATATAGGAAAACAAAACCTCTCGTCACTTCTCATTCCAACCTTGTTTTCAAAAATAATTTTTACACACACAAAGGTAGTTACGACCAGACTCAATATCAAACACACACATAACAATTTAAAGCCAATTCAAATCGGGAGTGACATGCAGAAGAAACAAACGCACATAGACATACACAAACAACGACGGTGGCAAGAATTTTCAGCATGTTGAACATGAATGAAACAGATCACAGACAGATTCACCAAGACAACAGCATAACAATTCATTCAACAAATGATTTCAGCACAAATGATTTTTAGAAGTTGATTTTCAAGCAATTGGTTCAAAAAATGAAGCAAGATTCATATGTTGCATACAGATTCAAAACAAACTCAGCAGAATATTGAAGGAAACCAAACCTTAGGGTTAAATCGGAGAAGAAAGAGGTTTACGAATCAGCTTGGTTGCTTCACGGTTTGGATCTTTGAACTTCAGATCGGCTTCCTCCTCTCTTCTTTAATTCCGTTCCTGTTGTTGATGTTGTTATGAGCTTCGATTTGGAACTCGCGATCTGTTCTTCTTCTCTTCGAAATTGGATCCGTTTGTGATGCTTACACTTGAATCCGAACTGAAACAGCTAGGATATGTTGTTGTTCCAATTGAAACCGAAAGGAAAAAAAAGTGTTGAAGGTTTGTTGTTTGAATCTATGGAATTGTTGATGGATTTTGAAGATGCAATGAAGAAGATTAAATTTGATTTTGTGTTTAAAGATTCACATGATGATTTGGATTTGTGTATTTAGTGAATCTGGAAAACGAAAATGCTAAAAATGTTCATGAATGTTCTTGAAAGTTTTTGTATAATTTGGGTGTTTAATCCGAAAAAGTAGAAAGAGAGAGAGAATTAGGGTTTCTGTGTGATTGGGAATTGGGTTGCGGCTGAGCCAGTGTCAGTCTCCCTTTTCGATGCAATAAATGCCCCCTATTTATACTGGCAGATGTAGGGTTTAGGTGAAAGATTGTGGACAAAAACGCCCTTTGCTTGGGCTCCAATTCTGAACAGATGTATCAAAGGACTAATAGGCTGAAGACACCTGTACAGGTCTAACACAAGACACTCTTGGACAAAGTTAGAGCACATAATAATAATAAAAATGTAAATCAGAATAATAATAAAAAACGAAAATTAAAATTAAAACAAAATATTTAAAAATAAAATCATTTAAAAGATAAAATAAAAATACTAATAACAAAGTAAAATAAGGGAAAATAATAAAAGTAAAATAACGACAATAAAACTTAAAAATTGTCCCTTTTGGTAAATAAGGTATTTTAAAATACCTCTCTGCCGAAATTTCGACTGAAACGGTTAAAATAACACGGTGTTTTAAAGTGCGAGCAAAGCTTTTTAAGTGGTTAAAACATACGGACAAAAGACATTTAATTAAGCAAATTTTAAAAGAAATGAATAAAAGACTTTAAAAAATTTAAAAGTACGTGCAAAAATTGTAAATGCCTAAAAATACGAATAAAGTGATATAAAATGCAAATAAAAGTTTGCATGCTTTAAAATACAAGACAAAAGATTTTAAGGGATTAAACAACGAACAACGAAACTTTAACTGGTTAAAACGAAAAACAGAGAATTCGAACTGTTTTAAAATACGGATAAAAATGGGTAAAACTGGAGAAAAGTAGTCAAAATTTGGGGTATGACAGATGCCCCTATTTAAGTTTCTTCGTCACGAGGTAAAATATGAGATTTTTAAATCCACAGGCCGAAGAGACTTAAATATTAAGTACACCAATTTTGACCAGTTAAAATGCTAAGAATGCAATACTTATGAATATAATGATATGAACGCATGCGATGCAAGTATGAATGCAAAGATGATGAAAATAAACTGGTAAGCATCACTGGGGAGGGAATAACTGTCTATTACCTTTACATAGGTAATGACGACCTCACAAAAGACGTAATCACATGTCTGTTACCTTTAGAAATGGTAAAGACGACATTAAAAGGGGAAAAGACATATGTGCGTTACCTTTAGAATTGGTAAAAACGACACCACAAGAAAGATAAACACATGTTTATTACCTTTAGAAATGGTAAAGATTATCACGAGAAGGATAAACACATGTCTATTACCTTTAGAGTTGGTAAAGACGACACCATAAGAAGGATAAACACATGTCCATTACCTTTAGAATTGGTAAAGACGACATTACAAGGAGAAAAGACATATGTCTGTTACCTTTAGAATTGGTAAAGACAAACAGAGCAAGAAAGAAATCAGTCAATTACCGTGAATTAGGTAAAAGTCCTGTCTGTTACCGTGAATTAGGTAAAGACAATGCAAGAAAGAAATTAGTCAATTACCGTGAATTAGGTAAAAGTCCTGTTTGTTACCGTGAATTAGGTAAAGACAAACATGCAAGAAAGAAATTAGTCAATTACCGTGAATTAGGTAAAAGACCCGTCTATTACCGTGAATTAGGTAAAGACGAACATACAAGAAAGAAATTAGTCAATTACCGTGAATTAGGTAAAAGACCCGTCTATTACCGTGAATTAGGTAAAGACGAACATACAGGAAAGAAATTAGTCAATTACCGTGAATTAGGTAAAAGACCTGTCTATTACCGTGAATTAGGTAAAGACGAACAAGCAAGATAGAAAACACATGTCTATTACCGTGAATTAGGTAATGACAAACAAAGTAGGAAAGAAATTAGTCAATTACCGTGAATTAGGTAAAAGACCTGTCTATTACCGTGAATTAGGTAAAGACGAACAAAGTAGGAAAGAAATTAGTCAATTATCGTGAATTAGGTAGAGACCTGTCTGTCACCGTGAATTAGGTAAAGACAAACATGCAAGAAAGAAATTAGTCAATTACCGTGAATTAGGTAAAAGACCCGTCTATTAACGTGAATTAGGTAAAGACGAACATACAAGAAAGAAATTAGTCAATTACCGTGAATTAGGTAAAAGACCTGTCTATTACCGTGAATTAGGTAAAGACGAACAAGCAAGATAGAAAACACATGTCTATTACCGTGAATTAGGTAAAGACAAACAAAGTAGGAAAGAAATTAGTCAATTACCGTGAATTAGGTAAAAGACCCGTCTATTACCGTGAATTAGGTAAAGACGAACAAAGTAGGAAAGAAATTAGTCAATTATCGTGAATTAGGTAGAGACATGTCTGTCACCGTGAATTAGGTAAAGACAAACATGCAAGAAAGAAATTAGTCAATTACCGTGAATTAGGTAAAAGACCCGTCTATTACCGTGAATTAGGTAAAGACGAACATACAAGAAAGAAATTAGTCAATTACCGTGAATTAGGTAAAAGACCCGTCTATTACCGTGAATTAGGTAAAGACGAACATACAAGAAAGAAATTAGTCAATTACCGTGAATTAGGTAAAAGACCTGTCTATTACCGTGAATTAGGTAAAGACGAACAAGCAAGATAGAAAACACATGTCTATTACCGTGAATTAGGTAAAGACAAACAAAGTAGGAAAGAAATTAGTCAATTACCGTGAATTAGGTAAAAGACCCGTCTATTACCGTGAATTAGGTAAAGACGAATAAAGTAGGAAAGAAATTAGTCAATTACCGTGAATTAGGTAACGACCAACAGGAAAGGAAATACCGTCAATTACCGTGAATTAGGTAACGACCAACAGGAAAGGAAATACCGTCAATTACCGTGAATTAGGTAACGACCAACAGGGAAAAACCAACTGCTACCGATACGAAGATATCTTAAGCAAAATACAGGGTATCTGAAAAACATTGGTACAATGATAGTTTAACGGGACCTGCCACTTGAAATTGAATCAGACACATTGGGGATGACATTTTTTAGGATACATTTGTAAGAAGACATTGGATAATAATGCAATCATGCATGAATAATATTTGTATGCATGTTATGTATGCATGGATGAATGAATATGTATGAGACTCATATGATAGTATAATGGTAAGACTAAAAGGAGAATACCCCATAATCAAACCACTTGAAGGGAGAATGCCTCGTAATCAAAGCACTGAAGGGAGAATGCCCTATAATCAAAGGGAGAATTCCCCATAACCAAACCACTTGAAGGGAGAATGCCCCATAACCAAACCACTTGAAGGGAGAATGCCTCGTAATCAAAGCACTGAAGGGAGAATGCCCTATAATCAAAGGGAGAATGCCCCATAATCAAACCACTGAAGGGATAACAACTCATTGATCATACCGCTGAAGGGGTAACAACCCATTAACAAGCCACTGAAGAAATACCAAAGACCAACCCATTAATTGAGCCACAAACTCCTTAACTAAACCACTGACGGGGTAACAACCCATTAATCAGGCCACTGAAGAGGTACCAAATACCAACTCACTAATGGGAACACGACCCAATAATCAATTACTGATGGGAATACAACCTAAATACCACAAGCAAAAAGTCATTATTCATCAAACCATAGGCAGAAGTCGCCATTCATCAAATCACCGGTGAAAGACGCCACCAATCTATCCACCAGCAGCACAAAAAAGTCATTAATCAAACCACGGGTAACAGACGCCACTAATCACACCACCGGCAAAAGTCGCCATCTTTCGGGATAAAACCTATCAATCAAAGTCTGGCAGAGGACGCCATTTCTTAAACCACAGGCAGAAGTTGCCATTTCTAGGGATAAAACCCATCAATCAAAGTCTGGCAGAAGTCGCCATTTCTTAAACCACAGGCAGAAGTTGCCATTTCTCGGGATAAAACCCATCAATCAAAGTCTGGCAGAAGTCGCCATTTGTAAGCCAGCACAAAGTGCGTTCTTCCATTTAACCCACTTGAAATTGTGATGCCTCTGTCTTTTGTGTTTTTTTTTGTTCATTTTTTTTTATTGTTTTTTTTTAATCCCTAATTTTTGCCTGGACCGCCCTTTCGAGTTTTCAATCCACCGGGAAAATATTCTTTTTGCATGCCCCTAATTTTTGCCTGGATCGCCCTTTCGGGTTTTCAATCCACCGGGACGCTCATTTTTGCCTAAGCCGCCCTTTCGGGTTTTCAACTTAGCGAGCTCTTTTTTTTTGTATTTTTTTTTTTTTTTGACAGAGGTCATCTCACAGCTTTTGGTCATGCTTACCTTGCAGAGTTTAACTGTCCTTGAGATGAATGTTGATGTATGTTTCTACTACTCATAAGTTCAAAGAAGATAGACCTGTTGTTTATTCTTTTCAAAAGACAATTAAAAAAGTTTTAAATTTTTGCTTTAAGTATTCACATCAAAAATAGAAGAAAATTATGCAAACAGAATAAATGAGAATTTCAAATAAATGGGCACAGGTTCAAATTAAATGTAAAAGAGTGGTGACCTGCCAAAGGCGTGGCTCCACAGATTTTAAAAGTTTTGGAAAATGGTAATTATATGGAAAAGGTACATTGAACACAATAACCGCTCTGCTCTCTAACAACTTTGAATTTCACTATTCTGAGTCTTTGATTTTGCAGATGCTTCGTGTCGAAGGTTCTTTTGACAGTTGAAAATGCCCCAGATGAATCATATCTGATTTGATGCAGTTACCTCGCCATAAATTGGAAGAAGCTTTTGACGACTGAACTTCCCCAAGTGAATCATACCTGATCAGATGCAGTTACCTCGCCATGAGTTGGCGGTCTTTTGTTGGCTGAAGTGCCCCAAGTGAGTCATGTCCGACCAGATGCAGTTACTTTGTCATAATCCTTAACTTTTGCATAGGTCGCCCTTGCGGGTTTCAACCTATCAGGATAAACACATTTTCATTTTTTTGCATGTCTCTAACTTTTGCATGGACCGCCCTTTCGGGTTTTCAGTCCATCGAGACGCTCTTTTTTGCCTAAGCCGCTTTTTTAGGTTTGCGACTTATCGAGCTTTTCATTTTAACAAAGTATTTCTTGACTGCATTGGCATTCACAGGACATACAAGTTTGTCACCATGCTTTTGTAATTAGGCATTCCTTTGCCCCTGGAATCAGACAACATATTTTTGAGCATAAAGCCACTTTCTTGACATTCACGGGGACGAGCCTTCTTTGTCGAATACTTGCTTTATCCTTTCGATATAACTGTCCATGGCACACGGCAATAACACTTTTGAATTCAATCAAGCTTGGCTTTCATTGGAACTTTCGTTGCCGGGACTTTGACCTCCATGTGAAGCATTGCCTTTATATTGTATACTGAGGGATGGTGGGGGGGTTGCCCCTGTTGAAGTGTGCACTTGAAGTATAACATCCTTGCAAGGCAGATGGAAGCATCTCGTGCCAGTCTTTGTGTATGAAAGTCCTCTTCAGAATGATCTTTCTTGATATTTGCAGCTTCGATGGCCAAGATGCCCCAGTAGGCGAGAAATCACATTGGAAACTTCTTCTTCATACTCCTCTTCAGTCTCGGATACAAGGAACTCAAAGTTGAGAGAGAGTACAGGGTTTAAGTGTTCAACGGGTTTATTAATGCATGATTTGATTATTGATATAAACATTATGATTATGCAAATATGTGGAAATGATTTAAAGAAAAGAATTCTTGGTTTTTTGTATTACCATCTTTCCAGAAAAAGCACAAAATAAAAACAAAGTCGGGATCAAAGCGACCTTTTAATTAATGATGAAAATACATAAAGCAAAAAGCCCTAAATAAGTTCACTTCCGTCTCGGGTGGGACGAAAGGATTTTTTTTGAAAAACATAAAGCAACAAACAAACATATTAATTAAACAGATGAGTAGTAGAAATAAACATCAACAAAGACCCAATTGCAGCTAAACATCAAATTCCAAGATCCGATAGCGGATTAACTTGCGGATTCCAAATCAAATTCTTCAAAAGGTATGAGGTCTTTTCGGATCAATTTCTGAACTTCAGTCCTAAAAGCAAAACAATTCTCAATATCATGACCAGGTGCCCCTTCATGGAAGGCACAAGAGAGGTCGGGCCTATACTCAGCTGGCAATTTCTTAGGCACACGAGGAGGTGGTCTGGTCTGGACAAGCTTCCTCCTAAGCAAATTAGGGAGCAACACTGCATATTTCATGGGAATCGGGTCAAACTGTAGCTGTCCCGAAGCTTGTTGTAGAGGCTATTGTTGATGTTGCTGAAACTGGAGCGGATAACCCCGATCTTGGGCAGCATTCATGATGGGCATAACAGTGGCAACAGAGTGAGAAGCCAGATGCTGTTGTTGAATTTACACTTTTATATCTGGGTCTTCGAAAAAACCGGTATTATTTTCAATCAACTTCTGAACTTCTTCTTTCAAAGAGTAACACTACTCAGTGTCATGACCTGGTGCCCCTTGATGGAAATCACATTTGAGGTCAGGGCAATACCAAGATGGAAGAGGATTCGGCACCCAATGAAGTGGCCTGGTTTGAACAAGTTCCTTCTTAAGCAAGATGGGAAGCAAAGTTGCATATTTCACAGGAATTCGGTCACACTGCAATGCCTTCCGGACCTGGCTATGAGGGATGAGCTGTTGAGGAGCCTGATTTTGGGAGGTAAATGGCTGAGGAGCCTGATTCTGAGTAGTAAACGACGGAGGCTGTTGAGGAACCTGTTGTCGAGGTCGTTTCATGCATATTGGCTGAGACCTTTGCTGAACAAGCAGTGGATCCTTTGCAGCCATCAATGAAGATACTAGGCTAGTTAACCTCTCTGCCTCAGCCCAAAATGTTGTTACCTCTCCACGAAGCTCATGGACCTCTTGCTTAAGCTGATCCATCTTTTGTGTTTGCACGAGTGTTTGCATATGAGAACCGAACTTGGATGAAGACATCAGACCACTTTACTGACGAATTAACCTCTTGTAAACAGAGACAAAGTATGAGACGCAGACTAGAAACTATGAATGCAAAATGATGCATGATATGTTTATGCAAAAATGTACAATATTTTTGTTATCGAAGGATTTATCAAGGTAAATTGTAAACATTGCAGATGAACATGGTTTCAATTGAAGATTTGTAAAGATATTGCAATTGGTTTCCTTTTCCCAAAAGGTAAGAACGAACCCAAGGAAGAAGTTCTTAATAAAAGCAAAAGCTTCGATAAGATTTTTGGATTTGTATTGCTTGGTGTTCATTCTTACAAAGGTCCATTCCTTCGATGTTTACAAAAAACTTGGTTAAATCCTTCAATATTTTTTTTAATGGATGAAAAAAGGTTTATGGATGAATGCATGTATGCATGATTATGTCAGAATACATAGAATACATGATGAGGTTTAAGGTATACAATGTTGGAGCTTAAGGGACACAACGCCATTTGGTAAGGACTATGGTTTCCATTTGCACAAGTAACAAGGGTTCTACCAAGGTTCCCGAATTACAACCACCACAAAACTTTATCGGATACCGAGACAACACCCGGTCCAACAACGTTCGTAGGAAAGTCTAGTTCGAGTGTAGCATTGCAAGTAGACTAATACCGAGACATCACCCGGCTTAGCCACCGCACTACATCCTAAAAAGGCCAAGATGGGTTAAGGGTTACTAAGGTCCTTAGCGTTCAACGGAAACTTAAAAGCAATAGAGTCTAAGCGTGACAACACCCGCCGACATATATCACTTTAAGCTCCTCCGCTAAGTGTGGTTATCTCACGTGTGACAAGACACGAGAATACTCTCGGTATGCCACTATGAGTCTACCACTCCTATCTTATGTTTCACTCGAGTCCGGGTATAGGACTTTGTCTCACCACTCACGTAAAAATATTCTACAAAGTATATACAAATGATAAAGCATAAGAAATAAAGAAAGAAAGGTGGGCTAAACCCGCGTAGGATCCCCAGTGAAGTCGCCATTTTTGTAGACCAAGATTTTCGGGTGTCAAGCCATTGATTGGACTTGAACCTTCAATCTACCGGACTTGCTCGATTTTATTCTTGGGAAGGGAAAAAGAGATTGAAAAACCCTTTTTTGGATCCGGGGGTCGGTTACGATTCGGGAAGGTGTTAGGCACCCGCGTCGTTCACGGTACTCCGTGAGAACCTCTTTCTAACTTTATTTTTATTTGAAAATTTGTTGTTTTAAAGTTGAAGTGAAAGAATGGAGGGAGGAGAAGTTGGAGTTTTGGTTATTTTTATTTGATCGATTTGGAAGGAATAAACCCTTGCCTACGTACCTTTAAAAGGGATCAAAACCACCGTAGTTCACTCTTAAAAATATTTTTAGTGGGCTGGGTTGATTTTAATTTTTGAAAAATGGTTTTAAGAAGGGTTGCGAGACTTCAAGGTATAGAAGAATAAAATTGGAGTGAGGTTGTTTCATTTTATTTAAGAAATTTAGTCTAAGTTTAATTAAGATTCATTGGAAGTTTGATTAAGAAAATAAAAAGGGGAAAACAAACTTGGATTTGGATCCAAGGTTTATTAAGAAAATAATTTGACTTTTGCTTATTTGATTTTTGAGATAAAAAGGTTTTACTAAACTAACGGTAAACTAGCGTAACGATGCGGAAAAAATAAAGCAAGCGTAAAGCAACAAATAAAATAGTGTAGTGTCGGTGCTTGTGTCGGTGTGTGCAATTACTACACTATTACATACCCTTCCTAGATCCATTCTAAGACAAGAAATAAAAATGCGAAAAAATAAATTACATCAATTACCTAAAATACACACTAATATCATGGAAATTAAATAAATTGCAAGAATTAAAAAAATGCATGAGATTATACTAAATATGATGCAAAAATAAAGCATACCAAAATATTAGATCATGAACCAAAAGATTTAGAAGAACATTACATACGAAAACAAATACCAACTAAAATGCATGACATTAAGTATATTAAAAAACATGGAATGCAAGTTTTGAAAACAAACATTAAAGCAAAATTAACCACAAGATGCATGTTATAAGGATTAAAGTATTTAAAAAATGCATGACACATAGTGAAATTTTTTGAGTTAAAAAAAACATAGAGTTAAATTTTAAAAGAATGACTAGAATAAAATACATGACACATAGTGAAATTTTTTGAGTTTAAAAACATAGGGTTAAATTTTAAAAGAAGGACTAAAATAAAATGCATGACACATAGTGAACTTTTTTTGAGTTTAAAAACATAGGGTTAAATTTTAAAAGAGGGACTAGAATGTAAATAAGGCATAGATAAAGGATTAAAATGCAAACAAAGCAACTTGGCTCAGCCTGGATTAATTTGGACCGTCTGATGAATCAGAGGGTCCAGATTAAATAACCAGCAAATTCATCATAGCCACTTGATCTGAGATCAAGAGTGCATAAAAAACTAGTGGAATAAACACTAAAAAAAGGATTACAAAACAAAGACACAGGGACCGTCAGATCGTAGATCTGACGGTTGAAAGCAATGGTTCACAAAAGGAAGCATCAACAGGCACACATACAAGCTAACAGGAGGGCTTACAGTAGCCGTTAGATTACGGATCTAACGGCTCATGATGAAGGCGCACAAGAAGGTAGCAAGGCGCGCACACATGAGATTGAACAGAGGTATAAAAGGCATGTTAACACAGACAAACATTCTAACCCTAATTTTCTAAACTCACAGCCGCACTCTCTCTTTTTCAAACGTATTCTTCTTCTCTCATCCTCACAACTTATTCCTTTAATTCTCTTTTTCTCAAGACAATCAAACACACAATCGTAAACAAACATATAGGAAAACAAAACCTCTCGTCACTTCTCATTCCAACCTTGTTTTCAAAAATAATTTTTACACACACAAAGGTAGTTACGACCAGACTCAATATCAAACACACACATAACAATTTAAAGCCAATTCAAATCGGGAGTGACATGCAGAAGAAACAAACGCACATAGACATACACAAACAACGACGGTGGCAAGAATTTTCAGCATGTTGAACATGAATGAAACAGATCACAGACAGATTCACCAAGACAACAGCATAACAATTCATTCAACAAATGATTTCAGCACAAATGATTTTTAGAAGTTGATTTTCAAGCAATTGGTTCAAAAAATGAAGCAAGATTCATATGTTGCATACAGATTCAAAACAAACTCAGCAGAATATTGAAGGAAACCAAACCTTAGGGTTAAATCGGAGAAGAAAGAGGTTTACGAATTAGCTTGGTTGCTTCACGGTTTGGATCTTTGAACTTCAGATCGGCTTCCTCCTCTCTTCTTTAATTCCGTTCCTGTTGTTGATGTTGTTATGAGCTTCGGTTTGGAACTCGCGATCTGTTCTTCTTCTCTTCGAAATTGGATCCGTTTGTGATGCTTACACTTGAATCCGAACTGAAACAGCTAGGATATGTTGTTGTTCCAATTGAAATCGAAAGGAAAAAAAAGTGTTGAAGGTTTGTTGTTTGAATCTATGGAATTGTTGATGGATTTTGAAGATGCAATGAAGAAGATTAAATTTGATTTTGTGTTTAAAGATTCACATGATGATTTGGATTTGTGTATTTAGTGAATCTGGAAAACGAAAATGCTAAAAATGTTCATGAATGTTCTTGAAAGTTTTTGTATAATTTGGGTGTTTAATCCGAAAAAGTAGAAAGAGAGAGAGAATTAGGGTTTCTGTGTGATTGGGAATTGGGCTGCGGCTGAGCCAGTGTCAGTCTCCCTTTTCGATGCAATAAATGCCCCCTATTTATACTGGCAGATGTAGGGTTTAGGTGAAAGATTGTGGACAAAAACGCCCTTTGCTTGGGCTCCAATTCTGGACAGATGTATCAAAGGACTAATAGGCTGAAGACACCTGTACAGGTCTAACACAAGACACTCTTGGACAAAGTTAGAGCACATAATAATAATAAAAATGTAAATCAGAATAATAATAAAAAACGAAAATTAAAATTAAAACAAAATATTTAAAAATAAAATAATTTAAAAGATAAAATAAAAATACTAATAACAAAGTAAAATAAGGGAAAATAATAAAAGTAAAATAACGACAATAAAACTTAAAAATTGTCCCTTTTGGTAAATAAGGTATTTTAAAATACCTCTCTGCCGAAATTTCGACTGAAACGGTTAAAATAACACGGTGTTTTAAAGTGCGAGCAAAGCTTTTTAAGTGGTTAAAACATACGGACAAAAGACATTTAATTAAGCAAATTTTAAAAGAAATGAATAAAAGACTTTAAAAAATTTAAAAGTACGTGCAAAAATTGTAAATGCCTAAAAATACGAATAAAGTGATATAAAATGCAAATAAAAGTTTGCATGCTTTAAAATACAAGACAAAAGATTTTAAGGGATTAAACAACGAACAACGAAACTTTAACTGGTTAAAACGAAAAACAGAGAATTCGAACTGTTTTAAAATACGGATAAAAATGGGTAAAACTGGAGAAAAGTGGTCAAAATTTGGGGTATGACACATATAATTAAAACATATAAATAAAACAATTTAAATCAAGAAAGAAAAAATAAAGAAAATAATTAAACATAAAGAAAGGAATTAAAAAAAAACACATATAAAAGTTAACTAAAAGAAAGAACACATAATTGGCAATACTTACGTCATCCATATAAAAAAACACATATAAAAAAACACATATAAAAAACACATAATTAAACATAAAGAAAGAACATTTAAAAAAACAATACTTACGTCATCCTTATTATACCAAAGCGGCAATGCCACATGATTGGCATAAGAGTGAAGCAGATCAATGTTTTGCAGTCCTCCAAGAAAGGGAGGGTCCTTAGTCAACACCTCCGGGGCAGCCGCCATAGCAATGTCATCCTCGTCTGGCTCCCCTGGCATATGCGGCTGCTCTGACATATACTGCTCGTCGTACCCACCATCAGTCACATCATGGTGATCCTGATAGTTCAGGTACTCCACCTCCTGGGTCGGGTTAACCACCTGCGACTCTTCAGGCTGTGCCTGAGAAGCCTCAGAAGGCTGAGAAGTCCCTGAACCATCCCCCCCCCCCCCCCCCTCCGACCTCTTCCCCTCTTTGGGATATGCCCCCTTTGTCTCTCCTTCCGGTGGCTTTGAGTCGTCGCACGCCTACCACCAATCATCTTAGATGGATCAATCGGTGGCTCTTGATTAGACATATCTACACAAAAATTTAACAAATAAACTTCATTAAAATCAATACATTTATCTCTAAGTACATAACATTCTAAAACCACATTCTAACCATTGACATCACATTCTAAAACCACATTCGACTTAAACATAATCTAAACATCATTTCCATCAACTACATTTATCTCTAAGTACATAACTAACTAAAAAATCAATACAATTCTCATTTGGGCATTTTTTTCAAACACTTTGTGTGCAAAGTTTCAAACATATTCAAATTGTGTTAATTTGACATCATTCAAAACCACATTGTACTTAAAACTCATTCAAACAACATTCACAACACCTACATTCAATTATAAAGTACATGCAATCATCTAAATATCAATTCCAACATCAACCCTAACCACATGCAAACTACCAATTTTTTTTTAAAAAAAACCCTACACAAACTAACATTATGATTAAAAATGAGTCAAGATACTTACTTGTGATTAAATGGAGATGATGCACTTGATTTTGCTCAAAAATCGAAATTGAAGGGCACTTGGGGTGGTTTTGGATGTGTTTGAAGACAAAGAAAGAAACTGGAAACTGCTTCTGTTTCGTTTTGATTATGTTCATAAAACCTCGCAGTTAACTACCGAGAAAATCATCGGCAGTTAACTGCAGTCGGATTTTTAATTCATCGGCAGTTAACTGCCGAGGGAGCAAAAACATATTTTACATGTGTGTCTCAGCCTTCTTTAATGTGTCAACAACAATTTTCCTTTTTACAACTCTTCTTTCAAAACAAACACGCCCTTAATAAAATGAACGATAAACTAAAACACGCCCTTAATAAAATGAACGATAAACTAGCAGTCAAATGGGTCATATTTTCACTAAAAAATAAGCTAAAAAATCACAACTGCTTTCACCCAATTTTTTTATGCAGCGTGCCTGAATGCATGATACATGTTGCTTCGATAGATTTTTTTATGCTTGATAGATTTTTTTATGCTTAGCTACTACCCGCAACCCATTCCATTGTAGCATTTACTGCATTAGAGTGTTAAAGGTTTGTTCTGTAGCATTGTAAGTTTGTAACATTGAGCCGAGCTTACCCTCCTCATTTGCAAAAAAAAAAAAAAAAAAAACTAATTGGTGAGACGACCCCACAATAAAGGAAACAGACAAAATAAAGGCACGATAAAACAAAAGTACCTTCTCCTCCTCACTCACTCACCTTACCTACCTTTTCTGATACTCACGGTTACTCAAACCCTGCATTCATTCATTCATTCACCTTACAAACAAATCCCTTCCTTCGTCTTCTTCTTTCTTTCTTTCTCTAAATAAATAATCATTTCATTTCACTATCATCATACCGCCCCCTCTTCCGACCATGGAAGCTTTTACCTTGCTCAAATCCTGGAAACCAACTGAAGGTCAAACACCTCAACCTCCGCCTCTCCCTGCTACGGAGGAAGAAGACACTGATGACATGGAAACCACTGACGAAGAAGAAGAAGAGGAGGAAAATGAGCCTTTCTTTGACATAGAGCTCACTGTACCCGAAGAAGATGAAGATGAAGAAGAAGAAGAAGAAGAAAAGGAAAAAGCTAATGAGTCTGATAGTGAATTCAGGTTTACGCTTTCTCCTTCCACCAATGACCCTAACCTCGTTCAATTAGAGCTGGATTCCTCTGAACCTAACTCCAAGCCTCAGCTCACAGCCTCTTTGTTGAAATCTGCCACCAAGTTTCGTGTTTTCATATCAGGTCTCAACAAATCCAACAAATCCTCTCATTCCACAGCTCAAAATCCCAACCAACAACCAAAGTCGTCAGAGTCGCAGAAAAAGAAGCTCTTCACTGTGAAATTCAAGGTAGATGAAGTTCCATTTGCATCATACTTCACCAGAGATAACAGCTCCAAAGGGAAAGACAAAACTGGTAATAATAAAGCCTCTCAAAAGCAGAAGAAGCAACACAACAATGATGAATCAAAGTTACATTCACCTTCTTCAGATGAGAAACTGCGGTTCTCAAAGGAAGCAATCGAAAAGTATTTGAAAAAGGTTAAACCTCTGTACATAAAAGTTTCTCGAAAGTATGCGGAGAAGCTCAAGTTTTCTGGCCAATTAAACACATCGTCGTCGGTGAAGAATGCGGCGGTGGAGAAGGTTCAGGTGCGAGCTGCTGATACTACTGAAAATGAGGGGAAAAACGTAAAAAATCAGAAACAGGGGACTCTGCCTCTGCCTCTGCCTGCAGGGTTGCGAGTTGTATGCAAACGTTTGGGAAAGAGCCGTTCAGCGTCATCTTCAACACCATCGCCGGAGGCAGGGACGGTGTCGTCGCGACGGAGAGATGATTCGATAACGCAGCAACAGGATGGGATTCAGAGTGCCATTTTGCATTGCAAGAGCTCTTTCAATTCTTCCAAAGGTAAGTAAATTCATTAATTAGTTAATTTTGAGACCTTTCTCCATTTTCAATTTATAGTAGTATTTTATTTTTAAATGGGTAAATAAATATAAATTATAGGGTTGTTGAATATCTTTAATCAACTTGATACAGAAGAGTCTTCTCAACTTGAATCATCAAGAAAACTTGCGAAGGACTTGGATGACGAAGGAGGGTCCTTGAAATAGTTGAGTATCGTACTATGTTGTTTGTTTAAGACACGGCGAATGCGTTACGTTTTGTTTTTGAAACGTGTTAGTTCTGTACAAAGGAAAAAAAATGTTAATAGTACTAGCTAGCTAGGTGGCTGCTTTTAGTTAGACATCTAATGAGGATGAATTTATTGTAGCAGATAAGAAGTCGTAAAATGTTGGGTTGTGGGGTGGCTATTGCAGGTGACAATAACTGTTTTCCGCTGAATCAGCCTATTGTGCCTATTGTAACTGTAATGTAAACATGTTTAGAACTTGAAAATTGCGTTGACACATTGCATAAGGCTGTGTCACACATGTAAAATATGGTTTTGCCCCCTCGGCAATTAACTGTCGAGGAATTTAAAACCGGCTGGAGTTAATTGCCGAGGAAATCCTTGGTAGTTAACTGCCGAGGAATCAGAAAATTTCTTCAGAAGCACTATTCATCTTCTCTCCTCTCTCTCGCATTGTTCGTAATGAAAAAACTTTAAAGAAACAGATTTCACATCTAATACAAAGGAACAAATCATCTATTGCTGTTACTACAAAGAAACAGATTTCGCATCTTCTCTTCCTCTCTATCGCTCATTTAATTGCTGTTGAAACATTAGTCCACTTTTCCATCTATTGTTCTTCACTTCACATTACACAAAGGAAGAAGCTTAATGAAAAAAGCTATAATTGAAGGACTCATTTGTTCACGCTTTCAAGAAAAAAATTAAAAAGGGTTAAATATTTTTAATCATAATTTATAAGTTTTTGAAGATTGAAAAAACAAAAAAAAAATCTCACAAGTTATAGTTTGTTCTCCGTGTATAAGTTTTTCATAGAAGTTCTTATGTAATCATTTTCTTTTAGAACTTTCCTGCTACAAGGCTATTGTTATAGGATGGAAATGTTAGGTTTAATTCCTTTTGTTTTTTGGTATTTGCGAGAGAGAGGAAGAGAAGATGAACAATGCTTGTGAAGAAATTTTCTGATTCCTCGGCAGTTAACTACCGAGGATTTCCTCGGCAGTTAACTGCAGCCGGTTTTAAATTTCTCGGCAGTTAACTGCCGAGAGGGCAAAACCGTATTTTACATGTGTGACACAACCTTATGCAATGTGTGAACAACAATTTTCTTAGAACTGGTGCATTTGTTGAAATCACGATGATCAACATCAGTAATTTTACAACTTATGTAAAATCACGATCATAGTGCATTACTTGTATGTTAGCCTCTGTTTATATGCATGGATATCCTCAACGGCGAAGCTACCACAATTTTTATGAAGGGGCCAAACATTATGAAGAAATAAAATATATTTTAAAAAACTATTATATTAAACGTAAATAAATTTACAATAATTTTTCATTTTATGTAATGAAACGACAACAAAGAAAATAAAAGAGAATAAAAGCTTCCTTACAAAAGTGCTTATAAGGATATTCTGAATCAGGATGTGGTAGTTGTTCAACACCGTGTGTCGGGTAACTGGAATTGTATCTGGAGTTTAAAATTGCCCCCGAAAGTTAAGAATTTCCTTTGGCGAGCTTGCCGTAATTGCTTGCCCACGAGAATCCGTTTGCAATCTAAAGGAGTTCAGTGTACTGATAGGTGTGCAGTGTGTGATGATTTTGGAGAGGATAGCACTCATTTGTTCTTTATGTGTAGTAAAAGTATGCTTTGTTGGCAACGTATTGGCTTATGGAGCCCTTTGATGGCTGTTTTTGATATTAATGTCAGCTTTCCAACCAATGTGTTTGCTATCCTACAACACTTGGATCAGCAGCAAAAGCAAATTTTCAGTGTGACCCTTTGGAGTATTTGGAAGCATCGAAACAATAAGATATGGAACAATATTACTGAAACAGTTCAAGCTATTTGTGCTCGTGCAGGTTCTCTTCTTACTAGCTGGAGGAATGCTCAAAATATTCGACATCCTATCCCTCAGAATCCTGACATCCCGAACGATTCGAAGTGGATCAAACCAAGTCCCGGCAGGTTTACTTGTAATGTTGATGCGTCCTTCTCTCAAGCTCGGAATCGGGTAGGTATTGGTGTTTGCATCCGAGATGAAGAAGGTCGCTTTGTTTTAGCCAAGACTGAATGGATGACTCCGCTCCTTGATGTGGATTTGGGTGAGGCTTTGGGTTTATTATCAGCAATGTACTGTGTTCGCGATCTGCAACTAGGTATTGTGGACTTTGAGCTTGACTCCAAAACTGTGGTAGACAGTCTGTATGGTAGTAAAAGTGGTGTCTCTAATTTTAGCGCAGTTATTAATGATTGTAGACGTCTGTTAGCTTCTGATTTAGTAACCTCTGATGTTAGGTTCATTCGGAGACAAGCCAACGAAGTCGCTCATAGCTTTGCTAGAGTGGCTTTGCGCCATGCTAGTTTCCATATTCATATTAGGATTCCATCTTGTATCTCTACTATTATTATGAATGAAATGCAATAAGTTTCTTCTTGTCAAAAAAAAAAAAAAGCAAAGAAAATAAAAGCTAACAATAGTTATTTATAAAAGTTGAGCTATACCGAGTTTTAATAAGTCAAATTTATCCCGAATAGACACTAAAATAAATAGATTATCAATATTATTTTAATATCATCTCTCTTTGAACCAACAAAATTGTTTGGAGTAGCCGAATAATATATTAATAGGGTAGCTATATATTAAACTATGTTAATTATTCAATTTTTTTTCCTTTTGGGGTAGCCAATGCTACCCCATGACATAACAGCCATTCACCCCTGGATATCCTAGAATCACCTTTGATTAGTAAATTGTGGTTTGACCACAAATTTGTTATGTTTAGCTTCTTGGTTACATAAAAATTATTAAAGGTTCTTTAAACAATCCCAATAAGGTGTATTTGTTATCGCAACCCTTCTTTTGATTTAGATAGATTGAGTTTTTTTACGTGCTTAGAGGATCCAAAGTGGTGGTTTCTCTATTTAGATGCCCAAATGGATCCTAATGTTACAAATCTATTTATAATTTTTTTAATATTTATATACTTTATAAACACTTATTGCCTCCTATCTAACACTTCAAATTTTTTTAATCAATAGCGCACAAATAACTTTATGCAATTACTCTCCAACAAAAATCATATATTTTAATATAATTTAATATGTTGACCCATTAAAAATAATGAAAAAGAGAGTATTTGTATAAATACTACACCTTAATAGTCATCTGTTAGTATTTTTTATCTCCAATAGAGTACATAAAGTACCTAAAAGGTGGTGAACCCTAATAGGCAAGCAACCTCCAAGATGCTCTTAGAATGGTGCACTAACTACCCAAGAGAATGGGAACGGTGGATGAGGGTATTACTCCCTCCGGTTTTATTACAAATTTGTTCAACATTCTTCATAAGAATTTGTTTCATTTAAATAAAGTAGTCATTGCAAAATAAAATCTATATTAAGAGTTAATTGAGAAATCAATTTATTATTTTTAACTTGCATGTTTCGTCTCTAATGAAAAAGTTGGTGTTACATAGGATGTGGAGATTCCCAAAATTCTTTGACATTAACTATATTTTGTTTTTTATGATATGTTTCATAGTGCATCATCAAATGTACAGCAGAATCCACCAAAATCAGATCCTTTTTTGAACGACCAGCTCCATAATCGATCCTTTTTTGTAGAACTTGTTTTAGTTGTGGTCTAATGAACTTAGGTTTCATTGATTCCATCGTTTAATTTAGATTTAGTGCCTGTTTGGGCCCACGGTGGAAAAGCCTCAAAACCACGTTTTGCTTAACGCTACAATTCTCAGCTTTGAAAAATCACGGCAAACTATGCATTGGACAGCGTGCACCGTGAAAAAAAAGTGATACCAAACACTGCCTTAGAAGATTAGATAATAATCGGTTTTCTTCATACCTCTAGCAATGTAGGAGTACTAGTATGTTTTCAATTTTCATCAAGAAAACCTACAACTAACATGAAAACAAAAATAATTAATAATCATTTGATGTAGATTTGATAAAGTTTGAAACATTAAAGTATCGTAGTAATTCGAGACGACGGAAAATGCGGTCAGAGAAGTGGGAAAGATGGGGACATGAGCAGTGAAAGTAAGATTGTTTTTGGGTAAAGGGAGGGAAAGTGTTCTTGACGCAGACAACAAATCAGGACTTTGTATTTATTTACTTTTACTAAAGTCAGGACAAATTAGGAGTATTTTTTAGCTTCACCATTTTATTTAAGTTACGGTTCCTAAAAAAACAAAAAGTGATTAATAAGTTTCACTTTGCATTTCAAAAAGTTGGTGTTACTTTGGATTTACCCAACTTCAGATTACTAAATCCTATTTCTATTAAAATCGAAGGTTAACACCAAAAAACATATTATTAGACCGTGACAACATATGGAACAAATTTTTCATGAATGATTGATTGATATAAAATAGCTTCCACTAACTGGACATCAATGGTTAAAATTGAAATAAAAAAATGACTTTCAATTGTGTTAGATACTTAGATCATTTGTGATGGTTCGTGAGATCGATTGTTGCGATAAAAAGAATTTCAATAGAAGGAAGCAGTTCAATAGATAAAAGTTTGTTTAAAAAATTTTGAACTAGAAAAAAAAACAATTTTTCAAATCTTTTTTCAATTGTTTTTTTTAAATGGGACCTAAAAATGAACATGGTTTGGGGAATGATCATCAAGATAGATTCTACTTGTGTTCTATAACTTGTTAAAAATCAAAAGAGTATTATACCAACATTTATTGAATTCTTCCCTCACAAAAAAAATAATATTGAATTTGAAAAATTTATCCAAAATACTTTAACAATACAATTTTTTAGTTTCTTGTGAATAAAAATAAACTTCTTAAAACCGTTTCATCCCAAAACACTCTATTTCTTTCACTTCATTTTTCTTCTTTTTCTTTTCCTTTTCAAAATCACTTCATCCGTGACAAACACGACAACCTCTCGACTATTGAAATGCCTCAGTTTTGTTTAATGTTGGAGGCTTTTTATATTTTGACTCAGTTTAATGTTGGAGGCTTTCTGAAAGTTTTCTTTTTATAGTTTGCGTGTCATGAAATAACGTGGGGGAGGTGGATTGAATTTGTGCTTTTACCATCCTAGATTTTAAAAATTGGATTGGATGGAACTATCATAAAAACAAATTGGCTGAAACTTATCGTTTCAATCCGATAATATTCAATTTGTTTGTTCATTTGGTTGAAGATGACTTGAACTTGTTGCAATTGGACTTTGTTTGATAGAAAAATAACGGATAATTGATAGCTGACGAATTACACAAGTATAATGGATATGTTAAAACTTAAATGCATAAAAAAAAATTAACCCAAAAGACTATGTTATTAGATGAGAAAATTTTATCGCTTAAGTAGTGTCAAGTTAGTTGATTGAGTGTGAAGAAACTTGATTGCTTGAGTGCAAAGTAACTGATACTCTAATAACGTGAGACTTCTAACATTGTTAGATATTATCCTTTAACGTGATCCAACTCTCAACAAAGGTATCGAGTCCAATCTAAAATACGATTCCGTTAAGTGAGATAGTTTCATGACTTAAATATCACATTTAACATTTTTATCGACTCAATTATGTGGATCTCCTAACATACATTAATCTAACAATAGTTTGAATACAATTATAATAATAAACCAAAAAAATTATAATAATAAACCAAAACCGGTTATTTTGTTGAGAAAAAAAAACTTGAAAAATATTGTGGTGATCAATGATCAAAATCTTCACATTGTTTCCTAAAAAATAATAGAGAGAATCTTGATCCTAGCCCAACTATGTGAACTTGGTGGATGGGGGTGTTTCATTTGTTGCGTCAAAGTAATACAAAATGTTCTCCATTGTGAATACAAAATTTTCTTATCGTGGGAAAGAAACATATACAAGTTAATGAATTCATACAATCGAATCATCCACAAGTCTTTGATTTCCAGAATAATATACAAATTCAAATTCAAGATTTTACTAAAATCACGTTTAATAGGAGACCAAGCCTGTGCTCGGCGAATCGAAAAGTCATGGTAGTATGGTATGTTCCACAAACTCTACAATTACCTGCTGAAAACGAAACACAACATAAATCCAAACACAGACCAAATCAATTCTGCCATAATCTACCATAGAAAAAGTGTGATTTTTTTCCTTTTCTTCAATGTAGATGAAACATTTCTAACTAAGTATTTGAGAAAAACAACCTATAGAGAGGGTGGTCTTTTTGGTACAATATATATGTACAAAAATACTATACTATAGTACAAGGTCTCACAGATACTGCTTACCAGAATTGAATCCTTAAAAATGAAACCTAAATATTGACGAATCCAATACAATTATCACCACGTGTGATTGAACCTGTTGGGATATTGTATGTACTAGTACAATTCAACTCAACCCCAATTGACCTCTTGAACATATTCAATATTTTTACTTTTCCATTGATCTTCGTATAAGTACTGAAATTCAAAGCTTGATCTCTAACATCAATAATCCAATCTTGATTGTCCACAAGCTTTTTCGCATTAATCACCAATGTCACGTTTACCCTTGCCGTTCTTTGCGCCTTAGCTTTTCCCGGTGGTTGTATTCCTCCTCCAATATCAATTCCATTATAGAAAACAGTGGTGTTTGCTGCCCCATACCTGAAAGTGAATGAATTTGTATTCTTCACAGACATATCAGCAAGAATTGTAACGTTATTGGAAGCGTTGCTACCGTTGAAACTTCCACTTATAAGGGTAACACTATTCATTCTAACTTCAGGTTCTTTTACATTGTAGACAGTAAAAGCTAGAATTATGACTATGACAATAAGTAACAAAAGAATTGCAGTGATGCATCCACACCATATGACAAACTTCTTTATGCGTTTTGTTTTGCGTTCAGATAAGTGTTGTTGTTGATTATCTGCACTTGGGCTGCTAAAGTGAGTTGTTAATGATATGAAATTTGGTGCTATAGGTTTGAATTGCTCTCTGTGTGTATGAGCCATTTTTTTTATTTGTGCGACTTTGTTTTGGTTTATTTGCCACTTTCATATATATACTATTTATTACTAGTAGTTTATTATATAGTAAGTCATTTCGTGTCCTATTTAAATTGTGGATCCATGATCCATTCCTATGTCCCATGTGTGAACATTTTCAAATGTTTTGATCATATGATAATGATGGCTAAGAGTCTTGAGTTTTAAGTTTAACTTAGAGCATTGAGAAATATTAATGAGTCAGTCAACGGTTGATATATTCCAATACGCGTTTACACCAATAGGTGCGGCTGGTTAGAACCGTTGACTATATAATTAATGGGGTGTGACTTGAATTAATGGGAGGGTATGATTAGAAATGGGGTAATAGAAATTGGATGGAAGGAATCAAGACATAGCGTGCTGGAAGGGATACAGCGATATGGCCTTTCTAGAAGTCATGTGAAGTGCAGAATAAAAGACCAATTTAATACTAAAAGTTTAGATGAATTTAGAAAAACAAATAAATAAGTTGGTCGTGAAAGCTCATAAGGAGCTACTCCAATACTTTTGATCCAAGACATTAAAAATCTCCTCAAGGTTGACCGATATGCTTACGATGTTCACACCCTTTAAGAAGGAAATAGTTGTGTTGATTTCTTAGTTAAGTTTGGTGTTTCATTTACTATGGATTTCATGGTCCATACCTTTCCTCTATTAGGCGTATCAGACCTCCAACTTGCGAACTCTATGAAAACTTGGTTTTGTAGATTGTAGTTTTCTTTCTTTTCCACTGTGTGTTGTTGTTTCTTTTCTCTTAACCTTGTAACCAAAAAAGAAAACTCACCAAGATCTATAAAATCTTTTGGAGAGTATTGATAGAGATACTTACATATCATTCATTAACAGAGTTTTCATATTGATAACAAAATTCAAACTTAATTCTTATCAAATCAAATGTGAATATTTATCAATTAGACCAACCTATATTTGATCAACTCAATAGCACTTTGGTGTATTTTTTTTAAGGCAGTACTTAGGTGTATTGTTCTAGTATAATTTTTTCTTCAATATGAATGCTTTAGAATTAATAATAATTTTTCAGATCTAGATTATAAAGAAAAAACTATATTACACTCTTTAAAAAATATAATTAGGTCAATATATATTATTTAATTTTCTTAATATAATAAAAAAAAGAGTAGTTCTATTTGCAGCGAACTGCAACATAGCGAATGCATTGCGAAGTGTTTTCCATCCTTAGATTTCTTTTGGTGGAAAACATGGGCCCTTGGATACAAATCAGGAAACTGCTACAGTTTTAAAGAAGTTTGGGAATATTTCACGTGATATTCTCTCGCGAGATCAAGCAATTTCCTACAAAAAATATAGAAATTGTATTTCTCAAACTAGCATTTATTAAAATTTATTTATTGGGAATAAAAGGCAACGAAAATTTAAATTCTAAATCAATTACAGGGTAATTTATTAATCACTCCCTCCGTCCTAAATTAAGTGCCTCGTTTGCTCATTTCACACTTATTATGTATAAGTGAATGAGAGAGAAAAATGATTTTAAGTGTTCTTATCAAGTATTAGTGTATTTTCCATTATCATAAATGCAAAGTTAAACATATTGAATTGAGAGTGATGAAAGTGGTATTAATTAGAGTTATAATTGAAAAAAATAATTAATATTACATTGAAAAGTGAAATAAGTCAGTTATTTTAGGACAATATTTTTTTTTTTGTTTTTTACAAAGGATCACTTATTAAGGGACGGAGGTATATAATTTTACGGTAAAGATCGTAGAAATTTACTATGATTTTTTAGACCATCAAAATTGAATATTTTGTTGCTTATATTCAAAACCAAAAGGAGCGAAATGTATTTGTAAAAAAATAAATAAATAATAGAAATCTAAGATGTAATTACAACTTTTTTAACTGCACACTTCGGTTTAATCAATGAAAGAGTAAATAAATATACTTTAGTCTAAATTTACCTTAATTGCGTACTTCTTAATATTTGCTACAAAATTTGGGTAAAAATAATTTACTACAAACTTTTTTTCTTCTTTTTTCTTTTTTAAGATAAATTATTGCTACAAACTTAAACACCGTAAAATCAAATGGGGTGGATACAGTATTCTGCTTTTGTCCATAAACATATGATTTTTATTTGAGATATTAAAATCAAATGGGGTGGATACAGTATTCTGCTTTTGTCCATAAACATATGATTTTTATTTGAGATATTCTTGCTCTTACCTAAGAGATTATTCTTACACCTAACCAATAAAATATGACACATGTTATTAACTTTAAAAAAAATGTGACTTTAATTAAGGAAATGGAAACAATAAATGGTGGTGGGTGGTTTTTGTTGGTTAAAGAAAGTGGAAAAAGGAGAGAGAAATTTTAAAAATAATGAGAATAAATTATGATATTAATTATTTTTATTATTTTAATGAGATGTTTGATTTTAATTGGTTGGGTGTAAGAATGATCTCTTAGGTAAGAGTTCATGTAAGAATTTCTCTTTTTATTTTTGTCTTTTTTAAACTCACTTCAATTTTTCCTTAAAAAAATGCTCACTTCAAATAAACCATAAATACTCTAAATGATACATTACAAAACAATATCAATAGTTATTAAATTTAATGATAAAAACAAATTATGTGATTTAATTAGTTTTTATTTTTGAAGGAGTGATTTAATTAGCTAATACTCCATTCAGTTTGATTATAAACACCTACAACTGATTTTTCGATTGTAACAAAAAAACTGACTTTTGGATCTCATAAAAAAAACATTTTTTTTCCATCGCACAATAAGTGATTCATTTATCAAAATAAAATAATAATTAATTTTGTTTACAGAATTTGATTTTTTTTTTTTTGTGGTGGCCAGGGTTTGAACCCAGAACCTTGAAAACATTTTTTTTCCATCGTACAATAAGTGATTCATTTATCAAAATAAAATAATAATTAATTTTGTTTACAGAATTTTTTGTGGTGGTCGGGGTTTGAAGTGGTGGCCGGGGTTTGAACTCTGGACCTTGCATACATTATGCATTGTTCTTACCAACTGAGTTAAGCTCGCGATGACAAAATTTGATATTTTAAAATGATACTTATGTCTTGACAAAAAAAAAAGATACACATGTTTAAAAATAATATGAATAATTTTCTTTATAGTATTAAAGATTGTTAGAGACATGTGTAGATACTGAATTTAACAAAAATAAATTAGGTCAAATTCCATGCAACTATTTTATTGAGTTTTGTCAATTGAGAATTAGTTAAAATTGACCTGGTCATAAAAGATTAAGCTTGGAATTTATAACCTTTCTTTTTCATTTTTGATATATTCTATGACAGGGAAGATGGGAAGAGAAAGGAATTTTAAACCCCAAGTGACCATAAGAAAAGAAAAATAACGTTTCTTATTTGTTTGTTTCCTTTTTTTTTTTCTTGTACATCTTTCCTTTTTTTATTAGGAGGAAACAAAAGAAAAATATATGAAAGTAAAGAAAGTCTTTGATCTTAGATTATAAGAATGAGCGGTTCAGATTAAAGCTCAACATTTAAGATTATAAAGTAGAATATAATCTTATTTTTTTAATGCTGATTGATCTTGATCGGAGGAAGAAGGATTTGCCCACACTATAGTTTGATATGAAAGAGCCCCATGTTTTGTTAACCCGATTGATAAGTATTTCCTTCTCCTTGAAGTATATGCGAAAAAGTGAGAGGCCTAGAGCTATTGTTGGGAGTGCATAATTGATCCTTGTATATAAATTAAATAAAAATAATAAATAAAAGTATGAATATAACCATTTTGTCAAATTAGTCTTATTCTATGAAGCCCGGATACTCCAAAATGGTGCCGTACCCGTGTCGGATACGTATCGGATACCGATACTCCGCGGATACTTCCGGATACGTATCCCAGAAGTATCCGAATGATTTAATTTAATTTTTATTTAAAAATATATTGGATACCTTAAGGATACGTTAAGGATACTCCCGGATACGTATCCCAGAAGTATCCGAATGATTTAATTTAATTTTTATTTGTATTTTGATCACAAGTATTAATTTTTGTAAATTGGGATCATTATATTGGCCATTACTTGAAAAGGGTGACTATCTTCATACTACTTTGGTATCATCATAGTGCAGGTTGTTTATATGGTATGTTTTGGTTTAAAGGATATCTTAGTTGGTGAATGGTCCATTGTATTTTGACTTGGTGTAATTAGTTTTAAGATTTCACGCTATTTATTTTTTGTGCGTTTATGTCTAATATATATATATATATATATATTAAAAAAAATTGTAAACGTATCCAAGCCGTATCGTATCCTAAATTTGAAATTTTTGACGTATTCGCGTACCCGTATCGTATCGTACCCGTATCCGTATCCGTATCGGGGTTTCATAGGTCTTATTATGGCTCTGTTTGGTAAAACCAAAAAAAGAGCTTTTAGCTCTTAGCTTTTAGCTTATAAGCTCATTTGACAAAAAAAGCTCTGTTTGGTAACACTTTAGCTCTGTTTGGTACAAGGAGCTTATAGTTTATTTCAGGAGCTTATAAGCTATTTTTCAGAAGCTACTTCAAGTAGCTTTTGAGCTTATAGCTTTTAGCTTCTCATTTTTTCTTCCATATTTACCCTTATTATTCAAAGCAAAAACTATCAGCTAATTTTACCAAACACTTCAACTAGCTTATCAGCTAAAAGCTATCAGCTAACTTATCAGCTAAAAGCTATCAGCTAGCTTATCAGCTATCAGCTAATTTTACCAAACAGAGCCTATGTATTGATCTATTCACATTTTTAATATTGTGTAAATTTATATTAGGTAGGTGCTCATGTAAGGTTGGGGAGAACCACCAACTTTATTGAGAATTTACGGTAGAATCCACGTATAACATAGTGCTTACAAAATTTTAGACTAAAATTCAAGTCACAACTTGACTGGTGTAGACATAATGTCTATCCATTAGTGCCGAACGCAATTGGTATATTGATGTATTCACTGTCATCATTATCATAAGAAATAAAATAAAAGATATTATCTAAGGAATGATAAATATAGTATTAGTTGAATATTACAATTAGAAAACGTAATATTGCGCACATTAAAAAGCAAAGATGACAATCACTTTGAGTTGTTTCATGGGTTCGAATCTGGTTCGAGACATGCAATAATGTTTAATCTCTTGAGGGAGTGTTTTATCATCCATTTATGTTTCTAGTGTAGTAATCAAAACAAAGAAAATAGAAGAATATGAACACCAAAAGTTTATGTGATTTAACTTTAAAGACCTACTCTGAGGAAAGAGAGCAAAATTACTCTCAAGCCCCTTTCAACACTCTATTTTCACTTTGCCAATGATCTCTCAATCTCTCTAATTTTCTTTTCACAAGTAGAGTTCACATTAATTGTCTCACATTACACATCAAATGTTTCCCATGGATTCCCTCACAAAATTACTCACGTAGAAAAACTGTATGTTTCTTATATGAGCGCTGCTATATACCGCGAATACTTTTTTCCCGAACTGTTCACGAAAACTCCCATCCTTGTTATTTTGCCACCCACCTCGTAGAGACAGACTCCCACCCACCTCTGTTCACTAGTTATTTTGCCACCGACTCACATCCTTGTAACTGGTCTTCATTCTGAAACACTATCAAGTAGCCTAACAACCATAAAGTACACACCATGAAGATGGGAGGAACAAATTAAAGACACGTATACAGTGGAAGGTGTGGGTGTGTAAAAGTCATGGGATAATATATGGGAAGGTGGCTGTATTTTGAAAGGTATAATTTCAGTGGAGAGAAGTGAAAATAGTGTGTACAAGTCATTCGGGAAAATTTCGGGGTAACTTTTGTCGGGACATTTAGCATTATTGTTCTTATATAGACTCCTGAATAGAAACATTAACTCATAATTGACATAAGTGAACTGTTATCATGTTATGGCCAGTAACTGATTTGTAACGGCCTTACACCTAACTGCAACAAAATTTAAATGCTGCAGCATATGCTTATAACTAAAACCCGAATGCTACAATACTTCTGCTTGAACAAGATTTGCGAGACACTTCAACAGTTTTGGCGAGCATCCTAACGTATAAGAAGCAATATTAAATTTATATTAAATTTAAATTGATAACCATGTATGTTTTGTATAACTTTTGTTCTTTTTTGGTATTATGTATAACTTTAGTTTTGTAAAATAAAAAACTTCACATTAGTTGACAATTAGCAAAACCACCCTCTATTATGGAGAAGAGATTATTCATTTGGACTATATGTTAAAACCATATTTAAAGTCTTGCCGACAAATATTTGAAACCTCCAGTTTCATGACATGAGATTTGGAATAATCAGGGTGGCCCGTGAAAAGGCACTGTGAGATCAAATTCCCAATATACTCTGATGTTGTTTGTAAACTAAGTGCAGACAGTACCGAAGTAAACATTTGATCAGATGAGCACATTAACAGTCCATCAACTCATTTGTTTAATTTTATCAACAAAAAAAACTCATTTGTCTAATTTGTATTCTTCACTATCTATCCATAACGTGTTATGATACAAAAGGTAAAAGGATAGCTCTAGTGGTAGCCTTGATAAAAGAAAAAAGAAAAAACTATATTAGCCTCATTTACATATAGACCCTTCCTCTGAAGGAAATTCCTCAGTAGAAAAGCCAAACAAAAATCAGGGTTCGGTTGAGAGGCGGAGAGAGGGTCGTAAAAGCAAGTACTCGCTCTACTTTACATGACGATTCCAGCGTGATCACCATTTTCAGCCCTATTTTTCTAGAATTATCAAATTTACTCAAAGAAAAATGAGGAAGTTACTCTTAAAAAATAACCAATCCCTTGTCCCCTTACCTCCTTTTATCTTTCTTTATCCTCAAAACTGTCCCTTTCAATTCACTGCAGATCTATCTGCAATAATCAATGTAGCTTCCAATTAAGTCAATGTCTTCAATGTTTGTAACTTACTGTATGGTACATAAGCTGCCGTTATATCTTCTTTCCAGCTACATGTATGATGAAGTGCCAAGTAAGTTCGCTGTCTGGTATGGTATGTACAATGATGTTTCGCATTCTATCAAAAAAGTTTGAGCTTATTGAACAAAATCATATAATGAGGCCACATCAATTTGCTATAACGGGTTTCAGCTCAATCCAAATTAGTTAGAAATGCTCCTTGTGGAACTCAAATTTTGTTGGACCCTTTTCATTGAACTCGAAGCATAGTTTATTAAGTTCTTTGGCCAAAACCGGTGCACCACAATAAAATACACCTGATACGAATTAAGACAGCAATAATGTCAGTGCAAGAAAAAAAGAAAAAGTCTACCATACTACCATGTATGAAGTACCAACATATACTTGATGGAGACTAACCTATTCGTCCACTATAGTGCTTGGAACACATTTTTGAGAAAACTTTCTTCCAATTAGGCCTAGCAAAATGTGTCCGTACCTGATAATTAGAAATTCAAAAGAAGCTATTTTAATTTACTCACTCCGGACTTAGAAATTAAAAGAGCATCAAGGGTAGTGTACTCAAATGCATCGTATATAACAAAAATAAAATGCTTACCCTGGTTCCAGAAACAATATCAACTCCATTTTTGGCATGGTTAAGTGCTTGAACCATGGTGATAAGGGCGGATCTAGCATCTCCTTCCTCGTATACGCTAGTTAAGTAGTTGTGCATCTCAATGACACCCTGAAGTCCATAATTTGACGATCAATATTAGCCAATTGCAAGTAATCCTATTCATCTTGCAGAAGGGAAAAGGAATACTTATAATTCTTTAGGAGCAAGTATCTATAACATAAATAAAATCTTCTGCAATAACCAATGTACCCTTTGATCAAGCTCAGCTACTTCATTCATGACTCCTTTGAACCAATCAAAAGAGCCTTGCTCTCTTGTAACCCAGTAGAAATAAGCGTTGGTAGTCTTCAGTGTTTTCTTCCTTTTTGGAGTAGTTTTATTAAGAGATGGAGAATCAGTACTCCCAACGCTAAGGTCTGAACCTCTACTTGTCTCAGAGACTGAGTCCTGGATGGAAGTAGTGCTGATGGTTAATTTACTTTATTTACAAACAAAAATTAAAATGAGAATCAGTATAGTTGTACTATAACATATCATTATTACTTTTTATACATGGATTTTAACACGTTTTCTATTATCAGTAGCACTCACCGCCAGCTCCTCCATTTTGACAATGTTGTTGAGAAGATCTTTCAGAATGCTGATGAAAGGAGTTGCTCCTATACCGAGACCGACCAACAACAAAACGTCGTATTTTCTGTAGTCTTGTGCTGGGGCACCATAAGGTCCATCTATCTTTAACTTAGGCAAACTTTATCAACAGTTAACAAGATGTAAGCAGAATTTTCAGTATAGGTTAAAATTGATGACCAAATATATTACAGGAGCTACGTTTACCTTTTCTTTGTCGTTTCATCAGCCCTGAGAAGCCCACTCCTTCCAGAGACAGGAGGCTCACAAACCTCAGAAAACACCCTTTTAAGCTCCTGAGTCCAGTCACCCAGTTGTCGAATGTGAACACTCAGATAGTCATCCCCAGGGGCTGAGGTAATAGAAAACGGATGCCTGTAATAAATATATCACCTCATGTTAGTGTTAGATACCGACACACGATACTAGTTAAAATGGGCAACAATGCCAAAAAATTTGCTCTGAAACAGAATCAAGACTCTTTATTGGTCATTAAAATGTGATATCACTTCACATTTCCCTTCTTTTCTAGTTCAATGTCCTTGAGGGACACCTGCTATCTCTGTTTTATGGATACTAACATATGCAGATGGTAGTTAACTATCCACAATTTATATTGATTTCTCTCCTTTTCCTTAAAAAGAAGCCCTTAACTTAAAACCCAAATATTATATGAAGCATGATTTAAACTGTAACAATGCAACATGCAACCGAAAAATCACCATAGTTATTGCAAAATAACGCAAAAAACTGAAATACAACTTACCACTCAAACGGAGAGACAGCAGCACATTGTACAAACATGTACTGTCCGCTTTTGTAGCGAAATTGAGGAGGCTTGGACATTTGCAATGTGAGAACATTTCCAGGATAAATAGCAACCTAAATGTTTTTCACATATAAATAAAAGGAAGAGGAAAGAAGTTAATGTTGGTTCATTTACAGGATAGTTTGATTTACAAAATATGATATATACAATTTTTACTTTGTAGAATTCCACTCACTGGAGTTTAGATATATACAATTAGCCCAGAACAGCCAATTGTGTTGTATACGAAACAAATAATGAACCCGTATACATAATGAAGTTGAAACTAATTTGAAGAGCCTGCCACTAATTGTTTCACTTCCTATGCTCACCTTTATTAGACGGACTGTATATAAACCAGAGCGAAATAATCTGAGCGTTCTTTCGGATGCATAGAGTAAAAGCGGAACTGTAAGATACATCCATGTCTGAAAATCAAAACTCAAGGCGTCAAATAACTAATCACCTTAAGCAATGCATTTCGTAAATATCCTAAACAAGTGAAATCCCATTCTCTAAATTATATACCGTTTGATAGTACCATTTGTGCACGAGGTAAAGTTTTACACCATGGATGATGAGCAGAACATAGACAATGACAAACAGATGGTGTGAATACCAGAAGGCATTGAAGCCAGTGAGCCTACTAAATGGTTCAGGCAGCTTAATGAGATTTCTCCTGAACCATTTTGTTGCAAGTGTAAATGATATTGCCATTAAAACCACCATCAAAATTCCAGTGACACCCTCAACCCCTTTTACTATGTCTCCATAACTGGGTCTGTTACGACCAAATACACCTTTCAAATACTTCTGATAATCAGCTTCAGACGAACTTGCAAGTCTTGGAAAATCACAAGCAAGGTGATCCCCGGCATGAAGTATAACACCAATCACGATTGCCCCAGCAATTGTCTGTAAGAATCTCAAAGTAAAAACTGAAATCATATACATCACCATAGAATTTACATAAACTTACTGTTGAAGTTTCTGCTATCTTTTTAATTTTTTGACAGAAAATATTTTCTTTTGTATTTTATGAAATAAAATATCTTCTTTATGTCAAATTTAGAATATTGTATTGAATACTGTGATTAATTTTCGCATGATAATTCAATTCACAAACTAGTAAGAACTTTCTTATAGAAAAAAAAAAAAAAAAAACTAGTAAGGATCTCATAGAGATATTTCTTAAAATTGAGGATTAAAGTTCATTATACAAATCTCTAATTTTTTTTTCGTTTAACTGCAGGGATTGGGTCTTCAAGAATATCAATCATCAGCTGCATGGTATTCAGAATAAAAAGTGGAGAACAATTTTTTTAGTGGCTTGCTGGCACATATGGATTTGGAGGAACAAAACTATTTTTGAGGATGATTTTCGGCGTCCGACTGACCCAACGTATGCTATTCTCAAAATGGTTGAAGACATAGATAAATACTCCCACCATCCTTTGAAAAATCACCAATACGACACTATTTTTATTGGCTGGAAAAGACCTCAAGAGGGGTGGGTTAAGCTTAATTGTGACGGAGCATACAAGGATTCCTTGGGTCTAGCTGGTTGCGGTGGTCTAATCCGGAACTCAGATGGTAGATGGCTTAAAGGGTACACTCGCAAAATCGGAAATTGTGACGCGTTTTGTGCTGAAATGTGGGGAATGTACTTGGGAATGCAGCTTGCTTGGAGACATGGTTTCCATCATCTTCAAGTGGAAAGTGACTCAAAAACTCTGGTTGACATGATCACAGGGAAAATCAATATAAATGGCAATCCACCCACCTTGGTGCGCCATATACAGGAGTTTTTAAAGTTGAATTGGCAGGTGCAGTTCAATCATACATGGCGAGAAGGAAACAGGAGTGCTGATTGGCTAGCCAATCTTAGTTTTTCTATGGACTCTTTTAACCTTCATGTTATGGATACTCCTCCTAGTGAGGTCTGTAGTCTCCTTTTTGATGACATTTCTGGGACTAGTATGCCTAGAAACATTCATGTAACTTTGTAGTTTTTTTTCGTTTTTTGGGCGTCAGCCCTCTTTTATTACCAAAAAAAAAAAAGTTCATTATACAAGAATAAGGTAATATAAAATTAAAACAGTTATAGTAAAAACATGAAAATAGTTAAACGTATTTACATTAGTAGTATATGTAAAAACATATCTAATCTACCTATTACTTCTTTTTGCTAGACTTTTATTTTTGGTGAAATTTTCTATTGCTAGGCCATTATTGAAATTTATTTTGTGTGTGCACTTCATATTTTATATTTTAGTTTGCATTTTCACTTTATTCACCGGGGATTCATCAATTTTACTAATTATTACTAGTTCTAAAATTGCAAGTGTGGAAGAATAAACAAGATATGATGTTGGTCAAACATTATAATAAAATAGTTTCCAGATTATGCAGGTTTCCTTGTGGTATGAATGCGTACCTTATGGAAGTTGATGTTATCGTCAAAAGGTATAACATAGGACAGCTTGGTAGACCTGAGCCAAGTTATGGTGTTTCTGCAGACGGGCAAGAGTATAAGTGCCATGTTGAACTTCAGGGTCTCAGCCCCGCCTTTGGCTGTGGGAAGACAGTAACCCATTATATGGAAAGCATCCTTTCGCTTATATTGAATAAACTTCCACGTGAAGAGCCCAATCATGATGCATACCCACAATGATAAAATCCAAAGTCTCTTCCAATTCTCTTGCAAATAATAAATAAATCTGCGGCTCATCCTACGTATAGGACTTTTCTTTCTAAGCCCCTGTAAGTTCTGGCTCAAAGCTTGGCTTGTATAGCTTAGAGCTTGGCTGTAGTTGAGATATGTGTCCTTTTGTAAAAGAAGTGTCTCCAATTGCCATAGCTGCACAAGCGTTAACATAATGACCATCCAAAATGCCGCAAAACAATTGGAGGTTGAGTTGTGTACAACAAATTTCAGTATATGTCAACTATATGCATTATTAGCATTACAAGGGAAACAGAATGCAGCAAACTTGGATAAATGTTGAGTAAGGTGTAACTGTGTAAGCGTAACAGGTGAAAACACACAAAAGGCCACAAATTGAAGCTTAATGAAATACTAAAATTAATTCCCTGCAGTTGAATTCCCCATGACATACATTAACAACAGATTGTATCGATTCTTTTGCAGTTTAACCCGCGCCCCACCATAGACGTACCACCAAGATATTTTGCCACTGTATGTCTGTATTTGTTGCATTTATTTTAACATTTGAAGTTGAGAGATGTCAAAAAAGACAGAAAAAACAGTTATGCTGGTGAAATAAAAAAACGAGGTCCCTATTAATTCCTAGGATTCAGATCTGCTACGGTGATTATAGTGTAAAATGAGAAAATTATTTTGACAATCTCATGGTTTGTAATAAGGTATCTATAATATCTACTTTGATTTATTAATTAATATGCCCACTTTACACTTTAAAGTGAATTGTTTACTTTAGAGGAGTCTGACTCCGATACTTATATTAATCAGCAGTGCTACTTGCTTACTCAACGAACTGAATAGTTAGAAGTATCAGCTTAATCATATATACAAGGTACATTGTGACAAAGTCGTCCCTAGCTAGCTAATTGAATTTATGTTAAATTTGTTTCTTTATTGGTAGAAAAATTTATGTTAAACTTGTTGACTAAGCAAAAGGATGAAGAACTAATATAGTATATGGAGTAGTTACAGATAATGTAGCTATGTTGATTGGACATCAATTCATTTGTTTAACTTATAATTGCTAGCTATTTTGTAATAATTTATCAAATATGCCTGTTTTTTCTTTCCCTTCTTTTTCTACACGGTTGAACAACATTGGAAATGTTGTGAGATTTGATCAATTACACAATTTGGCCCAACTGTGAACTAAAGAAAGGGTCTTACTTCAACACTGACTGAATTAAGGTACGTAACCAAATTAGGACGACCTAGCAACTATACCAGTGGAACATATTTTTTAATTCTTTATTCTTATTTTTTTGTCTAATGGAAATTATATAGAGTGATAATGTCAACTAACTACCAAAATATTTTATAATTAATATAATATGCTAGGTCTATTTAAAAACACCGCTCAGCAATTCTTCTTCAAATCGATGAATATAATCACCAACCTTATACACAAATATTACACTCATGATCGTTAGTTATTTGTTCGTTGTCTACTGGGATATGCTGAAAAATCAGATTTGATTCTTCTACAATGATGTTGACATTATACATAAATTGCAAAATTGTGACGTTCATTGAAATTCAACTACTGAAATTTTAATCCCTCTGCATTACACCTCATCCACTATTTTTGTGTATAAAATTATGCATCATAGATAGTGTAATGTTATTATTGTACTCTTTTTTTTTTTTTTTAGAGCACATTATTATTGTACTGTATTATCATTATGAAAGAGTCATATTCAAATAATTAATATGAGCACCACTGTTTTTTGATTCACCACCCCCCATGTCTTGGTTAATGTCTAATCTTATAAAGTTTAAGTAAAATATTTTTGTCCAATTTTAATTGTTATTTTGCAATATCAATAAAATTACCTTTTACTTTATTTATACACTTAACTATTATTACTCCCTCCTTCCAACAATAACTGTGACATTTTTCTTTTGTTTCATATATAGATAGATTAAGGAGAAATTAAAATGAAGGAAAGAGAATAACCATTGCTATATTTTCATTATCATAAATATAAAATGGAAAACAATAACGTGAAAGTGTGTTTATTTTTATGAAAAAAATTTGAGCACAGAGGCATCACATAACACAACTTTGACACTTCAACTATGTCGACGCCCTAAAAGTATCAAATATCATTTACATTACCTTAATAAATTTATTAAAATAAAAAGAAAACAATTAGACAAACACTTGGGGACTAGACCTATACCCAAGATGTAATAAAACAAGATGCAAGTAATAAAAAAAAAAAAAAAAGGGATATATACCCTTACAAAATTAGCGTGAGTTTTCCAATTTCTTTCCCCCTTCATATAAGACACTTTCAAAATTAACATGTATTAACGATTTCCTTATAAAAATATTACTATTTAATTTACCGTTGGAATTGGAAAAGGAAATTTGTTTTCCCCCTCTTGTAAGGATAAATGTATAAAAGTGACAATTTTTTTTATAAATATCCTACTACAACTATTTTTTCTTAAATGTCACGATATAAATTAGAGATATAATTGGAATAAAAAATAAATTACATTGAAAATAAAACTGATAATCTTTTTTTAGAATTGTTTTTAGTTTGAACGTTATTATGGAACAAATGGAGTAATATTAATATGTTCAATAATCAACGTGCACTCTTTAACTAATGTGGTTACCTCCCCGATTAGTATTCAAATATTGGTTGATTATGTTATGTGAGTGTAGATTCTTCGACTAAACCCAACCCCGTTGGTTTTAAAGGCTAATATTAAAAAACTTCAGGGTATCTAAGCTAATACCTCAATGTAGCCAAGTCTTTCAGGGTCTAACTCTTCCATGATGAGAGCTGCATATTCTTCGGCCTGCTCCTGCAGTCTAGATAACTTATTTGCAGAAGCGCTTAACATGATGATCTGGAAGACAAGAAATACAGCAAGAATTGTAGAATGAAATATTTAATTTAATTAATGTAAAAAATACTAAATATTACATCCACTAAAAAAGAGTAAATGTTACGTATTTGAGAAAATGTCTATCTAATTGTCAAAAAGAAAATGTCTATCTTGTGACAGAAGAAATGCTTTTAGTTTAGCATAAAATGACGACCACACCCCCACCAACTCCACTCTGAAAACGTCTTCACTATGAATTCCATGAATTTGGTAAAATCAGAAAAATGAAAGCGAAATCTCTATGACCGAAACCGCAAAAAAGTAAGACATATATAGTTCACTAACTCTTGAATATCTACTACTACCAACTATTATTATGCTCTAGAACACGGAAAATTAATGTCTAGTTTGAAGTTTGAACTGAATTAATACTTACTAGATTTTGAAGTAATTATTTTTAACAACTATCATATTAAGTTTGCCCATGCAGCCATGTCAGCCTAATGTTTGATTAATTAAACACAGATGCAACGTTTTACGTACATCATATCATATGAAGAAAAGCTTTTACTATTTTTAAAAAAATTACTACCATCAAGGTTGAATGTTCAAACATAAGTATACTATAATACTAGTAAACAATAGATAGTTGAATATAAAATGAGAGAACAAAATTAGATTATAAAATAAAAAACCTCTATATACCTCTTTTACTTCTTCTTCGGTGATTCTTCCATCTTCGTTCTTGTCCACCCTGTGAAGACATGAAGATTAATTATTTTAAATTTGCAATTAACGATCACAATAATAATTGAATGAATTACAAGCTAAGAAAGCTTCAAAGTGACATTAAAATATTAAAGTAAAATACGGTGACATTTAATAATGTGGTGTTTAATTTGACATTCGATAGTGGCAGTGCAAGTTTTAAATTAAGGTAACCTTCGAAAATTATTAATCACTAATTAAATATAACTACAACAATAAACAATTAAACAATAATCTTTGAAAGATTACATGTCAAAGAAGATCTGGAGCCTGGAATCGAAACTTTGATCAGTAATTTGCGACCAAAATTCAAAAAGTTCTTCCCTGTTTATCTTTTCAACCTTCAACCTTCGTTTTCGTCCAAGAGCATCAAAGAGTTCCAGCGCAAATTCCTTCGAATCTTTCATACCTTCAGATGATTAAATTACTATTAAAACTCTTTCAAGTCAAAACGAAACATTAATTTCAAGATCTACACAATATTTAGGCCATAAATTCACCAAACTAAAATGCATTTAAAGAAACTCAAAAAGATAAAAAATAAAATGCATTGAACAAACATTGCAAGATTATGATGAATTGAGATTTGAAGAGAGAAATTGACCTATGCATTGACCGAAATCAACGCGATGAAGAAAACCGTCTTTCGCAAGTTTATCAAAATTCTTCTGCACTTCGTTCCACGCATCAACACCGTTGGATTTACTGCTGATGAATTTCAAACTACGGAGTGCTTTATGAGCACCGGTTCGAGTCCGATCAAGCTGCGCGCGTTGCTTCCTCAGAGCTCTTGCCGCTAACGCCGTTTCAAAACCACCGCCAGCGGTGGTACTGGTTCCGGCTCGAGCAGATGAAGATGAAAGAGTTCGCGAAGCATGACCGTGACTCCACGAGAATCGGCGTAGCTCCTGCGAGAATTGCTTTGCTTTAGCAACCGCCTCTGCTTTCAGCTCCTGTGAGAAATGCCGGAATCCTCTCGACGAGCTTCTCCGCATCGACGGTGACCGTGGAACAGACACCGGAGTATCGTAACCGCTTCCGGCGACGGAGGAATCGTCGATATTAATAACAGCTGGCTCAACACTACGAAGAACGATTGTATCATCGTCTCGAAGATCAAGCGTAACCTCCACAAATTCATCACCGGTGGAGCTTGACTCCGTTCCCGGCGAAGTTCCGGCGCTGACAGTTGCTTTTCCGGGAACACTGTCTGACGCCCATCGGCGTTCGTGCTTCGGTATATCATTCATTGATCAGTCTTTATTGTTTTCTCTTTTTTAGCCTTCAGACATTAAATGAAAAAAAATGAAAAGAAATGTGAAATTTGGTATGCAATGTTATTATGCTAATGTTTGACACGCGTTGATAAAATGGACAAGTGTAGAGAGATTAATTGAAGAAAGTTAGGAGATGACTTTTTATATAGAGATGGAGAAAAGGAAAAAATCTTAGCTAGATTATTTGATAGAACGCGTTCATTCAAAATCTAAAAGAGAAAGAGACATGAAAAGGCATAGTAGAAGAATAGGACAATATAGTTTTTGTTTTGCAGCAGAGATGAATTAAAGGAAAGTGTAATTGACTAATAGGAAATTGGCTAATAGGAAGAACATAATAAAGTGTTTATGGTTGGGTTTTGTTTTATTAGTGTGAAATGAAATGAGGAATTAGTAAAGGTGAGAGGAGAAATAGAAAGAAAAAAATGAAGGAAAGGTAAATGTGGCCAACAAAAGATGTTGGTGTGTTCGTTTGAAAAATACTAATGATTATGAATATGATTAATTTGTTAATTGGAATTGTTTATAAGGTTATGTTTTGTGGCGTGACGCGGTTGGAATGACTTGGCTTTTGAAGTAGTGGATGAAGAAGGTGAGAGAGAGATAAAGTGTGGGAACTTGGAAGGAATGGCGGGTCGGAAAATGAAAGGGAATATCTCTAGTATTTTGCGTTAGTGGGACCGCTAATTCCAGACTCTCTGACTCGACGGCAGGGATGCATCGCAATGTCAACTCCACTCACACATAATTCTCTTTCATCTTTTTTAGATTTACTAACATTTTAGCTAAAAGAAATTTTTTGACTTATTTAATTTTAAAATTTTACCATCTCCTTCCTTAATTATAAAACTCTTTTGAAAATCCTCGTGACCTTACATCAATTGATAAGGACAATACATAATACATATATAATATATGTAAGGTCTGAGGTTCAAACCATCCACCACCAAAAAAACCTCTTTTCAGAATTTTTTTATCCATTTTTATAAGATCAATGTGCTATTTCTAAATACATTAATTATTTCTTTAAATACATACTCTTATTTATTATACATTTTTTATGAAAGATTCCACCGTTAACCAGATTATCCTATTTTTAATTTGATTCATTAACTATAAAAAATAAAATTGGATTATGTATTTATCTTTTTTTCAGGACACACCCAAGACTCGTAGTTTATGTATAAGGTTCGAATACTCAAAAATCAAAATAAGATGAGATTCGAGCAAACTTGGGTCCTCTCCGTCCAACAAAGCACCTTAACAACTAGATTTGAATTCCATGAATGTGTAACGCCTCGAGAACTTGTAACAAAAGTCGGAGCTCAACATTGATGGAGCGCCGTTTGTAACTACCTCTCATCAACTCTCCACGGCTACACATCTATGCCTATAGAAAGGCATCCTTCACTACCAACAAAAGGTACACAATTTCTATCCTTACCACAGCTCACATTTTTTACTCTTGTAGTCACTTGAACGTTAGAATACTATCAAGTCTCAAATATCCACCCCAACTTCAACCTTGACAGACCATTGCTCAACATTGACTATAATTTTTTATCGCTTTGAATCACCTTTTTTATTTATTGTTGTTTTAAAATTATCTTTTATTTTCCAAAAACTACACTGACATAAATTTTATTTTATTTTGAAATGATCTTTTGATTTGCAAAAAGTATAGCAATATTGTTTTTTTCCCTTTGAGTTAACTTAGAAAACTTATTGTACGTACTTGAATTAGTATTTTGGAATCATCTCATTCTTCTTCATCGTTAGCTTCAGTATATGATATATATCTTAGTTTGTCACTTATCTGCACAAGTTTCAACTTACTTTGACTTTTTGTTGTCACGATATTTGTCATCAAACCTTACATGTTTTAATTCTTCAACACTCAATATTTTTTTTATTGTACACTATGTAAGTTATAGAGCATTCATAGTATTCCAGACAGATACGCTTTTGAGATTTTGAATCAAACTTGTTAAGGTTGTCTTTGGTGTTTAACATACACATATACATCCAAATTGATGAATGTACGAGATATATGATTTTCTTCCTTTGAGTGTCTTATTCAAAATATGTATTATATAGATTCTATTTTTAATATGTTCAAAAGTAAACTGCAACACTTGTTTCGTGAATCATGTGATTCTTGTCATCTCTTAAAAAGATCTATTTTTCCTTTATGCAACACAATTTGTTGAGGTATTGCAGGAGATAGGAAATTATGTAAAATAATATTCTATTTTTAAATTCTTCACCATGATACACAAAAATGTTTTCCATTAATTTTACAGTTTCTTTTTGGCAGAATACGGAGAATAACGCATGGTGCATGAATCATCCTTGTAGATAAGAAGCTTAACCTATATATGTTCATCTATCAATGGTCATTTACAATGTGAAGTCCATATTTGTTTCTCTTTTTGACATGCCTCGCAAAGAGCATTTGATTTAAATTTCATATTTAGTAATCCTCTAACTAGATTGAACTTGTTTAATTTTGATATCATTTTCACGTTTGCATGCTCCAATTATTTGTAATATCCATTGCTCCTAGCTCATTGACACAAGACATTTTCCTTCTTTTTCTATATCAGATAGTTTGATTTTATAAAAAAAATAAAAAAAAATTCCTTTAACCAGGGAAAAGTATAGAGCCATCAGACTAACTAATAGCTTGACATTAACTTTGATTAAAGACAATATTATAATCATTGCCACTTAATTGTCTTATGCTCGATCGGTTATATCTTAGTCCTTTTCGGTTTCACACGAACTCGATGTATCTGCCATCTTTAAGTGTTAAGTCTTCTAGCATATGTCTTTCTTCCGTAACGTGTCATAAGCATCCATTGTCCAAGCATCACGAATGATGTTTCAATATTATTGTGAAGCATATCTAAAACATGTATTAGGTAGCCAAATCTTTTTGAGTTTTTACGTATTAATTTTGGAAAGTTTCTTTGCTTTTTCAGTATTCACTATGGGACACACTTTTTTACCATGAACCTTTTTAAACATTAAGAGCATGATGTGATATCCTATCTTCTACATAGACAATATTTGATTCTTTTTCTTCAAAACCAAGACCATATTTTCACCATTTATGTTAACTTCATAGATCATTGATGCTTGCATCTGTTTATAATTATATGGTTTGCAAGAAATTTTTGGGATGCTTCCTCATATTTTGATGAGTTGCATTCATTTGACTTTGATAAACTTGGAGTATTATTTTTAACACATCGATTATCCTTTCTAAATTCACATTCAAATAATAACCTTTTGTACCTTTCAACCAAATGTTTATGCTCGTGTTTTAAATTATTATATTTTTCATATGTTATTTGAAACTCGCTTGAGAGTTGACACGCCCCGCAATACGGGCATGTCATCATAATATAAAGATATCAAATTCAAAGAGACTTGTGAATCTCAAGACCATCTTTTTCTCTTAAGTATACAATTTTTTTTGAAGAGGCTCTTAAGTATACAATTAAAAAGTGTTTTTGAGTTTTTGTAAGATTGATGACTAAAAATTGGTTGAAAATATACAATTGATTAAAAACACCTTAACATCATTGAAGTTCATCACTACAACGAACATTCCAAATAATATAAGTCTCAAGAATCCACTACCTAATTCAAGACGAGGTAATCTCTAAAGTATCAAAGCTCTATTTCTAGCAACAAAGAAATGTCTCACCAATATAGCATCCTATTCTCATGGTTTCTAGGATGACCCATTAAGCATGATGACCCATATTTTATCTCAAAGTTCCTAGACTATTCTCATTCATCGAACATTTTATCTAGCTTTGTATTTCCAACAACAACCTTCACCTCTCTGTCAACCAATTGCCGTCTAATATTTTCTTAGAATAATGATATTCATCCCGAGAACCTATTTCACGAGTCATCCCGACTGCTTTCCACTAAGCCGTTTTTATTGACTTCCCATTCCTATATTGACTCCCCCCCATGATTTCCGTAAAACATGCTTTTTAATTGGTTGATCACTGTTTCGGGTTGTATTCGGGATAGGCAGCTTCGGGATATATAGCAATGCTGATTTTCTTATACTCACTAAGGTTAGATTAAGTTTTAAATCCCTTAACAAAAGAAAAAAAAAATGAGATTATGGAAAGTTTGTCATAGACTACGTTCCGTGATCCGAGAACAAAGAAAGACTACTTAGTCATCATAGTGATGAGCTACCTAATAAAAATTAAGAAAACAATTAAGTAAACAAAAACAAGAAAAAACTTTATTGAAAGCAACAACAAGATTATAAGAGTTTTATGGTAAAATGTGGTGAGAAATTAATAAGAATTGTTTTACATCGGTATGCTGATTTTTTTAAAAAAATTGTATCATATTCACATGGATTTGTTAACAATTTTAACTGTTTAGGATTTATAATATTATAAATAGAAGGTTTTTGAAAAGTTGTTTAAAGTAGCTACTACTATCTACAAACAAGCAAGTAAAAAGTAGCGATTTACAAAAGTGTTTCAAATTGTTAAGAAAAAAAAATTGTGTCGGAATTAGACATAGTTAACTAATCATTTAATGTATTTCCTTGGTCAAATATATACTTTCTAAATATTAACTATGCTTTCACATGTCCCTCATTGTAGGTTTCCGCGTCTGGCATATGACGTGGGATTCATTATACTTTCTCCACCTCTATATTTAAGCATTTATTTGACATAAAAATTGTCCTTAAATATAAATTCATTTTCAAATTACTATATCCATTTTTTCTTCTTAACCTACATTTAATTAATACTACTAACTTTGTCTATATGAAAAGTCAAATTTCATACATAGTATAAACAAAGGACAATTTGGTAATATTAACACACAAAATAGACACATTACACTAACTATTTTTCTTAAGAAATGTGAAAGAAAAAAAAGCAAAAAGTGCTTACATATAAAGACGGAGGGAATACCTATTAACTTCTGATATCTCGTTCAATTAATCGGTTAAATAACATTAAGATGTGATAGTGTATGTGATTGTAAATCTAACCTTATGTCTAGGGAGGCATTCTTCCACAAACACAAATATAAATTAATAGTATTTAGTCACACATACGTCAAAAACCTTTTTGTTAAAAGACTAAATTATTTTATTATCAATTTCATTTTTATTATTAGAAAAAATCTTTTGATGGATGTGTGCTCAAACACTATTCATTTATGTTTGTGACCATGGTAGACTTTCTGAGGCCTAGGATTCACATCCACAATATATATGACTGTAACACACCACACGTAAGCAAAAATTGCGTTAAATGAAAATAGACATGAGAAATTTTTACGTGAACTCTTACCCAACACATCATTCTTACACCCAACCAATTAAAATCAAACATCTCATTAAAATAATAAAAAGAATTCATATCAGAATTTTTTCTCATTATTTTTAATATTTCTCTTTCCTTTTTCCACTTTTTTTAACCGACAAGAACCACCCACCACCATTTATGTTTCCATTTCCTTAATTAAAATCGCACTTTTTTTAAAATTAATAACATGTGTCATATTTTTATTGGTTGAGTGTAAGAATAATGTGTTTGGTGAGAGTTCATGCAAGAATATCTCAATAGACATCTCGTTATCGGTTTAAATCGCAAGCAAGGTCTTCGCCAAAGTATGCAACCAGTGGATATTTAGGAATTTACTAGAAAGCACACGGCATGCACACATAAAACATGCATTAGAGGATAAATTATTCTTTTATGGTTTATGGAAGTTGTCAATTGTCATCATCAAAACAAATTATAGATCATTATTCATTAAACCAACTTTGGTTAATAGAAGAAAGTAGTTATCGATGTAGATACAAATTTTAGAGATTAGTTTAGTGACCAACTTTTTAATAACTTTATGAATCCAGACTCGAAGGCTTTGTTAGCGAGTTTGAGGAAGAGATGAAGGGTTTTTGGAGTATATATTTTTTTTTCAAAATAGAAAACCCTTTTTATTTGAAGAACTAAAAAATTGTATTGGAGGGTTGGAGAGTTTATATGAATTATTCAAATTTAATATATATTATTATAACTTTTTAAAAATTTAAAATATATTAATCATGAACATTAATTTATTACTCTCTAAAAAAATACTATTTAAAAAAATGTAAAAGATTTTTCAATTTTCCTATATATTTCTCTCTCTCTAAAGTTCTTCATTCCCTTCCAAACTCTCAAACAAAATATAAACATGTCTCTAAAATCACTCACTAAACGAGTGTCTACAATCGATCACTCAAAATTTGATCGTTAAATCAATAATTACACATTGGCAATTAGTAGTGGCTTACCATCTACAATTAAGTGGTCTCTGAATCGATAGCTAATTGCTTTAGTGGTTTTTTTTTCTTTCTATCATTTACTGGTTAAAATTTCAGTCTCTAAACTATTTCTCTAGTAGTGGTTGCAATGTCTAACTTGTACCTTAAGGTATCCCTTGCTGTCTTGCATAAAACCAAACAGGAGAACAGAAAACTGTCATTCATATAGACATAGAAAAAAATAAAACAAAAAGACTAAGGGGAGATGAAAGAAGACAATAAAAAGTTCATTTGACAAATATATCACCCAAACCACTTAACAACAATAAATAAAAAACAAAATAAAAGTCCACTCATGGAGAACACGGGTTTCTTTTATACAAATATATTGAAACAAAAAGACTACGTCTACATATATTGTTATTCTCCAAAATTATAATGATGTTTACACATATTTTACAAATTTAATTATGAATGAATTTGCTTAATTTTAAATTTTTGTAAACAAAAAGGCGCGCACTACCAGTTCTGGAAGTTTACCAACCTGTTGAATTTCGATTCCACATTTATTTCTTTAGAGACCAAAAAGGCAAATGATACAACTAAACTAGCCTCTTAAGTCTACCCAATATTTAATTAATTAAGATATGTGTTTCCAAGTTTACGTAGATGATGCAATCTTTCTTCACATTCACATGATAGTAATAATATTAATAGAAAAATGCTAAATATCCAGACAAAAAGTCTCACGATATTATCACGACAGTGTATTGTAATCATGTGGGCCAGCTCTTATGTTTTCCATCACCCCATGTATTCCTATAAATAACTAAATCCAACGGTTGCAAAGCTTCGTGAAGCATTCTAGATAAAAACCTTCGCTGTTAATAGCATTGTTGTAATTAATAATCTCTTCCTTTATTTTCTTTCCATTCTCTTCGATTTCTCGGTGAAATATCTTTTGACCATGCATCACTTTTATTTATAAAGTCTTCCCCAAATCCTATAAGACCTATACAGTGTGAAATACATGGGTTTGGTGGTTGTGAATCCGGAACACATGGATTTGGTCTTTCCCTAAAACTCAACTTACGGTGGCTACTAATTTCTTATTTTAAGAAGTTAAACTAGTTTATCGAAATCAGTGGCGGATCTTGACTAAAAATGTAGCTAGGGGGTGCGTATGAGTCGTGGTTCGAATTCTGCCAAGGCGCTTTTTGTGAATAAAAATTAAAATGCATTACAAACATGCAGAAAAAGCAAGCACCAAAAATCGAACTCACGACCTATTGATGACGAACATCTTCAGTATCCACATGTGAAATGCTTGATAGTATGTGCCTAGTATAGTATTAATACTTAATCTGGGAGGAGTCATGGCTACCATGGGCTCCCAAGAAGATCCTCCCCCCGATCGAAATTAACAATAAACTTTGAGATTGACACATTTTAAAATTTCAAGACAACATCTCAGATGAACTCAAATGAGTTAAGGGACGAGACTAATTAATTAATATAACATTTAAATATAGTCATGAATTAAGTTTTAATTTTCCGTTGAGATTGTGGTTCATATTGAATAAGACTCTCTAAGGTGAGAATAGAGTAAAGTGAGAAAACGAAATGATTGAATTTTAATACAGGCTATGTTAATTTGTTATATATGTAAAAATATATATAAATATTAATTTACATATTTAAACATAGATGATATTATTACTATTCTACTCGTCAAAGTGAGTTTCCATATTCAAAGAAAATAATATAATATCAACACAACACTGGAGATTTTTTTTTTTTTTTGTGGACAAAACTGAATAAGAATATAAATTGTAGTTTTTTAACTAGCCATCATAGTTTATTTTGTTTACTCTTAAAAAAAAGTTTATTTTGTTTACAAATGCTTGTCTGTGACGATATAATCATTAAAGAAAAAATCATTAAAGATCTGCTTTCATTCTTAAATCATTTATCAATTTTTATATTCCAAAATTTCCATGTGTTCATTTTATATGAGTACGTAACAAGGATATGAAAATCTTTGTCAAAAAAAAAAGGATATAAAAATCTTGTGTAGTAACCATTGTGATGGAGAATATGAAATACAAGTTAGTAAGAAATATTAATTTTCATAAACAATACACATAGTGTAGCATTTTCAATATTAATGAAATTGTTACGTCTATTTTAGAAAATTATAAATGAAAATGATGATTGAAATATTATATCTTTATTTTCATATATGTTTATTAGTTGAATTGAAAATGAAAAACAAGAACCGTAACGGGTTTAAGTGGGTGTCTTCGAGTTTAGTGATTTTGTCTAAATTTCTCTTCTAAACAATCATTCGCTCTCACCGAAATAATTTATTTTAACGGATCATCTATCAATTCAATACATTAAAATGATCAAAGTCATCAAAACTTAAAATCACGTAATAAACATACCAAGCAAAGTGATCTTAAAAATTTGAACAACCATGTCTTGAAAGATTTGGGATGTGTAAAATTTATCAGAATTACCTGATCAATCAAACTATTTGAAGAAATGATCACATCATAGGAATTGTGGATTCGGACCTATCTGGTCAAACAGCATATGTGTATGGTCAATTATAAGTGGAAACGACGACATGACTTGAAAAAAATAAGGTGGGGGAAAGCTCAATACGAAAATGCTAGTATAACTACTATTCACTTAAACAGTTTTACACGGTTAAAAATAACCAATCGAAATGTGATTTTAAAATATTTACTTGTTTCAGCCATTATTATAAGAAGAAAAAAAAATGTCTCAAATCTTGCTGTATAAATAGTGATTGAAAATATGTTTCACACAAAATCTAAAAAATCAATTGTAGGTTTATTTTTAGGCAAATTCTATGGTACACCTAATATATTTGAGTGTACCGATGCACTTACTCTTTAAATTAATAGTTAAATGAGTTGTTTTTTGAAGAAAAATATTGTTTTTTTATCACTTATAATAACTAAATCTTATTCATCAAAAGTGTCAACGAAATAAAATTAATTTTTTTTGAATTTTTATCACTCATGATTGAGAACATTGATTATTTTTTACGATAATATGTAAAAAAATTACTACGATTCTTATAAACAATGAAATGATGTTTTTTCTTACGAAATGATGTTCTATAAAATATAAATATTGAAAAATAGCTATTTCTTACTTGAAAAATGATCTTTAATTTATAAAATTATAAAGCGAGAGTACCGGTACACCTCACTTTGTGAGTGTACCGTAGAAGTCCCCTTATTTTTATTAATATATTTTTATTTATTGTATCTCAATTTATTTACCTGTTCCATAAACTACAATTAATAAGAGTGTTATAGTAGATAAAATTATTTTATCATTTAAAACACTTATAATGAGATATACTAGGAATTAAATGGTGTGATTGTCAGCGTAAAAATATTTTAAAGTGACACTGAACAACCATTTAACTCTATTTAATATCTGCTCATTTTTAAGACAATAGTAAGATTATTTTTTACTTCCTCCGTCTCAAATTGTATGACGTTTTGGGCATTTCACACATATTAAGAAATGCAATTAATATTCTGTGGAAAAAAGATATTATGAGTTGTTTTACAAAATTGTCCTTAATAAATACTAATATGGGAAAGAAAAATGAAAGAATTGAAAGAAGAGAGTAATAAATAGTTAAGGTTATAATAGGAAAAGTAACATTAATATTGCATTGGTATTGTAATGCGACATATAATTTGGGACAATTTTTTTTCCTAAAGCGACATACAATTTGGAACGGAGGGAGGATATACTATAACTCAAGAGTCTATTTAGAATCATTTTTTGAATTTTTTTTTTTTAAACTCATAAAACAATAGTTTGTACTTTGCACTTTTCTTTCAAGAAAATAAGTTTATAGGACAACTTTTTATATTAAAAATAGGTGCATGTTTAAGATTATAATATACTATAAAAAATGTAAAATATAAAAGAAAAAATTTGATCTAGTTATATCCTTCGAATGCCCTAAATTTGATATATAAGTTAAATAAGACTTTGTTTGAGAGTTTGGAGGGGAGGGGAGGGGAGGGTTTTGGAAAAAAGGAATGAGCAAGTGGAAGAAATAGAAGACATTGGAAGGAGAGGGCTTTGGAGGTTAATTTTTTACTCATAATAAAAAAATCTCCCTCATTTGGGGGAACTCAAATATTGTATTGGGGGAGGGTTTTGGGGGTTACGAAGGGTTTATATGAATTTTTCAAATTCAATCTATGTTGTTATAATATTCTTAAAATTAAAAGTATATTAATCATAAGTATTAGTTTATCATTCTATAAAAAAACTGTTCTTTCAAAAAATATGAATTTTTTGTCCATTTTTCTATATATTTCCAACCCCCCAAAGTCATCCCCTTCCTTCCCCTCCGAACTCTCAAACAAAGCCTAAGATTTTATTCAAGAAAACCAACTATATTCTTTAGCAAATATTTTAGTTGCACGTGCTACCAAAAGAATGAAGCCGGATATGGACAAGGGAGAGGAGCAAAAGGAAAATGAAGAGAGCCAATAAAAATGTCGGGTTTAAGTGGGTGCCAATGCAAACTATACATAAGCTTTACAGCACATTAATCTTTGAATTTGATTTATTGATCTAATTGATTATACGAGGATGTTATATTAAGTTTGAGAGAAAGTGAAATGACGATAAAATTGGATGCTTCAATAACGATATAAGATCAACAACATTAGAGAAAGAGTCTATTTGGTAAACACCAAAAAAGAGCTTTTAGCTCTTAGCTTCTAGCTTATAAGCTTATTTGACAAAAATAAATCTGTTTGGTAACACTTTTTGACCATGAACTTATAGCTTATTTCACGAGCTTATAAGCTATTTTTCAGAAGCTATTCCAAGTAGCGTTTGAACTTATAGCTTATAGCTTCTCATATTTTCTTCCACTTTTACCCCTATTATTTTATCTAAAATCCATTTTTACCCTTTATTATAATTTAATTCAAACCTACAATTCCCTAATATACATCCCTCGTTTTTTTTCCCTAATAAATATACATCCCTCGTTATTTTTTTTGACAAATACATCCCTCGTTATTATTTATCTCACTTGTCTTATGTTGCTGACAATATATATACCTCAATTTATCTTTTGTCTTATGTTGCTGACAATATATACCTCCATTTATCTTTTTTTTTTTGACAAAATACTTCCACTTATCTCTCTTGCCTTATGTTGTTGACAAAAAAAATATATACCTCCGTTGACAAAAAAAGTATATATACCTCGTTATACTTAAATAAATTTTTTAGTGAATAAAAGATATATTAAATTTATAAATTTCAATTACTTTTTAAAAAACAAAATTGAATTAAGAATTCCTGAATATTTAAATATCAAGTTATATAAACTTTATATTTTGAATTAATAATACCATTTTATGTCATTTTACATTTATCAGCTAGTTAAACCGCTAATTTTACCAAACACTTCAATTAGCTTATCAGTCATCAGTTATCAGCTAAAAGCTATCAGCTAGTTTATCAACTATCCGCTATTTTTACCAAACAGAGCCAAAGTAGGACTAATTTTATGAGAAACGTTAACAAATGTATTAAAAAATTGTCCTTTTTTTATTATCTCTACTTTTTTTTTGGAAAGAAAGAATCTCTACCTATATGGCTTTAACTTTTGGGAGGATAGGACTCATAGGAGTTGGTGAGCATCTGACTTGAAGGCATTTGGTGGGTCCCTGGCTTCTCTGAGCCTTTTGCGTGATACTCTTCTAGAATGCCCTCTTTTTTTTTTGACAAATTCTTGAATCTCCACCTCACCTGTTCACTAAGGGTGCGTTTGGTTGCGAGAAGAAAATAAGAAGAGAGAAAGAGGTGAGAGAGAGTAAGGGAAGAGAGAAAGAGGTAAGAAATAGAGTAGATTTGATGTATTGTTTGGTACAAGTGAGAGAGAAGAGAAATAGAGAAGAGAGAAGTGTTGATTATTTTTGAAAGTACAAGAATGTCCTTAAAAAATCCTCTCATCAAATTATTTTATTTTTATTTTTATTTTAATTTAATTAATTAATTGAAATGCCTCAATTATTAAACTGAGTTTATTTTATTTTTACTTAATTATAATTTAATCAATAAAATAATTAATGGTTGAACCCAAGGAAAAAAAAAGTCACATGATGATATAATAACAACAACATAGGCGTGTTGCACTACATCACAAATTAAAGGGTGAAAAGGTAAAAATACTAAAATGAGCAACTTCTCTAGACTTTCTCTGCTGTTTTGGAGAGAAGAAAAACCATGTGGGCCCCATCTCAGATTTATCTCTCTTCTCTCTTTCATGTGTGTGCCAAACAAGAGAAAATGCTAGTTTCTCCCCTATTTCTCTCTTTGATATCTCTCTCTTCAGCATTTCTCTTCTACCAAACAAAGTGTAAATCTATTCTCCCTTTAGTTTCTAAATATATTACCTCCGTCCCTAATTATAAGATCCTTTTGAGAATTTTTTTTGTCCCTTTTTATAAGACCCTTTTGTTATTTCCAACTACATTAATTTTTTCTTTACATACATGCCCCTATTTATTATACATCTTTTTCTTCAATCAACAATAAATAACATGTTGAAAACATAAACCAACCCTCTCTCTTAAAGGATAAAATTGTAAAACCAATAGTAATTACAAACATATTTAATACAAATATCCACTATCTTAATTCCCGTTATTTTTTCAAAAGGGCCCTATAATTAGGGACGGAGGTAGTAATTAAAATGGAAAATGTTAACCAGTGTCCCGGACACTGGTTAAGGAAGCCAAATGTAGTAATGTTACATTGGAATTTGTGCATTCAAGATCATAAAAGTATAAAAAGTGACATTTTTAATTTAAAACTTACCCTTTTAACTTCCTTAACCAGTGCCCCCGGGGGCACTGGTTACCATGACCCAATTAAAATTGACTTTTTAGATTCATTCATTTAATGATGTATGTGGTTCATAATATGGACAACATACATCATTAAATGAATGAACCTAAAAAATCAATTTTGCTTATATTTGAAGACGGAGGAAGTATATTTTTCTCTAATTTAATTCTTTTCCCACGTCACTGTCATTTACTTATTGTTCCTTGTAAAAGAAGCAAAGAAATTTATTTAGGTGAATTTTTAAAAAATATCCAGGGAGGAGCTCCACCATTCAAATTTTATTATTCTATTTACAAATAGAAATGGGTATTTGGTTATTACGAGTTTATGATCTAACTAAAATCATAATTGTTTTAGACAATACTTGCTTACCAAATAGAAAAAGATGATCCATATAAGCTAGATATGTTATAAAAAATAAATAAAAACTCAGATTATCCACGTTACGAATTGTTTAGTTGAATCGTTGGTTTTTTTAATGAGTTATTTAAAAAATGGAAAAGCTAACTTGTGTCTTTAAGACACAAGTTAATGAATCAAATATAATAACTTGCATTGAATTTAATTTTTGAATGTGTAATAAATTGAATGCCCAAAACTTTAGAAAATATTTCTACTCTTGCTTAACATGTGCCTTAAGAGCGCAAATTAGCATGACCCTTTAAAAAAAGAGTAAGTCGGGCATAAAAGTTGGATAGGTAATGATGCTACAAGGAAAAGCTTGAACCATTAGTTTCGAAACCCATTCATAATCATTTGAATGATTAACAAAACTTTTAAGAAAACAAAATAAAAGAACGGTTAACAAAGAGCATATCTGCATTCTTTTACTATAACCCGATGGAAGGAAATGGACGTTAAATAAGATTGCTTCGTTCCTTAAAAAATAGGGAGAGATGCATTATTATGTTCAAAAGTGAACTATTACCACCATTCAAAGCATTATTGGGAATTTGGGATACCTAAAGTCTTCAATAATAAGTCTAAAAAGGGAAAGAAAAAAAAACATAGATAAGGCTTCTCTTGGTCTTGTACGTCCAAAATTAAAATGTTGGATCTCTTTTTCTTTTCCAAAGAAAAGAGGAGTAGGAAAAGAAAATAACAAGAAAGTTGGATGAGCAAATACGTTAAGACTTAAGCAAGACAATGAGGTGAGAACTATGCATAAAGTAGTCATGGAATTGGTGTTGACCTTGACTGAGGTTGTTAATGTGTGAAGAAATATAGGAATGCATGCATACTTGGAAAGGTCCTTCTATTATCCTAGCTAGTCCACGCGTTCAGAGTGGATGTCTTTCGTGATTTAATTCATAGGGTAAAGGGGGGATGAAGGATCCATATACACGGGTGGCACTTTGGTGACATAATGTCACCGTGACATTAAATCTGGGCCACACAACACACACCTTTGTGTGGCTCAGATTTAATGTCACTCATACAACACATCTGGGCCACACAACACAACCCTTTGTGTGGCCCAGATTTAATGTCACGGTGACATTATGTCACCAAAGTATTATCCCATATACACGTCTTCAAGCAAATAGTCCTCATTGAAATTCGTAGCATTCATGCACAAGATTTGTTCTTCCATGTGTCTCATAAAGTTTGACGATAACAAAACAAAAATCGGACTAACTTGGACAGGGTTCATATTAAATAGTCTCTCATAAAACAAATTTTAAAAATCTTTTAGCATTATACTAGTAATTTATAAAAGTGGGGTGTGACTCGTAAATCAAAGACATCTTAGACTTATTTCTTTTTGTTGGGCCTTCTGATCTTCCTTAAGTTTGGGCTTATTTTTTAATGTTGGATTTATTATTCCTTAGAAGAAAAAAATACCTTCTTCTTCTTTTTCCACCCTATTAATTTCTTGCGCACCCTATTTTATTTAGATTATATAATCCGAACGGCTTAAACACCCAATAAAAACCTCAAGAACACGTTAAAATATTTTAGATTTTAGAATTCAAATAGGGCGGATGAAAAACTCATAAGGTGTGAAAAGTAATGGCCAAAAATACCAAGTTGGGAAAATATGGAAGTGTGGTTGCTATGTAAAAAAAGGTTCATAATTTCTAATCTCACACTTAAATATTCTCGCGCACCTTATTTGGATTATAAAATATGAAAAATGGTGTGTTTTGGATGGTTTGGGCTTTAGAAGTGTGTCCCGCTTGAGTTGGCCTTGTGGAATTGGCTTGTGACCTGTGAGTGAGCTCCTCCTCAAGGTTTCGAGTTCGATTCTCCATGTTGCCAATTTGGGTGGGTTAATTTACCTTCTTGAGAAAGAAAAAAAAAAGAGATTATATAATCCAAAATTAAGCGCATGAGAAATCAGTAGTGCGAAAAATAAACAACCAAAAAGGTTAACAAAAGAAGCATAATAAATGAAAAGAAACATAACAAAAGAGAAAGAGAAAAAAAGTTAAGGAAACACTATTGCCAAGAGAAAAGAGAGAATCAAGAAAAAAAAATAATAGAGTAAAGGACCAAGGATTTGAGAAAACTTGAGTTCTTTGTTGATTTTTCTTTTTTCATCTTGAGCATTAAAAGGGACAATAACCAAAGGGTTTTTTCTAGTAATTGAAAGTGAATTCTTTGATTTATGTTGAATGAGCTGCTCTTTTGGAGATGTCAGTCATCAACTTTGGTCTGAACCCCATGATCAATTTTTGTGCGCACGATTCTTACTATCTTGTTCTTGTTAATCTATGTTTTTGCTATACTATGTTGGTATACAAAGTCTCATCATATCGTATGAATAAGTGAATGTTCATCAATTTATAAGTGAAAAGATTTATAAACTAAAGACTTTAAAATTTTGGGTTAAGGTGTGGTGTCTAACTCATTTGTGTAGTTGTTCTTGGTCATTTGAGGATGATATCCTGAGCTCTTTTAATGACCAACCCTGATATTAGAGTCGGTACTTAATTAAGATTTTGGATAAAGATGTGTTGGTACATATACCGTAAGATTTTGTATAAAAATGTGGTGTAAATTCTCTTTATGGGTTGCTCTTAACCCAATATTATGACCATGATTTACGATTTGTTTTCTACAATATTTTCTATTGCTATGTTATTTTCTGCATTTCTTCTGGTTTTAGCAAAAAGCTAGTTTTGCAATTTGACTACCGAGGAGGATATTGTTCCACCTACTAATGTTGGAGACGCCAACTTTACTCAATTTGGCTCGTAAGAAAAAATTGAAAATATGGCAAGTAAAAAATATTGACGGTGGTTACAACATTTGTTCTAATGTTATTTCAAAATTATCTTTGAAAGCCTCCTTATTTCTTTTGTTAGGTATTGGTTTATGTCCCTTCATTCTTGTTTCTTTTTTTCCTTTTTACTAACATGGTTAAATATATTGTTGGTCCCTATAAAACGAAGACCTTCTAAGATTATTTGTTACTTAATTTTTTTGTCCCTAAAAAAAATTCTACATGCAATTTTAGTCTATGAAAAATCGAAATTTGTTTAATTATTTTTAAATTGCAAAATTTTTGAATGATTTTTTTCAGTCTTGTTTATAACATTATAAAAAGTTCATTTACTTAAATTTAGAATTTTTTAACTTTTGATGAATTAAATATAATTTTTTTAAATTTCAAAAGTAATGAAAATCTGAATAAAAATATTAAATTTTGAGCTTATTTGTTGGGAAAGAACTTTTTATAATGTTCTAAACATTTTAGAAAAAAAAAACTACTTTTAAAATACATGTTTTTTTTTTCTGTTAAAGTGACTGCTTTTATTAAATCAAAGGTGACAATAAATCCTTGATTAAAAAAAGGTGAAAATAAATCAAAAGGCACAATAGCATAAATATAAGGAGGGATTTCTTCAACCCAATCAAATTCAGAACAAGATGTAACAACAAATAAATTTAGTTAAGAAATGAGCAGCTTGATTCGTATATATGGAAATTCTAAAGTACTAAAACGAATGTAGCCTTTTACAATATTCAGTTATTTCTCCTAAGTAAGATATCTATGTTGTGAGTCATTAGATGAGTCTGGTTCTTCACTAAGTAAGTTTGAGGTACAATAAGTCGTTCGCAAGCTCGATTCCTTTCAATATTGCCTGCCATACCTTCTGCAACATCTGATACCGGTAATATCCACATACACAAACAACCTCTGCGTCCTTTATCACTGCTTGCCATACCCCATTTACCGTCCTCATTAGGTTCCGCTGCATCCACATTCAATTCAAAAAAATCAATTGCGGGTTGAGTCCATCTAAAATTATACTCCCTCCGTCCCGGAATAACCGACCCATTTTCTAAAATAAAGTGTCCCAAAATAACTGATCTATTTCAATTTTCAATACAACTTTCATCATTCCCAATACAATATAACACTAAATAATACTACTTTTATCATTCCCAATACAAGATATTCCACTTTCCCCTTTATTTATACATTTTTCTTAATATGTGTGAAAAACAAAATTGTGTCAATTAAATTGGGACGGAGGTAGTATACTGGTACCAAAATTGGGTTGAGTAATTACCTGTTGCAGAAGCCCATCACTCAAATTAAATTCATGGATTGCTTTCACAGCTCTATTGCAAACTGTTATAGCATTTGGTATGTCCACACCCTCAAAACATCTCTTAGGGGGGTGTATTGGATTAGGATTTTGAAGGACAATTTTTGCTTAAAAAAGTCTCAAAGATTTTAAAAGATTTTGTAGGATTTTAACGACTTTCATGATTTTAAAAGACAATCAGAATTTTCAATTTGGATTTCAATGGATTTACATCATAAGATTTTAAAGGATTTTAAAGGATTGTATGGATTTATAAGATTTCAAAAGATTTTATGAATTTAAGTACTCATTGAAAATAAATGATTACAACACACTCTCTATCATAATATTTTGAATACATGCTCTTATTTTTTATTTTATTTTTATGAGAGATAGAGAGGGGGAAGAGAGGAAGGAGAGAAGGGAGAAAATAGAGGAGATAGAGGGAGAAGAGAGAGAGAGAGAGAGAGAGAGAGAGAGAGAGAGAGAGAGAGAGAGAGAGAGAAGTGGGAGAGAGAGAGAGAAGAGAGAGAGAAGGGAGAGAGAGGGGGAGAAAAGAGAGGAGAGAGAGAGAGAGAGAGAGAGAGAAGGGAGAAGAGAGAGACGAAGAGAGAAGGGAGAGAGAGAGGAGGGAGAAAAGAGAGGAGAGAGGGAAGGGAGAAGAGAGAAGGAAGAAGGGATAAGAAAGAGATAGTAAAAACTTTTAAAGAAAAACAATCCCAAGAAATCTTATGTCTTCATGAAAGACTTTTTTTTGTTAAAATTTCACTAGACAATCTCATAAAATCCATCAAAATCTAATTTATTAAACAATCCTTTGAAATTTGAATGATTTTGAATACCATGAGACTTTTTTTAAGTGATGAAAAGTCTTGATTGAATACCTTAAGACTTTTTTAAAATGACAAAGAATCTTGATTGAATACCACAAGACTTTTTTAAAATTGCAAAGAGTCTTGATTGAATACCACAAGACTTTTTCATAATTAAAAAGTCTTTTAAAATCCCATAGAATCCTAATCCAATACACCCCCCTTATTCCTTACTTTCCAAATCCATGAATAACTAGTGGCTAGCACCAAGGGAGCCTGCCTCATTATTGGTAGAGAATGTAAACTCCCATGGTTGAACCATTCACAATCCATGAATAAATGATCGATTGTCTCGTTGTGTTGGTCAAATAAGCAGCACAAAGGGAGACAGTTTACTCCTCTTAAACAAAGCATCCCTTACCGGTAATCTTTTATGCAAAATACGCCACATCAGTTTAGACCAAACATTATTTCTTGTGGTATGATTGATGGATTAGAATTTATAATCTCATGTCTTTTTTTTGAGGAACTTGTACGCTGATTTAACAGAGAATCCACCCACTCTATTGAGGAATTGAAGGATTTCTTGACTTCAAAAGGGAGAAAAGTAGCCTTTATCAATTGAATATTCCATCCTCCCGCCACTATGTGAAGATCACAATTAGAAGGTATTAAAATTGAATGCTGGAATATTTTGTAGTGGATTATAACAATAATAAAAATTAAGTAAAGATTAAATTAGAATATCTCCATTTCGTAGTGATTTTTTTTTTCTTTCCGTAGGGATGAAAAACATATTTAACTCATATTAATAAAATATATATGAACTGAATGTGTGCACGCTTATAGTTTACCTGGAAAAAATAGTTTAAAATTTTATGTCTAAGCAAACTACTTTTTAGTCCTGCAATACAAGTCAGTATATTAAACAAAAAAAATGGTCTCATTTATATATATTTTTATTTTGGTAGATAGACGAAATGACAAATAACTATTAAAATTTATATACATAAATACAGGGATTGAGGTTCAAACTCCAGTCACAGCGTCCGACCTCGTAATTTTGACATTTCTTTTCGCTTGAACGAAGACTCGTAAGCGTTTATATTTTATTTTACAATACCAATAAGATATTTTGTTTTCCTACAATACCATGACTATTTATAAGCTTCTCTTTTTTCAACTCCTTTTATTTATCTTACTGTTTTTATGAAAGACAATTTTGTAATGTAACGTTGCAACTGCTACTTGCTTGAGACCTTGCTTGTGTCATTTTTGTTTGTTTTGAAGAAAAGGACGTAGTTGTGACTGTGAGTAGGGCATTAGTGTTTATATTTAAAATACAAATATTACTAAGAAACTAAGACAATATTTTTTTTTTTGTTACAAATAACTATTGAAATAAAGGAAAGAGTACAAAAAATTGTTTTGGTTGAAGAAATTACTCGATAAGTCATTGCTTTCACTGTCAAAATTACGGCATAAGGTCCACTCTGCTTGAAATATTTGCAGATATATCACGTGGAATTTGCATCTGGACCCAACTGAAGGTTGGAAGTCCTTGTGGTCGGTCACTCCACTTCAACTTTTCTTGACATTATGCCCTTCTTTTTATTTTTGTGTGGCAATGTAATTAAATTGATTTAATCACAAAATTGTGGTTTAAAAGTTAGAATACTACTTGTATCAACAAAAAAAAAAATGGAATACTACAAATTTGATCTCATTCTAATGTTCTGATTTCCGTCTCTTTCCAAAGATTACAGACAGCGGTGGGTGTAGCAAAGAAACATCATTAGCAAAAGAACCTTTGAAAGCAAGATTAGATATAGGTGTTTCGAATTTTTATTATACCTTGCCGCCCCACCCACGTGTCACTGTTCAATGGATTCTCGATAGTTTTCTTGTTGAATCTCATGAAATATCTCTCTCTTACACAGTTCTTTTCTTGGTTTAATCGTACATATAAGACCAACTTATTAATAGATTTTTCTTTGTTAAATAGTAATTTCCCTTTCTCTAATTTTTGGAAACATTTTTCAACTTATTAATTTCTTCCTATAAGATCCTCTCTTGCTGATTTATAATTCAAATTGATATGCTTGATTCCGCTTTTTGAAAGACCAAATTTAATTTTAAAGTGTATAATTGATTCTGAAATGTTTGGTTGTTGTCGAGTAGAATTGTTTATGTCTTTATAATCGATTCTTCTTGAACCTGAATTTGTAGTTTTTGATTATAAAATTGATTTTCACACAAATTTTTAATTCAACTCACTTTTACATGAATATATCCAAACACAAATCATTTTTAGTCAAAATTATTTTTAACCAAAATCAATTCTACAAAATCAAAATCAATTATATCACCTCACAACCAAACACACGCTAAATCTTAGTCCTTTTTCTTGACATTGTTTCGGAATTGAAATTAAGAGTAGTTTATAAACAATACTCATACTCCTATAAACTTTACGATGTCTTTTACAAATTATAAAATCTTGGAGACATACACAAGATACAAAATGGATAATACCTCAAAAACAATGTTGTGGACTTGAGACCGGAACATTGACGCGTAAGGTAGGGGTCGAATGTATACATGATCAAGGACCTACAAACGATATAGCTCTTTAACCTCAAATTAATGGTTGATGTTCTAATACTTACATTGCGTTTGGTTACCTGGTGGACCACCACTGCCTCACGTTTGCTGCTCTTTTCACCGTAAAATTGTAAAGCTACCATTTGTAGCTTCTCTTTCAATGTGATTTTGTACCGTGATTTCTCCATTCATCAAACATACACTAGAAATCGATGCTAAAAAAAAACTTAAAAACAACACTTACACTCTTCAAACCAACCAACATTATCTAGGAAGAACAAAATTGCGAGTACTCATTATCAAGCCAAAGTGAACAATACCTTAAAACTTGAAGTCTAGTTTCCGTAACTCGATTTTGGATCTCTCGGTAGATCCAACGATCTTGGTAACATGGGTAAGTATAAAGTGAAATGATCGAGGTTCATCTTTAAATTGTATCTATACAATAATAAAAATATCATCATTGTAGAGTTAGTAGTACTAGTTTTTAGAGAGTTCTTATTATTAACGCTTATTGTAACTTTCATAATTGATTCCTTCACTAATTAATTTAATGATTCCTTACTCATCGAAAAATCCAAATAAAGATGAACAAATCATCAAATAATGATCACCTGGAATTTTTATTTGACAGAACACCTAGAATTATTCTATATAGCTACACATTAGTCTTTTAGCCATCTTTATATACCTCAACTTGTTTCTTAAAGCTCCTTTTATGTTTCTAAATTACAAGTTGTAAAAAAAGAAAGAAGTTAAAATAGGTAAAAGAAGCACAATGCATGTGGTCCTATTCAACATTCCGTGTCTATTCTTCTTTCTTGCTTCCAAAAAAATCCCGTGTGCTTAGCTTTGTCCACCCTATGAGCATAGTTTGTGGACCAACGTGCGTCATCTTAGTACTCATTTTTACCTTAGAAAAAACGCGATATTGTGTGAACACACACGCATACATTGCTGCTATGCTATATAATAATACAATAAACATTAGGGAATGATCCTCTGAAACATATAGTGCAGCTAAGTAGCCATCAACACATTCTTAAATACTAAGATCACAACACAAAGGTTGAAGTGAAGAAAAACATATCATATCTATGAGGGTGTTTCCTAGGTTCAAGTTTTTGTCAAGAGCAGTGGTTCATGAGGAAAATGAAGGTGAGCATAATTTGGAGAGAAAGAGGTATCCTATTGTAAATGAAGGAAATTTGTGTACATCATCATCATCATCACTAACAGTTTGGAAAAAATCCCTTGTAATTAATTGTAAAGGATTCACAGTCATAGATTCATGTGGAAACCTTGTGTATCGTGTTGATAATTACTCCCTGCACCCCCATGAAGTTGTTCTTATGGATGCTTCAGGAAACTCTCTTCTCTCTTTGCGCCGCCAAAGGGTATCATTTCCTCTTCATCTTTGTTATGCTTTAACTGCTTACAGCCTTTACTTGATAGTATAATGAGTTAGTTATTAGATTTAGATACTACACCGTCAATTATAAACTCACTCAAAGACCTGCTCGTACTAATTTAAAAAATTGTGGGTGATTTATTCATACATAAAATGACATTTATGATTTTATAAAATGGTACGAGCAGGTCTTTGAGTATGAGTTGGTTTTTGAGTGACACTCAAACTATCTCCTTGATAGTATAAATGGCATGTTGTGATTTGATTGCAGAAGCTTGGATTAGGAGATAGTTGGTTTGTGTATGAAGGAGAAACTGGGAACCATAGTACGAGAAAAACAGGCAAGTTGGAAAGGTCAAGAAAGAGTCCTGTTTGTTGTGTAAGGAAGAGTGTAAATATTTTAAACGGTAATACCAATGTTCAGGCATATGTGCACCGTGTAGCTTCTGACTCAGATAAACGACACGCGGCGTTTACGGTGGAAGGTTCCTATGCACGAAGAACGTGTAAGGTGTTGGATGAGAGCAAGAGAGCAGTAGCTGAACTCAAGAGAAAGGAGACCAATACAAAAGACGTGTCTTTTGGGATTGAAGTTTTTCAGTTAGTTGTTCATCCAGGGTTTGATCCTGGTTTTGCTATGGCACTTGTTTTAGTACTGGATCAGATGTTTACATAACACACATCATGGAGTAATAATATATTTATTTCCAATTTCGGTTTTTATGTATCTTGCATATCATTGAAGAGCATTTTAATTAATCAGCACAGATAGGAAGAAGAAACACAATTGAAATAGTCCTGTTTTTTTACGAGAAGGAATTGAACTTGGTATCCTAAAATTTTCAATTACTTGCGCTAGACCAAAGTGGTTGCAATGGACTGCTGTTTAAGAATGAAAATTGATTGTTATAATTCCATATAAGTAACCCACAAATAACCACAAGCATTACCAACAAGGGGTATAGATTGCACTAAAAATGTATTCTATCGTTGTGCCTTATTCCTATAAGCTGGCAATAGCAGATACAGTTCATAACAGACACGCACCCACAAAATCACAGAATAAGCAATGAATTATGCTGTTTTATACACCTGTGCTTTATCTTTTAATGTTACAACATTTGAATCATGTTTGCCCTTGGACAAGACATTGGCAACAAATTCATTGCGGTCACAACATAACAATAAATATATACAAAGAGCAGCCTTTTCAATAATCTAAACATTTGCTAATCACACAACAGCTCCTAGCTGCTATTGAGTCTACAGTCAATAATGGTTGATCAATCTGACTTGTCCCTTCCCCTTTTCCAATCCATCAATACTAATTTTCCGACATGATGTTGGCCATCATAAGCCTTATCCAAATCCCTTGAAGGTGGGGGCATCATCGTACAATGTTGCTGCTTGGTGATGCTCCCATTTGTACGTTTGTTTTCTACAACAGAGTCCCTAACTAGTGTACGGGGTAATGATCTACCTGATTTTGATGTGGGCCACGGACAGGCTCCTTTCTTTACATTATTGGAGTGACCGCTATTCTTATTCTCAACTGTGGAAAGCCTTGGCTTCTTTGAGGTCGTTATCTGCTCCACACTCCTAGCCATCATGTTCGATCCAACCAGTGAAACTGACGTTGAAGGTGCGTCTTCAAGTTTCTCATTCGATTTAAAATAGCAAGTTTTCATGGCCTTGTGTAAAGGTTTCCTTTGCCATCTTAAAATTCCATCTGAGCTCTGCCGAAGTGGATGAGTTTTAATTTCACAGAGAGTTTGTGCAGCAGCTAATACCGTTGGGCTACGGTCATCTGTTGCAAACACAAATGTTAAGCAGGAGGTATTGCTATAAAAGCAACTTCAGTAACCTATTTAGGTAAAATAAAACACCATGTACAGAAATATTCAAACAAGTGTCCAATTGCAAAAAATGTGTTTTACCCAATAACATCATACCATTTTCTTTAGTATCAGCTTGGCCTCCAAATTCTGCAATTTCAGGATAGATATCTGTTAGATGACTCCAGAAGGGAGAAAGTGAAGCGAGAGGGGGAGGGAGACGACTAAATAGAAAGTTACATCCTCAACCTTGACATGTGTCATCATATTAGTCCCTCTACACTAAAGAAACGGGAATAGGAGTTCTCAGTTTATATCTTTTGTCGGATATCCGAAATGGACTATGTTGTTGATGGAAAATAGGTTGATTCCTTTTAATTGTGTTTCTTTAGTATACGGGATAACTACTATGATCATGTGCGCCAAAGTTGGGAAGTTCACCCAAAGAAAAAGTAGATATAGAGTTCAAAATTTAGGAAGTTTAAGTTTTTATTACCTTTATTAACCTGAAAATCTTTAGAACATGTTACAGGAGACGAAGAATCCAATCGACGGAAAGGAAGATTAGCTAACAAAGATTGAAAAGCTTTGTTTTCTGAATTTCCAGATGAGGGAACAAGGCTCTGATCATAACTAAATGAATCGAAGTTTGTGAACGAACTGCGGTCAATATCTGTAGAACTGGCAATGAGACCTATCCTTGCCCATTTACCTTGGCACGTGCTTCTACTTGTTGATAACTTAGGCGTGTCAGAGCTAGTTCTACAATTGCCACCAAAAGCATGTGACCATGGGAAGGATGGCAAGCTTGGTCGACGAGATACCTGTTTGCCTGAACGTAGATCAGTACTATTCTTTGTACTAATCGAAAGTTTGGAGACATCAATCAGCAAAGACTCAAAATCTCGGAAGGGATGTAGTGCTATCCGTTCTAATACATCCGTAGGTTGACATAATGGAAAGTCAAGCGGACTAGCTGTACATTCTGTTTCGCTACAAGGATCCTGGATGTCAAGCACTAGTAAGTACAAAAACACATTAACAGTAACATTACATAGAGATCAATTGTCAGTAGAAGTAAATTAAATTAAGCATAAATGGCCAAGCACAAGCAGTAAGTTCCTTTTAGTGATCAAAGAAATCAAACATGATGGTGCAGCCTTCATGAGCAGTCCAATAAATTCAAATTTTATTTTACCAAAGCAGAAACTGAATGTATACATGAAACCATTCCATACTAACCTTCTGACATGAAGACGTATCTGTTGAGCTTGACTGCTCTTTATCCTCATTAGCAACGTTTTCTAATGCACAAACTGGACTAAATTGGCAAATGGACATTTTCTTGTTGGAGGAGTAATCCATCTCCATATTTTGAGACTGAACAGGTTTGGGGAACTGAATGATAGAGCAAGCCTTTCTAACTGAACTCAAAAAACTTTCATTGTTATTCGATGCTTTCTTTCCTTTATCTTTGCTTCTAGCAGGGCAGTCAAACGAGCCCTTAAGGAGCTCATCTAACGGGGGCTCATCCATGAGCTTTGTGATATCATGAAAATCATGTTTCAGACCATAAGAACCTAGCAAACAGTTCCAAAAAATCCACTGAAATTAATTTAAGCTACTCCACTCAGTAATTGCAGCAACAAATAAAAAAAAAAAACAAGCATTCAGGTAAATGATGTCAGCTTTAAACTCTTAAGAATCAATAAAACAAAAGAGCATGTTTGTTACTTGGAGTTGTAGCTTGATGATGGTATGAAAGATCAGAACACATTATTGGCATAATATCATATTTACGATGCCATTATTTTGATAATGCTCGGATAAAATGTAAGCTCAGATTAATACTGTAAATTATAATTAAACCAAAATAAATGACATTCTGAGGTTTAACAAGAGCAAACAACTAAACATAAATAACATAGTTCAAATGACACTGATTTCAAGATTCCTGGAAAATAGTAGAAGAAAGAATAACTTCAGGAGAAAACAAGGCATTACTGTAACAATATAGTGGTTAAAATGCATCTCTTAAAATCAATATAAACATGTTTGGTAGCTCTTAAGCTGGATAAGCACGTTATGGCTTTTTGACTGGGTAAGTTGGGAATTTTTTCAGTTAAAAAATTCCATAATACCATTTTCCCATCTCCTCTCTCATTCTGTTTCACCCCAACTGTCATCTTTCACCCTCTCACTGGTAAGTTGCAGCCCGTTGATGAGTTTTCATGAATATATATATATATATATATATATATATATATATATATATATATATATATATATATATATATATTATACAAGTTGTATAAAATTTTAAAAAATAGCTGCCATCCCATTCTTTGCTATCCCGCTATATCATTTTTCGGGTCAGCCGCTATCCAGGATTGATAACACTCCTATAAAGAAATCCCCAGATGTGTTTTGAACTTCCTTATATACTCTATTTTTGATTGTTCAAAAAAAAAAAACTTCCTTATATTTCAAAAAAGAAAAAAAAATTGACCTAGACAAGCAATAGTCAATTAGACAACTTTAGATAGGTTTTGCCCAAACATTAAATGGAATGACCTGAATCGTCAAATAGCTCGAATAATTACTGCTGTAAAGTACAAACTCATAAATCAGATAAAAAAGGGTTATAAGTCTGCGGCTATATACTAAATCATTCATTTCAATCACAGTATGATTGAAGCGGTTTATATAAATACGTGAATGAAAAGTTTATGAAGAAATAGAAGCTACCGGAGATTTGCAACAAAAGAGAACAATAGCCCTGATAATTACATTACATACCAAAAAAGGTGTTCCCTCCACTGGCAGAATTGAAGTTTGATGTAGCCATTTTCATAGAGGATGACTCGAGTTTAGCCTTTGAAGAAGGGACTTTAAAATTCTTTTTATCACCACGTTTGCTATTATTTCCCTTCTGCTTTGGTAATTGACCTTTCTCTGTTCCAAAAGAAAATCAAGGAAAAACAAGTTAGGAACATGTATACAGAAAGCCACAGATTGTTTATTAGAGTATAATAATAATACCTGGAGAAGAACACTTCAGATTATGTGATCCAAGCCTGTCGAAACTATCCTTTAACTCTTCAGTTCCATTAGGGTTCGTATAATCATCTAATTGGGGCATCCGCGGCCTTTTTGAACATGAACTGTTAGTCCTGTTAGATTTTGCTGATTTTCGTTGTAATGATACACCTTCCATTGTGGAAGTAATTAGAGCACAACTTTTTCCATCACCGCTGAGCTTATTTTTAGACAAATCTTCACCCTTGAGATGAGGAAACTGATTGGAACTCTTACATGGTTGAGTCTTCAGAAATTCATTGCAGGAGGAAAACTCGGCAGACGCTTTCATATTTGCAACATCTGGCACAACAACATTGATTGAATAAGATTATGAAATAATGATAATAAAACAAAAAGATGACGAATATCTCCGAAGTTAAGAAGACTGTCATTAGTTTGCTAAACCTCGTAAAATGGATAATTCAACCGCTGCGATATACATGAAACTAATAACCGTGGGTGGTACTCGAGGAATAGTCAAAACAGTCAAAGTCACGACTGTTTGAGAAAGTAAGCATCTCCACCACTACCCAATAACACTTGGCAGAGTTCTCACAGAATCGTAACACTTAACTAACACGGACACAAAAATGACACTAATATGGTGGACTGCCAGACACGCCTACGATCTGAAGGGTCGGTGCTAAATAGATACAACTGGCATAATAATAACAACTAGATTTGTCCGTATGAAACATACAGTTCAACCTTTAGTTAAATCTAACAGACAGATAATAATAATTTGGTGTCACTTCGACGCCGATAATAATTTGAGAAAATATAATAAACAAATATAACCGCATGTTTCGGTTTTCGGTTTCGCGTCAGCGTCAGCGTCGGACACGCCTTCAATTTGAAGTGTCAGTGTCTAATTCAACCTTTAGTTAAATCTAACATACAGATAGTGACAAAGGGGGTTAAAAACACTATCTTGACTACATTTGGATCAGTCGTGAATAGGTTCGTTTTCAGTTATGAACGTGCTGAAATCATGAATATCCCGGTCATAGACAGCAGAATAACACAAAAAATTATAAAAAAGGGAAATGACAATTACGAGGCCTAATTGATCACATCGAAAAATTTACATTCTTATAAAAACAAAGAAAATTATAAATTATTCAATTTTCATAAAGTTTGATAGTTTTGTCAATTAATCAGCAAAATAGCACATACAGAAGCTAATGACAGCGAGACTCAAAGTAATAGTAATTTAAAAATAAAAAAAAGATAAAATGAAAGAACAATATTAACATAGAAAAATGAAATTGGGGTAAAGATAAGAAGTAACGAACCATTTTGGATTAGAGAAGAGGAGTTAGAGAAGTGAATTGAATTGGAGTGTGAGGGTCTACCAAGACCCTCAGATCCCATGAATTTAGGTGATTGAGCCGCCGACACGTGAGAAGGATGAAAGTCAATTGAACAGAAGAGAAAACCTAAAGCCGTTTGTGTTTAGTAAAGAAAGTGAAGAAGAGTGTTTGGTAGAGATGAGATGAGAAAACATGGTGTTGCGTTGCGGCTGATGAAAATGTTTTAGGGCAAATTTAGGAGAAAGAAAAAAGATAGGTATATATAGTTTTCGGGAAATCATCTTATGTCTTCTCATATAGTCCGTCCGTTTCGAATATTCCGGTGCGTGAGCCCAATCTTACGTTTCTTTTTCATTTTTCATTTTTCATTTACACTCTCCCCTTTTTTCGGTGTATTCGTTTTAGGGTTGTTGCCACTTCCTTCACGTGCCTTTATCCATTTTCTTAGGGTTATATCCATTTCTATTGACTTTTTTCTTTCTTCTATCAACTAGACCATCGACCCGTGCTAACGCACGGGTCATATGGAAGGTAATATTTGACGGTAATAAGTAACAAAATAGTTTAGATGAATGTCATGATTGTCATATAGTATTTCATATATAATTGTCTGTGTGAGAAGACAGGAGTTGGGAGGTATACACCAACGTGTTTCAGTTACAGCCCTTGACTTTTGTTGATAATCATCGCAAATGAGACCACCAAAGGAAATTGCCTTTTTTGAAACATGAAAGGATCCAATTCAATTATTTATGTCTTTTTAGAATAAATAATATTTTAAGATCATAGTCCCTTTTTCGGTATAATGATCTTAAACATATATTCTTCTTCAATTCATGGAGAAGTTAGATGTTAGAATGGTCGTAACACCATATTTAGGAAATTGCCTTTTTTGAAACTTGAAAGGATCCAATATTGAAACTCAAATATTTTTCATTTTGTTTTTTTAATCATTATTAGAAACTCAGTCGTTAATTCAATAATGACCTATATGTAGACGTGAGGTGTGTATTTACCACTTGCAAAAAACAAATAAAAACAAACCCTATCATAAGAAAGCTATTCCATTATCCATTGATTTCCACGTATATTAACATTCAGTTCGAAATTTGTACATCAAATGCCTTTGATCGATAAAACTACGATTATAACTAACTAATAAGAAACTAACAATACATACATCTTAATAAAATAACTTCAACTAAAGTCAAGTTTTGCCACAATTACTTTACATGATAGGCCTAAGTCACTGTAATAATAATTTGATTTGGAAAATAGATTCTGAAACAAAATCTGGTAAAGCATAATATTTTTCTGTGACCGCACCTATAACTGTTTGATATGCAACTCAGGAGCATGTTTCCTTCAGCTTTGCATTGCACGTGATAGTTTGATATATTCATTTTACACCTCACAACAATTGATCGGCACAATTTATCCCAGAGACAGTTTGCATGCTATGATTTTCAACCATGGGTAAGCTATGACTCTGAAATCTAATTACAATCATCAAAATTCAATCTCATAGCTATGCCTCTTCCAACCCAAAACTGCCCCAGGAAAGCTCCCAACATAGACAGCAGCTGCCCAGACCAAAACAACAGCAGACATGCTGCGCAACAGACAGAAAACAGCACCAGCAGCTGCTGTTCTATCATGATAGCAGCACCAAAAACGGTACTCGAACCACCGCACAGCCGAAGCACTCTGAAACATCATAGGATAGCAGCAACATTACCTCAAAAGACACTCCCGGGGCGGGAGTCACCAACTCCACTCATAAAACAAACACGGCGGTACTTGCATTCTCGTCTACATACAAAAAAATTAAGAAGAATCAACTTGTAATAATAATTATATTAGAAGCACTGATTTTTGGATGATGGACTTTGAAATGAACTATAAATATGAGTGAAAATAAGACCTTAAGATTTGATTTAGGGTAAAAATACAAATAAATTTTTACAAAATAAAACTTTGAAATTTTTACATTATGTTGATCATAGAATTACTCTTATTCCTCTCTCTCTCCCTCATTCTCGACAATGTTAAGTACCTCAACTCAAAGATACTTCTATCTTTATTTACATTGTGTTTCTTTAACCATACTTTGTCAAATATTTCAAATATATCATGGAATTGTTACTGTCAAAGGCAACCAAGATCTTGGATATGTCACGGGGTAACAATACCAAAAGAATCACCAACAGCACCAGCCTTACCAACCTTATACTTGTTTCATGCCATACAACATACCTCTTGCATTTGATTTACGCCTTTAATTTTCAATGAACATGGGTCTTTCTTAATTAATTTCTTTTATCTCTTAGTCAAAGTAGCTACATTTTAACTTTGACACATAACAACTCTACTTCCTCTAAACATATACCTTGCATACTATATTATTTTATACTTAAATTTGATGCAGTTGCATATTCTTACCTTCAACACATAACATTTCATTGCTCTCCCAACTTTATCAATGTATGAGATTGTGGACGGTGAATTATCAAAATTTGTAACTGGTCTAGCATGAGGAACCATTGTCCTCAATGTTTCAGTGTCTACACACCCTCCCTGAAACTAAACCAAATAACAAACAAAAAATTACTAATAGTTTAAATTGCTTACAAAAACGGGTAAAGATCCTCTCCATTTGTAATTTGTTCCATTTGTTACAATTTGGAGAGAGATAGACACACAAAAATTAATGATGGTTGGATCCACTTAGTGATAGGACCCACCACTTATTTTTTTTTTGTCTATCTCTCTCCAAATTGCAACAAATGGAACAAATTACAAATGGAGAGGATCTTAACCCCCTACAAAAACAGCCATCACTGATTAACATTAAAAAAACATCAATAAAAACAAACACTAATTTAGCGTGTCCTTGTGTCTCTAAGAACACAACACAATTTCTCAAACCATTAACACACAAATGACCAACTATTTTTAGTAAATTTCATGAAGCTGATTGCACAAAAAAAGGAAAAATAAAAAATAGATCAATTACCATAGATTTACCACTTTCCAGATCTTATCGGCCAGTTTAGATAAATATTATCATCGATTTCTGCTAATACGCGCGAGCAGCGGGAAAAATAAGAGACACTAATTTACCACTCTGCTTTGAGCAATAACAGATACTGATACAAAATTGGGGGGGGGGGGGGGGGGGGGAGGGGGGGGAGGGGAATGGCTGCACCGTTCAATATCGACTTTAAAAGACATCAATAAGTGATATATATTAGTCAAATAACCTAGTGGCTAGAAAGTCATTAGACTATTTGACCAAAATAAAAAGAAATATGCAATATTAGTTATCTTGGTTTCAATTACAAACGATAAGACATGTGCTTTGCATGGGCTGAAAGTCTAGAAATAGAGTCTTCAATTCAAAGTGATGGCACGTTTTTTTGTGTAGAGGCAGTTTATGAAAAAATACAGCTTATGAAGATTCAATTTTTGTTAGTGAGTACTTACGAATTAACAAAAAAAGTTTTTACTTGCATAACCTATTTTCATAAGTTCGAAAATAAGCCAATCCAAAAAGGCCTAAAATAACTTGTTTTTCGATACTTCTAACTCAGAGGCTTTGATCTCATGCATATATGATTATGTCCTAACCTTAGAGGCTTTAATCTCATGCAACAACCATAACCTAGGTGTTTTAATCCACGTATATATTTTCACATACACCAAAAGCAAATACAATCATAAAATCAATAATATTTCACACAATAAAACTAAAGAGGCAATTTCAAATATTATAAATAGGCAGCAACAATCACACTTATAAAAAACTGCATGATTTCAAATTGAGAGAAATATAAACTAAGCAATCACAAATTGATTAATAGTTTTAAAACAAATATGGTTCATAAGCTTTTTTTTTTTTGATGCAATATGGTTCAGGAGCTTAATTCATGAGTTTTGAGAATAATTACCATTTATAAGTCAACCTTATATTTTTGACAAATATGTATCACTTGACACCTCAACAAAAACATAAAAACAGAGAGAGCATATATGTATAATTTTGAATCAGTACCCTGTCAGAGCCAAAAGAAACATCGAGATAGACACGTAGCTATTGCAAAGGAAAAGTACAACATATTTGTTCTCAAGTAAAGATCATCCATTGAGTGAAAAAATGAAAAGTGCAACATAGACATACCATAGGCATTTCGTTCAAAGCAAAAACATCATGATATGCATTTGAAGTTTTTAATATAGGCCTCCAAAACTCCAAAGTTGCAACATGGCAGTTCAAACAACATCAATATTCACACATATCAAACACATTTGCAATCCTCACAATAATTATTTGGGTTAATCCAAACTCAAAAGGTGGGATATTGCCATAAACACAACATATCTACCTTCATATAAATAAAGTTTAACTCCTCACTTCAAATGGCTTTTCCTATACATTATACAGTGACAAAAAAGAGTGAAAGTGCATAATAACTGATCCTAACCGGGATGTTGCAGATATTGCAAGACCGGCCTCTTCAAGTTCAATAGCATATGCTGCTGAAAACTGATCTTCCACATCAGATTCTGTCTCTGCTGCATAGGCATAATAAATAATGAGTCAATTTTTTATCTACAGAAGAAGATGAAGGTTAGAACCATATAAATAGTACTAAAGAATAATAACTAAAAATAGAAGCCTTTTTCCACACTATAAAAAAACCACACTCAATTGAAACATATATGATAATCTTACTAAACATTCTAAAGTGAAAATTGAAATAAGCCACGCATTATAGAGAAGAAATTTTTTACCCGAAATTTTCAAGAGATTTTGCTGAAAAGTAGAATTGAGACCATTTTCAATATCCACATAAATAATCGGACTCAGTGTTGGGTCAGTCAATGCCACAAATTCGATTACAGAAGCCGCCTTTTCTTGTAAACTGGGCGAAGAGGACTTTAAAACTCCATAAAGCGTGCAGTGAAAACCTAGTTCAGTATATCACTCCTGAATGTTTTATTGAAGAGAAAATAAGCCAATGTTAACTAAACTTTTAAGAGCAGTTATCACATGCTACTCAATCAAATATAATGCAGATCAATCTTGTAACTCTAAATAGATGAATTTTAACAGCAAAAAAACCTACACCCTTTCAGAAACTGTGGTTCATATCCTTTTAGCTAACCTTGGGTTTGTTTTCGATACGGCTTGTTTAATACTACTTAATTTCTTTGACCCATCATCTTTGGCTCCACCAAATGCCTTCTTAGATCCATTATCTGGTCCATCATAAAACTGAAAAGAATCAATGTACTTGACAATCAATCAGGAAAAAAATGAAAGTCTAAATAAGCGCACAATATGTGATACAAACCTTTAACTGCATCTCTTTATTGGGATCTAATATCTGAGCAAGTACGTTCAACGACTGTAGAATCACATCATACCATAATCAAAACCTTGTTAAGTTTTCCATTTTATATTTGAGATTTGCCAGAATTAGTTAACATATAAGAAACAATGAAATAATACATTTCCCGCAATAGCTCCAGCTATGTGTGAGCCTTTCAAAATACTAACTAAAGGAGCTAAACCACCCTCAGTTTCAATTAATCGGCAAACAACATTGCTGCATAAAGAAACCATAAAGCATGATTACAATTTACAAAATATGATTGCACACTCTAAAACCATTTAGCAATTCATAGCATAACAATGACCAAATCTTATCCCACTGTCAAAGCCATCCTTATTTCATTTTCAAAAACAACATCCGTATTGCGCAATGATTGGCTTCCCTCTATCTTCTTCTTTTCATTTATTTTTTCTATACTTTATAATAGAAAATACAAACTTACCATAGGGTCTACCTTTCACCATCTAGGTGATACTGGTGTACAATTTGATTTTCTTTCCTTGATTTGTAATATAAGAAATGTTAAATGATTAGATTTGCAACAGAGTGAAAGATAAAGGCATATAGCTAAAGATAAAGAAAACAGCAAATCTCAATGCCTTGTGAGAAAAACCAAATATTTCATTTTCAAAAACAACATCCGTATTACGCAATGATTGGCTTCCCTCTATCTTATTCTTTTCATTTATTTTTTCTATACTTTATAATAGAAAATACAAACTTACCATAGGGTCTACCTTTCACCATCTAGGTGATACTGGTGTACAATTTGATTTTCTTTCCTTGATTTGTAATATAAGAAATGTTAAATGATTAGATTTGCAACAGAGTGAAAGATAAAGGCATATAGCTAAAGATAAAGAAAACAGCAAATCTCAATGCCTTGTGAGAAAAACCAAATATACTTGGCTATCATATTTTCAATTTGTAAACACAGAGTAAAGAGGAAAGCACAATCATTAAAGGTTTGCATCAATCGACATATTGGTGAGTTTGAAAAGAAAAAAGACACATGATTATAAAGTATCAATCAATAATATACAATTGTAAAATTTATGTAAATATCAATTCACTTCCAAACAAACCAAATATATAATTGAATAACAAAGTTAGAAAAAAAATTACAGCAACAACATCATCATATAGATGTGGAATTAAAATCAAATATATAGTAGCATCTTCAATCCCTAATCAGAGATATCATAATCAAATTCAAACAAAGTTCTTAAATGACATAATTAAAAAGGGATTAAAAACATGTGATTGGAGGTTTTACGAGGGTGTGATTTCAAATTCCAAAACCAAAATTAATTAGTACCAACATAACAAATCACATAAAAATTCAAACTTTATTCAAAATAACTTACCAGAGGAAGTGCATCAATTGAAAATCTCAAGAACAAATCAAAATAAAATAAAAAACTAAATTGAAAAAAATCGTAAAACTGAAAGTTACCAGATCTGCCATCTTGTGAGACCTTCAATCGCTAATCATTCTTGATATTGAGACAGTGAATGCGACCATCCAAGGAAGTGATTCAGGTTCTAAAAGGTGTTTGATAACGTAGTTGTAAACATTGAAAGAGATAAGAGGTTTCAGACATGAGTTTTTGAAAATTGGTGAAAATGAGAGTGGACGACGGCGAGGGTAACGCCGTAACAGAGAGAATTGGTGAAGGGGAGTGATGAGATGAGAAAGACGACGGTAACATTTTGGGGTAAATGAGAGGAAGGAGGAGGAAGAAGATGATAGAAAAGGGTTCGGTGTTTTTTTTTCCTGAGGGGAGGGAGGAGTTTCAGTGTTGGAAAAGTGAGAAGGAGATAGCATGGTTCACTGCAATATGTGATTGGAACGATGGAAACGAATATGTTTGCAACAGAAAGAACAATAGGAGCTATTTAGGAGTGATTGTTGCTTGTAGGGGTAAAACAGTAATATTAAACATTAGGGTTAGGTTAAAATTAGGGCTAACATTTGCTTATGGGTTAACTTTTATATATAGATAGATAATATTTTTAGATTGCGTTTAGATTGAGGGTTTACAAAGGAAAGTGAGAGTGAGTTTACTTTTCCTTAATTTAAGGGTTTACTTTTCCGTAGTTTATTTAAAAAAGAAAAGTTAAACCCTTAATCCAAACATACTCTAAACAAATTTGATTTATATGATAAGAGTGTTAGTTAATTCAAAAATATATAAAAATTAGAAACAAAATGATTCTCTCTCCATCCTAAAAGTTGTTTCGAAATTACAAGTAAGTTTACAAGATTATCTTTATCTAATGGTATGGTGAAGAGAAATGAAAATAATTAGAACAATAAAGGGTAGTAAATAGTAAATTGTATAATAGAGCAATAAACATTAATATTTTAATAGTATTGCAAATCGACTTATAATTTTATACATTATTGGTATCATTAAAAAATATAATCAAAATTTGTTAGATACAGTTTAAAATACAGTTTAAAAGTCACACCTCAGAAATATTTATAGGTATATCTAACACAAAACCGTAATTATATAATTTAAAATCATAAAAAAAAAAAAAAGGAGATAGACGAAGACAAATCCAAGATTAGCTACTTTTTGTTCTCTTCAATTTACCTTTAACAATTCAATCATTTTTTCAAGTTTAAAGTTAAAATTACTAAAGGTAATCATAAAAAACTCAATTCATTCTCGTGAGTTTAACTCAGTTGGTATGGACAATGCATAATATATGCAAGATCCGGGTTCAAACCGCGGCCACCGTTAAAAAAAAACTCAATCCATTGAACAACATCGGTGTCAAAATCAAAATATAGTTCTATTTAAACATAGACTTTAAAAATACAAGGGAAAAAAAACGTTTTACATGAATTAGAGAATTTTGTTTTACATCAACTATGCTTGTTTTTACATGAATTGTGTACCTTTTTCTTTCCCAAAATTTTTGTTTTAGTCTCGAAATATTATTTCAACCATTAGTAACAGATGGCTAGCTTACTTATGAAGTTCAAGAGCACGATAACTACTGGTGATTGTTGTGGAAGATATTCAGAAAAATTCATCATTTCAATTGTGTATAGCATAATCGGTGAGATTTTGAGCCAAATATTTTATTCTCTTTCTACTATATTTCTTTCATATACGTGTATTTCATGTCGATTGTTATTTTGCTGGATAGTGTGTCGTTTTCTACTGACTATTGGTTATATAATGATACACACGAGAGACTTGTTTGGTACCTTGAGCCCTTTTCAAGCCACCCTGGTGTATTATTGTTGAATCCTATGCTAAACCTCTTTTTATCATCCATGCATTAATTCTTTCTTTGTTATTTTCGTGACTAAATCATTTCAAAAGTTTTTGAACCCTATAATGTTATATTTGTTTGACTTATTTGGAGTTAGATAGATTAGTGAAATATTTGTCATGATTTGAAATTAAGTTTGTAATTGTTCTTTAAAATTAGCAACGTCTTAAATTTGGGGTGGGGGGGTACTAGTGGACTTTTCTATGAATAGAGAAAAAAATGAAAATGTAGATGAAACATAAAAAAGTTTGGTCTCTTGAAGGAAAAAAAAACAGTTCTACTAGTACCCGTTTATTGTTTGGAACAATGTTAGCACCTCGTCATTTTTAGTTGTGACACAAAGCTAAAGGTTGCAGAAGAGTAAATAAATATTTCAATTAGGAAATCCTTACGAACTAACTCCAAATTGCTTGTTAGCTTACTTTTCTAAACATATCACATATTAATCTAAGCCATGTTATAACTTTCAAAATACCCATATATGTGTGTGTGGTAATGTTGACTTTAAATGAACGTTTAGAATTAGTTTAAATTCATAGCAAAATACAATTACATTACGACTTATGTGTGCAAATGTCTTATCTATCTCCACTGACTTTAGGAGATACATATGTGTATTTTGGAATTAAATGTGGTTGGAAGCATGAGTATATTCTCTAAGTCTGTTGTACTTGCATGAAAGTGGTAAGTTAGCCAAGTCTCTAAATGCAAAGAGGAACAATTTGAGTGTCATCTTCGGAAAGGTATGTTAAACTTCTGAAATTTATGTCAACTGTAACCTCTTGTTATTTTGTTGCTTGAGGACAACCAACGATTTAAGTGTGGGGTTGTGATGACAGAGTATCATATGTTACTTTAGCCTATGTTTTTAGTTATTTTCTTTGCATTTGAAGACAAATAAGAGGTCATCTAGGGGAGTTATACAGTGTTTGAGGAACATTCTGTATTGTTTTCATTCGAGTCGTTGTAATTCACTTTCATACCTAATCATGCAACTTCATAGGTGTTTTGAGTCTCTTTGTTGCTAAATTATGTCATTCGACAAAGCAAGACACCATATGAAGGATCAAGGTGACTTCGAGAAGGAAATTAGAACACCAAACATTTTACATCAAAAAGTCTCTCATAGAAAGAAGCGTAATAGGATGACCTCTATCATGAATCAAATGGAATCCAAATCAATGATGAAGACAATATTTATACAGTATTTACCTACTATTTCAAAGACATTTTCTCTTCTTTAAATACCGTGAATACGAATGAGATTATCCACACAATAAAGAACAGAGTCACTCATGATATGAAAAGCATTATTGAGAAAATATTCACAACTGAAGAGGTTCATACAACAATTAGCCAAAATGAATGGTCTTACTGCCCCCGGCCCTAATGGCCTCCCCATCATGTTTTATCACAGGTTATAGGAAATCATTGGTAACAATGTCACCATTTATATCCTAAATATTCGTAACGATTAGGGTGGTTATGGTATTTACAACCACATTCATATGTCTTATTTATAAAATTAAAAATATCTTTACATGTGTTCTTCTGGCCCAAGTAGGCCACAGAGGCAACAAAACAAGGATAGCTTATCATATTTGAAATGACTTGTGACTACCTTCCCGTTCGCTATGTCCGTCTTCTTTCCTCTTTTCACCGTGACTACCTTCCCATTCGCTATGTCCGTCTTCTTTCCTCTTTTCACCGTGACTATCTTCCCATTCGCCATGCCCATCTTCTTTCCAAGGGTTTTCAAACATCAACTTTAATTCGGATCCTCATGAGCATCCTCTAGAAATTGGATATTATTTTGTAACAACTCAACATATTCCCCAATGAATTTTCCTACAATACCGATTATTTTCTTATTATTATTTTGATTGGTAAACATAGACCATGAACCTCCGTTAAACACCATTCACATATCCATATAATGAAAGAACTAGAATACATTAACACCTTTATCGATTTCCTTAGTCGCAACATCCCTCCATGATTGCCAGATACTAACCATTCTTTCTTTCATCGCATGGTTCTTGATTGGTTTGTTCGAAAGGAACATACCAACCAAGCACATTGTGGGATCTGCCTGAACATCGTTGTTGGGAACATTATCGAAAGACAATATATCTTCTTCACTCAAATTGAGATCCTGTAAACTCGTCATTACGGACACACAAAAAACTTGCACCTCTCTCACTAATTGGAGACGAAGAAAAACTTATAAGTTTCGTCGCATCAAAGATAAGAAACCTTGACTCCCTCATAATATAAGAGAGAATGATTTGTTTAGATATATAATGTAGAGTTTCTTGCATGAACTCTCACCCAACACATCATTCTTACACACAACCATTAAACATATGACACATATTATTAACTTTAAAAAAAGTGTGATTTTAATTAAGGAAATGGAAACATAAATGATGGTGGGTGGTTCTTGTCGGTTAAAGAAAGTGAAAAAATGAGAGAGAAATGTTAAAAATAATGAGAAAAAATTCTGATATTAATTCTTTTTATTATTTTAATGAGGTGTTTGATTTTAATTGTTTGAGTGTAAGAATGATATGTTGGGTAAGAGTTCATCTAAGAATTTCTCTATAATGTATCCGTCCATTTTGCAAAAAAAAGAAACGAAAAAGATTTATGTATATATCCGATTCGGGTGAAAAGAAAGTTATATTATTTCCATTTTTACGGAGAATTTAATAATGTCTCGGTTAGATGATCCAAATTTCAAATTTAATACGCAAATCCACAAGTTTAAATTTGATTTTGAAAATGCTGATACAATAGAAAAATTTGTTACAAAAAGTTATTCTATCAAAAAGTTTTTTTCTCTCTCTTTTTTTACGTTAGTTACCCTAAGCTTGCAGAAATGACCGATATCCATCTTGAAAAGAAAAGTATAAAGCAAATAAAACAAAAACACTTTTAAAAGAATAATAATTAATTTTCTTATAAAAAGAATAATTATTAATGAATAATTAAGCCGTTTAAATTTGAAAACGGTCAACGGAAACCTTTTTTTTTTTTGAAACTTTTGCCGGCAGTAATAACGCAATCACATCATTGTGTTGTGACTTGTGATTATACACTCTCCGATCACAAATATAAGCAAAAATTTACTTTTTAGATTCATTCAATAAATGATGTATGTGGACTATTAAATAGACCACATACATAATTTATTGAATGAACCTAAAAAGTGAATTTTTGTTTATAGTTGTGACCGGAGGGTGTACACTTGTGTGATGTGTGATTCTTTTTTAACAAGTACTTGAATTTTTTTGTTGTGATTCTTTTTTAACAAGTACTTGAATTTTTTTGTTAGAGAAAGAACAAACACTTGATATGATGTTTCATACTCGCACTACCACAAATATAATATAATATTAATTAATTTTAAAATTTATTAAATAATTGATGTAAGTATTTTTTTTTAAAATCAAATATTTTCCGTGTGTGCAACTGTTGAGGTTAATAACTTAAGCTTGGTGAGATCTAAATAGGTGGAAAACTCTTGATAAGAGTTTTAATACCCAATACTGAATTCAAACTCAAACATTGATTAAGCTAGAAAAAACATGTGTCATTTTTTTTTTAAAGAAAAACATGTGTCATTTTATTTAAACACTAATACTAGATAATGCAAGTATTTTAAGACATTTAAATTAATAGTGATCGAGAGTAAATAAAGATTTTTTTGGCTAAAAATTAAAACCATTGAAGCACTCTTTGAAAGAAGGCGTGTAAGATTTTGAAATTGAAAACCATATCAACCCATTACACGTGCGAGGTTGAGGGTCCCACACCATCAACACTTAAAAATTTAAATTTTCAGAGTAGGATTTAATCCTTTTTTGACCAGATTTTATATTTATTTTTGGATAAAAAATTTGACCAGAAATTATCAGATAGTAGGAGTGAAGATTGAGTCAGAGTATGTAAAAGGAATTAAATAAAGTAAGGCATGATTTTTAATTTAGTAGATTTTTATGATTATTAAATTCTATATCCAACATTTTTTGTGACACACTAACACAAATTGAAGATGTATCATCAACTGGGCTAGGGTTCATAAAAACTCAGTCGTTTACAAGAAGGAGGGAAACGGCGGCTATAGCGAAACTCGCTAGTCGTTTTACTTTCTCTCTCTTCCTTTCCGTTTCGCGTTTCTCTCTCTTTCTCTAAACGTAACCGTTTTCTTTTTCTCTCTCTCTTTTTCTCTTGGAGATGGATGATACGGTGCTTGATGATATCATAAAGAAGCTTGTATCAGCGAAGAACGGAAGAACAACGAAGCAAGTTCATCTTACCGAGGCTGATATTCGTCAGCTTTGTACTTCTGCTAAGGAGATCTTTCTCAGTCAACCTAATCTTCTTGAACTTGAAGCTCCTATCAAAATTTGTGGTATCTTTCTTTTTTCTTTTCAATTAGCAATTATTATAATCTTGTTTCTTTGTGCTGATTATTATAATTCATTTTTACTCGTAATCTTCATTTTGTTAGAATTTATGTAATTGAATTGGTAGTGGCACGCAGTTCTGTTAATTTTAATTTTTAATTTTTAATTGGGGTCGGGTGATTTATTTATTTTTTTTTAATTAAAGCGGCACTAAGGGTAGTTGAACTCGTGAGCTCTTACTTCTGAACGCATAATTTCTATTAATAGATCATACACTTTTTTAATGAATGGCTAGGTTTTTGTTATGCTTCTTTCGACACTTCTTTGGTAGCTTGAGTTGAATTTGTTTTTGTGGTTTTTGATAGGATTGTTTGGTTTTCTTCAGACAATTAAGTGGTTTTCTGCACGAGATCATTTCAAATAAGTTTCTTGTTTAATTATTTGTGTTTCCACATTGCGGATGGGGGGTTATAATGCACTGAGGCTGTATGAGATAGAAGGAGCCAGTATCTCTTCCTGTTGAGATGGGAAACCCCTTGGTTGTCAATCAGTTTAGTTTGAAACCCCTGGTCGAGCTTCTTTCTTCTGTGAATTCCCGGTTTAGGTGGTATCTGGGCCCCTTACGTCAGGAACATACTGCCTTGTGGTGTGTTTTTGGGTTTATCTCAAATTTTTGGCCTGTTAACATTTTAAAAGCCCACTTATCTAACGTGGCAACTCATAAATTTTAATTTTAGGGATGCAGTGGTATTTAGTGCATGTTTGATTTGACGTTTGGAAAGTCCCAGATCATGGTTTGGGCAAAAGCTTGTCTCTTTTAGCTTTTGCACATACTGTGGTTTTGGAGTTCCGAATGCCAAAACCAAACACACTCTTACTTTAGAGCATGTTATCAACTTATCATCAGGTTTTCTTACCTAAATCTTTTCCATTTTGTTAAAAATATGAATGTTACCCTTGACACCTTGAGTATCTGGTTTACGGAATTAAATATTCCCTTCCCCCCTAGTTTGATTGCCTTGTCTCATTATGTTGTGTGTGTATCTTCCTTCAGGTCCTATTTTGCTTTTGACCACTGTCATCTGTAAGTGTTAAACTGGTTTAAACAATTTGTTTGCAGGAGATGTCCATGGCCAGTTTTCAGACCTTTTAAGGCTGTTCGAATACGGGGGATACCCACCTGAAGCAAATTACTTATTTCTTGGAGATTATGTTGATCGTGGTAAGCAGAGCATAGAGACAATATGCTTGCTCCTTGCATATAAAATCAAATACAAGGAGAACTTCTTTCTTCTCAGGGGCAACCATGAATGCGCCTCCATCAATCGTATTTATGGTTTCTACGATGAGTGCAAGAGGAGGTATAATGTTCGTCTCTGGAAGACGTTTACTGATTGCTTTAATTGTTTACCGGTTGCTGCTCTAGTAGATGAGAAGATCCTTTGCATGCATGGGGGACTTTCTCCTGAACTTAAAAACTTGGATCAGATACGGAATATTGCTCGCCCTATTGATGTGCCAGATCATGGCCTTCTCTGCGACCTTCTGTGGGCTGATCCTGATAAAGATCTTGAGGGATGGGGAGAAAATGATCGAGGTGTTTCATTTACATTTGGGGCTGACAAGGTTGTTGAGTTTCTTGAGCATCATGATCTTGATCTGATATGTAGAGCTCACCAGGTAATGAACCCTGTAGCTTGGTTGATTTCAATGATTTTATTCTTGATTGACCAATGCCATCCTTGGCTATAATTTATAAATAGTACCGTCTGTATATACAATAAGTTTGAAATTTACTGATTATTGCTCAAATTGTTTTAAAAAAATAAGCACATGCTTTGAGCAGAGGTATTTATAATGATAATTGAGCGGTGAGACTTGAAGGAATAAGAGAAAGACTACATGAGTAAAGGATATGACAAAGTTGGGTTTTAAGACAGACAAATTAGTTACTATTGTAAAGTCTTGTTAATTTATGATTTTTAATGCACAACACGACTGAATATGGTTTTCTGGCGGCTTCCCCTTTCCTTTGTGCTTAACACTAACTTCAACACCTCATAAATATGGGATCATTCTTATTTATGTTCAATTGACGATCCTTTGTTTAACTACCTCTTTTTTTTTTTTTTAATTGCGGATGTCTTTGTATACTGTATTATATATTTGTCTGTGTGCTGGTGTATTGGGATTTTGCTTCGCTTAGGGGTCTTAATTCTTTTTAATAAACCAGTAAATCTGATCTGATGTTTCCTTTTAATATTTTGGGGGCTGCGTCTCAGGTTGTAGAAGATGGATATGAGTTTTTTGCCAAACGTAAGCTGGTGACTGTATTCTCTGCACCAAATTACTGTGGTGAGTTTGATAATGCCGGTGCTATGATGAGTGTGGATGACTCATTGACATGCTCTTTCCAGATACTGAAGTCTTCCGATAAGAAGGGCAAAGTTGGATTTGGCAATAACTCATCAAGACCTGGAACTCCACCTCATAAGGTAAAAATATAATGATTGTTATGCATGTACTTGTTCGTTAAAACACACGTGATTCTATGTATATGTGTATGGGTGTCTATGTATTGCATGTTTAAATGCATGTCATAAACTTGAATTATAATTAAAGAAGTCAGAAGTTTCATAACTTCAACTAGAAAATATGAAGTTTCATGTCACTTAAGTTGGTTATTGAACATATGATGATATGCCTGATTTTGTGTATAGATTTATATATCATTTTAAGCACTAAGACATTATTTGATTCTATGTATATGTGCATGGGGGTCTATGTATTGCATGTTTAAATGCATAATATAAACTTGAGTTATAACCAAAGAATTCAGAAGTTTCATAACTTCAACTAGTATTAGCAAATATGAAGTTTCATGTCACTTAAGTTGGTTATTGAACACATGATGATATGCCGATTTTGTGTAGATTTATATATCATATTAAGCATCAAGACATCAAAGAAGTCAGAAGTTTCATAACTTCTACTGGTATTGTCGTATTGAACATATAATGATATACCTGATTTTGTGTAGATTTATGTATCATTTTAAGTACTAATACATGATACAGATAATTCGTTCGAAGTGCATTGCTTTAGAGAAACATCTTGGGTGAAATCCTATGCTGTTACCAAGTTAAGACAAGTTTAAAAACTATTAATGGTTTTCCCATCAAAATTAAAGTGTCCAAAAAGAGATTCAACGTTCGCGGGCATTAGCCATAGACACAATTCACCATTTTCTTGTGGTTTCTAGGGGTATATAAGTGAGAAATGGCTATGCTCTTTGGGGCAATTCTATCTCCCCCTCCCCACCCAAAAAAAAAAAAGCTTCCTGTGGGAGAAGTGACCCCGGCCCTTATGTATACGGGTCGACTAAAATTTTTAGGACTTCATTTATTTACTTTGTAAAATTACTTTAACTGTTTGTTTATAAAAGCATGAGAAAATTGACTTGCTACTTTCTTTTGATTGAATCACATGCTGCATATCTTTTGTGATATTTAATGAGTTCTGGCCATATACCTGTTATTCCAGGGTGGGAAGAATTAATTAACATACTCGAGCTATGTAACTATAAGGTCAGTGAGCTGGATGATGGCTTTCATTCTCCACATAGGTTAAAGGTTTATATTTCTGCCACCTGGCATGGTTGATGATTCACAAGATGTTTACATTTTCCCTGCCTTCCTTTGCAACGATAACTGAAGACAGTATGGCAGGGACATGGCACTTATTATTGTGCGACTTCGATTGACCCCCTATCCTTGTTTCTTTCTTTCTTTCTTATTTTTTTTTTTAGTTTCTTTTCTTCTTATTATTGATGTACAATGGAAATTCAAACTCCATAAGGGGTAATCTTGTTATGGTGTTGCGAAAATTTTAATATAAGATTGCTTCGACTTTACACCGAGTGTGACAGCCTATGGCGAGTAGGAAAAATATGACGGTTAAACACTAACTTGAATGAGTTTATTTAGTCTTCTAATCGTTATAGAGAAAAAGTCATGTAATTCAGAGTTTTCTCTTGACTCAAATGAATCATATTTCAGTTGGAGATTGAACTAGGCTGTTTTTAAGAGCAGTGCTATTTAAAGGGAAAGAATTGTTCCCGAAAGCTTCACAATTTTTTTTAGACCAATCAAGTCTTGTTACTGTCCGGAATTCATGCAGGCGGTGGGGTTAATTTTTCAAAACATTCAACAAACGTAGTGGAACTTTTGCTCGCGATGCCACTCGTGAAATGGGTTTTCGCTGTGTTAAGCATTAGCCTATTTTTAATCAAATCGGTCTTAAACCATTCTAGACCAACAAACCACTCGATTTCCATGGGTTTGTATTGACTTATAATTTAAGTCTAAATATTAGCATAACTTACTCGTGATCGTTTCACGAGAGAGCTGCACGTTCTTGAATTTCTTACACGATTTAATGTATTTGTCAATTCTTCAATGGTTGGGTGAATTTTCGTTATTTTGCTTTGTTTGATATTTATTCTTGAAACTACACTAACATCGTTAAATATTATAGCTACTTTAATCATTTTAGTGCCTCCATTTACCGGAAAATTTTCGATTGAGAAAATACTGTTGAACATTATTGTTGCCAGCTCCAAAATCCTAATAATATTTACCTTTTAAAATGTATTTTAATTACAAAATATACATTTTTTTTATTTAGAAGTAAATTCACACTACTTTGTTTGTATAAAGTAAGTGGGCAAATTAATAAGTCATGTCTCATTGCTCCCTCAATTTGGTCCATAGAAAATTAAAGTCAATAAGATAATGCTTTTATGGAGAGTCATAAAGCTACTTAAGATCATATGGCTAATATGGGTCATGGTGCATCTTTCACTTGGAGCTTAGTAGATAATGTTTCTCCCCTGCTTGTTCTTGTAAAAAAAATGACTTGGGTACGGGTGTAGTTTTGAGTGTACTGACTGTATCTTTTGGTGTAATTGGTTATTCCTTACCTTGGGATCAAATTGATTACTGGGTAGTAAAAATTGTAACAGGTGTACCCGACGTTATTCCTGTAATAGGGTCGTCGGTGGTGGAGTTATTGTGCGGAAGCGTCAGTGTGGGACAATCTACCTTGACTCGTTTTTATAGTTTACATATTTTTGTATTACCTCCTCTTACTGCTGTATTCATGTTAAAGCACTTTCCAATAATACGTAAACAAGACGTGTCCATTCCTTTATAGAGAATATGAATCATAAATATTTGTAATCAATCATTTTGGGTGGATTAATAGCATTTCATTGCTACAAATATGCAATATTATAATACTACCTCCGTCCCTAATTATAAGACCCTTTTGAAAAAATAACGCATATTAAGAAAATTGATAAGTGTAATAAATTTGTTAGTAATTAGTATTGTTTTTACAATTTTATCCTTTAAAAGAGACAGTTAGCTTATGTTTTCAATGTAATATTTAATGTTGATTGAAGAAAAAGATATAAATAAATAGGGGTATGTTGGTAAAGAATTAATTAATGTACTTGGAAATACCAAAATGGTCTTATAAAAAGAGACAAAAAAATTTCTCAAAAGGGTCCTATAATTAGGGACGGAGGTAGTAATAATAATCCTTTATTTATTAATCCTTTATATCTAATCCTAGCAAACATGCTTACCCTAAACCTACTTTTTTGGCTCCAATCTATCCAGACCGTTAGATCATTGTAATTAGGGACGGTTAGCATATCAGCCGTTGATCAAATCTCACTCCTTGAAAATTGATTCACGTGCATATCAGGCCTTTCTCTTCCCTTCAAGCATGTATTTTCCAAGGCAGACTTATGTTCACCGTCCCCTCTCTCTCTCTCTCTCTCCCTCTCTCTCTCTCTCTCTCTCTCTCAATTTACCGTCTCTTCCTCTTCCTCTTTCATTGGCAACATACATACAATTTCCCACTAAAAAAATCGTGAACTGCAGCTTCCCTTCTTCTTCTTCAAAAAATTCTTCATCCTTCTCTGCTGTCATTTTTTTCCCTTCTCAATTTCCCAATTCACCTTTCCTTCCCATCTACTCTCTCTGAACCCAAATGCACCCTTCATCCCCCAAACCGCCATCGTTTCCAAACCTTCTCCAGTCAATCTCCAGAAACTTCTTCAGCTGGCAGTAAGTACCCTTATATTCTTTTTTTTATTTTACTTATCTCATTGATATGTTGTTTCTTCTCTCCGCCTTCTCTCCCTCGCCGCCTCTCTGTTTTCGTCGCGTCATTCGACATCTGTGAAAATATTGTTGTTTAGGGTTTTTGTTTAAAAAGGTTGTCGATGTTGTTTTGGAGAAGAGTGTGAGGCAGAGAGAACAAATACAGAGGCAAGAGAGGGTGAGGATGGTGGTGGTGACAGTGAGATGAGATGGTGATAGATGACGTTAACGATGTTCAGATCTGAGAGCTAGGTAGTGGTGGTGGTGGTAGTGGCGGTGGTGTGATTTGAGGTGAGGATGGTAGTGGCGGAGGTTGGAGAGGAGTTAATCGGAGAAGAATGTGGCAGAGGGAGGTCTAATGTTCCTCTCCTATCTCCTCATTTTCTTTTTCATTTCTTATGACAAACGCTTATGATTTCTATTGAATATTTAGGGTAGGCATGTTTATCTTATTTCTCTTAAGAAATGTCCAATTATACCGAATGCTTTTAGAATGTTTTGTTCAATTTGAAAATTATGTGAAATGCAGTGGTATCTACATGAGTTTAGTTCTTAACATGAGACTCTATTGTTACAATTTATATCCTTGATGTACAACTATATTATTATTGGTTCAGAACTTCTATTCTATATACACATTTGACTTGGTCTAAAATTAAGTTAAAGAGAAAAGGGATCGATTGAATCCTTTGTTTATGTAACTTATCTCGGTCAAGTTTTGTTTGGTGATGATTGTGTTGATACCTGATCATGAATCTTGGTTCAAGATGAGACATGTCTAAGTTTTTAGCTTGAAAGCATTGAGACTGAGTTGTAGGAGTCCTGTGCCAGATTATTTAGGATAAAAGATATTACTGCCACATGTTTTCTCAACCAATTGATCTAAACCTTTGAAGTTTCATAAATAGCGAACATAAATTTTCACCTATTGTTTGTAATCATCTATATCTTAACTGCTCAAAACTAGATACCTGTTTTGCTTTTTTATAGATACTAGATAACTTTTGTTTGGAGGAAAATGTCTTTCCACTAGGCCAATCGATAGCTTTTTAATATTTGTTGTTACCGATAAGGTCCTTTGGCAATTGTTTAGAATGCACACATAATGCAACCTGATATTAATTGCATTTAATATTTTATTTGACTTTGGATTGCCGAGAGCACTTGAATAAAGGAATAACAACTATGCATTTGAGATTGTACAGATCAATGATATCAGTAGATGTTCTCAATGTAAGCCAACTGACATTTTCTTTCAAGTATTCTTTCCCTACTCATTGTTAAATGTGCCTAAAAACTTTTTTGGTGTATGTTTATGTTTTAAAACATTATAACCTAAGCGACAAACTCAACAATGCTTTGTCTCATTTGTGTTGATTGAGTCCAAGACATGACTGCATAACAGGCTGCTGCGAAAAATGTGATTCATGAAACACAATACCAACAGAACAAAATATACGAAATTATGAAGCTTTTATCAATTGTTATGGCGTTCAACCGTGAAAAGATGTTGCATCTACTTTGCTTAATTTAAAAGGTTTTTCTCTTTTGCTGAATATCATTGTGTCTTAGTCCATAAATTAGATTATATCTTTTATTTCAGCACTATAGAGATGGTGCTTATGCGTAAGCAAATTTAATTAGTTTTATCAGGAATAGCAACTATGCAATTAAGATGTTCTGTAACTGCTTAGTTTCTGCAGGGATGTTGATTTTCTATTTTTAGTTTTTAGATGGGGTGTGCGGTGTCTGTTGTTTCTGTTTTTCTGTGCTGGTAGTTGTATATTTCAGCCTCAATTGTGTTCAGTTGCGGCTTCTGCTGTTTGTTTTTGCAATTTACGGTGTTGTATAGCATATTTTCTTAATATATGTTTGATTGTAATGTAAATTTGCTAGCCAAAGACTATCATTATTGATTTCAAATTGGGAATTTTGACTCTATACCAGCCTGCGGTGACGGTTTTTGCGGTGGTGATTGCTTGCAGATGCTCGAGTCCTGATATGGAGTGAGTTGTTTCCATTTTCTTCCATGAACTTATTTATATTTAATCATCTGTTTATGTTTTTAGCTTTAATTACTTCTACTTTTACATGTTTGATTGAATGCCTCTTTGAATTTCACTTTCAACACTCCTGTCCTTTTTGTGTTACAACTGTGTGTTTTAGAATTTAGATATAGGAATTGAAATTATCTCTGTTCCTGTTACATTCTTCAATGCCAAAATATGTGTTTTAGTAATAGTTTCCTCATCCTGACATAAGACTATGCAACCCCATACTTGAAATTGTCTTGAACCGTTCTTTAAGAATTTGATGCATTTTAGTTTGCATATTTTATAACGTGTTTGCTATACGAACGAACCTGTTGAAACTATGAACATAAAATATTGAATTTGACATCTCCAATGTAAGTGATATTGCCTTATTGTGAGAATTTTATGATTTTAGTGCATGATCCTTCATTTATATTTTAACAAATAATATCACCAAACTTGCATTCTTCATCAGTAATTTGTTGTATAATTTATTATATTATGAATCACTTACTTTTATGACACAAAACAGGTACTTGGAGACAAGTATAATCAGACATAGATTGTTGATTGCTTATCTTCAAATGTTCTTAAAATGAAAATCAATGGGTGCCAAAGTTAACATGCTTCTTTTGGTTTTTGTACTCTTAAGTGTTATCTAATCTACTTATGATAACTTAGACCTTAAATTAGAAAATCTATCTATATGGATACGTGTGTAAGTATTGTGTGGAGATATGGATTCATTTAGGTCCAATCCTCTTTGCTTATCATTTAGACTGTCACTGTATGAAGATGTTGATTGCTCATCTATTATTAAAGCCTATGGTTTGCTTTTTTTCTTTCTTTCAATGTTTACTTTGTTAGTTCATGTGAAATTAACTACAACCAAACAGAACTTACCTGTGAGATCGGTTTCAAGCTCTAGGAATCTATCTTTTATACTATGTATTTTTACATGGAAAGCTATATTTGGCCACAATTTTCATTCATACTATTAATGGTGTAGGATCACAAGATACACCACATTGGAAAATGCATATTGTTGATTAGTAGTATTAAGGATCTTTAGTTTTATCTACAAAACCATATAAGCTCATTTAGTAGTTGTTTTCTTTGATGTTGCTGAGAAAATATCAGCTATAAGTTAACAAGAGCCATTTTGCAGAGCCTGATCAGTGCACATGCAGAACTAAGTAAAAGTTATCAAAAGCTATATACACAATGAAAGGCCACACAATTAATCAAGCATTGTTGCGGCTAATATTTTTCAAAATGCATTATTACGAGTCAATGAATTAAATGCGTTGTTGTTCTTAGTTTAATAAACCATCAATCTAGGATTCAACCTTAATGCTTGGGTAGTTACATTATTTCATATATTAGTCATTCATTCATTTCTCCTTTATTTCATAGTTATAATAAATCATAGTATATATTTATTCAGAAGTGCTATATTATTTATTATCTATGCATTTCAACCAAGTGATCAAACATTTCATAACAAGGATCCTATGATATCATTTAGTGGGAGAAAACTTGAGGAATGAAAACTAATAGATTGTAGAATGAAAATTATGTTCCACTATTTGATTTAGATTCAGTTCATTCTTTTGTCAATTAGTTTTCTTTTATATTATGAGAAAAATTCCATTATTTTATATGTTTTTCTTTGCTTTTATTTAGCATCAACACTTATCCAACATTTTTGTCATACAGAAAACGCCTCAACTCTACATAAATTGGCAAGAGATGAAGCAACTTGACAGCTATAAAGAACAAGGAATATAACTTTCTACTTCAATACAAATCGTATCGATTGCAACCAAACACACTTACAAGCTTCACCTAAAGGTAATTAAAGAATAATTATCAATCAATTCTCTTTATTTCTTCATCAAACATCAATGTCAGTGACATTAGGAATATGATGACTTTATTTTTACATTTGGTTAATAAGCATATGACTGTTGAAGACTTTACAGTGGTGTTCACCTTGGATAATTGTGGCAGATGGCGACATTCTCCATGCTTGGGCAATAAACTGATATAAAGATTACAAATGACATTCTTCTGCTTGATATAAAACACTTACGATGTAAAGGTATGTATTGTAGAGATCATATTGGTTGTGAAGCAAAAGTAGGTATCACAAGAGCACAATGAATGCTAACCACACGTTGTGAGTAATTCATTACAGAACATGTAGATTGGACTGACAACGTTGGTGTAGGTGTTAATTGATTCTGAAAAATTAATTGTCATAGATGTATAATATTCAATTTTCTTTGTCCCCTTTGTGAATTTTATATTTTAGATAAGATAAGAGTAAGTTTTCCATCTACCCCAAAATGAATTTTATTGTTTGCACCCTTAGTTGGGATGTATAAAAAAGATTTGAACTCATTTAATGTCCCACTTTTGCATTTATATTTCTAAACATAAAGTAATGAGGAAATGGAGAGACTTAAATGGTGGACATGATCCTAACCCATGTAAAATGCAGTTCAAGGTTGACTGAGATGAACATTATTCAAGATTTAACCTAATAATGGATTTTATAACTTCAGATTATGACCTACATATCAATCATCTATCATTAAAGTTGTGGTGCAAGTGATTGTTGCTTATAAAGAATGTTACTGCTGATTAGCTAAGAATGTTATTAATTGCTGGTGAAACATCAATTGCAGAATGGTAGAGTGACAACAGGTTATGGTATGTTACGAAATAAGAACCGCATTAGTTTACTCACTGAGACTTTGGTGAATAGGGAGATTGTCCTTTTTTGTAGTAAATAATGGCTATACAAGCCTGATCCTGTTTTTGTTATATTTTGGAGCTGATGGAACTGAATTGGAACAAAAGTATGATATGATGTACACTGATGGCTGCGATCATATTTTATTTTTTCATCCATTTTAAATTATGTCATAATAACAACATTAAGTTAACCAATTTGAAGTACATTACAACGTATCGAGTGTATCACACGTTTCGCTAATGATATTTGACATCCAAATATGAATAGCAAGTAACGTCTTTAGCTATTTATGGCCCGTGCGGCTGCACGGGTAGACGAGCTAGTTTTGTTAAGTCTGCAACAACGTAACCTAATTTTTTCCCTCCACTAATCCCTTATTAAGTTTGCAACAACTCTATCCTAAAATTTTGGCTTAAATTTGCATCATATATGTTTTTCATTTCTCTCTCTAATAACCGTGAATATTTTTCAAAGCAAAAATTTAATAGATATCTTAATCCTTATCCTTATTATTTATTAATTTTATTAGGTCTGCAGCAACTTAACCTATTGTTTCTGTAGATTATTTATATTTTTTTTTGACAAGTTGTTGTACGCTTATTTAATACGTTTACAAACAGAATACCCTAATTTCCATGCAAACTCGGCTACCCTAAATAATTTGTTAGGAACCATGAATTGCATTAATTTTTGATGTTTAACTATAAAAGTAATAAATAAAATTGACCCGTGCAACAATATAATTTTGTATTCTTTTTTATCTTTTATCTTTATAATTATTTTTATTATCATTTGATTGTAATATTGTATCTGTAATAATCTAATTTGCGTTTATTGGTCGACCCATGATCTTACGGGTTAAAGATTATTTATTGGTCTCTATTATAGTCGAGAAGACCCGTGCGTCTCACGGGGTCAAAAATCTAGTAATAATAATAAGAATAAAGATTTTGCCGGCAGCGGAAGTTTCTTCCCCCATTAAGTCATGTAGTTTTCTTTGGGTTATACCATTATTTTTAAATAAAGTCAATAAGAAGTCAATAAAGGTTAATATCCGCGACAAAGAAGGTAATATATTCTGTCAATTCAATTAATAATCTAGATATACATATTTCATCGGTCTAAATTTTAACGACTCAATTATTTTATTTTCGTAGAAGAAGTAGTAAGCATCATTGAAACTCATCCATACAATTATAAAGTCTTTGGTTCAACCTTACACAAATGTGTTCAACATAATAATTTTGTCATTGTCGGTTGAACTAAGCTATATGAACCCCTAAGGAGTCGTTTCCATTATATATTTATGTTTCCATTCAATTTTTAATACATTATTAAATGATCATTGACCACCAATATTGACCCACATTAAAGCATTCAATTTTTTGTTTTAATTTTTTTTAGTTTTGACCATATTATTAACATATTTAAATTAATTCCTCTAAAAAAAATATTTAAATTAATTTAAGTATGCTGTTTTTTTTACATTTTTTTATTTATAGAATTAATCAATATTATCAAAAAGTTAATTTACAAATAAAATATTTATATCACATTCAATGTATTTGTATTTTGATTTTAATTGATTCATATATAGGATTAAAAAATATAAATGGATGGATTAAATACATCCATATTTTTAAATGGATGGATTAATTGAATCCACTCCATTAGCAAAGTTATCAATTTTAATACATTATTAAATGATCATTGACCACCAATGTTGACCCACATTAAAACATTCAATTTGTTATTTTGAAATAAAATAAAACACCATTTAAAAATGGCCACCTAACCCTCCTAGCACCACCTCAATTTGCTATATATACAAACATTTTGTAACCCTATTTTATAATCCACAATAAGCTTGTCATAGCTGCTGCAAGTATGCGCACAAACCCTTTCTAAATCCTCAGCACTGCTGGTTACAACAGCCGCTCCTTAATCACTTTTTGCAAAGATTCAAGTTAGACAAATGGATGCCGCAGGTATATACATACATTTTCACTTATGATTCCATACTTTTTATTTATTTGTTTGTTGAGTTTATTATTTTTATTTCTTTTAATCTCTATTATCTCTCCACCTATAGGGAACACTTTGATGCGCAACACGTTGAAGATGTTTTTTATTTCTTCGTCATCATCGTCTACCTTGTGTTTTATTTGGTCAATTACAAGTTATATCTTTTTTATTATGTTTCAACGAGTGTGATTTCTTTGATTAAAAACCCAAATGGACAACATGCTAGGCCGTTGATGAAGGAGACCAAATATAATCAGGTCGAATTTGCAATGGAGGTCGAATTTATAATGATGTTGTCTTTGTCATGGCTAATTCAAACTTGGCTGAAGAGAAAGCTAGAAGGTTTGTTTGGCGAAATAGAACATTGAAGCTACTCCATATCTGAAGCTACATGATGTGATTGCTGATTTGTATGATGAATATGGAGTTGGAGATGAAGTTGGAGATGGAGATCAAATGGAAGTTTCTGATTAAATTTGAAAGATTTTCTAGATTAAATACCTAGAATTTGACTATTATCGATGTTTATTTGGTACGAGCATGGGTAGTCATTAACTAAGAATTAAATGTAATTTTTTTTAATCCCTTACTTCTCTTGGGTTTGAACTTCGGACCTTGCATATATTATGCATTTATCCCTTCTCATGAATCTCATGATTTTTAAACTCTTCTTATTTCAATTTGATTTCATGATTGAAAAAAATTGTTATTTTTTTAGAGAAAAAATAATAAATTACGCTTTACCTATTTCTTAAAATACTACAAAGAATAATTTATAAAGTTGGTGAATTTTGTTTGAACTATGTGATTGCCCTCTGGTGTATGCTTTTACCCACAATTGACAATGTTTTTGAATTGGTTGCCTCTCTTAACGAGAAAGATTGTATATGTATATAATAATTAAGGGTAATGCTCAATTTTACCAAAGACAACGAAAGGCACGACTTCATATGCTCCTTTGATTTACACCGGCACCCGGCCGTGATTTCTGCCAAAGATGGTGGACTTTATAACTTTTTATTTTATTAAAACAGTGCATAGTTATATACTCTTGATTGAAATAACTACTAAGGATATTCTCTTGTGTTGAGTTCAATTTTTTTTTAATCAGCAGAATATAATTAACGGATAGCATGTACAAGACGTATACAATCCCTAAGCCATCTTTCTTTTTTGAAGAATACAATCCCTAAGCCATCTGATGAATACAAAATAACATACGTCGTATATAGGCAGGACACCATGAAACCCACACAGCGAGTGAATGGCCTCGGCTAAACTGCCAAAAACAAACACAACAACCAACACAAAATAACCCCTAAGCCAACTAATATCAAAACTGACAAAAACAGTCGCAACATAACAGGGCTGAAACAATAGCATAACAACATCAATGAGCTGCAAAAAAAACAGTGCTGGAACTAACCAAAAACCTCAGGGCAGGTTATTATGTAATGTTTGCATTTGATGGGAATTTCATAAGAGTTAGGATGGTCATTTGGAGGCTCTTATTCGTATGATTTAATGTTGATATGCAAAAAGGTTCCTGAGTACCACATTTTCATCTATAACAAATATTTCATTCTATTTTTGCTTTTAAAAATGTGTTATGATTCTAATCTATTGCATAGTAGATATTTATGCATTCTATTTCTAAATATCATTTTACTCTTGTTTGTTTTTCTTATGTTTTCATCTGAAAACTAAGAAAGGAATTATTCATTCAAATAGGCTGACCCTAAGACTTGGAAAGGGAATACGATTGTGGTTTGGAGTTTAATATTAGGTAAATTTTTATATTCTTGTTCTTAGGCAAGTCTAATATTTCTTTCATTCATTGCATTGAATTCAATGAACAGTTGTGTTTAAAGCCTCTCACAACAAGAGTTGAAGTCAAAGGAAAATCAAATCTATCAATATGTACCCTCATGGGTGATTGAAGGATTAGTTTGTGCAGGTAAATTCTTACCACAATTAATTGATATGATTTTCATGCATAAAAGATGGAAGAAAAGTTAACTACATATTGAATGATTTTCATGTTTTTGGTAGATCACAGTTTTGACTTATATCCCTAATTTTTGAACTTTATAAGGAATTGACACAGGAGAATATTTTGTTATATATGTGGTTAGAGAACATGATTATTGCTATTACGATTGATTGATTAGCTATTAATAGTTTTATTGTAAATTATAAACTCAATTGTTTTTTGATATATGTGTATTTGCATAAAGTAAGATACATGACTCCAACTGATATGCTAGTTTTGAAAGTATTGTTGTTGTATGTTAATTAACCAATAATTAGAAAATACTTGTTGGTCTTAAATTTTCTGCCTTGATCACTGTCATTATTAGATCATATAAGTTCTTGGTAATAGTTTGGTGTTTTACATATTTCTTCATTGTATGTTTGCCTCAGATTTGTAATAGAATCAAATTTTTTGATTTATGTTTTTGGGTTTATTATCATGTTGGGACTGTTGACCTGTTATAACTGCTTAAATCTTGTTGTAGGTCTTTGTAATTGCTGGTATTCCGTGCTAAGATTGCTTTTCTGTGCTGATATGCACTTAAGGGGAATACTACATGTCTTGATTGCATCATGTTTTCTTGAATTATGCTTTTTTCATGTTATTCATCCACCGTTTAACCAAAACTTTAATAGAAGAATTAGAAGGAAGAAAATTTGATAGGTGAAGTGTTGGAAGAAATAAACAAGAAAATATACAATCCATCATTCAAAGACACCAGAACCTTCTTATCATTCGACCCCATCAGAAACACATTATCGCTGCTTTTGAATTGGCAAGAAGTTTCTGTCCTGATGAAAAAGCTATTGCATGTCCTGCTTCCATTATTGATGCTCGCATGAAACCAAATGATAAATTTTTGCTTGATTTTCGTGTCACTCCTTCAAGTATTTACCGTTTGCTTTGTACTAATCCTTCTATATATGTTCCACTGATTTGAAAAAGGTTGTGGAAGAGATTAAGAAGTTAGAGTTTGATATCATTCCAAATACAGTACAAATTTTGTGTGGCATTACTAGCCAAAAAGGCTATCACCAAAACTCAATGGGATACCAAAGTTGATGCCTTGAAGAGTTGGGGTTGTTCTGAAGATGAAATTTTGCATGGATTTAAGAGATAACCTAACTTTATATGCTACGATCTCCAGAAAAACTGAATTCCGGTGCGTTTTTGGATGGAACCATATTAGGGAGGAGGATGCTAGCTAGCATATGGTTCTAGTTTAATTGTGTTGTTTTATTTGCTCAGGAAGTTGGAACCTTTTTTGCTTTTGGTAGATCATATATAGTTTTGACTTATATCCCTAATTTTTGAACTTTATATGGAATTGACACAAGAGAATAGTTTGTTTTGTGGTTAGAGAATATGATTGTTTAATGTTATATGTCTTCATGAGAGTTATGGGATTATAACAATGCTTGAATTTTGGCTAAATTGCATTTTTGGTCCCTTAACTAATTAGGTAGTATCACTTTGGTCCCTTAATTAAAATTCGATTTATTTTGGTTCCTTAACTTTCTCTCCGTTACACATTTTGGTCCTTTCCGTTAGTTTTAATTCAAAAACGTTAGGGTTTCTTCATTTTTTTCTGGAATTTTTCTGGGATCTTTGTTGTTGAAGGTTGATGGAGATGATATGAAGATGAAAAAGAGAAGACGAAGATGAAAAAAAACCTAACGTTTTTGAATTAAAACTAACTGAAAGGACCAAAATGTGTAACGGAGAGAAAGTTAAGGACCAAAATAAATCGAAATTTAATCAAGGGACCAAAGTGATACTGCCTAAATAATTAAGGGACCAAAAATGCAATTTAACCCTTGAATTTTTAACATATCAAACTTCTTTTCTCTTATGTTTGCAATACTAAACCAAATATGCACAAAAAGAGAGAACAAAATAGAAACAAAGTAATACCTTCGAGAATGGTAAAATAACTAAGAAACTTGACAATAGAACAATGTCATGAGTGTAACATAAAAATGGTGAATGATAACAAAAAGTCAAGAAAAACATATTAATACCATTGAGGGTGATCTTTTGTTTGGCGATACCCTAAAAAAAGACAAAAATAAAATAAAATTAATTGAACTGACGTTGACTGTCGGTAGCACGCCGTTGACCACCATCTTTTATATTTTTCTTTTCCAATTTAAAATAAGTAATTGTAAAATAGAATATTCTGTTTTTTTCTTAAAAAGTAATTCAATTTTTAATACATAATTAAAATAAATAATTGTAAAATAGAATATTCCGTTTTTTTCTTAAAAAGTAATTCAATTTTTAATACATAATTAAATGATCATTGACCACCAATGTTGACCCACATTAAAACATTCAATTTGTAATTTTGATTTATTTTTTAGTTTTAAACATATTATTAACATATTTAAATTAATTCCTCTAAAAAAACATATTTGAATTAATTTAAATATGCATATTTTTTTTTCAGATTTTTTATTTATAGAATAAATTAATATTGTCAAAAGGTTAATTTACAAATAAAATATTTATATCATATTCAATGGATTTGTATTTTGATTTTAGTTGATTCATAAATAGATGGATTGAATACATCCATATTTTTTTAAAATGGATGGATTAATTGAATCCAATCCATTAGCAAAGTTTTCAATTTTATTATATTATTAAATGATCATTGACCACCAATGTTGACCCACATTAAAACATTCAATTGTTATTTTCATTTATTTTTTTTAGATTTAAACATATTATTGACATATTTAAATTGATTCCTTCTTTAAAAAATATTAAATTAATTTAAAAAATGGCCACCTAACCCTATTTTTCTAAATCCCAGCAACCGCCTCAATTTGCTATATATACTAACATCTTCTAACCCATTTTACAAATCCACATTGTCATAGATGCTGCAAGTATGTGCACAAACATTTTCTAAATCCCCAGCACCGCCGGCCACAGCAGCTGCTCCTTAATCACTTTTTGCAAAGATTCAAGTTAGACAAATGGATGCCGCAGGTATATACATTTTCACTTATGCTTTTCATTTATTTGTTTGTTTGTTGAGTTTATTATTTTTATTTCTTTTAATCTCTATTAAATATAGATGTGCAATTTCTCCACCTACGGTGAACATTTTGATATGCAACACGTTGAAGATGAAGATGCTTTTTATTGCTTCATCTTCATCATCTACAATGTGTTTTATTTGGTCAATTACAAGTGTAATTTCTTTGATTAAAAACCCAAATGGACAGCATGCCAGACCGTTGATGAAGGAGACCAAGTGCCATCATATGAAGCAGAAGAAAAAAAAACAAATGTAATCAGGTCGAATTTGCAATGGAGGCATCATATGCAATTTGTGCGACGTGTATTTGCGTGTATTTGCGGAGTATGAGAGTGCAAGTTATGAGAAGCTTGTAACCTCCATTGAAGCTCATCCCAGCAAAGCAGTTCAAGAAGTATTGAAGTCCTTTCAAAATCTTGTTGTACTTTATTTTGTAAACTGTCTTGTGATACTGTTTTTTTAGTCGTTGACTAAGAATTAAATGTAATCTCTTATTTTTTTGATCCCTTACAACTTACATCACTAAATACCATACTAAGGGTTACGATGAATCTCATTATTATTAAACGCTTCTTATTTCAATATGATTTAATGATTGAAAAAATTGTAATTTTTTTAGAGAAAATATAATAATTTATGCTTTACCTATTTTTAAAATACTACAAGGAATAATTATAAAGTTGGTGAATTTTGTTTGAACTATGTGATTGCCCTCTGTTGTATGCTTTTACCCACAATCGACTGTGTTTTTGAAGAGCAATGCTATTTATCAAGAAAGATTTTATCAAGAAATTGTCCCGAAATTAATGTTAGCCAATAAAATCTCAGCCTGGCCAGAAATCATGAGGTGGTGGGTGTTATGTATTTTTTTTTTGAAACTTTAATACTCCCTCCGTCTCTAAATTATAGTCGTTTAAGGTTTATGCACGATTATTAAGGAAATGATTAATTGTGTTGATTTCAATAGAAAATTAATTTCATTTACTAAAACACCCTTATTAATTGTAGTTAGTGGAGTAGTTAAGTTGAATGAAATTCAATAAATGAGGGTATAATAATGGAAAAAACTAATAAATGTTGCATTGGTATTCTAAAGTGACAATTATTTTGAGAAAAAGAAAAAATGCTTAAGAGACAATTATTGTGAGACGAAGGGAGTAAATAAGATTAAAATCTAAGGGTGATTATTTTGCCATGTCATTCTTGAATTCATCAAGAAAATCCATTCTTGATATCTAGCATTTTCCGTTTTTGAATTGGTTGCCTCTATTAACGAGAAAGAAAAAAAAAATAATGGCCACATAAGAATGATTGATTAATTGATTGCTCACACATAGAACCCCTAAAGCAATAATCACTTCGGGAGCTTCACAGATATTAACATTTAATATGTTTCAATTTGGACTTATTGAATATATTTATCTAAACGCAAATTTTGAAGAAATTAACTTGTTCCCGGTTGCTTCCCTAAAAAATAAAAAATAAAAATTTGTTCCCTGTTGCTCTCAAAGAAATAGTTCAATCATTCAAGAGAAATGACTATCTATCTCAGCTTATCCTGATAGTATTATTATGATGCTCACAAAATAATGATTGATTGATTGCTTGATATGTACTAAACCTTTTGAGCATTTACCGTTTACTTTATAGTTATACTAGACCTCCTATAATATGTCCTACTAATTTGAAAAACGTTGTGGAGGAGATTAAGGAGTTAGAGCTTGATATCCTTCCAAAGACAGTTTAACTTTTTGTGTGGCATTAGTGGTCAAAAGGGCTGTCACCAAATCTCAATGGGATGTCAAAGTTGATGCCTTGAAGATTTTAGGTTATCCTAAAGACGGTATAACTTTATGCTACGATCTCTGGACAAACTGAATGCGATGACACGTTTTTGGATGGAGCTACTTGGTTGGGTTCCTTTAGTGCTTCTGGCAGCACCTGACCTTTTCGAATTTAGTATTGAGAATAAGTTAATTCCAAGGGCCTCTGTTGTCGAATATCTTCTTTCCGAATATTTGATCAAGAAGGATTCAAGCTTAGCTACACCGTTTTATTTGTCAGATGAGTTGTCCTTGCAGAAGTATGCGAAACGTTTTGAACATAAACCATCCTGGCTATTAAAGCTATATCAAGGAGGTGGATGCTAGCATACGGTGCTTGGATAAGTTCTCAAAACGTATTTTGATGGAACTGTATAAACCAGCCATATTATGGATTATGAATCTTGATCTAGTTTAATTGTGTTGTTTTGTTTCATTTGCTCAGTAAGTTGGAACCTTTTTGTATTGGCTTTTATATCCCTAATTGTTTAAACTTTATAAGGAATTGAAACAAGAGAATAATTGTTTTTTTAAGATGTGGATTGTTTAACTAGAACAATGCTTGACCTGAACACACAGAACATTTTCCGCCACAGACATGTGCTTTAGGGGGAACTTCTGTTGTGACTATATCCCGATAACTTCCATTTGCTCCCGGACTCGGATCTTCTCGGTTTGCCCTTCTGTAGCAACTCTTTGATTGCGTCTACTGCACTACTCGGTCATGTAGCCATGGCCGTGGTGGAATCGACAAAATTTGCTCTTGTCTACTCATGGAAAATCCTGGCCCTTAGGGTATTGAATTCCTTCTTCCTTGAAGTCTATTTTTAACATATATCGTAAACATATCAAATGTGCTCTTATCTCATATGTTGGAAATTCTACTAAACCAAAGTAGAATCTAAAAATATTAGAAATGGGAGAGTAGCATATCATACCCAATCTTAATAATATGCATAATCTCTTATGTGACCATGTCTGATGACTTGTGCATTCTCGTTTGATCAGTTATAACTTATAAGCAAATGTGCAATAGGAGAACCTTTTGGTGACTAATATGAAAAAGAAGGAAAACAGAAGACGCCGGCTGAATGATGGAATCTTCCGTGTTATTGATTTATTCTTTTAACTGAAACAAGAAAAGGGAAACTGTGATAGATAAACTGCGGCGAAGTTGGAAAGAAAAGGGTTCATGAAGATAACAATGTGTGTTTACCGATGTTAGCTTGTTTAGAGTGCTGCTGACAATGACAACAAAGTATGATTCTAACAACATCTCAGGTTCTTCTATATTTTCTGTATTACTTTCAGAAACTCCTCATGCTCTCGTGTTGATTCCTAGCAACACTCATGCTCTTCTAAATCCTCCAAAAATCTGGTGGTGATGAAACTGGAGAGACTGGAGAAGAGATGGATGCACTATTAACTGATCCATATCCAACCACAGACTGATCTCCATAAAATGCCAATTTCGTCCATAATTTCTTCTCGATATGGTACATTTCAGCCATATCACCATCGTCATCCATAAGCTGCTCTATTTCATCTCTAACCTGACTCATCCACAATATTAACTCGGCTAATATGGCACCTATCAATTCTCATTTCCAACTGTGAAGAAAGAATATAAATATAAAATGAACATCACCTTCTGAACTCTCCTGGTCAGGGAACAAGTCTGCTTTTCAATCAACAAACACGTTCCAAATTTAGAGTACTGGCCTCAATGAAAACTCTGCTTCCTTTTGCAAATGAACAGAGAATGTTACTGAAGGTTCTAAATAACGGTCGCGGTCGCGATCGCGGTCGCGTTAAGGTTGTTGCGGTTTCGGCTGTAACGGACGCTGCGATACAAATAACGGTCTTCGCGGTGTGAATTAATCAAAACGTTTCACAAAACGTATTAAAACTATTTATATTATCATATAATGTATAATAACTTAGATTAATACTTTTTTCCATAATTATAGCATGTTTAAAGTAAATATAATAATAAAAATAGACTACATTTAGTAAAGATAGAATGTTTGACAGATTAAAAAAGAAATTACTAACTATTCAAATTAAGAGTGTCAATTTAAAATTACCTTGAACTTAAATAAGAGATGAATGCACACTTTTTTTTTTTTGATTTTAATAAATAAATATATGAATAAACAAATAAATCATCTAAAAGTAATTATTAATTATTATTATTATTAATTTATTATTATTGAATGAAGAGTGAAGCTGCATACGTGTGTGTATTGGTAACCAAGTGATAATAAACCTTTTTATTCACTCAAAAAAAATAAAAAAATACCAGAATCGCAAACTTGAACAATTGAACAAAGAGAATGAACAGAGAAACGGCAAGCAGAACGAACAAGAAGCAAAAAACGGCAACACCAGAATCGGCAACACCAGAATCGCAAATCGCAAGCAGGAAGGAACAAGGAATCACACAACACTAGAAGAGTAACAACACAAGAGAAGCATGTTTATTTGTCTATTAGTTTACCAGTCCACCACCAAAGAAGAGAAGTAAGTAATTTAATTGATTTGTGTAAAAAAGATAAGATTGAGATTTGAGATGCCTGACTTTTCTGTACAAAAGATGAGATTCGATTCCTTTTCTCCTGTTCAAATTACTGAACTTTCAAGTCTGTAACAGAGTCCGTAACGGTGTTTCGCGGCCGTAACGGCGTTTCGCGCCCGTAACGGCGTTCTGTAACGGCCGTAACGCCGATTTTGCTGTGATTTTTGTTCTCGACGTGAAAAGGTCCAAAAACGGTCACGGTGGCTGCCGATACCGATTTGTAACGGCCGCAATCCCGGTAACGTTCCGTTTTTTGAAACCTTACTGACTAATTTATCAAAACCAAATAAACAATAATATCAAGAAGAGAAATATCCTAAGCAAGAAAGTGGATGAAAAAATTCAGTTGACATACATAATGACAGAATTTTGTACATTAGCACTTTTTCACAGGGTTTCTTGTATAACCCTTCTTTTTCTATATTCACGAAGGCCATACTATTATTCATATGATTTAATGTTGATATGCAAAAAGGTTCCTGAGTACCACATTTTCATCTATAACAAATATTTCATTCTATTTTTGCTTTTAAAAATGTGTTATGATTCTAATCTATTGCATAGTAGATATTTATGCATTCTATTTCTAAATATCATTTTACTCTTGTTTGTTTTTCTTATTTTTTCATCTGAAAACCAAGAAAGGAATTATTCATTCAAATATGTTGTCCCTTTTGACCCTAAGACTTGGAAAGGAAATAAGATTGTGGTTTGGAGTTTAATATTAGGTAAATTTGTAGCAGATTTAGCAACAATAACTGTGTTTAAAGCCTCTCACAACAAGAGCTGAAGTCAAAGGAAAATCAAATCTATCAATATGAACCCTCATGGTTGATTGAAGGATTAATTTGTGCAAGTAAATTCTTACCACAATTGATATGATTTTCATGCATAAAAGATGGAAGAAAAGTTAACTACATATTGAATGATGAAATTGTGTATTCTTCTACCTTATATCCTTATATAATTTTACTATATATCTTTGAGATGGATTTGTTCTTTACTTCATTGACGACTTCTTGTTTTATATTCTCTAACCCAAACCCAATTTCATTGATTTCTCTGTGCGACTATAAAAGAGCATGTATCCATCAAGTTATGTATCACATCAATGACGAAGTTAAATAAGCTAGCTTCTTAAATTGCATTCTATATATGCATGTTTCAACCTGATATAAATTTTCAACATATATTTAAGAATAAAGTTATAAAGTTGGTGAATTTTGTTTGAACTATGTGATAGTCCTTCGCTATATGCTTTTACCCACAATTGAGTTTTTGAATTGGTTGCCACTCTTAACGAGAAAGATTGTATATATAACAAGGGTAATGCTCAATTTTACGAAAGAGGCAACAATGAGCACGACTTCATATGCTCCTTTGATTTTCACCAGCACACGACCGTGATTTCTATCAAAGATGGGCTTTATAATTTTATTATTTTTTGAAAACAGTGTATAGTTATATTCTTGCCTTTTATGTTAAATTGCTTCGTAAAAATTATTAATGCTCATAATAATGCTTTTGATTGATTGTGTGTGTGTGAGAGAGAGAGAGAGCAAATGATGAGAAAAAGATAACAACAATAGAGCAATTGCGGCTTTCTGCCTATGTGGTGGAATTCATATGCTTAGAACATTTGCTTATATATATTGCCAGTTTTACACAACCATAACATTTTACAGCTATTCTGTCCAAAAAAAAAAAAAACATTTTACAGCTATAAATCTTGTTAGCACAGTGCCAAAAGAAATAAACAAAAAAAAAAAAAAATTGTTAGTGATAGAAAAGAAAGATAAACTAGAACTAACATCACATGATGTCAACCATAAACTGAACATTTATTTTTCTCAAAAACATCACTTTAGATACCACATATATTCAATTTATTAGCCAAAAAATCTTTCAGATTCTTACCTCACTAACACTTGTGGTTTATCCCCAAAAGACGCTCTTAAAGCATCCAAATGACTTGGTTCAACACACCCGACAATCCCGACTCTGCAATGTCCTTCAATAACCACGGTTTCTCCAATGACCAAATCCATCATTCTCAAGACATAGTCGCCAGCATGACCAGAATCTCACATTTCCTGAGTTAAAGCCCTCAGAAACACATTATCCCTGCTTTTGAATTGGTAAGAAGTTTATGTCCTTTCGAAGAAAATGCTATTACTTCGTTAATTGCATGTCTTGCTTCCATTAGTGATGCTCAAGCTCACAAGAAACCAAATACTCCCTCGTTTTAGGTGTTTACATACATATTAAGAAATGCAATGATTAAAAGAAAGAGAATGATTATTTTACCAAATTATCCTTACTAACTATTGGTTAAATTTAAAAGTAATCCTTTGGAAGTAGTGTGCAGAGTATTAATTGGAGGGTACAATTGAAAAGAAAAAGTTATTATTGCATTGAAAACTGAAAGTGACATTCATTTTGAAACAATTTTTTTTTGCTAAAGCGACATTCATTTTGAAACGGAGGAAGTATTAAATTTTTGCTTGATATGTACTAAACCTTTCGACCATTTACCCTTTACTTTATACTAGACCTTCTATAATATCTTCTACTAATTTGAAAAATGTTGTCTAGGAGATTAAGGAGTAGCATATCATACCCAATCTTAATAATATGCATAATCTCTTATGTGAACATACCTGATGACTTGTGCATTCTCGTTTGATCAGTTATAACTTATAAGCAAACATGCAATAGGAGAACCTTTTGGTGACTAATATGAGAAAGAAGGAAAACAGAAGACACCAGCTGAATGTCGATGGAATCTTCCGTGTTATCGATTTATTCTTTTAACTGAAACAAGAAAAGGGAAACTGTGATAGATAAACTGCGGTGAAGTTTGAAAGAAAAGGGTTCATATAGATAACAATGTGTGTTTACCGATGTTAGCTTGTTTAGAGTGCTGACAATGACAACAAAGTATGATTCTAACATCTCAAATTCTTCTATATTTTCTGTATTACTTTCAGATCTCCTCATGCTCTCGTGTTGATTCCTAGCAATGCTCAAGCTCTTCTAAAGCCTCCTAGAATCAGGTGGTGATGAAACGAGAGAGACATGAGAAGAGATGGATGGACCATCAACTGATGTATATCCAACCATAGCTCTTCTCGGTAAGGTACATTTCAGCCATATCGCCATCATCATCCATAGGCTATTCTATTTTGTCTCTAACCTAACACATCCACAATATTAACTCAGCTAATATGGCACCTATCAATTGCCATTTCCAACTGTGAAGAAAGAAATATAACTATAAAATGAACATCACCTTTTGAACTCTCCTCCTAGTCAGGGAACAAGTCTGCTTTTCAATCTACGAACACGTTCCAAATTTAGAGTACTGGTCTTCGATGTCAGTCCACTCAGCAACGGATAAGCCTCAATTTCTAACTCTGCTTCCTTTTGCAAAGGAACAGAGAATGTTACTGACTAATTTATCAAAACCAAATAAACAATAATATTAAGAAAAGAACTATCCTAAGCAAGGATGTGGATGAAAAAAATCAGCAGACATACATAATGACAGAATTTTGTACATTAGCACATTTTCACGGGGTTTCTTGTATCACCCTTCTTTTTCTATATCAATGAAGGTCATACTATTACTATTGTTGCCTTCAATAACTCTCCATCACACTGCAGTATCTATATAGCCTCCGTGGTTGATGTTCTTGGTAGGGGTGGGAATGAGCCGGGCCGAGCCGGGCTTTGCTTAAATAGGCTAGGCCTAGTTGAAAAAACTAAGGCCTAAGCCTTGACATTCTACCTGTCAAAGGCTTTATTTTAAGCCTGGTCTGGCCTATTAGTCTGTCTAAAAGCCTAGTTTGTGTTACAAATTTCAAATAGAGTTTGTTCATCAATTTTTTTTCCTTGCAATTTGTGCAACGTACTTAATATAGAGATAAACATTAATTAGATACAAATTAAATTAATAAAACACAATTGTAAAATTTATAGATGGATAGAAACTAAAGAATAATCATGTCTGATAACAGCAAGGATTTCAAACTTAATCTAATAATCATACCTGACCTTAGGCATATCAGTATCAAGTCTTAACATTTCACACAAATCAAATAACCATATAAGTAATTCTTTTTGATATATATATATATATATATAATAAAAATGGAAAAATGTATTATACTCATATACGGGCCGACCTGATAGGCTTTTTTTATAAGCCTAAGCCTGGCCTAATTAAATTAATAGGCTTTTTAAAAAGCTCAAGCTTGACTCATTTATTAAACGAGCTAGGCCGAGCCGGGCTTTTAGTAGGCCGAGCCATAGGCCCCTGACGGGCGGCCTGGCCTTTTCCCACCTCTAGTTCTTGGGGTTAAATCAACTCGATTCTCTTATATGTAATAAATATTGTCAATCTACTGTTAAATCGTTAATTGTTGTTTCCCACACTTCACCACAATAAGCATAGCAAGTAGAAATTCCCTGAGAGACGTCTCTATTTTTCTCTAACTTCTTGGTAAGAAACAGCTAGTGAATTTTTCCGCCGACAAATCACATAAGCTATATTATACATAAATATGAAATCATCCCAAGCAACAAACACAAAATAGTACTAGTTGTGAATATTGTGGTTACTGCAAAACATGTGAATATGAGGTGTTTCTGCTGCTAGAGTAAGAAAACATGTCACCAATGACAAGAAAAGTAGATGACATCTGCTGTAAGTTTGTTCTAGAAAAAGGATGGAGAGTATTCTAATACTGATTTTAGGGAAAAAAGGGAGATTTTAGTGTTATGTAGTTGAACATAATCTAATCAGTTACAAGAGTTTCTTGATTGGTTATCGTTGAAATAAAGTAATAGTCTCTTGACCGTGAACAGAAAGCAGTCTTTAACTGTACAAAAGGATATCACAATGAGAGAAGCAAATTCTGATAAGCAATCTATAAAATTCTGATAAGCTCTGTGCTATGTGATACAGATAGTAATGCAGTTACTCTAATACTGACCTTAATCAGTGGTCACACATCCAAACAACATTTAATATACATCATCAGATTAATAAAAATTACCTACATGTTCATTTATGATTTGACCTTAATATGATAACACTTCCCCTTATTGCATGCAGAAACTCGATTCTATTATGTAATCTGATGAGAAGAAAGAGGAGGAGGCAGAATGGATGATCATCCAACAAAGGTCTATGAAAGAAACAATAGCTTTCTTGACAGAACAATTCATTATGTTTTTTTTTTTTTTTGCAAACAATCAACTTGAGAGGACCAATTATGTATTTGAACGAGGAGTTTCAAACTATATCGTCTTTACACTCTAATTGTTATTTTTATTGTTGTGCTGTTGATGACTGGGAATTAAAATAGAAGTTGTTGTTACTGCAAGAGAATTTATATACATAATCTCAAGCATCAAAGCCAAATTGAAGAAGGATCATCTTCACCTTGTTGAGCAACTGTAGAACCTAATTGCCAATGCTGGAATGTCTCTTGCAATCAAGTTCTGAAGCCCATATGCTGGAATTTTTTTATTTTGAATCCAGGAATGTTTATTGTATAAAATGAAATAATGAAATATGAAGCTTCAAACACTTTTTTGTCAGTTTTTTTTTTATTTCCAACACCATCTCGTGCAGATCTTTGTTTAGTTGGAGAGTACCCAAATGGAGATGAGATAGAGGCATGGTTGTGTGTGGAAAAGTATAGATGTTCTGTTTTTAATTTTAATAAATTTGGACCATCGATTAAATCCAAATATATTGTATTCCTAAATTGAGCTCTCACTCTTGAAGTCACCCGTAAATGAAATCAATCCTACATATTCATATTTTTCAAAGTATTAGCCAACATCCAGATATAGAGCATTCTATAACACACGTAAACACACAGGAAGTCAAAAAAAAAAAAAAACACCTAAATATGATAACTTCGTTGCATTTTCTGGAAGTATTCCTAAAAGTTTAAAGGGACCAACGTCATATTGTTTAAGGATCATTAGGCTATGAGGTTTATATGTCAAAGAGTGTTTTGGACATTCAACTTGTTAAAAAATTGGGCTCACGCATACATGGCCAAGCTGAGTTGCAACGCAAATCCTTGCAATTATGTAAGATATAGTCAATTAATCAACAAATGGAAACTCTCAGGAAGACACAACCAAAATATGTAATTTGTGTGCTGTGATGAACCGTGAGACAATCAAAACAAGGGAGTATGAGGGCCAGATCATGCAGCAGCGACCAAAACCAACAAGGGTACATTTATAGATCAGAGAATGTTCGAGGTCACTCTATTTTACCACTTCTTCAGTACATCTTCTCCTGTAGTATAATTCAAAACTTAGGCAGGCTGTCAAGGGGTTACAGCCAGCCTATGAAATGAACTCAAGAAATTTCGCCTTTAATTAACAATATCGGCATTGCAAAGGCTACCATATTCACAATGGTAAAATGCAGAATGGCAAGATAAAAATCAGGAGCCTATGTTTCTCTGCTCAAAGTCAGAACTTTCCTATCTTCACTGCCCTCGGTGAATTTTCCCTTTCAGAACTCTCACACTTTATCACTATTAGCTTTTTTAACAATCTTTTTTCTTTTAACACCACTATCAAGTACTTTCTTATGAAGGAGCTTATTAAGCTTTGGATCTTCTGAACATCCGTTTGAGATCATCTCCTCATAAAAATCTCTGGCCTTTATGAACCAATTGCATGTTACAAGCCCTTCAACCATTTTTCTGTAATGTATACAGCTGGGCACCACATCATACTTCTTCATTTCTGCCCAAACTTTCAGTGCATTTACAGGTTGCTTCAACTTTAAGAATTTTACCAGAATTATAAGAAAGGAATCCTTATTTGGACCCAAACCAGAACCTTTCATCTTACTCAAAAATTCTAAGGTTCCATGATAATCCGTCCCTTCAAAAAATGCATGGTAGGTCTCAACGGTTGGACTAACATTCTCCTCTATCATTGTGTTCAACAGTATTCTTGCCATCGCTAGTTTTCCAGCTTCACAAAGGGGGAGTATCATGGAGTTAAATGTGGCAGAATTTGGCTGCAAACCTTGTTCCTTTAACTTATCTATAGTCTTGAGAGCTTCCTTCAAACAATTTTCACGCGTTAAAACATACACTAAAGAATTGTAGATCTCTATCCCAGGGATCCATTCCCTTTTCTTCATCTGATCATAGAGTCTAAGAGAGTCAAAAAGATTCCCTTCCTTTGAAAAGCAGGAAATCATGTGACTATATGAAGTGGCATCTGGTGTTATACAGTATTTTAACATGTCTCTCCAAACTCTTTTCGCTTCATATACATCAGTTGTTATGTTACACCATCCATTAAGAATAATGTTGAAATTCTCGGTCTCAAGCGGGAAGAGCTTCTTGTTTACTAGCAGAAACTCTTCAGCCTCTTCGACGTTACCATATTTACAAAGAGCAGTCAAAAGTGCACGGAATGCTTCCTGATCAGGAGTCAATCTAAAGTTGTTCATAAAGTTGCACGTTTCAATAGCCTTGGCAGAGTTATTTGCATATGCATATCTGATTGAAATAAAATGCCACAATAAAATATGGGAAACTGAAATATCTGCTATCAATAGAGTTGTCATGGCACAAACAAGAATTGATGAAATCTATCATCATATCACTGTACACATAACCATAAAAGTTTAATGGAAACATTGCACTAGTAAATTAAATAATTCAAATCCAACACTACAATAATGACAAAGAATTCAAGCAGAAACAATCAGATACATCAAAAGTAAAAAAAAAAAAAAATTGGAAACTCGTAAGGGCCGGCTAATCTGGGGGACCAATCCCCCCGTCTACTAGCGGGGGGCCATTTAAAGTCAGAGCTTTGCTACTAATGTGAATGTTACTTCATATAAACCCAGATACACGAAATTTTTAAAATTTAGGATATGATACTGCAAAAATATGTTGACAAAATTTTTATACTAAAACTTATATGCATGTTAAATACTTGAAGAAGATAATCATTGATTACTCTTCATTATTATATTATTATAAAAGTCACAATTTTTCATATTATATTTTCATTCATATGTTAGGATATCAACAGAAGCATCAACACAAATTTTGTCAAATGTTGATTAATTGAATGTCTTCTCTCTCGTTACCTTCATCCACAATAAGTATAATTTTAAGTGGTTCATCAAGAAACAATTCTACTGATGCATATCTAAAATGAATCATATACATCTCACTTTTTTACCCTTCATCCTTTAGAGGATACATATTTGTGAAATCTATTATAAGTATCATTGTATATTTGTGGAGTATCTAAGTATTCGATAAAATATTTTTTAAAAATGAAAATAATTAACTCCGATATATCGTGGGTACATATCCATATGGTATCGATATCCGACACATATCCGATGCAGGTATGTCTCCGTGTTTGGAGTATCCGGGCTTCATATATATAAAATGAATGTTACTTCATAGTTCTCCTATCTACATACTACTAAGGTTCGGTTTGGATAAACAACTTAGTTGCAACTTATTATGATAAGCGCTTATGTATAAGCTAGTTTTATAGCAAAAGATAAAATACAATTAAATTGTTTTTGTATAAGCTATAAGTTATTTGCAAAAACTATCTTAGAGAACTTATGTACAATGTCATAAGTTGTTTTCGTAAGTTCTTGCAAAAAATCTCACACACAAGTACATATGTCAGTCAATAAGCTCAAATAAGTCTATCTAAACAGGCCGAATTCTAGCAATTCACGAAGATGGACATGCAAATTGCAATACAGAGGGTATATGATTTTGTACCTGTCAATGATAATAAGCATAGCCTGATGGGTGGAGAGAGAAGAGGAACGCATATCTCGAACAATGGACCATGCAGTGTGAAACTTGTCATGAGTGCCCAAAACCCATATCATCAAGTTGCAAACTTTCTCGTCATTATAACCCAAATTGAAGGCACGGAGTGCAGGTTTCAAATCATCCCTTAAAACCCAAATTGCGGAACGTATCAAATCTATATTTGGTTTCAGCGACGAAAGGCAATCGTGATCGTCATCGTCCTTTTTGAGCAATTGGATGAATTGCAATAGAGATGGGTCATCTAAATCGAAGTTGAAGTTGAAATCAAAAGGCGCATGTTGCTGAGTCTGAGAATGAGAGTGAGAGGGTAGTGAAAGTGTTTGATAGAAAGCCTGAGAGAAAGATGATGCTACAAAGTTGTGGGAAGGTTTTGCAGCTGCAAGGGCGTGAAGCCTCCTTGAAAATGAAAGGCAAAACTGCCAACGTTGAGCCATTCCAAACCTTCAACTGCTTATTGCCTGCTAACTTCAAACTTATATATGTATCTGTGCGGTAGTAACATTTACACCATCTCCTTTATAATATTTTGAAGTCTTAAATATGTTTTTACCCCAGAAATTTATCAAATTTTCGTTTTAGTTCATCTAAAAAATTTCTTTCATTTTTAGTTTTTATAAAATTTTCAATTATCACTTTTGGTCTTTATCTTTAAATTAACTCGTGTATTTTTTTAATAAAATTATGTAAAAATGTGTAGAATATTGTAAAAAATTTTGCCAAAAAAAATTAGAATTTTTTATGAAAACATGAATTAAATATGCATTTGTAACCGCCAAAAATATAAAAAATCATATTTAATTCATGTTTTGTTATAAAATTCTAATTTTATTTGGGAGAGATTCTTATAAGATTATAAACTTTTCTCCAGTCCTCGTGAGCTTAGCTCAGTTGATATGGACAATGCATAAAATATGCAAGGTTTGGGGTTCGAACCCCCGCCACCACAAAAAAAATTAACTTTTCTGCAAAATTTTATTCAAAAATATGAATTGTACATATTAGTTTACTTGAAATGAGTGATCAAAAGATAGAAAACTTTTGGGGATTAAAAGTCAAAGAAATTTTTTAGATGGACTAAAATAAAAAGTTGGTATATTTATAGTGATTAAAAACATATTTAACCTTATTTTAAAATCAAATTAATCTTTAAGTAAGAAATTGTTATCTTTTTCGTCAAACTCGGTTAGAAATTGCTTACATGGTCGTTTACTACTAATGTGGCAACTCCAAATCATCAAATTTTATTTTTTAATTAATCTTTATCAAAACTAAAAAATTAAAGAAAAAAAATTGAATGTTTTTCATTTTCATCATCTTGGAACCTAGAAATTCATCATCAACATCAACATGTTCCTTTCATCATAATCTTGGAACCTAGAAATTCACCATCACCTACAAATTTTTAAAATTTTCATCATCCCTCACACTTCTATCTACGCCTACTTCACCATCGAATTCGACACTCACTGCCTCTCTCTTTCTACTTCTCATGCTCATGCTCGTTTTGTCTAATTTTTCCATTTTATTTTAATAACAATAACTATTATATCTTCACCTACAAACCTCATAATAAGTTGATGCATGTTTTCTCCTCACTATGCTCGAACTAATCTTAAATTGAAGTTAAATTGCAAAGTTGATTATGATTTTGTTTATTTAAATTCTGAATTTCATTTCACCTCTATCAATTTCCTATTTCCCTTTTCTGAATTTGATCTCACATATCTCAACAAACACTAATTTTTGCTCTTGTTCAAATCATATAATTGGACCCTTTTTAATACAATCAAAGTGGCGTATTCACTCATTCATATATTCCTATAAATGTAAAGAGAAAGAACTTCCCACTTCTCTCTATCCCAGAGTCATAACCTTCTTCAACTGTTTCATAAGAGTTTTCATTTTTGTTTCAACTCTTTGGGATTTTGGCGGGGGTGCATATTGATATGCAAGTATATTTGTTTCCATTTCAAGGTTGATATGCAATTAGCTAGAAATTTTTTGTATGGATTTACCACGTTACTTGTTTAACCATCGTGTCATATACTTAAAGGCCACCTCAGTTTTTTTGTAATGTTAATGTAACGTTGCAAAAGTTTATACACTTTTTTTTATAAGTGTCTTTTACTTTTCGATGCAAAATGAATTAATTTTTTCTCCAAGTTTACCCTACATTACTTTTATGTGTACCATTTTCAATTCAAGTTATTAAAGTTAACTTATGCACTTATGGCAATTGTTAATAATCAACAATTACCATTTGTCAAAAAAAAAGAAGGCAAGTTACAGCCACCTACCCTGAGGTCTATCAAAATAACATTGACATCCCCTCTTTTTTTAAAACTTACACTAACCTCCCTTAAGTTTTTATAAAATAGATTAACACTTCTCTTCTCTCTTAACACTGTTAATGCTCCGTTAATCTTTTTTTTTTTTGTTGGTTCCATTTTCATAGTCACACAATCAGATGGAAAACAAAAAGGGATGATTGTTAGTTTTCACCATCAATTCCGTATGGACTCAATGTCAAATCATAACCATTAGCTCATCATCAAGTTTTCTATTATCATCTCCATATCATCATACAATTATTCCTCCAAATTGCAATTTTTTTTTCTTCGTTAATTTCAATTTTGCCGTTCACCAAAAAAAGAGAGAATGCATTGCCATCTACAACAAAACCCTTCCCATTTTCTTTATCTTTATCTCCGTAATAATAACTCCCCCAAATTGCAATTTTCTTTATTAATTTCAATTCAGTTTCTCATGACATGATTACAAATACTTTAATTGTGTATATTGCATTACATGTCTGTATCACTTACGAAGAATAACGAGAGGTTTGAATTAGAGGAACAATACAATATTGATGCTCATGCAAAACCAGGAAGTGGTATGCCTCTGAAGGATCAATTCAAGAAAATCAATTGAAGAAGAAGTTCCTCTCGAGGACAATGATTATAATAAAAAATTGCACTCTGATTCCAAATCCCGCGTGAAACTAACGATGATCCCTTTTGGTTTCTGTTTAATGGTGTGACCATGAAACTGATGTAAAAAAATAAAACAATATTAACAGAGTATTAACAGTGTTAACAGAGAAGGGAAGTGTTAGTCTATTTTATGAAAACTCAAGGGAGGTTATTGTAAATTTTAAAAATAGAGGGAGTGTTAATGTAATTTTGATAGACCTCGGGGGAGATGACTGTAATTTGCCAAAAAATTTTGTATTGTCCATGCTAACTGAGCTAAACTCATGAGAACAAATGATTATTAAATGATTATTAGTTTGCTAAACTAATGTGTTAATGTATTACAACTATTCATATGTATGGTTATTTTTTTTTTTTTTTTATTATAATTGAATATGAGACTTTTAGAGGAATGAGATCGAAATCATAGGAAAATACTTGGGTGACATTAAGTCACTGTGACATTAAATCTGGGCCACACAAAGATGTTGTGTTGTGTGGCCCAGATGTGTTGTATGTGTTGTGTGGTCTAGATGTTGTGTGACAATGTGTGTTGTGTGGCCCAGATTTAATGTCACGGTGACATAATGTCACCCAAGTGCTCCCCGAAATCATATGTGTGATATTAAAAATGGTTTTAACAATGACAATGATAAAAATCAAACAATTTTTAATGATTTGAAAATTAAAATTTAACTAGGTGATAGTGTAAAAACATTTGTAAGATCTTTTTTTGAAGGAACATTTGTAAGATCTTGATCGTTCATCATAAGCAACAGTAATTAGTAACCGGTGAGGTTTGAATCAGAAACCAGCATCGTAATTTAATCAAACCGAAACTCATAAATAAATCGCAATTAACAACACGAAATGCAGATTGATGGAGTGAGGTAACAAAATCGAATCGAATAATCAATGAAGTGCAGATCCGTTGCGTGCATATGGTCAGGCACACCTTTTCCTTCCGCTCACAAAGTAACCGCCGTTGCCGCTTTCACCCAACCACCGTCACCTGCCGCCTTTTACACCGCCGGGTCCGATGGCTCCATCATTTGGTGGTCCCTCTCCACTTCCGATTCCTCACCGGTATTCGCAGTTTCATTTTCAAAAAATCTTGATATTATTTCTCATTTTCATATGCTGTGTTAGATAGATATAGTTGGATTAATTAGAATTAATTCAATATTGTTTAAAGTTGTGTACTAGTTAGTTATGATTAGTTACAAGTTTGTTATATCACTTACCTTTGGATCATTATATAAGATAAATTTTACACTTAGGACCTGTTTGGATAAACGATTTAATTTGTAGTGTTTAGAGATAAGCGCTTATGCATAAACTTTTCTATAAGAAGATAAAATATTTTGTATAAGTTGTAAGCTGTTTTCATAAGCTATCTTGAAGAGATTATGATTTTGTTTGGTAAAAAATAGCGAATAGTTGATAAGTTAGCTGATAGCGGATAAGCAAGCTGGTTGAAATCGTAGTGTTTGGTAAAATTAACGGTTGAACTAGCTTATAAATATGAAGTGATATGAAAAAGATATATTTTAATTAATATTCTTTTTTTTTTTTTTTTTTAAAATATGATTACAGGGGTATAAGCTATAAGCTACTTGAGTTAGCTTATCAAAAAACACTATGAGCTAGTAAAATTAAGTTATAAACTCGTGACAAAATGACGGTTACCACAGGTCTTTTTTAGTTATACGAGCTTATAACCTATAAGCCCAAAAACGTGTCTTGCCAAATAGACCTTGTGAAAAGAAGCTCAAAAAAGTCTACGAACATGTCATAATGTTTTCATAAGTTCTTCCAAACAGTCAAGTACTTATGCTAGTAAATAAGCTTTAATTAGCCAATTCAAATAGGCCCCTCACTATATCAACTTCTTCAATTCCATCAATTTTAATTAATCCAACTATATCTAACATCTAACACTTTGTTAAATATGTATCCGAAACTCAAGAGCTATGTTGATTTTGCAGCAAGTTAAAGCGGTGGGAGTGTTGTGTGGTCACGCATCACCAATCACTGATCTCGCTCTTTGCAGCCCCATCGCAGCTGAAGAAAACGATCATGTTTCAAGTAAAACTAATTTTAGTGCTTTGATAAGTGCTTGTTGTGATGGTTTCTTGTGTGTGTGGAGTAAAAGCAGTGGACATTGCCGTTGTAGAAGAAAATTGCCACCTTGGGTTGGTACTCCTATGGTAATTCGAACACTTCCTTCGACACCGAGATATGTATGTATAGCTTGTTCTTTTGTGGATAATTCTGTTAATGATGAGTTAGGAGATAGAGAAAATCACCACAAAAAGTCCTCTAAATCTACTATCCTTATTGTGGATACATATTTGCTTTCCATTACACAAACTGTTTTTCATGGAAATTTATCCATTGGCCCCATTAAGTTTATGTCAGTAGTCTTTTCTGATGATGACGAAAAGAGAAACTCAGTGTTTGTAGCTGATTCTTATGGGAAACAGCAGACAGTTTCGATATCAGATGAGCCTCGTGATTGTGTGGAAAGCTCGTCGAGTCCACACAGTGATAAATTTCCATTGGAAAGTTCTTTTTCGGCAGAGGGATTCAATGGTCTGGATCAAGTTATTTCAGTTTTAACCTTTGGAAATATTGTTGCTTTTATATTGAAAGATAAATGTATTTTTAGGTCATTGTCTAGTGATACCATGATTGGAGAGGCTTCTTTTGTGGACAGCCTCTTCTTTTCAGATGGGCATTCCACTGAAGCTCGTGCTGTTGGTGGCGTTGTTCTTGAAAGTGATGATATGGGGAATACACCTGATACCTATGAAAGCGGCAACTTGATTCCAGCACACTTTGTTGTGTGGAATAATAGAGGTTATGCAATCATTTATGAAATATCGTATCAGAATGATGTTTTTCAATGTGAACCCCATTCCGAGATTCCTGCTGGTCATTATCAACCTGATATAAGGTTGTCTGTTTTTTTCCTACAAGTAAATGAAAATCTTGTGTGCGTCAAGTCAGTTTGCTTTCATCACGAGGAACCGTTACTGTGGAGACCACATATCACAATTTGGTCGCTGCATCAATTTGAAGATAAACTCGGACAATTGTGCCGTCAATGCAGAATGATCAGTGATGGTGTATTTTCCACCAACTGGTTTGAGTCTACTCAGCTCAACGGACATGGTGATCTAGAGATTAAATCAACCTTTGGTGGTGCAAGTCCAGATTCTGAGGACATGGACAGCATAAATGAGAATAGCATAAGTAATTATTATCCTTACAAGGGGAAGATAGTATCTTCTTCCATGATTATTGCTGAGAACCTCTTTACACCTTATGCTGTCGTATATGGATTTTTTAGTGGAGAAATAGAGGTTGTCAGATTTGATCAGTTTCAAGAGATTTTTCTGGACGATGCAAGTTCCAATCCTGATGAAAAGTCAACTGCACACAAACAGAATTTCTCGGGACATACAGGTTCTGTACTTTGTTTGGCAGTACATCAAATGATGTGTAGTGCAAAAAGCCGCACTTTTAAACGGGTTCTGGTGTCTGGCAGTATGGATTGCACAATTCGTATATGGGATCTTGACAGTGGCAGTCTTATCAAGGTAATGCATCATCATGTGGCTGCAGTGCGTCAAATCATTCTTCCCCCATCTTTGACAGGGCATCCTTGGAGCGACTGCTTTCTTTCAGTTGGAGAGGATGCATGTGTTGCCCTTGTTTCTCTTGAGACTCTGCAGGTGGAAAGAATGTTTCCTGGACACGTGAACTATCCTTCAAAAGTTTTATGGGATGGAACAAGAGGCTATATTGCCTGTCTTTGTCAAACACATTATGGAACTTCTGATGGTGATATATTATATATTTGGGACGTAAAGACAGGTTCCCGGGAGCGACTCATACGTGGGACAGCAGCGCATTCTTTGTTCGATCATTTTTGTAAAAGTATTAGTATGAATTCTATATCTGGCTCAGTGCTGAATGGAAATACGTCAGTCTCTTCATTACTTCTTCCAATAGTTGATGATGCAAGGTTATCTAACTCTCCCTTAAATCATACAGAGAACTTGCTTACTTCATCAAAGTCATCGCCAAGCATTTCAAGTATGACTGAGCTGAATTCTTCCAAACCTAATGCAGGTAAAGGAAATTCAGCAAAGCCAAATTCATCTTCTCTGTTTGGTCTTTTGAGTAACAACCTTCCTATCAAATGCACTTGCCCATTCCCTGGTATTGTGTCTCTTAGTTTTGATCTTGCATCATTGATGTTCTCTTTTCAAAAGAATGAGTCCATGGAGAGTGGTGAGGGCAAGCCAGTGAATATCAATTTGAAGCAGCAGGGTGTTCAGGAGCAAAATCCAAGCCACCATAATCCAGAAACTTCAGAGGGCCACAATTGGGTTAGCCTTTTTGAAGAATACTTACTGCGATACAGTTTGTCATTTTTACATTTGTGGAACGTAGACAGTGAGCTTGATAATTTGCTGATAAGTGATATGAAACTGAGGAGACCAGAAAATTTTATATTAGCTTCGGGTCTGCAGGGGGATAAAGGATCATTGACATTGTCATTTCCTGGTCAGAGTGCCACTCTTGAGGTAATTTAAATTGTATGTTGGGATCTATTTTCTCTGGTCTCATTTCAATAGTTCCTGTGATAATAAAAACAATATTTCAGCTATGGAAATCATCATCTGAGTTTTCTGCAATGAGATCATTGACGATGGTATCCCTTGCCCAACGTTTGATTAGCTTGTCTCACTCAAGTTCAGCAGCCAGCAGGTATAGTGCCTGTTACATTAATAGAAAGGGGGAAGGGGACCACACACAAACAATTTATTTATTTTTATTAAAAATTTCAAATCACATCTTGCTTTTAGTTTTTCAGTGGAGGAAACCCTTCTTTTTACGGAACTTATCTGGGAAATATGTTTTTAAATGAGATATTTTTTAAATCTACGAAGTTTCATGGTTTTTACAAACTGAAATGACCATTCTTTTTTCTTATATAGTTCCTGGTGTCATGGATCTAGTGCTCAGTTTCTTTTATGTTTTCAGATGGGTCTTGGTATTCTTTGAAACCTAGTTGAGTCTTGAACTTTTTCTTGCACCATATAAATACTCTTTCATAAGTTGAAAACAAATGTAGATAAAAAATAGAAATAATAAAAATGTCCAGCTTTGCTTGGCTAAGACGTTATATTATGGGTCCTGCATTCACTTACTTGCCCATAATGACACAATGTTTGATGTTTTGGTAGATATTAAAAAAAAAAAATTAGTATGTGCCGGCCGGTAACAAAGTAGTTTTCTCACACCTGGTTTATTAACGCCTGCCTTGCTAATTTGACTTTTACTGCTTGGCTAATGGCATTTCTATGTGTTCTTCCAATGTGTATTCCCCTTCTCCTTTCATTCTGAAATCTTTAATTTATAAATCAATGTGTATTCCCCTTTGAGTTTTGCTTAGAAAAGACGTGCTGGTGATTGATAGTATCTTTATCATATGCAGCGCTTTAGCAGCATTCTATACCCGGAATTTCATGGAAAATTTTCCAGATATGAAGCCACCTTCGTTACAGGTTAGAATCTTCAAAAAAAGCTGTTATTTTGTGTTGAAATTTGGGGCCTAACTCATCCTTACAAAACCGGCTTGTAAGGTGAGGAGTGCCTCTTCTTTATAAACTCTTCTCAAGAGTCATATCTATCTGATGTGGGACTAAATCCACCCCCTCAAAGCCAACACAATGAAGGTGTTGGAGGCTGCAATGAAGGCTAACCAAAGGTCGCAATTTAGGCGACTAGGGGCGGACCGCAATTAAATGCCGGAATTTCCAGCATTTTGTAATTTCAGGCCAAATTTATTTCACACTGTGAGCTTGAGGGGAATATATGATAGGCTGGGTTCCATCATACTGACTCTGCCGTCCATTGTTCTGAGTTGATTTCGACCAACCAGATGCAGTTCAAGATATTTTTTGTTTCTAGCTATTTCCCTACTTTCATAGTTTTAGTAATAATAAGAAAACTGGTTCTTTATGACTAATCATATTTATGTTTCCTTTTAGTCTTGATTGTTTTCCATGCCGTGGTTAGGTCTACACACATCATTTCACTTTACTAGAGACTTGTTGCTTGATTTAAGACCTTGGTGTATAATAGTCATTTTCCATGCCTTTAAAATCAGATTATTTATTTTCTGATATCTGTTCACCAATCTTGCCTTTTTATTCAATTCCCCTTTCTTGCAAGACAAGGTTTCTTGTGTAGTGTTGCAAGTGTGTCATTTTATTTCATTTCTCAAAGAGGAAAAGAGAAACTACTGAAAAAAAAAGTTTAGACATATTTCAAAGGAAAAATGTTATTTGGCCAAGATGAGTGTGGTAGTTGATGCCAACAATTATGAAGCATGATTATTTCAAAAGTAATATCATATATGTATCCTCATGGGAAAAAGACTTGGTTTGTTGTATGTGTAAAGTACTGGTATAGTCAGGTAGTACTTTGGTGTACAACTAGGTAGCACGATTAACAATTCTTCTCCCCTCCCCATAAAAAATGCAACACTTCGCTAACAAAGTCCCCAAAAAACAAATAAAAATGGGGGTGGGCTTTGTAGGATAGTTTAAACCTAGGAGAAACACTCATTTCATGAAAAGGCTCCTTTAAAGAGACATTTGCTTTTAAATTTTAGCGGGTTAAGATCATGAATGATGCACTCTGAAGAAAATTAAGGGTCAATGTCTATTAACTCTTAAATTAATGCTTTGAAACAAGCTAATTTTTTAGGAGCTTTGTCCGTGTTTCCCGAGTGTCTGAAATAGCTTCAAATTTGGAAGTCTAGTCCATACTACTTGCTGCCGCATAAGATATTGTAAAAATAAAATAAAAAATATTTTATTGTTCCCTAGGATGTTATTATTATTATCACCATCTTCATCAGAGTGATTAATGCAGATGCTGGACTGTATTGTAGTTTGTTATATTATGGTTAGTTTATCGTGTTTGTGAATTGTGTGTTATTAAACCATTTGCTAGTTGATTGAAATCAAGTGCTGAAAGCTATCCTCTTTTTACAGCTCTTGGTGGCTTTTTGGCAAGATGAAAGTGAGCATGTACGTATGGCTGCACGCTCTATATTTCACTGTGCTGCCTCTCATGCCATTCCTCTACCTCTATGCAATTCAAAACCTAGCGAGTCAATTAATACAAACTCCCAAACGGACTTGGTTAGAGACAAACATCTGGGAGATGTGATAGTAGAAAGGATATCTCCTAAGGCAGAAAAACAAGGAATGTCCCAAGACGAGGAATCCAAGATACTGACTTGGCTAGAATCATATGAAGTGCAAGATTGGATTTCTTGTGTTGGTGGAACAAGTCAAGATGCAATGACATCTCACATTATTGTTGCTGCTGCACTGGCTATCTGGTATCCTAGTCTTGTAAAACCTAGGCTTTCCACGTTAGTTGTTCATCCATTAATGAAGTTGGCTATGTCCATGAACGAGAAGTACAGCTCCACTGCTGCTGAGCTCCTTGCAGAAGGCATGGAGAGCACGTGGAAAGAATGCATGGTCTCTGAGATTCCTCGTCTAATTGGAGATATTTTTTTCCAAGTAGAGTTGAGTGGCCCGTCTTCCAAGTCATTGACAGAAATTCCACCTGCATCTTTTTCTATTAAGCAGACTTTGGTGGAGGTTCTCCTTCCAAGTTTAGCTATGGCTGATATACCAGGCTTTTTGACAGTGATTGAAAGCCAAATTTGGTCAACAGCATCTGATTCACCTGTCCACATGGTATCGTTGTTGACTCTCATAAGGATTATGCGTGGTTCTCCAAGATATTTGGCCCAGTACCTTGACAAGGTTTGTAAAGCCACTTTCATCAGCACTGACTGGATTTTTCATTGATATTTTAGATAGATTCATCCTGCTGCTTCTAGTTCTAGGATGATTTTTTCACCGAACTTCGCCTTTTTGTTCAATATCTACATCAAGATGTTCATTAATACATACGTTTCAATTACCATTTGATTGATGTGAATCTTTGAAATTGAACACAGTACTATTAGCATTTCTTATTTCAGACTAGTTCCTTTAGGCGAATTAGTTTTATTTAGATAGAATTATTTATGTAGAACAATTGGAAAGATAGAAATGATGATGTTTGAAATATGGCCTCTTTTATTCCTTCTGAAAAAATCAATATACGGGAGATTTATTATCTTTTGATCCCCAAGTGTTTATTTGCAATATATTTATGTTGACTGCTAGAACTCTTTAGTATTTATATCTTGTAAATGTTTTGTTTTTGTCTCTCTTTATCAGTTATTCATTTTAGATCAAATCATGTTTGTGGGTAGGTTTGTGTACTCGTATTTAGAAACTCCCGTTCTTGGTTATCTCTTTTATCACCTTTTGCTATTAGATTCTATTCTTGGTGGTCAGGTGCTGAGTGATTCTCTATTTTGAGTGGCATCTTGTTTTCGTTAATAGTTTTCTCATCCCTTGAGTTTCAACTTAACTGTTTCCACACATGAAAGCATGAATTTCTGTGACAGTGGGTCAGATCTGCAGGTTGTCAACTTCATTTTACAGACTATAGATCCTAGCAACTCAGTTTTGCGGAAGGCATGCTTCCAGAGTTCCTGGACAACTTTCAAAGAAGTTGTACGTGTATATCCTATGGTTGCTGTCAATGAGTCTTGGACCAGACTAGCAGTTGGAGATGTGATTGGAGAGGTTAACAATGCAAGCATTAGGGTTTATGATATGCAAAGGTATCAGGATTAGGAAAAAAGAGTGTAATTTTAAATTCAGGATTTAGGCTGACAATATGTAGATACCCCGTCATTGTTAGTTCTGTCACACACATGTACTTGAGACAAGTGCACTTAACTTGATTTTGCATCATTTTGTGTCATATGTGGGTGGGGGTGGGGATTGGATGGAATTGGAATGAAAATTTGAAGAAAAATATTAACTACATGCTATTTTTGAGAAGAAAAAAAAAAACAAGTTTATTGTGGCCTTGTACTTGCTGCTAATCTTGAATAGCTGAATGGGGATTTTCTTGGTTTATAATGGATTTCACTTAAAGGTAAAAGGGAAAAATTTCAACCATTAATGAAAAATTCGATTATTGATTTTATAAGCATGAGTAATTTAATTTTTTATAATCAACTCCATTATAGACATTTGTAAATCATAACTTCTTAAATTCCAATTTCAAATCTTTTGTGACTTGAGTCTATATTAAATACAATGCGTTGGCCATGGATAATGTAGGGCTGGATGAGGATAATTAAGAACGGCATATGATAATTGCACTTATAACTTGTTAAACTCCTTGCCCCCTCTCAAAAAACATACACCTTAATGCTTCTTTTTTGAAACTTACGAAATCTGATTCAGATTGTTATCTGCTTGTGTTTATTTGCGCTGATGACTGAAGAGATAATAATTCTCTATAATGGAAGCCTTTGTTTTTATGCAGTGTAACAATGATAAAGGTTTTGGATGCAAGTGGGCCACCAGGACTTCCTAGTTTGCTCACCGCAACCGCTTCAGGAGCAGTGTTAACTACTGCAATCTCAGCACTAAGCTTTTCGCCAGATGGAGAGGTACTTAGGAATTGTTGATGCTTATTTTACATTGTTGGTGTTTTTTTTATATGTTCTAGTTGGGGCAAGTTCTACAGGGGACCCATGGTGAACCAGTAGTTGAAAGTTGCCCAAAACACCAACGACGACTGATGTCACCCTCTAGAATTAGAAGCTCATGGTCTTCTTTGTTTTCATGACTAAAACAGTGACCTAGTCGGTGCCAGTTTGTCAAAAACTAGAGCAAACAAATATGAGTTTGAGTTTTGAGACGCATTTGTTTTTCTTGATTTTGTCAACTGAATTTAATCAAGTCGCTCACTCAGACATTATAACAAGGTGGACCGTGAGCTTCTACTTTCAAGAGCCAGCGTAAGTCATCATTAAAGTTTCAAACGTTTTTCACGTACTGCTCAATCGTGGACCACCTGTAAAACTGGCCTCTTGTTGATGGGTTTAGAATTAGCTTACCAAGTATTTATGTATAAAAATTTGGTCTTACTCAGAATCTTTACATCAACTCTGTACTCTGATATATGTGACAAATAAACTGATTTTTTTTACTTCAACGACCATATGTTATTGATTACCTTACTGTTATGAACAATACATAGGAAAGAAAATGGTTGAGATTTACTTCAACAACTACTAGAATTAGGAGAGTAATAGAGGAACCCTCACAAGTACAACATACTTCCGGAATCCTAGTAGGTGATAGCCTTCTGGCTTCTAGCCATTCTTATTCACTATTTTGTTTGCTGTGACTTAAGTTTTCCATATTGGTTCATCATGCTTGATTGTAGCTATTTAAACCAGTTGAAAAGCTTGACTTCATATATCAAATTTTTCCCCAAAATCTTAGAGTGCTCTCCCTTCCGAATAATATCATTTTGAAAAGAAATTAATTCAATCTGTTGTTTGCGGAAATTAATCATCTTCCTTAGTATGCTACTGTTTTGCCATTTCCATTTGAAGTTTTAACTCATAGTAATTGCATCAACAGAGCTCCTTACAATAACAGTTCTGCCATGATATCCCCATTATTATATGCCAAATGTTTTGTTTCTCTTTAGTTTACTGTGAAATTATTTTCCTGGGATTGATGTTTCCTACAAGTATCTTAAACTGATAATTGATTCCCTCCCACACCTTTAAACATTCTTCCCTATAGGGGCTGGTTGCCTTTTCGGAACATGGGCTTATGATTAGGTGGTGGTCACTGGGATCTTTCTGGTATGAGAAACTGAGCCGGAACTTTGTTCCTGTCCAGTGCACAAAACTAATATTTGTTCCTCCTTGGGAGGGATTCTCACCTAATTCATCCCGGTCAAGCATTATGGCCAGCATTTTGGATACTGAAAAGCAGCTTAATTTGCAGGTACTTTTGCTTTCTTCTTTTGCTGTCTTCTTTCAGATATAAAACTGATGTGTAACGAGTGAAATTAGAACTTGGTCTTTTGCCAGGTACTGGTGCCTGAGGGAAAATGCAACGAGTTTTATAAATTATTATTTAGAAAGAAATGTCCATTGCTAAGTTGAAAACCCTTTTTTCATTTAAACTCGGTAGCAGCACATGATGAGAGCCTAATAGAAAGTTGATTGAAAGCATGCTAAAATACATTGAATTGGTTGAAATGCATGAATATAAATAATAAAGATCCACTGCCACATGATCTAGATAGCTTGAGATGAATGATGTACTACTTTTTACCATCATTGGTGGTCATCAAGTCATCTACCACTATTTCCTTAAATCTATTTATCATTTTCCGTAATACCACCAATATTTCCTTTTGTAGAATAATGCAAAGGATTCAAATCATGTGGACAGTTTGAAGCAATTGCTTCATAATCTGGACCTCTCTTATCGATTAGAATGGGTTGCGGAACGGAAAGTACTTCTTACAAGGCATGGTAATGAACTGGGCACTTTTCAGTTGTAGCGGTGGTGGAGATTTCGGTGATTTCACAGTTTTAGTTGAGGCTCTGTGTGAAATGTACCTTTAGCATGTATAGCAGCTCAAACAAGCAACAGAAGATTTTTTTTTTAATCTGCTCATACTAGAGTGCTTTTGGAGGAGATATTCATTGAAGCACTTAAAATTCAACACTACATTTGAGGATTTATTGAGATAAGCAAATATGGATTCAGTTCCACTTAGTGATGCTCCTCAGGAAGTCCTTTAAAAAAGGAATGTTTTGGGCGGAACCGGAAGCCAATTGGATGGTTTTAGTGATTTGGCTATCATTTTGAGAAAATACTGACAAAAGAAGAAACGGGACCTTGCAATTTCTGAAGTGTTGGCAAACTAATTGTGATGGACCAAATAATCACAAAATCATTCAGAATGAGTCACCACTGGGATTGTCAATTTGGTCACTGCATATAAAATAGTTAAATATTTTCTCGAGAATAACGGGGAATGTTAGTTTTGATAGTGAGCAGAGAGGTTTGTGCAGTTTTTTTCCTAATTTATATTATTAGAGCAAATTGAGTTGATCTCTTCTTTATTTTACAGAAGTCATTCGTTCTATTTCCCCGTCAACATTTGTACAGACAGGGCCTTTAGCATCTCTTGAAGTTTTATTGAGAATGAGAATAGTGTGTTTACCGATGCACACATTGAGACTTCGATTGAACAAAAGCAATGCAACTAAACAAGAAATCTAGGTGGCATTTAGGGTGGGTGAGTTAAAGAGTTTCCCACTATGGGAAAGTTTTTTTAGGCCATTAGATCAAACAAGAACACTGATCATATTATAGTATGTCCACATCATATCTTTTATCGTTTTGTCTTCAACCTCACTCAACCACCCACCCTTCTCTCTCCTCCATGCCACATGCCACCAACAACATCATCCACAACCATTTTCACCACCGTCATTTGGAATCTATGGGAGAGAAAGAGGAAAAACATGTAGGAATTTATTTTTTAGAAGATTGTATCAATGTGTTTAGGTCACTGTTCTAGAAAGATTGCAATGAAAGCTGGATACGTCTTTCCCATAGAAATCCAAACTCAAACAATTCACACACCACTCTCGCCTCTCAGTTTCACCACCATCTCATTCAACATCACACCAAATTCTTTCAATTCCATCCGATAATTGTTGATTTCGAATGCAAAATTATTGTTGGCTGGGAATCAACTTTTCGATTATCCTCTAAAAAACAATGTTAACATACTATGTGAAAGAAATCCACAAAGCCAAAAAATGGGTGAACATTCCAGATCTGCGAAGAAAATCAATGTCATAATTTTATGGATGAGCTTTATAATTAACTATCATGAATAAGCTTTATAATTTTTAAATTTTTTTGGAGTATAATTAAACAGCTTTGAACAACATCAATGAAGGTAGAAGATGACAAGCTTGTCCATTGTGAGCTTTTATTTTAAGAAACTGGTGGTGGTACTCATGGAGATTTGACAAGATTGAGACGTGTCCGTAGACGGCGACTTTTCCGACGAAGGTTCCGGTGGAGTTTGGTACGGATGTGTTGCCGTTGTAGTTGGCAACAACGTCGTTTTTTATCGGAGAGGGTGGATTCGTCGGAGGGAGGGGGAGAGAGGAAGAGACGACGACGGCGGATGCGGAGGTCAGAAGTAGTGAGGGCGTTGAAAGGACAACGGGGAGGATAGAAAATATAGTAAAATTTCATATCTAGAGAAATCGATACTTATGGAGTTTGAAGTTTAGATGTAGTCTGGTGGAGGTCGAAGAAAACGGGTGAAAGAGAAAGGGAAAAAATAAAGTGCAGGCAGAGCTTGCTAAAATCAGTACTCCTTTCTAATCTAATGGTTTAAAAAAACTTTCCCATGATAGGAAACTCTTTCCCTCACCCACCCTAAATGCCACCAGAAATCTATTATAATATGCCTTTATTCCTTGATGCTTTTTTGTAGGGAAAGTTGGATTACTACGATAATTCTGAAATAGCATGGAAGATAAACTACTGTGCACCCAAAAGATTCAATTTAAGATTTATAAACAATGCTAGAGTTTTTATGTGGAACCACGTGAATATGCAGAATTAGATAATCCATTAAGCGAGAAATGAAGGTGTAAGTGTGTGCGCATGTGTGTTTTTGGAAAATACTTCATTTGAACGAAATGTAAGTAAAAATGAGTGAAAGAAAATTGATGTATTGATTTAGGCTTATAACTTGTTGTGGTATATGATTTAGGCTTATAACTTGTTGTGGTATATAGGTGAGTGAATTTTCTCGGTTGTACTTTTCACTTGGTTTTTCTCATTTGTCGATCCTCACAAATAAAATACACCATCCCTATTTTTCTTATATATAGTTTTTAATCTATGTTTCTCATAGTCCAGATTTAATTGGATTCTCATTGGAGAGAATCCACTCTGTTTTTACACTATCCCTATTTTTCTTATATATATTTTTTAATCTATGTTTCTCATAATCCAGATTTAATTGGATTCTCATTGGAGAGAATCCACTCTGTTATTCAAAAACAAAGGATAAACTCTTTTTTGGAAAATAAAGGGAAAATCTCCTACCAAGAAACTACACAAAAAAACCATGAGGAAAAGAAACATTGTGTGCTTTAAAAGGAGTTAAAAAAAAATATGTAGACGTGGAAAATATACAAAAATCTAAAGAAATGTCAAATTTTGCTAGACAATTCGCAATTTGATTAGCATCTCTCAAAACATGAGTAATCTAAAATGACTCTAAATCTTGAGCTATAATCTAATATGTTAGGCAGCAACTTGAAGCATGAGTGAGATGCAGCCACCCTTAATTAAATTACCAAACCAACGGGGAATTTTTACTCCAATGAATTGCCCATCTTTAGCAGCTATTGTTGAACTTGAACCCCAAGTGAATTGCCCATAATTCTGCTTGTAGTACATAGCAACAACCCGATACAACAAGAAAAGACAGAGAAAATGCCCATAGAAGTCTCTAGCTATTCCTCCATTCCATAAGTAGCAAATGTACCTTCTCATAAGCACCACAAATTATTTACTAAAAAATTAGTTAAATATCATTAAAATAGAAAGTTTATTTTAATCTTATTTGTCAAAAATATTTGATTATAATAATATACAATTAAGTGCCGTAGAAAAACAGATAAACAGTCATGTTTCACTAGAATATGACAGAGGACGACGACAAGAGCTCTCAGATCCAGTGTGATGTAATTGCAATTACTCAGATACTCAAGTCAGTGAGGGATTAAGGTGAGTAAGAGATAGTGGGAATACGATGTACTTTTCTCTTGAGTGCAAATGTCTTATTTTTTCTCTTGATTTTTTTGTTACTATTGATACGAAATTTCTATCACCGTCTAATAATGACTAATCTCTCTTGAAGAACTTATGGAACACATGGTGTATGTTCTCATGTTTTTTGATTTTTTTTGTCTCTCACATTTTAAGATTAAAAAACGCGCTAAGGAAATAATTGTTTAGATTTTATAGATGTCTGTATCAAAGAAGAAAAAAAACGAAATGTCGTTTTCTTTTACGGTTGAAAGGTTGGCAGCCGAGCTGGACAGTCGGTGAATTGATGTCCCACTTGCTTGTACAAAGTTTCTTACACGTTATAGGGAATAAGAGAAAACTAGGAAAGAATGAAAAAGAAAAAAATAAAATCATGCAGCGCATATTATGGATTGTTCTATCAACTGAACTAATTTCACGAGTACAACGCAGTTTTTCTAAAACAAGTAAATAAAATTCATTCAAAATTTGAATTAATTAATAAAACATAAAAAATAGCATATAAAATAAGAGATTAATGGTGATGGGTTGACAGTCCAAAACGCCACATCAATTAATTAATTGATGTGACAATTTTAAATGTTTTAATTGATTATGTCTACAAAGTTTTTTTTAGACTGTCAATCCACCATCATTAAACTCGTGAAATAATTAGATACATAATAACATATTTCATACATTCTTTCTTTTTTTGGTGAAGATGCGTAAGATTTCTTGTACTAGTATTTTAGGAATTTAAGAATTTCACTCTTTGTCGCACAGAAAGAGTTTCTGAATAAAATAAAACATATACTTTTATATTTTCTATAAAAATATACTTTTATATGTATAAAAAAAATAGATCAAATGATCGAGAGATGCAGAAGATCATTAGTATATGATAGAATAAATATAATATATTAATGGAATATTGTGGTGGATCAATTAAATTGAAGTTGAGCCTAACCGTGATATTTTCATTGGCTGTAACTGTAAGTATATCATTTTTTTCGAATGAATTGAATCTTTTATCCCAAATTGCGTATGTTGACTTAGACAAACATGTCAACTTTATTATTCTTCTTTTTCTTATCCCAAATTGAACCCTACTATAAAAGAAAAATCCAGAGAGAGCCCTAAATTTAAAAGGATGAATGGGCATTTGGTTTTTGTGTTTCAGATGAATTTTAGGATCCAAAATGCTAGGACGAACCAGCACTTAAAAGACCAAAAGAAATTTATTATTCTCAAAATCATTTGATTTCTTGTTTTCAAAAGACTTTTAAATGTGGTTTAACACCGACATTATTTTCTTCCTTTTCATGGATTTGAATTACGCACAAACCACATCTAATAAAAATTAGGTTTCAACTATCCTAATTAATTTAGAGTCTTATCCAATTAAAATTAGCTAGAGAGTTCTTCAACTTTCATCCCATGCCCCTTGATCTTCTTCAAACCTAGAAATTCAACAAAATTTAACCTGCAAAAAAAACTACATCTCATTCCCCATGATCTTCTTCAAACCTAGAAATTCAACAAAACCCTACAAAAAAATATCATTATAAAAAAATGTATTCTTATGTAGTATAAATCATAACATAAATTTCCATACTTTTCTCCTAAAAAAAACATAAATTTCCATACTCAATTAAATAGTAAATAGTTTCTGTACAAAAATTAATTAAGGAAATTAAATTTATATATAAACCTTTTTTTTTTTTTGAAGAAATTTATATATAATTTTTGAAGAGTGTTAGTATTATTTTCACGTCCGTGTCTCCCTCTTTCTCTATATATATTACAGATCGTTTAGATTCCCTCCAAAAAAAAATTACAGATCGTTTAGATATCTATAAAGATATAATCTAACAATATACTATATGCACATTAAACAAAGTGATACTCATTATTACAAAGTTTGTAAAATGGATTATAAATCTGTGCAATTTAAGTTAAAGACCTTAAATTTGAAGACCTTTTGGTATCTTTCCGCTAGTAAGCAATCCAGTCCACTTAAGTAGTGATCATTATTCATATTACATTCCAAGTTCATCCAGATGGAAAATTATAATTTCAGAGAGACAACTCTTAAATGTACTTCAAATTATCAACAAAAAAAAAATGGTTTTAAAAGTTGCATGTGTGGAGGAAGGAGGATATCATTTAAAAACAAAAACTAAATGACATGGAAATGAAAAAGTAAATAAATTTCCATATCATTCAAATTTTATTCTAAATATATACAAACAAGAAAATCTCAGCAATGTTAAATTTCTTCATGGAGAGTTGTTTTGTCACTCATTGTATCCATATCTGACTCACAATATTAGTCTTTATAGTTGCGCACAGAGTATACTCGGTTTACACATAAAACAACAAAATCTAACGATATCTCATTCTATTGAATTTCATCATTTTCTCTTAATCCAAAACTGCAGCCACTGCATGTTATTGACACTTATTCTCAAGTCCAATAAGTTCCTCTAGCTCTTTGCTTGGAATCCAACCATCATCACATAATTGAGCACCATCCAACCACTCAAGAAGATCTTGGTCATCTTTCTCAAATCCTTTATTTTGTTGCTTCATACTTGTCACATTTACCTCATCTTCAATTTTCACTAAAGGTGTCTTTGAAGAATGTGTAACTAAGATATTGTTCTTCCTAGTGCTTCCAGCTAATGAATTTCTTCGAGTTGGTTGAGGATGATTGTGTTCTGCAGTGTATGTAACCAAATAAACTTTTGGATCCAAATGATTCTTTTCCACTTGTTTCTTCGCCGAACATCCTTTAGAACTGCTACATCTATAGTAGCTTCGTGGATAAGGTGAACCCTTTATTGGTTTTTGTCCATATTTACGCCATGCCCATGCATCACATAGAGTACCATCTACTGCTGTTACTTTCTTCACAACACTCTTGTTCTTGTTTTTCTTGCTGAAAAAACAACATATATATTCACTTTTTAGTATTTACACCAAATAGAAAATTCTATATCCGCTTAGGGTTAATTAAAGCTTGACTTACACTTGTCCATTAGGTTTCCTCAAAAAATAAATTTGAAACAAAGTATAAAGAAAAGATTATATTACTATAGGTGCACTCCAAACAAAAATACAAAGACAATTAAAATAAAAAATAAAAAAAATTGGACCACAACATAAAAATCTTAAATCTAATTATTTCTAAATTCTAACTAGACCAATATGCAAATGATTATAACGATCGTATTTATACCTTTTTTTAAACTTAGATACTGCTGGAACTTGCAGATCTTGATGAGAAGCTACTTTGTCTGCTGCTTTAATTTCTTTGACTTGTTCAGGCTCTTTAGGGTTAGCGAGAGAGCTTGTAAAAATGGTTTGAGATGAAAGTGGATAGAAATTAGGTTTGCAAAGCTCTTCAAATTCATGAATAAGGACATTAGTAGTTTTGGAGAATTCTGGAAAACTTCCAAATAATAACTCATCATGATCTTGTTCAGAAAATAGATGAGAAAAATAAGGATTTGTTGTTGGTACTTCATTGATAGCTTCCAAATCCCAATCCATTAAGAATGCAAGCTCATCCATTATTACAAGATAAGCAAGATGTTTTGTGAAGAGGGTTTTGATGAAAAATGTCAACTAATGTTTAGATATATATATAATTAACATAAAATATAAATGGTGTAAGGATTGCGTGGTGAATTTAATAATATAGATATTTAGATCAAGTTGTTCAAAGTTCAAACTGGCAAGCTAGCTAGCTAAGCAATAGTATTGAGTTGACTGTAGTTATAAAGTCAAAGTATGTGCAAGTGGGAGTGGGGAAAGTGATAAAGTTTTGCAGCAATTCGGTGCTGACCTTATTATATTATGTACATATATTCTTTCTCTTTGTGGGGATTGTAGGCCACTACAGTATAATACAAGGAATAATGAGACAGTTGAATCAGTCTTAAGGATAAGCCAAATACAATGTGATTCATACGTGATGATCTCATACGTAGGGTGAGCGTAGTGTTTTTTTAAATGTTCTCCAAAGTTTATTTATACTCTTTTCCTCTATTTGCAAGAAGAATGTGTCTCAAAAAAATGGACTCTTTCAATCTTCAACGACAAATAATTATTATTTTTCAATTATATCCTCAAATTAATTAATACTATATACATTACTCTTGATTTAATATTATTTAGTATTTTGTTATTATGGTAATGATAAATACATCAATATTTAACAAGAGTTATGTAGTAAAAGTATTTTTTTTTTTTTTTGGTACAAATGTAGTAAAAGTATTATTATATTATTTATACATTTTTTTTAATATGTGTAAAAAAATGTTCAAATATGTCATATATTATGCGACATTGGAGTATTATTTTATTTTATCTTAGGAACGCGACATTGGAGCATATATAGCTAGTCTTGTTACATTTTAATTCGAGTTGTCACTTATTTATTTCTGGCTTAAATATGTTTTTCGTCCCTGCAAATAGGGCTCGCTTAAAAATTCGTCCCTGCAATCGCTAATCCTTTTTTTTTGCCCCTGCAAAGTTTAATCAGTTAAAAATTCGTCCTTTGACCAAGTTAATGACTGCCACGTCATCAAATTACCAAAAATGGCATGGGAATTGACGAAAATACCCCTGGCTTATTTTTTTTTTCCTTCAAAAAAAAAATTTCCAAAATTTTGATAATTCTTTTTTAAATTAAAAAAATAATTAAAAGTCAAAAAAAAATTCGGAAAAAAATGTTAAAATTAAAACTGAAAAATTTTCGGGAAAAAATCGGAAAAAAAATTCGGGAAAAAACTGATTTTTTTTTTGAAGGAAAAAAACAAAAAAAAAATAAGCCAGGGGTATTTTCGTCAATTCCCATGCCATTTTTGGTAATTTGATGACGTGGCAGTCATTAACTTGGTCAAAGGACGAATTTTTAACTGATTAAACTTTGCAGGGGCAAAAAAAAAGGATTAGCGATTGCAGGGACGAATTTTTAAGCGAGCCCTATTTGCAGGGACGAAAAACATATTTAAGCCTTTATTTCTATCATGTTATATTTACTCTTTTGGGATATCATGTAGTTCTACTTACTTTTGCGATAGGGAAGAAAGAATCGCCTTAAAAAAGATAGAGAATATGTTTGCTTAAACTAAGAGCACCTGAGTTCGATTGTATAACCATTAGTTATTGGATTTTATTCTCCTTCTAATTAAAAAAGAATCGCCTTAAAAAAGATAGAGAATATGTTTGCTTAAACTAAGAGCATCTGAGTTCGATTGTATAACCATTAGTTATTGGATTTTATTCTCCTTCTAATTAAAATTTGCTATCATATCTTAATTTTCTTAAAAATTAAAGTCTAATTAAAATTTGCTATCATATCTTAATTTTCTTAAAAATTAAAGGATTAAGTCAAAAAAGACTTATTAATGAACACTTTAGAATGCAATAGACTACTTGGATTTTAAGGGTACATGACGGAATGAAATCGAATAGATTAATGAATATTTAGAATGTAAAAGACGGTGACGTTTAACATACACAAATGAAACTTTTTGTGTATGATACAAAAAGCAAATTTACCTACAATAACCAGTTGAAACCTGTAATATTCAATGAAAATTGATGTTCACACATTAGAGAAGGCTGGGACACACATGTAAAATACGTTTTTGCCCCCTCGGCAGTTAACTGCCGAGGAATTAAAAATCCGGCTGCAGTTAACTGCCGAGGATTTCCTCGGTAGTTAACTGCCGAAGTTTTCTGAACATAAACAGATCGAAACAGAAGCAGTTCCAGTTTCAATATTTTGCTTCAAACACTAACAAATTCTCTCCAAAATCACATTTTCACGAATTGCAAGCAAATCATCACCACATTATCACAAGTAAGTACCCTTAATCATTGCAATGTTAATGTTAGTTTGTTAGGTTTATTTTTTAAAAAAATTAGAGTAGTTTGCATGTGGTTAGGTTAATGATGAGTTGATGATTAAAATAGACAATTTGATGATTGCATGTGTAGTTTTTGAATTGATAAATGAATGTAGATGTTGCCTATACTGTTTAAATGGTAATGTGGCTTTGAATGGTGGCAAATGAACACAATTTGAATATGTTTTATACTTTGCACACAAAGTGTTTGATCAAATGCCTCAATGAAAATTATTTTGATTATTTAGTTAGTTTAGGTTATGGAAATGATAGAAGTGATGTTAATTATAGTTTGATTAAGTGTATATTGATTTTTTAGTGTATTTAGGTTATGATGTGAATGATTAAGTGTATAGAAATGATTAAGTTATGATGGAAATGATGGACATAATGATGATTGTATGAATGATTTTATTTTATTGTAAGTGTTTAATGTGTTTGATTATGTTATGGAACTTGATGTTAATTTATTAAAAATTTGTGTAGATATGGCCGATCAGGAGCCCATTGATCCATCTAAGATGATAGGTGGTAGGCGTGCTCAGACACAAAGCTACCGGAAGGAGAAGGAGAGGAGAAACGCACATATCCCAAAGAGGGGAAGAGGTCGGAGGGGGGGGGATGGTTCAGGGAGTTCTCAGCCTTCTGAGGCTTCTCAGGCACCGCCTGAAGAGTCGCAGGTGGTTGACCCGACCCAGGCGGTGGAGTACCTGAATTATCAGGATCACCATGATGTGACCGACGGTGGGTACGACGAGCAGTATATGCCAGAGCAGCCGCATATGCCAGAGGAGCCAGACGAGGATGACATTGCAGCAGCGGCTGCCCCGGAGGTGTTGCCTACGGACGCTCCCTTTCCTGGAGGACCGCAGGACATATCTTTGCTTCACTCTTATGCCAGTCATGTGGCATTGCCGCTTTGGTATAATAAGGATGACGTAAGTATTTTTTTTTTTAAATGTTCTTTTTTAAATGTTAACTTTTATATATGTTTTTTTTAATTCCTTTCTTTATGTTTAATTATTTTCTTTATTTTTCCTTTCTTGATTTAAATTGTTTTATTTATATGTTTAGATTATATGTTTTATTTATATGTTTTATTGATATGTTTTATTTATATGTTTTATTTATGTGTGATTTTCTTTAAATTGTTTTATTTATATGTTTTCTTTATATGTTTTATTTATATGTGACTTTCTTTAAATATGTTTTATTTATATGTTTTCTTTATATGTTTTATTTATATGTGACTTTCTTTAAATATGTTTTATTTATATGTTTTATTTATATGTGATTTTCTTTAAATTGTTTTATTTATATGTTTTCTTTATATGTTTTATTTATATGTTTTCTTTATATGTGATTTTCTTTATATGTTTTCTTTATTTTTATTTTAGCATTTGTTAAGTTTAATATTTATTAGTTAAATGTTTACATTGTTTAAACTATGTTTATTTTTCTATTTTTGCAGTGCCGCAAGAAGCGTTTTGTAAAACCAATTAATCATGGCCCCAAGATTTTGAGTCTCGGACGTCCAAACCCCAATCAGAGATGGTTTTGGGATCCGCTTATGCAGAGTGGCTTACATGATTTGGTATACTTGGGCTACGCCACTGTGCCTCACGCTTTGCTGATGACTTTATGCGAGAGGTGGCATTCCGAGACCATCACTTTTCACATGCCTATGGGGGAGATGACTGTGACTTTGGATGATGTCGCATGTCTTATGCATGTCCCGATTGAAGGGCGGATGTTGGGCCACCGGAAGAAGATGCTGAGACATGAGGGAGAGGCACTACTGATGACTCACTTGGGTGCGTCGAGGTCGCAGGCAGAGAAAATCTGCAATACTGAGTATGGTGGATACATTAGTTATCCTAAGCTGAGGGAGTTTTATACGACGCACCTTGGTAGAGCCAACCTTTTGGCGGATACACAGGATCCAGAGGAGCTGGAGGAGTTGGAGAGGGTTAGGACTTATTGTGTGAAGTCCTACCTTCTATACTTGGTTGGATGCCTGTTGTTTGGGGATAGAAGCAACAAGCGCATCCAGTTGATTTATTTGACGACTATGGCGGACGGCTACGCGGGGATGCGTGCTTATTCATGGGGAGGGATGGCACTTGCATACCTGTACGATGAGTTAGCTCAGGCTTGTTTGCCCGGAGACAGACAGCTTGGGGGAAGCGTGACACTGCTCACTGTAAGTAAAAATTAAATTTAAATTTAATTTTTTTTGTTAACTATTATTATTTTGTTATATTTTGTTATATTTTTTCGTTAACTTTAATTTTTTTTGTTAACTATTATTATTTTGTTATATTTTGTTATATTTTTTTTGTTAATTGTAAATTTTATTTTTTTAGTTAACTTTAATTTATTTATATGTGATTTGTATGGTTTATGCAGGCATGGTTTTTGTCGCACTTCCCTAAGTTTTACACTGTTGATCCAAACCCGGACTACATTGAAAATTTACCGGTTGCGGCGAGGTGGACTCTTCAGAAGGGTCATGGAGAGGGGGCCACGTATCGGTCATTGCTTGATCGCATTACGTTTGATGACGTATGCTGGAGGCCGTACGAAGGGCATAGGGAGTTCCAGCCTTTCGAGGAGGTATTTTGGTATTCTGGCTGGATCATGTGCGGCGACCGTAGGGTGTACCGTCACCTGCCGGAGAGGGTATTGAGGCAGTACGGATACGTCCAGTCGGTACCTAGACCTCCGACGGATGTTCCAGCGCTGACACCGACTGAGATTGTGCAGGCCTTCTCGGACTTCCGCACTCACACACTTAAGGAGGCTGATTGGGGTGAGCAGGCAGGAGAGCAGCCATGGCGTATGGCAGAGGGCTATGTACGATGGTACACGCTTATGTCTCACCCTCAGATTTTGCCACTTCTTCCGGGAGATGTTCCGAGGCCTCCAAACGAGGAGCAGATCGTTGCAGAGCAGTGGGAGCGGTACGAGGCGAGAAGCTCCCCTGACACCTATGACATGGTTAGCGGCGCTGTTGCCCATGCTGATGAGTTTTTGGGTCAGGAGGTGATGAGCATGACCCCTCAGCAGTTGTATGCGGCCTTGCAGGATGTTAGGCAGCAGATCGCGCCGATCATTACCAGGAGGAGAGCCCAGAGACCGAGGAGGAGGCACCAGCAGCACCAGCATGACCAGGACCAGCAGTAGGATTAGGACTGCTAGTATTTTTAGGATTTATTTTTAGGACTTGGTGTATTTTCATGACATTTGGCCGTTTTGTTAGTACTTCCAGTACATTTTGTTGTTACTTTGTTTGGATGACATTTTTTTATGACAATTGCTCGTTTCCGTATTATATTTTCAATTTCAATTATGTTTGTAATTTTATTTGACTAGCTTTTGGTTTGGCATCGAAACAATGTGTTTACAATGTGTAAAAACACATGTAACAGGTTCTGCCTTCAACAGGTTCTGCAAATTCTGGCTTCAGGACGACTCGGCAGTTAACTGCCGAGGAAATGATGAAACCGGCGGTAGTAAACTGCCGAGGTTTTCCTCGGTTCTAAACTACCGAGGTATTCCTCGGCACTTAACTGCCGAGTTTTTTAATTTTTTTTTTGTTTTATTTTGTTTAGAATAGAATTGTGTTAGAAAATTATTAGGAATTCTTTAAAAATTATTTTATGTTATTTAAAATATTGCGATAGAGTGAATTCGAATAAATATTGCGATAGCGTGAATTCGAATAAATATTACAATAGCATGAATTCGTTCGAATAAATATTGCGATACAGGTTTCGTTACATTACATAAATGGGGCATTCCAACTACAACAATTGTCTTACCTCTGAAATGGGGTAAATTCAAACTTGCCAAACAACAGGACTCAAGCATTTTGCTGGGCATTCATGATTTCCTTTGAAAAGAATAAATTTTTGTCAGGCTTGATTTAGATGATGGTATTCAAGTGCCAACGAAATGAGGTCCATTCCTTGACACTTAATACCATCATCTAAGCAAGCCTAACAAAAATTTAATCTTTTCAAAGGAAAAACATTAATGCCCAGCGAAATGCTTGAGTCCTCGCCGTTTGGCAAGTTTGAATCACCCCATTTCAGAGGTAAGACAATTGTTGTAGTTGGAATGCACCTTACCCTAACTAATGACGATCTTCTGGCGGAATCAAGTTGTTGATGATATCTTCAGTTGATCTCAGCAACGTCACCCGCATATCGATCCACTGGAACTTGGTGTGCTCCCAAAACATGCTCGTCACGTTTTCGTCGTTCTTTAACTCCACCCAAGTGAATGATACGCTCCCCTCGTCGAGCTTTGGACGTTTATACAGAATATTTTGCACCCTCCTTGTGTCTCTGGGGTTGACTCCTTGGTAGAATTCATTCAGTTGATCCTTGAGACCTCTTAACGCTACATCAAGGCACCGAACCTTCAACCTATGAGTTTCTCCGCCGTTGAATGTTGCATGAACGTCGATCCATCCGGCCATTGTTTCAAATCTACACACATAGAAATTTAAAAGAATCAATGAAAAACTCATTCAAACATTGCAAATTATACATAGACTCTAAAAATCATAAAATAACTCTAAAATGTAATTGTCTAAAAAAAAAATTAACGTAAAATATAGCAAAATTATTCAAATTATATTTACTCTTAAAATAAATCATATAGTCTTACTAAAATAAAATTAAAAATATAAAACACCAAATTAAAAAATAATCCTAAATTTTTTAAATTATAACATAATCATCATGCAAACATTTTAACAAAATTAATCAACTAACATCTAATCTAAAAATGATTTATAACATGTAAATCTAATTAAAAACTAAAATAAAAAATTAATTTAAAACACCAAATTAAAATATAACCAATAAACTTTAAACTATAACATAAACATCATACAAACATTTTACTCTAAAAATGAATTATACTATGTAAATCTACTCAAAAACTAAAATAAAATAAATATACTCAAAAACTAAAAAATAAAAACATTTATAACAACTAAAATTTAAGTTAATAGCATTATAAATAATTACTTACTTGTGATTTTGTTGAATAAATTTGGTTGGATTTGGTTGGGTTTTTTAGAGAGATTTGTGAGAGAGATTTGAGAAAATTTTTTTGAAGATGTGATGAATAATGGAGATGAGAAAGCTTCTGCCAGACTTGTAGCAGAAAACTTCGGCAGTTAACTACCGAGGAAATCTTCGGCAGTTAACTGCAGCCGGATTTTTAATTCCTCGGCAGTTAACTGCCGAGGGGGCAAAAACGTATTTTACATGTGTGTCCCAGCCTTCTCTAATGTGTGAACAGCAATTTTCATATTCAATTAACATGTGACCCCACAACCTCTTTAGTTTTACCACTCAATGTTTTTCCCTTTCATTTCTGCCCCCTTCACCATGAGTCCATGATCTTTCTGCTATTCTCTCTTTACATCGAAATCCCATTTCTAGATTCATCATCTTTCAATTTTTTTCTATTAACTTTTTCCCAACGAATCTATTTTTATTTTTTTTAATTTTGTTGGTTAAAATGAAGACATTTCAAGACACACCCAGAAAGAACAATTAGGGATGTGAATGATGGAAAGAAGCTAGGTTGTTTAGTTAATGATTTTTGTTTTTTTTTCTTCTTCTTCTTCTTGCTGACGTGGAATAATTTAGAAATGGAATATGAAAAAGATACCCAGATCTGGTTCATAGTAAAACTCAGATATGGTTCTTAGCAAGTTTATTTTATCACCAAACAAGCAATCAAAGGTTATTAAATTATTATTAACAAACAGGCAGAACAGTAAAAACTGAAAATTATGTACTTTGGATATGCATCAAATTAAAAACAGATTTAACTCCTACCTTTTTTTTTTGTTGAGATTGCTCCTAACTCTCTCTCTCTCTCTCAGATATTAACTTTTTGTTGTTTTTTAATTTAGAGTTTAATGAATAAAGTTGTTTTTAAAATTTAGAGTTTAATGAATAAATAATGTATTCATTTAATTAAATAATTAAATTTATAATCACTAATCTAATAATTTATATTTTTTTTGAATAAATAATTTATATTATATTATATTTATATTATATTATTTTTATGTAATAATTTTTTTTCATAAATGCATCGATGCAGTTCTATTATTGTTCCACACCATATTTGCAAATAGCAACAATTGAACACCAAACCCACTAAGCAAGTATCCATTCTTCAATCTTGGCCATTGAATTGTTTAATATTATATCAATGGTTAAAAATACATTTGTGTATGATACACAAAAAGATTAACTTGTGTATTCTAAATGCCACCGTAAAAGACTACTTCGATTTTATGGGTACATGACAGAATGAAATTGAATAGATTAGATTTCATAAATCGGATGTTATCCTATATTTTTTTTGGTTCCCATAAATTCACTCCATTAGAGGTTATCGTCATTAAAACTTAGTTCAGTGGTCAATGATGATATTATTATGTTACAGTTTTATCTGGGTTTGGATCCGAGATCTTGTAATTATATGTAAGAGATTTATGTGGTATTTATCACTTTATATACGTACCCAAAAAATAAAACAAAAGTTATCACATATGAAATAATATTATACATTAAATGTGAACATATCTCTGGACTGAAATTTAAATATTAGTTTTGGTTTATTAAGTTATGAGATGGTAGTTGTCTTTATCACTAGACTCAACCAAGTGCATTATATCCTATTTAATCTTGTTTTATCCTTTACAGAAAGTTATTAAAAAAATTAATAATCATGAATAAGAAGTACCCTCTTTGGTTCTATTTATAAGAAAATGTTTGGTCAATAGAAGTTAATATATCTGGTCCAAATTTGAAGTTAATATATCTGGTCCAAATTTTGAATAAAATACATCAACTTTTGTTTACCTAATTTTCTCTTATAAATAAGGTCAGAGAGAATACTTATTTGGATATTTTCCCAATTAAGTTTTGAATGAGTTTATTTATAAGACTTGGTCAAAATCTATAAGTAATAAATTAACTTCTTTTTTTGAATGGCTATGTAATAAATTAAATCCCTTGCGGCCACGCATATAGTCTTATGGTTTTACATTGCACCTACGTATACGTTTTTCTTGCATAGGATTTCAAAGGATTATCTGTAACTAGCTCAGAATTCTTCGATCCTGGTTGAAAGTCTACACACAAACTTTGTTGCAACTTGTAGTCACTATAGTACGGTATCCCACCGACATACGACAAGTCCTACCTAGGAATCTAGGAATCATAGAGTCATTATCCATTTCAATTTTTCATTCAAAAGAGTATTTCCATTTCACAAAAGGAAATGATATTTGTATAACCACTTCTGTGACAATTTTCTCTCTTATACTCACATCATGTTTTTACTCTCTCTATTGTTTTTGTGTCAATACCTTTTTTTCTTTGTAAAATTATGGTTGTCCAAAACGTTAACAATCAAATGTTTGTTTAAATAACACATCTCTTTCACAAAATCATTTACTTTTTTTTATTGTTTAATTAGCATAAGGAAAAATAGTTTAGGATTTTTCAAAAATACATGTCTAATTATCTTTTTCTGAGTAAAGTTTAAGTATAAATTTAACTCTAGAGTAAAAAATAATAATTCATAACACAGTTATCGGATAGTTGTCTAGTAAATGAACACGTAAATTCAGAACACTGTTTGAACAGAGACATTACGTAATGAGTAGTGATATTTGAACAATTCATTTTAGACAACTTATGTGACAACTTTTTTTTTTCTCTATTTTCATTGGTCAAAAACAATGGAGAGAGAATAAGAGTATAATGTGAGTATGAGAGAGAAAGTTGTCAAAAAGTTGTAAAAAATGGTTGTACAAATATCATTTCTCTTACGGAATACCCAAAAGGAAGGATGAAGCATTTTAATAAGAGTAATGATATTTTGACATCCATTTGATGACAACTTTCTTGACAACCTTGTTTTTCGCACTTCTTATTGGTCAAAAACAATGGAGAGAAAAAGGAAGAGAGAGGATAACAACATCATGTGAGTATGAGAGAGAAAGTTGTCAAAAAGTGGTTGTCAAAATATCATTTCTCTTTAATAAAGCTTCATAGTAAGATACAAACACATTTTAAATACTAAAATAAAGAACCTACTGACAATACACGCTTTAAACACAAATGCATCATACACAATTGCACAACCATTATTTGTATAAGAGTACAAAGATAATTTCAATATCTTAAAACCAGTGGACATACACTTGGAAGTTTTTTTAACTTAAATAAAAAATATAAACTATATTTAATAAAATGCTATTGCAAATTTGTAGCCATTAAACATATTACAACATTTTTCAAGAAAGCTAAGCAATGAAATGAAATATACCCTATAACTAACTCCAATCAATGCAATCTACACTTCGAACAGGCATCTCAAATCCCAAACACCTCAACCCTTTTTTCTTCCTCCAGAATGAAATGAATAAGAAAAGCCGCCAAAAATGTATCAAAATTTCAACTTCTCTTAAATGCCAATCGCACTGTTTTCCCTTCGATACAAAACTTCCGACTACCTGTCAGCTGAAGTCAAGGACCAAAACATGTCAGTGTAGAAGATGGAGCGTGAAATATATAACAACTCAGTATAATTGTGAAGAGTAAAGTAACAACACAACAAGCTTCAAATAATTTCATAATGACCGTCCACAATATATTTATCATGCAATGCAAGTTAAAAAGGAGATTCCTTTTACATTACTTCAAAAAGGAAATATGAACATAAAAGATTGACTTGCATTCAAATTTAAAATAGAACAGGAAGAAATTTGGTTCCATGCTATTCAAATTTCAATATGAATTGTGATATTGTATTTAAAGCAACCATACCTTTTGCTTCAAGTAAGCAACAGCCTCTTTTTTCGAAGACAAGTCAGACAAAATTGAAGATGAATGTTGTTCAATAAGAACTTTGAGCTGTTTCAGTTTCAATGATTCTCCAGGCGCCTGTACATAAAGTGACTAATCAATCATGATTTCACTATCAAGGAGAAAAATATGCAACACGAGAAATAGGCCTCACTTGGTTTAAAATCTGCTTGCACAATTTCTTCAGCTTCACTTTGGGTTCAACAATCTTTTCCACCTTTTCCACCACCATTTCCACCTCATCATCTGTTTCGTTTTCTAGAGAATCTATGTCAGCAGAATCTTCTTCGTCACTATTACCAAATGATGTCTTTTTACCCTGAAAATAGCATCCAGCTACTTTCTTGGTCCTGTCCTTGATACCTAGACCTTGCTTTCCTGTTGTGGATTTATCCTGGAATAGCAATCAACGGTACAATTAATTATTACACCATTCAGGTTAGAAAATGAAACTAAAATGACAATATAGAACTAAATTTCAAGATACTGGTAGAACATCGGCAACCATCCTTTATATAATTGTAAGGTCATATGTGAACATAGTACAGTTATTGTTTGATAAAATAATATACAGCATATACCAAGTTTGAAAGGCACATACTTGGACTAAATTGTAGAGGTTTTCTTGATCTTGTTCAAAAAAAGGAGTTCTGGCCATCCCACTTTTAGCAATTTCAGATGTAGAGGACTTTTTCTTCTTTGATGCTGCACCGAGCAATCCACCAGAGACAAACCCAAACTTATTGCCCCACCACTCTGGATGGATATCGGGACATTTGCTTCCTGTAACAATGCAATATAGACTGATTGAGGAAAATAGTAATGTATATATTAAAATAATCACAGAAATGCCAATGGCAGAACATGGAAGTAGAGGAATTTTTTTCTTACAACACCCTGCAGGAAGAATGTCGCCACAAATGGTGGCATTTTAGAGTTAATTATGATCAGTTTTTCCATGTTATTGGTTATAAAGAACAATATTCCTCAAATGACCCTTTTCTTTTTCAATGTAAAATTTACGATAGAGCCGCCCACAACAAGGGAAATTCAAGAAGTACAAAAAGATGGTTTAATTGCACTTTTCACCCCCCGCCCCCCTAAATTCTCCATTGTTGGCCCCATAGTTTCAATTGAGCGATTCTTGCCCTCATAGTTTCTCAATTGAGTGATTTTGGCCCCTCTAGTTTCAGTTGAGCAATTTTGTCCCCCCACATTTACCCACTTTTTGATTTTTTAGCCCCCCATTTAGATTTAATGCAACGTGGTTCGTTCCTATTGGTTACAGTGGATATATAAATAAAGAAGTATTTACAAAACAACATTTTACCATGTGAAGGCGAATACGTCAAAAGAATTCAGGAACTTGTAGTCCTTAACTGTTTTAACCCCAACGTGTGCACCATTATAATCCTTCAACTTGAACATCACTTTGCATTGCTCCAAGGTTCATCTTGCCGGTCACAACATGAAACATGTGCCCACAGTTCCTTTGCATTCTTTGTTGCCGAGTTAACACAACAGATGCAGCTACTAGTCGGACAACAACGCATAGTGGTAAAGATTAGTATCTTCAACTTCAGAAGGAGTAGGCTTCCCCTCATCTATATACTTCTCCGAATGAGCAATCTGTTATTCTATCAGACTCATTGATATACATTGCAAATCTCTTTGGAATGGATTTGGTGGCAATTGAACTGGAGAAAGCACCCTGCTTCTTTGCCTGCATTAACAGTTCTTCACGGCTAAAAAATTGTATCCTTCAACTTTTTGAATCTTGAGATGGTTATTAAAGAACTTCTTTCTAATGTTTTGAACATGTTTCATTTTTTGGTTTTTTTGTTGTTTTGGAAAAAGAAAAAAAAAAGTCTTGTGGGGGTATTTAATTATTAATACTTCTTTCTCATAATATTTTTGAAAATTTAAAGTATTAATAATTAAAAAATATTATGAAAAAGACGTTTTAATACCCTCACTTGACTTGTTTTTTTACAAAAAAAGCAAAAATTGAAACATGTTCAACATTGGAAAGGAGTCCTTTAATAAGCAGCTCAAGATTCAGAAGTTGAAGGATACAATTTTAGTTTTGGATGAACTGTTAACGAAGGCAAAGAAGTATGGTGCTTTCTCGAGTTTGATTGCCACCAAGTCCATTCCAAAGAGCTTGCATTGTCTATCAATGAGACTGATGGAAAAGCGGATTGCTCATCCGGATAAATATATAGATGAGGGGAATTCTTCTCCTTCTGAGCTGATTGCTGATGGAAGAGCGGATTGCTCATCCGGATAAATATACTGATGGAAGAGCTTGCATTGTCTATCAATGCGTTGTTGTCAGACAAGTAGTTGCATCTGTTGTGTTAACTCGACGACAAAGAATGAAAAAGGATTCATGGAAGCACGTGTTTCATGTTGTGACCGACAAGATGAATCTTGGAGCAATGCAAAGTGATGTTCAAGTTGAAGGAATATAATGGCGCACACATTGAGGTTAAGCCAATTAAGGATTACAAATTCCTGAATTCTTATGCATGCGTATTCGCCGGCTTGGTCAAATGTTTTGTTATTTTGTAAATGCTTTTTTTATAATATTTTTTTAATTATCCACTCTAACCAATAGGAATGAAACTGTTGCATGCCTTGACAGTCCCTATGAACATGCTGTCTTTAAAGTCTACAAAATAAGAAAAAATTTGGGGGTGAGGGGTAGTAGGCCTGGGTCTTGACAATCCCTATGAACATGTTGATGAAGTCAAACAATCATATGTAGATATTTAATGTTACATGCCTTTTGCGAAAGAGTGATTAAATGGAGACTAAGAAAAGACACTAGAGTTACGGCTAACCAATTTGGTTTTATGCCTAGGAAGCAACATTGGATGGATAAAAAAGACTCGCACTTAAGTTTTTATTGAATTGGAGAAGGCACGTGATAGAGTGCCTAGATGTTGTGGAAAGGATTTAGGATTGCCTATATTTGAGTAGTCAAGGATATGTATGAGGGGGCATCATCTAGTTTGAACACGCAGAGTGGGCCATGATGATTTTCCCATAACAATATGATTGTACCGAGGGTTAACCCTAAGCCCTTTTTTTTACTTTTATTTTGTATGTAATTACGAAACACATCCAAAAGCTAGCACCGAGATGTGTGTTTTTTGTAGATGATATAGTCCTACTCAGAGAGTTGAGAGAGAATTAAATGGGAGTATAAGACTTGGAGACGGACCTTATAAGCATATTGCTTCCGCATGACTAGAGGCAAGACAAAGTATATGGAATGTAAGTTTAGCAAAAGGCGAAGCATTTCTAACTTAGAGGTGAAAGGTTGAGATCATATCATACCACAAGTTACTTGGTTTAAATATCTTGGGTTCATAATACAAAATGATGAAGAAATAAAAGCAAGTGAAAATCATTGAATACAAGCAAGGTTGTTGAAATGGAGGAGGACCTCGTGTGTTCTATGTGATACGTAAGTACCACACTAGTTGAAGGGAACACTTTATCGGACAACTTTAAGACCGACAATGTTGTATGGGACGGAGTGTTGGGCTGTAAAAACCAACACGAGAATAAAAGAAACATAGCGGAGATGAGGATGTTGCGTTGGAAGTGTTGTAACACTTGAAGATTAGTTGGGGTAGCACCTATAGTAGAAAAGATGGTGGAAACTAGGTTTAGGTGGTTGGGACATGTAAAATCTGTGGATTTTGTAGTTAAGAGAGTGGATGTGGTCAGGTCACTAGAGGCAGAGGAAGACCTAAAAAAAAAAACTATAAGAGAAACTATTAAGAAAGGTTTAGAGATTAATGGGTTCAATCAAAATATGGTTTATGATATAACATTATAACATAATAATTTGATCCATGTAGCCAGACCCACTTAATGGGATAAGGCTTGGTAGTTGTTGTTGTTGTGTTTAATGTTACACGCCCAATACAAATAACATAAAAACTTCACTATAATTCTAGATCATACCTTCATCTTCAAAATCTTGAAAGTCAGGTGTCTTTGATAAATCCAATTCATCATCAGCATTGTCAGTACCCTCCTCAGATATGTCACTCTTTTTTACCTATGACCAACATTATAGAAGTAAACAATCAGCGACAATGTTGTATCAAATATAATTGAAATTGTAACATGCAGTTAAGAAGCTTGGTTATTGAAAATGCAGCAAGAAGCTGATTCTGACAACACATCAGCTTGAAACTCTTATTATGATATTCACAGTCTAACATTTAAGTAACAGCAACTTCTTTTGAAATAAAAGAATCACAAAGAAAGAAGTCTTGGCGCAACAACTAGACTTGGTAAAGTGTCAATAGAATATAGTACGGGTTTGAGAAGTTTGAGTCATTAAATCGGGATCTAGTAAATGTATGGTAAGGTTGACTACAATAGACCCACGATAGGTCCAACCTTTTCAAGGGACACGTCATGGAGGGAACTTTATGACACCAGGTTTCCCTTTTCGAGGATAACGCCATGGAGCAGCTGATTTTAAAGCATTCTTTAATACTTTGAGATTGCGATCTCTGGTTATTTTCCATTTCAGTTAAGTTTAACGAAACGAAGGTCAAAAAGTGTAAATTTTTAGTATTTGAATACACAGCTCATCCTTATGAATTGCAACACACATGTGTGCAGTCATTGCAGATGATAACAAAAACCCATCAAGTGTAAATATGGCTTCTGAAATGAAATAATGACCATGTATATGTTCTGGGCGTTATTCCAGATTCGGTAATCAAACGTGGAAGCAAATTTATAGAATATGACTAAAATAACCACAGTTAGAATGCACATATTAACAGGATTTGATGAATGAATAGAACTACAGAATCGGAAAGCCAATATCAGAGCACAATGCATCTTCCACAATTTCGGTTAGAGGCTTATTTGGATTTGGCAAATCGTCCAGGGCCATGAAACAGATTACAAAGATAAATAAAAATTCATTTCATACATAACATCTTTACATGGCAACATAGCAGCCACGCAGCACCGGTTTTTTTTTTTTTTTTTTAAATCAAACAAAAGAAGTAAAGATATTATTCAGATTCTTTAAGATGTCCAGTGAATGGTGTGTCTGAAGTTGGAACTTACAAGAATTCCTTCAAGATCCTTTGAGGAATAATGAGAGACGAGCTTCCCTCTTTCTCTTTTCTTGTATCTGAAAATTAAAAAGTAAAGTCAAAAATCATCATACATATGTAGTTTTTTTTTTTTTTAGAGAGGATATATGTAGTTATATAAACAATAAACAACACAATGAATGAAAACGTACAGACCTTCCTTGTGGTCTAGTAGCTCTGGATACAGCAGCAACCTCAGGATCAACAGGAACATCCACCACCTCAGTTTCCACCTTAGCCGTGTTACTCTCTATTTAAAACACAGTAGATAAAAACACAAACCGTCATAATATATTCATCAACATAGCAGAACAGTACAAAATTTACTGGAGATCTCAGAGGACAGATGTTATACCTGTGTCATTGGATACTGGCGCTTGCTATCAAATACAGAAAAATACAAAAAGAAATATTTCAGTGGAGAAAAAAAAACTATAAATGAATGAGAATTAATTAAGATAACAAGGTAAGAAATGAAAAGAGAGGAAGAAACATACAACTTTCAATCTCTTGAGTATGTTATCAAATTGTGTGGTGTCAAATGCCCATTGGTTTGGCTTCTCTAATCCAATACCTATTTAAAATTGAACAAACAAACTCAGACTCTTTGGATAAACAGCTTAATTTGCAGCTTATAGCATAAACACTGCTTATGTATAAGCTTTTTCTAAAACAAATATAAGTTAAACAGTTTTTGCATAAGCTATAAGCTATTTTCATAAGCTATGTTGGAGAACTTATATAGATAAGCTGAAAACAGCTTATGAACAACATGTCATAAACAGTTTTCATAAGTTCTCCCAAACAGTCTCACAAATACTGACATAGCATTATATGTGAGTAGATAAGTTTAATTAAGCTAAACGAAACACGCCCTAAGCATAACATAGCATTATAGAATACAAAAAAATGCTTAATCATTGTAACACATGATTGATCTAATAATGAATAGCTCTGAATAAGCAGTAAATTGATGAAAGTGATTAATGAAAAAAGAAGAAATGTAACCAGTAGTGTCTTGTTTGTTGGCGACACGAACGTGTCCTTTGATCCCTTGTTTTTCTTTGCCGAGACCTTCTCCTTCTTCCCATCCCTTAAAACAAAACAAATGAATCGAATTCAATATACAAATAACAATAGAGAATAAGAAAAAGTAACGATAGAGAGAGAGGGAGAGAGCGGAACCATTTGCTTCATGAGACGGAAAGCGGCGGATTTCCTGGCGACACCGACGTAATTGAGAGGGGTTTCAGGCGCCGCCATGGTTCCGCCGACAGAATTGACGCTGATTTTCTTCTTCTTCTTTTTCGTGTGCAGATGCTCTATTAGTCTCTAATGTTACTGTTAGGGTTTTCCTCCATGGAAATGGAAATGTTTTGAAAGTGATGCGACTTGGTTGCGGTTGAGTTGGGTCGGATCGGTGTTAAAATTTTAATGGGCTATCCGGTACTTGTCAAACCTTAACCTCCACAAGGGTTTCTTTTTAGGCCCCCGTCATATCTTTTTAGGCCCCCAAAATTATAAAATTGTCCTTACTAACACATCCGGTAGTAGTTAACTACCGGGAGTTCATTTTTAAAATTTAAATTTTGTACATTTGGTAGATAACTATAGGATGTTAGCTTTAAAAATTACAATTTTGTTCTTCCGGTAGATAACTACGAAAATGCTTTTTTAAAATTTCGATTTTGTTACTCCGCTAGATAACTACCGAAAGTGCATTTTTAAGTTGAATATCATGTAGCAGGTGCGTGAAATGTAATTCCTTGACATGACATCGTTGACTTCGCCAATTCAAACACTTAAGACAAAAGGTGTGCAAAAGAGGATATATGCTTAACTATTGAGAAAAATTACTTTGTATCGGAGATCGTGTCACTTTATTTTTTTAAAGTCAAACATTAATTTTTTTCAATAACAATTTTTTATTTGATACATCCATTATCATCTATATTTGTCGTTGTTTCGACTTGGTAAAAAAAAAATCTTCATTCTGACTATGTACAAGAAGAAATGTTTTGGGTCAGAACTAAAAACGACTATAAAATTAAAGATTTTTGATATATCTATCTATTATCTCTATTTTCATTTCCGTCCATACCAACTGAGTTAAGCTCACGAGGACACCCTTGAGTTATCCTAAGGGCTAACGATGTGGGAGTTTGTTATTCTGCCACGTTAGACTTACGATGTTCCAAACGATGTTCCAACACAGGACACAGAAAAACAGATGTTGTATATGATGTTTAGAACATTAAGCTAACAGACATAAACATAATAAAGCAAAATAACAGACAGGAAAGAAAAGGCACAGAGAAATTGTTAACCCAGTTCGGTGCAACGTCACCTACTCTGGGGGCTACCAAGCCAGGAGGAAATCCACTAGTGTAGTCCATATTCTCTAGCTCTCAGCAAACTCCTCGTTTACACTAAAGACCTAGGACCTACCCGTATTGACTTCAACCAAGGAACTCCTAGATCTGAGATCACATCTCACTCCCTTGCAACAGATCACAATCCCCTGTGATTCCCAAATTACAGACTCAAATCAAATGAGGTTACCCTCGAAAATAACAACTTGCAACCTTGCTTAAAAGCTTAGGTGCAGTTCACAATCTACCTAGCTCCTTGCTTAAAAGCTTCGGAGTAGTGCACAATATTACAACTCAAAGCACAGTCCTAAACATGTATCAAGATGATACACGAAAGGCTCACAAGATATAAGACTCAAAACCTAAACAAAAACTCTATTTGTAAACCAATGTCTTAAATTGAATATCTTCAGGTCTTGCAGCCTTCTTTATATACTGAAGCAAGGCGTGTCATTCCTTTAATCATGCTTCAGATCGGATCAGTGACTTCTTCATTAAGCAATATGGACGGATAGAGAAACTCCTATAAAATAGGCTTATTAAAAGTCACATTAAAATACTTTCCTAAGTCATTTCAACAATTCCTTAAGAAATCACATAAGTTCTGATCTCTTCATAATTGCACACGGTTCATACCAACACATGCTGGTGTGGATTCCTTTAATCAAGCAGGCGCGTGCGAAAATCAAGGCATAGGAACAGAACGTACAGACCAGGTCTGAATGTTGGAACATTGTGTTCCACATCTGAAGTGAATATTTGTTTTAGGCAAAAGTGAAGCCAACATACAAATATCCAACAATCTCCCCCTTTGGCAAATTTTTGGCTAAAACAAATTAGGCCCACACCTGTTAAAACAGAGAGATAACACACGCAACCTTTCCTTCAATCTTCAAAAACAAATACTTCCTTGAAGAAAGGTTCACATACTCAGATTTCCAAAAGATACCAAAATACAATTCTTCAGTCATCACACATAATCTTCAGGACATAGAAGAAGTATATTACAGGTCTCAGATTCTGCTTCCATTATTTTCACACAACAATTAACACATGGAAAAAGCAGATAGGAGAACTAGTAGGTATCAACAAGAGAATCAGAGTCTTGCAGCAGAGGACGTATAAGGAAAAATAAATTCATGTACATCCTAAACAGACAGTCAACTGTCACAACACGCTACTTAGAGAAATATAGGAATAACAATACTCAGTAGCTCAAACCGGATGTTCCAACATCTCTAGGAACATTCAGGGACACAGAAGTTTACTCCTCCTCAAGGAGCACACATAACATTTTTAACACTCCCCCTGAATATATGCATGCTAGGCATAAATCCTCAAACTGAAATATGTTCAAACTCCTAGTGCAACACGAGAACATGCATACATAAATAAATTCTTGTACATCCTAAACAGACAGTCAACTGTCACAACACGCTACTTAGAGAAATATAGGAATAACAATACTCAGTAGCTCAAACCGGATGTTCCAACATCTCTAGGAACATTCAGGGACACAGAAGTTTACTCCCCCTTAAGGAGCACACATAACATTTTTAACACTCCCCCTGAATATATGCATGCTAGGCAGAAATCCTCAAACTGAAATACGTTCAAACTCCTAGTGCAACACGAGAACATGCATACATAAACATAACCATCTTAACAGAGAAGACTTCAACACATCCATAGATGTCTCAACATCAACATGCACATTATCTGAGCACTAATCTTCCTACTATCATATGACCACACAACTCAGGAGTTCTTCACAACATACACAGGGAATACTTCCATCACTCCCCCAACCAGCAGACCTATCAAGGTCACACATAGACATGTTCCAATTTCCTTATAGCAGCAGCAGAGAACATGTACAGCAGAAATACATTTTTTTTCCCCCTTTTTAGCCACAAAATATGCCAAACAGAAGGTAGCAGACTTCAAGAGTAGATCATTGCCATGTATACCTCACAGTTCAAAGACGTGCGCATAAGAGAAAACAGATAACCCGTCTCACAAAACATATCGTTACACTTCTTCATGCAGGAAAATGTCATCTAGATGTTTCAACATTATCTGACACATCCCATCATCAGGCATGCATCAAAAAATTCTGATATCATACCAACACATACAAATACCTACTTCCAGGAACAACTTCACAGACATCATTCCAGAAAATAGAAAAGATCAGAAGTACATCAGAAGAACACAAGTATACACTTACTCCCCCTTTTTATCCATAAATTCTGACAAACTACCATGCATAAGACGCAGAAATAGAAAGAACAACAGCAGTACATAAGATCACGACACATAAGTACACATCCATAAAACCAAGATTAAAACAGGAGAAAACTCCACACACTTTGGTCATCACTTTCTGATCCATCCTTCTCATCACCAACAGACACCATCTTACATTGGGATTTTCCATTATCAAAGGTTGACTCAGACTCAGACTCAAACTTTATGTGATCAGGTTGAGCTAAGGATGTTGTAACATCCGATGCAACATCAGGTTGGGTCAGGGTTTCCTCAAGAGGGCCAACAACAACAATTTTAGATGGGGTCACAAAAACACTTTCCTCATTAATATTATCAGCAACAACAGAAACCATACCAGATATTTTGACATTTGGTTTGACATTATGGTTTTTGAGGGGTTCAACATGCAACTTTGACATGGAATGGGGCTTATAGACGACAGACACTGACTCAACAAGGTTTCTAGACTTCGTAAAAATAGGTGGAACATTAATCGACACAGAGGAAGTCATAGAAGAACTTACATTTGGAGTTTTGGGTCTCCATTCTTTCCTATCTTGAGTAATCATACCACTGACCTTTGTTTGAACATGAGGCTGAGGATATCCATACAATTTATAATAGTACGGCCTTATGTGTCCTTTTCTTTTGCAGTGGTGACAGATCCAAGGACGAGTTGTCTTTTTGTCATTTTGATGTCCTTGAGAATGTTTCAACATTGTCTTGCCAGCAACATCTGTTCTTGAAGGATCAATAACCTTGACACCTTTGACCTGTTCTTCCTTTCTGATCATCCCATGATCTTCTAATGCATAACGAGACTTTCTGTTGCGCTGCTTTTGATTTAGGGGTTTATAGTCAAAACATACACCATTTGCCTTCCTTTTATCTTGACTTTCAGTCACTTCTTCCAGAATTATGGAACCACTTGTCATCAATTCAACTTGCTTCTTGACCTGTTCAAGTTGTGAGTTTAGAGCAGTTACCTCATCCTTTAGTTCTGAAATCCTTGTTAGATGACTGCTCCTTTCTGTAAGCAGTTCACTATTGATCTTCTTTTGTTCCCCTAACATTTTGCATATTTCTACACTTCTAGCATGTAAATCCTCATAAGAAGTGGCTAAGTCATCGTAAACCAATTCTTCATCACATGATTCAGTGTCAGAAAAAACTCTACCAGTCATGGCAGTCACCTGCTTAGTAGATTCACTGTTTCTGCTGATGTCGAACGAGATGTTCTGAACATTTGGCCTCGACTTTTTGTCAATCATCTCCAACACTTTGTTGAGTTCTCTACCAAGACGCACAAATGCATCTAAAATACTTTCATCAGTCTCCATATCACATTGAACATCTTCCTCATCAGTGTTGGAAGCAAAAGCTATGCTTTTCTTCTTATATCCATTAGCTAATTCAAAGGATTGAAGTGATCCCACTAGCTCATCAACCTTCATACTGGAGATGTCTTGTGCTTCTTCAATTGCAGTCACCTTCATGTCAAACCTCTTAGGTACAAATCTGAGGATTTTTCTCACAAGCTTTTCATCAGAGATTTTCTCTCCAAGTGAGTCAAAATCATTGACAATATCAAGAATATTCAGGTGATAGTCTTGTATGCATTCATCCTCCAACATTTTCAAATTCTCAAATTTAGTAGTAAGAAGTTGAAGTTTTGCACTTTTTACCTTAGTCGTGCCTTCATGTGCTGTTTTGAGAATCTCCCAAGCATTCTTAGCAACAGTGCATTGCTTGATCATTTTGAACATGTTCTTGTCCACTCCATTGAAAATGGCATTCAAGGCTCTAGAGTTTGCAAGCGATGATTCATCTTCAGCTGTAGTCCATTCTTCTTCTGATTTCAGAACAGCTGTCTTGTTGCCATCTTTATCAAAAGCCACAGGATGCTCCCAGCCTTTCAGAACAGACCTCCAAGTTTTGCTATCAATGGATTTGAGAAAGACACTCATACGTGGTTTCCAACAATCATAATTAGTGTCATCCAACAATGGTGGTCTGTTAACAAAGCCTCATTCTTTCTCCATATTGCCAGAATAGATCTCCTCTGGATCTCACCCAATAACAGGTAGGGTGCCTGCTCTGATGCCAATTGTTATTCTGGCACGTTAGACTTACGATGTTCCAACACATGACACAGAAAAACAGATGTTGTATATGATGTTTAGAACATTAAGCTAACAGACATAAACATAATAAAGCAAAATAACAGACAGGAAAGAAAAGGCACAGAGAAATTGTTAACCCAGTTCGGTGCAACATCACCTACTCTGGGGGCTACCAAGCCAGGAGGAAATCCACTAGTGTAGTCCTTATTCTCTAGCTCTCAGCAAACTCCTCGTTTACACTAAAGACCTAGGACCTACCCGTATTGACTTCAACCTAGGAACTCCTAGATCTGAGATCCCATCTCACTCCCTTACAACAGATCACAATCCCCTGTGATTCCCAAATTACAGACTCAAATCAAATGAGGTTACCCTCGAAAATAACAACTTGCAACCTTGCTTAAAAGCTTAGGTGCAGTTCACAATCTACCTAGCTCCTTGCTTAAAAGCTTCAGAGTAGTGCACAGTATTACAACTCAAAGCACTGTCCTAAACATGTATCAAGATGATACACGAAAGGCTCACAAGATATAAGACTCAAAACCTAAACAAAAACTCTATTTGTAAACCAATGTCTTGAATTGAATATCTTCAGGTCTTGCAGCCTTCTTTATATACGGAAGCAAGGCATGCCATTCCTTCAATCATGATTCAGATCGGATCAGTGACTTCTTCATTAAGCAATATGGACGGATAGAGAAACTCCTATAAAATAGGCTTATTAAAAGTCACATTAAAATACTTTCCTAAGTTATTTCAACAATTCCTTAAGAAATCACATAAGTTATGATCTCTTCATAATTGCACACGGTTCATACCAACACATGCTGGTGTGGATTCCTTCAATCAAGCAGGCGCGTGCGAAAATCAAGGCATAGGAACAGAACGTACAGACCATGTCTGAATGTTGGAACATTGTGTTCCACATCTGAAGTGAATATTTGTTTTAGGCAAAAGTGAAGCCAACATACAAATATCCAACAGAGTTTTTTTTTTTTTGAATGGAAAAATAAATATATATATATATATATATATATATATATATATATATATATATATATATATATATATATATAGGGGCTGTTAACTTGCACCAACCTAACAACACTAAGGTGCAAGTTAACAAGCTGCACCTACTAGTTATTTACCAAAACACCCATGTTTTTCTATTATAAGCAAATATTATTTATGCTATTTACAAAAATGTCCTTTTAATTAAAATAAAGTTTAATAGAGACAAAAGGGTGTTTTAGTAAAGTACAAGTAGGTGCAGCTTGTTAACTTGCACCTTAGTGTTTTTAGGTGGGTGCAAGTTAACAGCCCCCTATATATATATATATATATATATATATATATATATATATATATATATATATATATATAAAGATAGAAAAACCCCAAGAGTTATAACAATATACACGATAGGAGCCAACAAACGACTCTCCACCAAACCTCCACAAAAGGAACAACACAGAACCCCACAGGCGGGGCCATGGCGAACCCAAAGAGCGGAAGCCCCCAAAAAGAACAAAGGCACCAAAAGAAAGAAAAAAGCACCAAAAACCGATAGTCACCCAAAGGAGCAGGCCCAGCAAACACCTGCAAGCACAAAGAACAACAAGAAAACCCCAAAGGCCACACCAGAAAGGAAGGGGAGATACAACCCCACCCAACCCAACAGGCAGCCCCAAGCAACCAACCACCACAAAACCGGCCTACCGACACAAACACAGGACGGGATGCACCTCCCACTCATAGAGAGAGCAGGGACTGGCAGGGCACTTAGCCTGGAACCACTTCCAAGCTAAGAGTTTAACTCTATCCACCACTGGTTCCTCGCGGAGTAAACCACCAGCAAAAATTCGATCATTCCAGGACGCCCAAATGGTCCAAATAACAGACTATGAGCTTGTTTCTTGTGTGGTAGTAATGCTCTCTTGTACAAATACTTCTTACTCGTGAAATCATTCCAGCTTTACAACAAAGTTAGTTCGACATAACATAAAATCTTTTTGATGCTCAACATGCACATTGATTGTGTGCCCCTCTTAAAAAAAACACGTTGGTTGCGTGGTTCCAAATCAAGAGAATTTTGTTAAACACTTTGAAAAACCCTTATATTAATGATTTTAGTCTTGTATGAAATTATCAATTGATCATATTACATATATATAAAAAAATTAAACGAGAGAACATGAGATTTATTAAATTAGTTCTCAAATATTGTTGCATCCACCGTTATCATAAATACAAAATGAAAGAAAAACAATATAAAAACAAAAATATCATTAATAACTATTGAGATTAGCCTCTAAAAAAAACTATTGAGATTGGCTCTAAATTAAAAATATCTTGCAGTTTGATGTAAAAATCTCTAAATCAATTACATTCCATCAACAGAAGGACACAATTAACCGACCTAAGAAAAATACATTCACCTCTAACTCTCCAGGCTCATTAAAACACACACATACACATAAAAGGATAGTTAATTGTATCCATAAAAATGTATGTAACAACGACACTTTAGATTGAAGATATGTTGTCGTTGCCATGTTCGGTGTCCAACATCGTCGTGCCACCAATACATATAGATACCCTTCACCACTACAGTTTTGGATTTTAATAGCACAACATTAATAGAGGACAGTAATTTTATTATAGTTCATTCTTTTGAAGTAAATAACAATAATAATAATAATAATAATAATAATAATATTGCCTACATAAGTAAAAAGACAGTAATTTTGTATTAAATTTCTTTTGTTAAAGTGATACATATTTTAGGACGGGTGAACTACTCACTTAAGTCTTATTTACAATAGATGTTCGAGTCAACAAAAGTTTTTTTTTGTTTTGAAGAAATCAAAATGATATATAAAACCAAACGACTATTCTTTCGACACAAGGTGTACCAGAGAAGAAAGCCAAGATTTACAAGAGTATCTCAACAACAAAAATCAATTATTAGCCACAACCCGCACATATGAATGGATTTTGGCTCCAATTGTGAAAGCTATAATGAAAAACTACAGCATGAGATTTAAACCACCAAAGAGATAATAATTTGACTTTTTTAAGAAGCTGTTATGGATAGTTTTCTTTACCGCTAAAAATCATGTTGTTTCTTTCTTTCCAAATCACCCAGACGCAAGCGAACCAAAACAAATGCATGAGGGAACGCCTAGATTTAGCACCTTCGAGTCAACAAAAGTTGAAATACACCAATTATTGTTTACTCAAATATATTTTATAAGGATTTTTCTATAACGTGCAAACTTGCACATGTTAAAAAAGATGGTAAGTTTGTATTTGAACTTGTGCATCTTATATTGAATATATAATGTTTTAATAAATAATTGTTGTTTTTAATATAAAAAACTGATATTTTTAGTTTTTTATAGATAAGACCAAAGAAAATATATAATAAGACTAGAAAAATGCTAACATAGGTCGTAAAGGTACATGTCAAAGAATTTATTGTGCGAATTTTGTGTTGAAAATTGTGTTAATTTTTTCAAAAAATTAAAAATATTATTTTTTTCAATAAATATTTTTATTTACAATAAAACCTTTAACGTACATGTTTGCATAATCCATAAGATTATTATATGTAGCCAAGGAAATCCAAGAAAAAATCAATTAATGCTGGTCTTTATTTTTTTTTTGTCAAACTTCATTATTTTTCAAGAAAATTAACAGTGTTTGACTCTATATACCCCATGTGCAGTACTAACAAATTCAACCTTAGACCTTTTGACCCAAAAACCTTTCTATATAGAGACGGGGATTATGTTATGGTCTCGTCGTCGTCTCGAAAGGAAGGGTTGGCCATTATTCAATGCGCACGAACTGTGAGATTTGACCAAACAACTCAAAATAAACTTGACCCCTCATTCAATTTCATAACTACTACTATCAGCCTTATATTTTGGCCACCCATGTGCAAATTAAATTAGACCAAGTTACACTCTCGAAATTAGCTGACATATCTTTTCAAAAGGGGAACAGCTTCTATTATTTTGTCAAAACAGAAATAAGGTAGGTACTGTAGGAATACTTAACTTGTACGGATTGCGATTGATGTCATACAAAATAGAAAATAATAGTACAAGACTTATAAAAACGAGAAGATAATTTTGTCCAAAAAAAGAAAATATAATGGGAAATTATATTATCATGCATATTATTTATAATAAAAAAATGTAATTTAACCTACAAAATATTATAAATACCATCATCTTTTATTATATGGTTAACTTAGTTTAAATATGTAGTGATACTTTTTTAACACCACACTGATCATTTTTTCATTATATGATTATCATAATTTAAATATGAGGTCATTTATTATATTCAATTGATGATTAACGAATATAATAAAATGTTTTAATTTACTATTTATCATGTAATTAATTGAATTAGTTAAGTATTTGCACGTCATTAATCATTCATTTTTTCAATGGTTGTTCAAAAATAGGTTTTTATATAAAAAAAATGTTTAATTGCAATTTTAGCTCTCAAAGTTTTATAATTGTGTGATTTGGACCCTCAAGTTTAAAATGAGAAATTTAACCTATCAACTTTTATATTTACTAATCTCTCATGTACATCTAATCAATTTTGACTAAAAAATAGTTAGAGTATATGACTAATTTTTAATGACGTGCATGTGTTCACTAAAGCGAAAATTAATATGTTTAAAAAAAATGATTTGACCACTCACCCATTTATCATTCTTCTTCCTCTTTCAACCTCCACATCAAACCTCCATTTTTTCCTCCTCATTTCCTAGCAGACATTTCCCTACTCCCTTTCTCATTTCTCTCTTAATTTATACATCTACTTGCTACATATATATACTTCATGTTCGGATGATTTTGGTCTCAAAAGTAATCCAAAGCACTGATCAATAATTTAATTTTTGCCTCAACCATTTTAATTTGTCCTGTGTCAATTTCTTCTACATGGAACCAAACGTGTGTGGATATAAACATTTCTGCGGCTAGTATACACTACTAAAACAAAACACACAATCTAAAAAAAAAAAAAAAACTCTTTTCCTTGAATAAATAACAACATAACATATTGAAAAATTAACTTATGAACTTAGCACATATAATTCAGGTTGCTCAGATTTTGGTTGAAGAGTTGGAGCGTCTAAGTCATGAGCATAGGAGGCAGGGGCGTAGCCCTTCATTGACAAGGGGTAGCCTTGGCTACCCCAAAAAATATATTAATCTTCAATTAGTTGGTATAAATTTATATCCGGCTATCCCAAATAATAAACATTGAGTTACCCCAAACAAATTCAGTTGCTGAAAATTAACATAAATAAGAAAGTCAATACATTATTACATGATTGATAGATTTATTTATATTGGTTTGATACTTAGTACTTAATAACAATTATAGAAAAAAAAACCTTTTCAATTGTAAAAATTAAATTAAATGGACATTGAGTTTCTTGCAAATAACCTATTTGTTTACATTGAAAAAGACATTATTAATCAATTTAGTAAACGGTCAATTATGCATAAAATTGACTTCTTGAAATGCATTTATCCAACTAAAAACATTTTTTTTTGTAAAATTTTAAAAAATCGAGACAAAAATTGAATAACTGTTTTATAAAGACTAAACCTAAAAAATTATAAACTACGGGACCAAAAACATTCTTATCCTTAAATTTAATATATTTGTTTTAAAAATATTTTATCGTTACTTTATATTTGGCCTCTGCATAAAAATTTTGCTAGCTTCGCCGCTGATAGGAGGTTAGCTGAGAAGTTGAACCACATGTGTAACATAACATAAGTAGAAAAAGTCTTACTTGGACACAAGTTTTTGGACACACCATTTAGGCACTCACACGTAAGAATATATTTATTTGATTCTTTAAAAATTAAATATTATTTAATTATTTTCTCTCTATCTTTTCTCAATTATGTATGTGTGTTTAAATTAAGTGACCAAACACTAGTGCCCAAACAAATACATTTCTCACATATGTATTGGTTTGCGAAAGCATTTGAATAAAATAATCACGCAACAAAAAAAAGGGTGTGTGACAGGGAGAAAAAGAGTTTTATGTGTAGAGGCGAAAGAAGGGAGAAAAAAAAAGAGGATTTAATGAGTGGTCAAATGATTTCCTCTCTCATTTTTTTTATTGTTAATTTTCACTTTGATGAACACATGTAAATGTTACGTTATTAAAATCAGTCAAAATTAATTAAAATATGCAAATAGAATTAATAAATGGAAAATGGGATAAAATTAAGGGGTTAAAATTGTTCATTTTAAACTTTCGAGGTTAAAATTGCACAACTATAAAATCTAGAGGACCAAGTATACAATTAAACCAAAAAGAAACAAATTCGATTAAAAATATATTTGTTTGAACAATCTCTCTGCCCAAGAAGAACATAGACTGGTAAATCAGAAGGAACATATCAAAAGACGTCATATATAATCGAAACGCACAATAGAAAACCCTTACACCTCATACATCAAAACACCAATAATACACCATCAAACCGATGGCTATAACCAAAACCAATAGAGCAATGATATTTGTACATCTATTTAATGACAACTTTGGTGACAACCTTCTTTTTCTCTCTTCTTATTGGTCAAAAACAATGGAGAGAGAAAAAGGAAGAGTGATGATAAGAACATTATGTGAGTATGAGAGAGAAAATTGTCAAAAAATTGTCACAAAATGGTTGTACAAATATCATATCTCAAACCAATAATAACCAACCACCAATACCCAAAGTCAACTCTAAAAATCAACGTCAAACCCCACATAGCCAGAGAAACCAAAGTTGAGCAAAAACCTCAAACTCCTTCATGAATGACTATAAAAACAAGTTTCAAACACCTATTGTCTACTACTCGTACCATAGACCTAAAAAAAACCAAGCAAAACCATATAACAACACCTGACATTCTTTTCCACAACTGAGCACAAATAAACGTCCGAAAAATACTTGTTCCAACACATTCAGATTCCACCACCAACCTACCCCCGATTCACTAGAGAAGACACCATAACAAGCCCAAATAACTTTCTTCTAGAAACTGACTCCCGATCTCAAAACAAAAGTGATCGGTCCATCATACTCCATAAACAAATCATTAAAGCAACTCTCAACCCCCGGTCCACCGAAGAGGACACCATAACCAACCTAAAAGCTTGAAGCTAGACACTAACTCCCGATCTCGAAGCAAAAGCGATCGATCCACTAGAATTCATACGATAAATCTCTAAGATAGTAAACATGTGGAGTGGTAGCGCAAAACAAAATCATGTTGAAAAGGGCCCGGGTCGAAAAATAACTTGAAATCAAACCACCAAAATTGAAGTGACTCAAAATCAATTCACGAGCCCATGGAAAAACAACCCAAAATTGGCAAGAGCTAACAGCAACTGAGATAGACCGAGATTGGAGGTCACCACGAGCAGACATTGGGAAAAAACAAATACACCGCTAAAAAACAAATACACCACAAGCTCCTCATCAACATCACCGCACCCAAAAAAACGAATTAGTAACACTTTTTTGTTTTGACAAAAATAAAATGCATTCATTCATTAAAATTTAGAGTACATCAATAAAAATTCAAAGCCGCTAAAAACAAAAATGATTAATATGCTATAAAGCCGTTAATAGTATAATATTAATCTAGATGCATAGTGAGAATGAAACGACAAAAGAAATTATAAACGTTGGAGATTATCGTGCAATGATCACATGTATATATTCTTTCGAAATACTTTTTTTTTTTTCAGTTGATTTTGTTTGAAGTCCACAAATCCCTCATTCAATTTTTTTTTAATGAACTTTATTTGATGTTTTTAATCCTAACTCTCAACTTTTTGAAGAAATGAGTCATGTTTAATTCGGAGTTCCGCAGGACAAAAATAAATTTGATTAAATATTATTTTTTAACCATAATCCGAACTCATTGAAATTGATTATCACTTAAATTGAACCATCAACAATAGATTAATCCAAGTTAAGAGATTTGAATTCCTTAAACATGTGGTTACCAATTTAATTTTTGATTCATGCGTATGAAAAGTCCAGTTGAGAGGGGGAGAACTCACCTTACGTTTCCCATATAGTTGTAAAAAAAAACCACTATTAATGGAGCGCCTGACTTTGTTTTTTTTTTTTTTTTGGGTTCCTTATATATTTTTTTTTGAAAGTTGTGAAAGTTCAAGAAGAAATTAGAATTTAACACTTAAAAACCACTTGATCAATGTCACTGAATAGAAATAGAATTTTACGGTCATTCTTATCTTCACAAGTAAGTCACTTAACAATTACCGTTACCAGTTTGATAAAAACGAAAGAGAGTTGAATGTGTGTTGAGTCTTGAGACATACACTCCTATTCATTTTGATAATTTTGAATGAGTATCAATCATGCTATCATTTCACTCATCAAAATAAGAAAATAAAATGTATCTACAAATCTTAATTCAATTGGTTTTATTCATCAAAATAAGAAAAATTGAATCCATAAATTTTAGTTCAATTGGTAAACAAATCTTACGTGTCTTAGTTTTTAATAACTATTGTTATTTCGTCTATTTAAAAACCGTAAGCATCTACTTTCAACGCATGGGGTCATTGAAATTTTAATTGTTTTTATAAGTTGGTCAAGCACAGATCACCCATCACATTTAGTAGTCCAGTATAGAATTTGTATAGTTTCTCGATTTTCATTGATTATTTTGTTTTTCTTTTTATTTTATTAAAAAAATTGCAAGTTGAAAGCTGCTCACAAAATTTTAACGAAAGTTTTAACCAGTGACCATGCAGGGGTCGATAGAATTTAAAAATACAAATCCATGCATACGCAGTTAATTTCCTTTCATGTAGGATTTGTGCCAAAAGTTAAGAAAAATCGAGATGCGTATAGAAATGTTAGAGGTAGTGTATGTTTGAATGTTCTTTTGAAGGAGATAAAATTGATTTTTAAGATATTTAAATATTCTTGAATGTCGCTATAAATTATTCTAGTTCTAGTATAATGTTTAAATGTGTAATTTTTTGCCTCTACCATTAGTATTGAAGCTTGAACTTATTCTTCAAATCATTTTACATGAATACATCAAACCATAAATTATTTTATATTCAACTCATTTTTAATCAAAATTAATTTTATACAAATAATTCATTCGAATTTAAATTTTGTCACCGCAAAATCAAACGCATAAGTAGTCATCACAACCATGAAATTTTGTATAAATTGTTAGGTACCAGAGTAAGAAAAATATAATCACGCAACTAAAATAAGAGACGAGAAAAGAGGAACTGAACACACAATATTTTACGTGGAAACCCCTCAACAAATAAGGGGAAAAAAAACCACGGGGCAAGAGTAGAGAACTTTCACTAAGTGGAAGAAATTACAAGACCTCTCTCTAAATACAAGGAGAGTACAATTACCATTCTCTCTTATAAATAGGAGAATACAAACTAACACAACCTAGGAGAAACCTCACAGAAGAAACTATTTTTTTTTTCTCTCTATATTTTTTCTCTCACTACTCTAAACAAGTATTGTTATTGTGTTGTTATAATTTTGGGATACATAGAATGGTTTAATGGCATGGCTATTTATAGAAGCAAAATTCATTGCTTCAACAACTTGCACCATGTGAATTTTCAACAACTACCAACTTGTGTAGAAAATTGGAGCACTTGAAAGTTTGCAAAGCCAATTTGCAATTGTCTTTCTTGACAATTTGTTTCAAGATTTTTTGCATGATAGGCACCATTTTTGAATTTTCAAAGACAAACCAAATTTGCACTTTGCTTGCATGCCTAAAGGCAACAAAAGTGGCTTTAGCTTTACCACTTGACAAATTGCCATGACATTCAATAGTCAACAATGTTGGCTTTACCATGTTCACAATCTCCCACTTAAAGTCACTTTTGTAAGCTCTCAAAATCTCTCTACCTTGCCGACTTCAGTTGCTACGTTTCCAATAGGCCATATGAGGATCGACACCATACAAACTTGTCAGCGTGGATCGGCTTTGTCATTACATCTGCTGGGTTATCATTGGTGTGAATCTTTTGCATATCCACACTCCCCTCCTCCACTACTTCTCGAACAAAATGATATTGAACGCCAATGTGCTTCGTCCTTGAATGAAAAGCTGGATTCCTTGCAATGTGCAAGGCACTCTGACTGTCACAATACACAGTAATTTGTTCCTGCTTGTGCCCGAGTTCCTCCATTAACCTTTGCATCCAAATAGCTTCCTTACACGCTTGGGTAGCTGCCATGTACTCAGCTTCTGTCGTTGACAGAGCTACAACAGTTTGTAACTTGGATAACCAACTTACTGCTCCTCCAGCAAGCGTGAACACATAACCAGTAGTAGATTTTCTTTTATCAAGATCACCTGCAAAATCTGAATCAACATAACCCCTGACAGTTAACTCTGATCCTCCGAAACATATTGCAACACCTGAGGTTCCTTTAATGTACCTCATGATTCTCTTAACAGCATTCCAATGCTCTTTACCCGGATCCGCCATAAACCGACTAACCACTCCCACTGCTTGTGCAATGTCTGGTCTTGTACATATCATGGCATACATAAGGCTTCCCACCGCCGATGCATACGGTACTCGAGACATTTCCATCCTCTCCGCTTCATTGCTAGGGCTCATACCTGAGGATAATTTAAAATTCACAGGAAGCGGGGTAGAGATTGGCTTACAGTCTTGCATGTTGAAGCGGCGCAAGACTTTCCTTAGATAATTCTTTTGAGAAAGCCAAATCTTCCTGTCTTTTCTGTCTCGGTGAATTTGCATCCCTAAAATCTTGTTTGCTGGTCCCAAGTCTTTCATATCGAACTCCCTAGCCAACTGTGCCTTCAATTCTTGGACTCGATCTTTGTTGGGGCCTACCACCAACATGTCATCCACATACAACAGCAAAATGATATAATCATTATCATCAAACCTTTTGTAGTATGTACAATGGTCTGAACTCAGCCTATTGTAATTGAGGCTAATTATGAAAGAATCAAATCTCTTGTACCAACATCTGGGCGCCTGCTTTAGACCGTACAGAGATTTGGTCAACCTGCAAACCAAGTTTTCTTTTCCTTGTTCCTTAAATCCTTCCGGTTGGAGCATATAAATTTCTTCTTCAAGTTCTCCATGAAGAAAAGCAGTCTTTACATCTAGCTGTTCAAGATGTAAATCCAATGCAGCACACATTGCCAACACTACTCTGATAGTAGCAAGTCTAACAACCGGAGAAAATATCTCATTGAAGTCAATACCTTCTTTCTGAGCATATCCTTTTACCACCAGTCTTGCACGATACCGTTCCACTTGATCATTGCCATCACGTTTGATCTTGTATACCCATTTGTTTCCAATGGCTTTCCGATCCTTTGGAAGTTCAACAAGTTCCCATGTCTTGTTCCTATGTAAGGCCTCCATTTCTTCATGCATTGCTGTCATCCATTGAGAAGCATCTGAACCCTTCAACGCCTCTTGAAAAGTTGAAGGTTCACCTTCTTCAGTTAGAAGACAATATGCATCGTGGCTCGTCATAACATAGTCTGATTGCCAAACTGGTTTCTGCGTCTGACGCGTTGATCGACGAACACCATCATTGACCTCATCTGGTTCTTGTTCTTCGTGCACCGATTCAGCTTCAGAAGATTCACTTTCTTTGGATTTTTCTTCCAACTGCACTATAGCAGTCTCTTTAGAAGTGCTGTCATTTTTCTGCTCACTTTGCAGTTCATTTTCTGCAAAGACTACATCCCTGCTAACAACAACCTTGCGGGCAGTGGGATCCCACAGGCGATACCCCTTAACATTGTCAGCATAACCCAAAAAGATACATTTCCTGGACTTTGGGTCCAACTTCGTTCTTTCTTGGGAGTTGTACATCACGTACACAGGACAACCAAACACATGTAGAGAAGAATAATCTACCGGCTTTCCTTTCCACATCTCCATCGGTGTCTTCAAATCAATCGCCGTTGATGGTGATCGATTTATTACATAACAGGCGGTTTTCACTGCTTCTGCCCAGAACGACTTGGCCATTCCCGCTGTTTTCAGCATAGCTCTTGTTCTTTCTAGGAGAGTTCTATTCATCCGCTCTGCCACACCATTCTGCTGAGGTGTATGTGCAACAGTGAATTGCCTTACAATACCCTCTTGTTTACAAAATGTTAGAAACTCGCCATCTACATATTCTCCTCCATTATCTGTCCTCAAGCACTTAATCTTCTTCCCAGTTTCAAGTTCTATTTGTGCTTTGAATGCCTTGAATACTGGAAACACATCTGACTTCTTCTTGATCGGGTACACCCATAATCTTCTGGAATAGTCATCAATGAATGACACGAAGTATCTTGCTCCTCCCAGAGATAATTCTGGTGACTCCCACACATCAGAATGTATCAAGTCTAGTATGTGTTTGCTTCTAGTAGTTACTCTAGCAAACTTCAATCTATGCTGCTTGCTTATCACACAGTGCTCACAGAATGGTAAATTTACCGTCTTGAGCCCGTGAAGGAGATTGCGTTCCGCAAGGACTTTCAAGCCACGTTCTGACATATGGCCTAGTCTTTTATGCCACATCATCGTTGTTTCTTCTTGGCTTGCTGCTGCAACTGATGCATCTGCCTCTTGCAATGTATCTCCCAGAAGCATGTATAGATTACTTGTGATCTTTTCTGCTTTCATCACCACAAGATTGCCTTTCACTACTTTCAAGATTCCACTTTCAGTGTGGATCTTACACCCGAGATCATCCAATTGTCCAACAGACAATAAATTCTTCTTCAACCCCTTTACATGACGCACTCCTTGTATTTTTCGAACAGTACCATCATGCATCTTTAATCTGATAGTACCGATTCCATCAATTTCTAAGGCATGGTCATTTCCCATGTACACTGACCCTTCCGAGATAGGCTCATAAGAGTAAAACCAATCTCGGTGTGGAGTCATGTGCCATGTTGCACCTGAATCCATTATCCAGACATCGTTGAGTCGTCTTCCACCTTTAGAACTGCTTGCTACTTCGCTATACAGAATTTCCCCGTCATCTGAGGTACTTGCAACACATCCTTGAGATGTTGAAGCTTCATAATTCTTCTCTCCATTCTTCTTGATATTCCAACATTCCTTCTTTACGTGCCCTTTCATGCCACAACCGTAGCATTTGATATTCTTCTTTCTTCGAGATTTTGACCTACCATGATTTTGACTCCCACTGGGGCCACGTTCCGTTGATCTGCCTCTCGTCATCGTCAAAGCCTCTGCTTGCTTTGAACTCTCTGACCTTTCTTCCTTGTTCTTGCGTCTGGATTCTTCTTCAAGGATTGCACCGGCGACATCATCAAAGTGAAGAGTGTCAGCTATGTTATTATTTGTGATGTTGATGATGAGTTGATCATACGAATCTGGTAAACTCTGAAGTAGAAGTTCAGCACGCTCATTTTCTGCTATTCTGACATCAGAAGCCGTGAGTTGAGAAAATAGCGTATTCAGGGTGTTGATGTGATCCGTTACGGATGTGGATTCACCCATTCGAAGAGTGTAGAGCCTTCTCTTTAAGAATTTCTGTTGTGGAGTGATTTGACCTCGTACAATTTTATTAGAGTATCTCAAATCTCATTTGCTGTCTTCTTTTCAGCAATACTTGACAATACCGAGTCTGCCATTGCTAGGTGCAAATTGGCAACGGCATTATCATCCATCTCTTTCCACTTTTCGTCAGTGATATCTGCATGTCTGCCATCTATTGCGTCTAGGCAATTATCTTTTCTTAAAATTGCCCTTATCTTCAATTTCCACAGGGAAAAATTTCTCCCGTTGAACTTCTCTATCTCAAATTTTGTTGCCATGGTTTTTACACCAAACATTTTTCTTCAAACTAGACCGGAATAATAAGAATTCTTTTCTGATGTGGAAGATCAGTTTAAACTGCAACCACAGAGCATACTAAGATTTTTCTTACCACACCACTAGTTTATCACAGCGGAATAACAACTACGAACCAGCTGCTCTGATACCACTGTTAGGTACCAGAGTAAGAAAAATATAATCACGCAACTAAAATAAGAGACGAGAAAAGAGGAACTGAACACACAATATTTTACGTGGAAACCCCTCAACAAATAAGGGGAAAAAAAACCACGGGGCAAGAGTAGAGAACTTTCACTAAGTGGAAGAAATTACAAGACCTCTCTCTAAATACAAGGAGAGTACAATTACCATTCTCTCTTATAAATAGGAGAATACAAACTAACACAACCTAGGAGAAACCTCACAGAAGAAACTATTTTTTTTTTCTCTCTATATTTTTTCTCTCACTACTCTAAACAAGTATTGTTATTGTGTTGTTATAATTTTGGGATACATAGAATGGTTTAATGGCATGGCTATTTATAGAAGCAAAATTCATTGCTTCAACAACTTGCACCATGTGAATTTTCAACAACTACCAACTTGTGTAGAAAATTGGAGCACTTGAAAGTTTGCAAAGCCAATTTGCAATTGTCTTTCTTGACAATTTGTTTCAAGATTTTTTGCATGATAGGCACCATTTTTGAATTTTCAAAGACAAACCAAATTTGCACTTTGCTTGCATGCCTAAAGGCAACAAAAGTGGCTTTAGCTTTACCACTTGACAAATTGCCATGACATTCAATAGTCAACAATGTTGGTTTTACCATGTTCACATAAATTTGATTTAGTTTAGGAATGCATTGATATCACAAAAAAAAATACTGCATTGCCGATCAATTATAACTAGCCTCAAAAGTTTCATAAAAAATATATGTGTGATCAGTTAATAGTCTAAAGAACGTTTGGTGTAACCAAAAAAAAGTTAATAGTCTAATTTTTTTACACATTCTGATGTTAATTCGTGCTTCTAAGCGTTTTAATATATTCAAGTAAACATATGAAAAAGCACTATGATTGTTGAAGCCTCTACTAGGGTTACATGGGAAATTACGGTGGATGAATCAGATCAACTCGATTGAAGCAAGAAAAAAAGCAAATATCGATGATCATCACAAGAAACAGTGGTGACGGAAACCCAACAAGCAGGATCTAACACAAACCACGCATGATAGGGAACCATGATGTTCCCAAGCAACGCCTAGTTATCTCATACACAGATATATGTATGAACTTATATATTTGTATCATTATGACTATATATATTTGATCAAGTAGTTTAATGGCTGAAAATTCACCCATAAAGACCAGTGACGAATCCATAAATTTTAATAAGTGGGGTCAAGTTATCTCATAAAAATTTATATAAAATTTTATAATCGCATAAGCGTGCGAAAATTATATAAAACTTTATAACGCGTAGCGTCAGTCACAACCTTTTTCAACAAATATAAGAATAGTGAGATAAACTTTGTCTTCTCTCTAAGTTTTCTTCTTCTTTCACACATTGAGGAGGGGTGATTTTAGGTCAATTTTTGACCTAGAATCACCTCTCTGCATCTCTTTTCCCCTTTCTTTCAATCTAAATAAGTGATCTCCACATACATCAAGTTTTTCTTTTGTGTTTTTTCGTGATTTTGTCGTCTTAGTGTGACGTTGTGTTGTTCGTCGTCTTGTGCGACGTTGTTTGATTTCGCGTCTTTTGTTGTGCGGTGTTCGTTTGCTTCGTATTGAAAGATCAGCTTCAGACAATCACAAATTCAATCAATGATTTGGGCGTCAACGTTGCAGATCCAGAAGCATGGGTATTCTGGTGATTTAGATTTTATCATATTATTTTTAGGCATTTTGCCGTTGAATGCTATTAACTTGGGTGCTGTGAGTTTGTTCGCAGATTCACCCTTTACGTTTTTAGCGATATTGATCATGTTATTGGCTCTGATGTATTCTATCAATATGAATGAATGAATATCCTTTGTTTTTGTCAAAAAAAAAGAATAGTTTATATTATAATAGTAGTTGTATAGTCTTGCCAACGATATGCTCTGAGATAATTGGTTAAAGATTTCATAAAAGAAAATTTTATCTTAAAAATAAGCATTATTTGTATCGATATAATAATTATAACATTTTATAAAAAAAAACTACTTCTTTTGATTTATTAACTAGTGCTCTTAGAACACTCATTAAGATCCTTCTTAGTTTTGTAATTTTTATAATGCAATAAATAGACTATGTGAAGACAATAATACTATATAAACAGGGGGTCAAACTATATATATATATATATATATATATATATATATATATATATATATATATATATATAATTTTGGGTTAAAATACAATACACATGTGGAGGCAAGTGGGGTCACTTGACCCCATTGCCCCCACACTAGATTCGTGCCTGATAAAGACAAATAAATTGAGAATCTAGGGTTTGCCGATTCATAAGTATACCACAATATTTCTACCAGTTCTCCTCACAAATACGTATATTTTTAGAATCCAATTGCTATCTTCGTCCCTAAATATAAAACCTTTTTGAGAAAAACACGAGAATTGAGAAATTTGGTTGTTGAATTAATTTTGTTGACAATTGCCATTGTTTTACATGTTTATACTTTAAGGGAGAGAATTAGTTAATTTTTGATAGAGCCAAACCGCAAGTGCACGGCCTATCGAAGTAATAGTAGTAAGAAAGAGTATCGTTCCGCTAGGGAGTTGTTCAACTTAATTAACCTTTAAAGAATGATTAGAGGAGAAGAAAGTTTAGTAAAAAGGAGGTTTGATTTCTGAAGGTAAATAATAATAATAATAAAGAGCCTTGGGATCCTTGGTTCATCATAATAACGAATCTTTTCACAAGCAAGCCTTAAACTTATAATTATGCGTTAATCTTAATTTCTAAGGACAAGTTTCTCTTTAGCATATCACAGCTTCTCTCGAAGTCAGTGAGTGTATCCCTCCAACAACCACACCTATTCTCATGGGTGATTGCCTTTGGGACCCTTGAAGATCGAAACTTTATGTGTCCCAAGGTTTGCTAGACTATTCTCATGTTTCGCAAACCTTGTCTAAATTCACTTGTTCGGATATCAAAGCTCCGCGTTCGCTTTATGAATTGATATCTGTGATGATGAATTAACCATTATCAAACCCTCCGCGTTCGCTTCCACAGTTTGATAATAATTAATTCATGTTGAAACGGTGAATTTAGATTAGGAATTAAGGTAACATATAATTAGGGGTTAAGGCTTGGCTTGATCCGGATTACGTCATTAGACTTATCCAACAATCCCAAGACAAAGAAGAGTCTACTCACTAACGTTCATTGTAGACATGGGGGAAGAAGAGAGAGAACAATAAAGTAAAAGAACAATAATATAAAAGTGAACTTTTATTTCAAGAACAAAAGATGAATGTTTATGATGGAGAGCTACTCTATTTATAGCTTTACAATTGACTTAAAATCTAAGCAACTATAAGGGCTATTCGGTAAAACTACAACAGGGTAACTTGGGCCTAAAGCAAAAGCAGCAAAAGTTATACAGAGAGGTGGCACGGCCGTGCCAAGCTTCTGACTTGGGGGCTCTATATTTTTGTTCCGAATCTTTCGTATTTTTGCTCCAAATCAGCTCCAGACTCCTTTCTTTTGCTCCAAGACACCTTCCATCATATATTCGTTCCTGAAATATAAAATATGCAATTGTAGTAAAAAGATTCAAAAAGGAAATATTATTGCAATAAAATAAATTCAAATCTAAATAAAACTAAACTAAATAATGCATAAAAATAGACTAAATATAGACTCATCAAACTCCCCCACACTTGAATCTTTGCTTGTCCTCAAGCAAAAGGCAATGGACATAGCAGCAACTAAAAGGATTAATTATGGCAATGCAATTGAAAACACAAGTCTCTTTGAAGGTTTTGTTTCAAGTACACTAATCACAATTTCAAACATTCCTCGTGAACCTATTCAACCCAACATCAAGTCTCAAGTGAGTGTGTGTGTGCAGTCCAACCCTTTTCTTGCTCCTGTATAAGACAGATATTATGAGGAACAGGTTCTATCCTTAATGCTAAAGTAACCGAGAAAAGTCATTTCTTCATTTCATATAAGAGTGATGGGAATTTAAGTTAAAATTAAATTAAATTAACAATTAAGCACAAAGGGACTGCAGATGCTTAGGGGCTATCTATCCTCATAGGAAGTCTTCTCGGATGTAATTGTCCTTTCCCCCTAGATTCAAAATCACCCTAAGCAGTGCTGCAAAATTATTATTTGTTTCATCTCCGCGTAGGAAGTCTTTTTGGATGTAATTGTCCTTTCCCCCTAGCATTGATGAATTTGTTTCACTTTAAGTTCAAATCAGGGAGTCACCACCACAATTAGGAAGTTAGGGATTATCCTTTCCCCCACATGTTGGTGCCATTCTCCCGCCCCATTTTAACTTTAACAATTAAGCATAAAACAATTAAGAACATTGATTATTTTCCCACACAAACTTATATTACTTTTACTCTGAAGACTTTAAAGGGTCTAAGTTAACACTAAAGATAGAACGTGCTCCTTAAAATACCTATTCATACACTTGCTCAAAGATTGCAACTGGGTGCTTTTCTCATTGGAGATTTTTCACAATAAAACAAGATGTGGGTATAGCAAGAACACAAGAAACTACTTTCATGTACAAGAAACAACTTTTAAAGAAGAGACAAAACAAAAAATTTTATGCCATATTTTACATTAAAAACAAACTACTAATCATGCCTCTCGCTATAAAAACAAAACAAAAGAATAAAGTTCAAGGGAGTTTGGGAACACTACGACTCTAGACACTTTATTAGGCCCCCCCACACTTAGGAGAAGCATTGTCCTCAATGATTCAAAAGAAAAGAAAAGAAAAGAAGAAGAAGAAGAAGAAGATGATGAAGAAGAAGAAGAAGAAGAAGAAGAATTAGAATAGAGAAGAGTAGAGGAAGAGGAAAGCTCACAATTTTATTGAGGTCCATAGTGGACTTTGGAGGTGAAGGTGTTGCATCATGTTTCAGAGCATTTGATTGTTTTCTTCATTTATTCGATTGCTCCTTTGGACATTGGTTCTTTCAACACCTTGTCTTTGTTGCTCGGTGCTTTATTCTTTGAACTTTGGTTTGCATCCATGCCCGCCGTTCATCATTATAGCTTCCACCGGCTTCTTGTTCATGGTGCAAGTTTGCACCTACCTCCGCTTTATCACCACCATCATCACCATCATTATGTACCTGTGGGTTAGTACCAACATAAAGCAAATTTTCCACCACCTCCGAATTATTTAAGTCCGGATTAGATAGAATAATCAAACAATAAGCTCTAATAATTTTCCATTCATATTGGTAATTGTGAGTAGGGTCATGAGTTCTAAGGAAGGACAAAGTAGTATATAAGTCTAGATAATAGTTCCCCTCTATCCTCTTGATCCCTTAATTCACACTCACCCCAAACTTCCTAGAAATAAAAGTGATGATTCCACCTACCATTATATCACTCTAATCATCCTGTTCCTTTTTAACAATTGAAACAAGATAATCATGCAAATAATAGCAAATGTTAATATGATGGTTATACAGCATAGCCCACAACATAAACAGTTCATTAATCCTCATCATCCCTACCTATTTCCTACTCCATATGGTGCAAGTCAATGTGTTCAACAATCTAACCATAGTATCTCTAATACCTAGTGTAATCATAGTATTACGATCAGGGTACCTGCAAGCATATATAGGTCTAGAGATAAGAGTTTTATACCTATTTGGTATCTTTGAATTTGATGTCATGGTTCATGACTGTTGATTTCTTCCTCCTTGCATCATCATCTGAGCCAGCAATCTTCTTCCCTAAAATTTTTTTTTTTTGAATTTTTTTATTTTTTTTTTCAATTTTTTTTTCTTAGGCACGGGCGGTGCCTAGCCTCTGGAATTTAAGCACAATTTTTTTTTTTTGAATTTTTTTTTAAATTTTTTTTTCAAATTGTTTTTTTTTCTCTTTGCATCATCTTGGACAAGTACCTACAAAACAACTTAAAACAAGGAAAAACAAACAAACAAAAACAATTAAATACGTGGGTTGCCTCCCACGAAGCGCTCGTTTAGAGTCATTAGCTTGACGGTTTAGAAAGTGGTTTATCTATCCTATACCCAATCTTTCAGAAAGGGACAATGGCATCAAACTAACATTCTCTCCCAAATCACACATGGCTTTGTCTATAGTTTCAGATCCTATGACACAAGGTAGGGAAAAACTTCCTAGATTCTTAAGTTTAGGTGGCAATTTGTTTGGAAGTATTTCAATAATATTCATAAACTGCTCATCTAACTTGGACTCATCAAACCCTTGTGTTAATGGAATTTCATGCTCATGAGATGGTGAAACGAATGGCTTTTCATTCTCTCCTATGGCTTTCTCACTTTGAGGCTCATCACTCCCTATCTCTCCTTCATTGTTCTTAATTTTCACAATGGGGTCCTCTAATTGTTTACCATCCCTAAGAGTAATAGCACTTATATGGTTTTTGGGGTTGGTTTCAGTTTGGTCTAGGAGGACTTCGGAGGATTGTGAGGAAGTAGCCACCTGTTGGGGTACTTGAGAAGTCTGAGTCTCATGCATCTTACTGTGAGTAGGGCTGGCAATGAACCGAACCAACTCGACAATAGTTCGGAACTCGATTCGACAATTAACTCGTTGAACTTGGTTCATGAACCAAATGAGCTGAACTTGAGTTGAAAATCAAGTTCGTTAAATAAATGAGCTGAACTTGAGTTTTATATAGTTCGACTCGGTTGGTTCATGAGCTAGCTCGGTGTATATATATATATATATATATATATATTAGCTTACAACATACTTGTGCAGATTTGTAAAAAAACGAACATGTATGGACTTTTAACCAAAGATATATGTACTAAATTTAGTCCCACATTGGGGAGTTTAACAACATTAGTGAGGAGTAGTAGTTATAAAAGAGAAGTGTATAAGTGCTACTGTACTAACTTAACTGCGCTACAGTAGTAGAGTGATTAATGGTTTTATGTTAGGTCTTAAGTCCGACAAGGTCAATGGTTTTATTTTAGTTGAATTTTTGTTTTTTTAAAAAATAAATTAAATGGTCAAGATATACATTTTTGACAAAAAAAAAACTTTTGAATTATGTTGCTCGAGCAAACGAGTTGAACCTAACGAACCGAACCGAGTTGTTCGTGAACATTAAACGAGCCGAACTCGAGCTAAAAAAAGGTTCGTATCGAATTCGAGTCGAGTTTCGAGCTGAGCCGATTCTTATCGAGTCGAGTCGAGCTCAGACAAGTTCGACTCGACTCGACTCATTTCCAGCCCTAACTGTGAGTAACTATGGAGTCTTCTTTTGATGTAAGTTTGGCAATAGAGTCCTTCAAAAATTCAGTTTGATTTTCAAGCTCTTGGAGCTGCTCGGATTGATTTATACAAAAAATTTCTAAAAAAAGTTCCAAGCTGGATTTTTGAGGGACTCTTTGGTTGTTTGCATAACTGGGTGGTGTTGTTTGTTGTCCAAAAAGATTTTGAGGGGTTCGAAAAAAAATTTGGTTGTTTCTAAACCCTTGATTATATTGAGCATGGTTTACTTGCTCAGGACTTCTAACAACACTACCTAGTTCGCAATCAATGCCAAAATGGCCAAATACACCACAAATTTTACAAGAAGGAGATGCAGAAGAAGAAGAAGAGATGACACTAACATTTATTTTTTCAAATTTTTGGGTTAATGCATCAATCTTAACGGCAAGGTGATCATAGTTAGAGACTTCATACATACCTGCCTCCTTTTTGGAGGGTGAAGAATTAATGATGGCTCTCTCGTCGGTCCACTTGTAATGATTTTGAGCCATGTCTTCAATCAAGGCGTATGCTTCTGTGTAATTCTTGTTCATTAAAGCTCCACCTGCAGCTGCATCAACATAAATTTTTGTGGTATACAAAAGACCATTATAAAAAATGTGAATAATAAGCCAATTCTTTAAACCATGATGGGGACAAAGTCTAAGCATTTCTTTGAAACGCTCCCACGCATCGTAAAGAGATTCTCCATCTTTTTGAGTGAATTGTGTGATTTGAATCCTTAATTGGACGGTTTTAGAATAGGGAAAGAATCGGGCAAGAAAAACTTGCTTCATTTGTTGCCATGAAAAGATAGAACCAATTTCCAATGAATGAAACCAAGCACTAGCTCTACCCCCTAAGGAGAAAGGAATGAGGTGCAGCCTTACGGCCTCTTGGTTTGCATTCAAGGTTCCACTGAGTCTTAAAAATGTTGAAATATGAAAATTCGGATCCTCAGTGGGTGATCCGAAAAATTGATTTTGCTGCACTAAGTGAACAAGTGCAGGTTCTATTTCAAAATTGTCCTCAACCGTTGGGTACACAATAGCATCGTATGACTCATTTGAAGATGGGATTGCATACTCATTGAGAGAGCGTTCCTTAGTCATATCGTTATTATCTTCCCAAGAAGTTAAAGGAAAAAGAAGAAATAGAGAAATAAATAAATAAAATAAAATAAGATAAAGCAAAAGATTTATTTTTTTTTATGGAGAGGGAGCGATTTTTTATTTTTTTTTAAAATAAAAGTAAAATAATAATAAAAGAGGAAATAATATATTATATATATATATGTTTTTTTTTTGAAAGAAATATAAAAAGAAACACAATAAAATAAAATAGGATAAAATAACGGAAATTTTTTTTTTTCTTTTTTCAGAAAGAAATATAAAATAAAATAACGAAAAAAGATTTTTTTTTTTCTTTCAGTCTAATCGTTAAAAAAAAGTTAATCAAATTGCAACAACTCCCCGGCAACGGCTCCAAAAACTTGATAGAGCCAAACCGCAAGTGCACGGCCTATCGAAGTAATAGTAGTAAGAAAGAGTATCGTTCCGCTAGGGAGTTGTTCAACTTAATTAACCTTTAAAGAATGATTCGAGGAGAAGAAAGTTTAGTAAAAAGGAGGTTTGATTTCTGAAGGTAAATAATAATAATAATAATAAAGAGCCTTGGGATCCTTGGTTCATCATAATAATGAATCTTTTCACAAGCAAGCCTTAAACTTATAATTATGTGTTAATCTTAATTTCTAAGGACAAGTTTCTCTTTAGCATATCACAGCTTCTCTCGAAGTCAGTGAGTGTATCCCTCCAACAACCACACCTATTCTCATGGGTGATTGCCTTTGGGACCCTTGAAGATCGAAACTTTATGTGTCCCAAGGTTTGCTAGACTATTCTCATGTTTCGCAAACCTTGTCTAAATTCACTTGTTCGGATATCAAAGCTCCGCGTTCGCTTTATGAATTGATATCTGTGATGATGAATTAACCATTATCAAACGTATTTTACATGTGTGACACAACCTTATGCAATGTGTCAACAACAATTTTCAAAGAAGTGAGGACAAACGGTTGTCCAAGAACATTTTTTTACTTATACTACATCTGATAATATATATTATAAAAAAAAAGTCTTAACATAATTTTATCTATATTTAATTGGAGTTCTTCTTTTTCTATTTTCACCAACTCATGAAATTGTCAAAGCAAGAAAAATATTAGAGAAGTTTAATTAACTTATAAATATTAGTATTAGCCACTATAAAATATAATTCTTTGCTAACATTTTTATTTTGTATTTTCATTTTGTTAAATAATATTTGCATCACTATCTTAACTTGCTTAAGCACTCAATCAAATTTTCATCAGCTTCTTCTGTCATGGTAGGTGGCATAATGCTTTCTTCATTTTTTATCACAACATTTTCTTTTTCAATTTATTTTTTCCAATACATGTATATTTATGATTTAATTTGTATACCAATAATGTAAAACTTTCTTACATGCTTTCAATTAAATTATTCTACAATGCCCTCTTTTCATGTTGTTTCTAAAACATCTCTACACATATATATTTAAGATTGATTTGATTCGGTGCATAGAAATTAGTCTCTATATTTCTATATTAATTCAAAAGTATTTGTCGATAAAAATATATTAATTTAAATAAAAAATAATACTCTTTCACTCTCAAAATAATTGAGTCATTTCTAAAGAAAATTGTCCTAAAACAATTGACCCATTTCGTTTTTTCAATGCAATAGTATTAATTAGTTCTTTTCAATTATAACTCTAATTAGTACTATTTTCGTCACTCCACTTCAATATATTTTACTTCACATTTATGATAATGGAGAATGCACCAATACTCAAAACCATTTTTTTCTCTTTCATTTACAATACATTTTTTCTTAATATATGTGAAATTAACAAAAGACTCAATTATTACGAGTAAAGAAAAAATATTTTTCTGGTTGTATAGATGTGTACTAATTACTAAGATATTTGCATCTACGCTCATATTCCACTAAATTTTTCAAATAATTATCGGTGCTCATACCAATATCTATACAGTGTTAATTTTACTCGACCAATTGATGTAATTTGGTTTACGGGTACCAAATAAATATGCGTAAACCATAGTCTCTAGTTCTATGATTCACTGTCAAATAAGTCTATATAAGGTTATGAGTATTTTAAAAAGGTCTTTGACTTTATTGAATTGTCAAGTTGGGTTTCAATATTTAACCACTTACTATCAGTTAAGTTACTATATTTTAACAACTTACTATCAATTTGGTTCATAAGTTACCATTTATCATCACTAATATGAATAAGATTTGATAAAGTCGAAAACTTTTTTAAAATATTTATAATATTTTTTTAGGGTAAAATATTTATACCTATTTGAGAATGCCCTAAAAAGTCTGAAATTAATTAGTTGATTTAGAGACTAATCTTCATCTCTTCACCCGTGTCGTAACTCTTTCCCATCTTTATGGCCCTGACCACAGCAACTTCCACCAACAAATAGATAACAGATCAGAGCGTAAGCAAAAATACAAATAAGTAGGTGAAACTATATCAATCAATCATTCAATTGTATAAATAACAATTATACTATTTTTTTTTTTGAGATACTAACAATTATACAATTATTATTATACAAATAAAAAGTAATATTCCGTCTTATAATTATTAAAAAAACAGTATTATGCATAGGAACGTATACAACTCACAAAACCTGAATACAAGGTCATCACAAACTTGAAGTCTATTATTTTTCTCCCATTTTGTTGACACAAACAAAATACAAGTGGCATTTTGCTATTTGAACGACAATTATTACTGGTTATTGTCTGCCTACCAGCATCTGTCTAATTTCCAACTGAGGTTGCTGGCGTGGCATCATGGCTGAAAATGCTGCTAGAGTCCAAAAATAATTGCTCATTCACTATTATTAGGAGATATCGTTTAATCGATTGATTAGACTCAAATGATTAAAGAGTTTTCTTTAAAATGAAGTGTTTGAAAAAATCGAATCGATTTTTGATTGAAATAATTTTTGATCAAATTTTACATATTTTTCAAATTTTAAATTACTATGGTACATTTTCATGAAAAAACAAAGGCTTAACAAAAAATAATATTTGCTAGCTAGACTCTTACGGTCTCACCATCACCTTCATGTGAACCTTCCTTTTTATATTTGGACTTATGTCTGAAAATCAACTTATATTTGTTGTGCATATGCGCATGCTATAAATAACCACACCCCATACTTCATTCCTAGACATTGCAATCTCTAACTTATTCTTACAACTTCAAACATAAGAAGAATTCCCACACAAATTCGCTTCTTCATCGTACTTTTTTGTTGTTGTTTTTGAATCTCATCGATTTCATCACATTTTCTATTAAATTAATATTTTTAGACTATAGTAATTAATAATGGGACTTGTGAGCATGAACCAACCTCAATTGTTGTCTAAGATAGCCACTGGTGATGGACATGGTGAAACATCATCTTACTTTGATGGATGGAAAGCTTATGATAAAGACCCTTTTCATCCAACCAAAAATCCTGATGGTGTTATCCAAATGGGTCTTGCAGAGAATCAGGTATATATATATCAAGCTTTGAGGTTTCATGTTCAAACTTTAAGAACTTGCATGAGTATTATTTTCCTATCCATGCAGTATATTTTTAGCTCTAAATTCTAATCAATTATTTTTATATTTCCAGCTTACTGCTGATTTGGTTCAAAATTGGATAATGAGTAACCCAGAAGCCTCAATTTGTACTCTAGAAGGAGTACATAATTTCAAAGAAATGGCTAATTTTCAGGATTATCATGGTCTACCAGAGTTCAGAAATGTGAGTGGTGATAACATAACAGTACATACAATAAGAATTTTGAATGAAAATTGATCTATATAAACTAATATAAATATAATCTGAATTTTTACAGGCTGTTGCTAAATTCATGTCTAGAACAAGAGGAAATAGAGTGACATTTGATCCTGATCGTATTGTGATGAGTGGTGGAGCAACTGGAGCACATGAGGCCACTGCCTTTTGTTTGGCAGATCCTGGTGATGCTTTTTTGGTGCCTACTCCTTACTATCCAGGGTATGTACATTCAATTCAATTTCAACCCCTTTTCTTCATCTTTATTTTTCCAATTTTAAATATTATCAATTATTATTTTAATTTAGAAGATAGTGAAATGTAGCCATCATCATATCTTAAACTTGAATTATCTGTAGTTTGTTTTATAGTGCAATCAGCTACAGGTCATTAGATTAAGAGCGATCAAATGTATATCTTTCTTGATCTAACCGACTTGCAGCTCACTGCACTGTAAAGTAAACGGCAGGTAAAACATTTTCAAGTGCGGCATCATGTTCGTACGCATGTTCTTTAATTAAAATAGACTTAATCTCCACTAATCAGCCTTAGTTATTACTTTAATATTCCAGTCATCATTAGAAGCCAGGGTAGTGAATTTTGATGGAACTGACTTTTTCAACAAGGGAATAATTTTACAACATTTCAATTTCAACTGTGTTTGCAACAGTCAACTATCATATTCAAAAGCCATCAGAGCAATTATTTATTTCTGTTGACTTCGTATTCATCCTATATACAAACCAGAAAGTAAAACAAAAACATCTGTGCTTAAACTAATCCTATAATATTATAATATATCTACATGTTAATTATTTTCTAATGAGATGTTTGATTTCTTAATGCAGATTTGATCGAGATTTGAGGTGGAGAACAGGAGTTAAACTTGTTCCAGTTATCTGCGAAAGTTCAAACAATTTCAAATTAACAAAACAAGCCTTAGAAGAAGCATATGAAAAAGCCAAAGAAGATAACATCAGAATTAAAGGTTTACTCATAACAAATCCCTCAAATCCATTAGGCACAGTTATGGACCGAAGCACATTAAGAACCGTTGTAAATTTCATCAATGAAAAGCGTATTCACATAATAAGCGATGAAATATACGCTGCAACGGTTTTTAGCCACCCAAGTTTCATAAGCATAGCTGAAATATTAGAACATGACACAGACATTGAATGTGACCGTAACCTCGTTCACATAGTTTACAGTCTTTCAAAAGACATGGGATTCCCTGGTTTTAGAGTTGGTATAATATACTCTTACAATGATACCGTTGTAAATTGTGCGCGCAAAATGTCGAGTTTTGGATTAGTTTCAACACAGACACAATACTTGATGGCAAAAATGCTATCTGATGATGAATTTGTTGAAAAGTTTCTTGCTGAAAGTGCAAAGAGGTTAGCACAAAGGTACAGAATTTTCACTAGTGGATTAACCAAAGTTGGAATTAATTGTTTACAAAGTAATGGTGGACTTTTTGTGTGGATGGATTTGAGAGGACTTCTTAAGGAAGCTACATTTGAATCAGAATTGGAACTTTGGAGAGTGATTATTCATGAAGTTAAGATTAATGTTTCACCTGGTGTTTCATTTCATTGTTCTGAGCCAGGGTGGTTTAGAGTGTGTTATGCTAACATGGATGATAGAGATGTGCAAATTGCTTTACAAAGGATTAGATCATTTGTGGTTCAGAATAATAAGGAGGTTATGGTGTCTGAGAAGAACACTAAACCTTGCTGGCATAGTAATTTGAGGTTAAGCCTTAAAACAAGAAGGTTTGATGATATTGTAATGTCACCTCATTCTCCATTTCCTCAGTCACCTCTTGTTAAAGCCACTACTTGAATTATTTAGCATATAGAAAATGTAATAACTGATAGAAGAATTTTTTGATTTGTTGATTTATTAGTTTGGGACACTACATGTTGTGTTCCTTTAATGTTGGGGGCATTTTTTCTTTTTTCACTTACCAAATCACATGGGTTTGTGGTGAAAAAAGTTAATAGAATTTGTAATTGTAAGGTTATTTGTTTGGAAGAGTCCAGAAAATATCTGTATTCTGTTACTCAAATTTGTAAGGTCAATGATGAATGAATTGTTAATAAAGTTCTTCAATTATTCTACATGTTTTATTGTTGTTTTTATAAACTGTTAAAGATAAATCAACTTTAGATTTGTACTAGTACTAGTACATGATTCCCTTTCATGGTCCCTTTGCTACAAGATGATCATGCAGAGATTCAGTCTAGTCAAAAAATTGTAAAATACTATTAGTACCCAGTCTCAATTTGGATCCGTTGAATGAAAATTTCTTAATTCATATTCCAAATTCGTAGTTTGAATATGACTTAAAGGTTGCTCAGTTTCATTTGCTAAAAAAAATAAGGAATCGGACATGATGGCAACTTTTACGGTACCCTATATGATTTACACATTGGTCACGAGATTGGACAGTACAGGGGCAACGAACAAGATAATACATGAGACAGAACCCTCGAGAAGAACTTAAATTTTTGTCCTTAATTGAACGAGAAATGATATTTGTACAACTACTTTGTGACAACTTTTTGACAACTTTCTCTTTCATACTCACATTATACTCTTATTCTCTCTCTTTCTTTTTCTCTCTCCATTGATTTTGACCAATGAAAAGATAAAAAAAAGAAGTTGTCTTACATGATTGTTCAAATATCACTACTCTAATTGAACTATGCGATAATTTTTTTTATCTTAAATATAGACTACTTGGTTGGAAGGTCAGATCTGACTTCACCTCAAGAAATATTTCTTGAGTTGAGACACGTGGAATGTCACATAGGCATGATAATGTCGGAGACAAGGTTAATTGATAAGCTATCGAACCCACACGTCGAAGGATTTGGAATGGTCCAACATAACGAGGGCAAAGCAGCTTTGTTTTAAATAATCCTCTCACTCCCAACTTTGATAGTTCCACTAGGTTTTTTAGATAGTTTCATAAGTTTTCACCATAATCTCTTCTGCCCTCGAAGTGACTAATTTTCATCCTCTTGAAGATCACCTTGCTTTCGATTATCCTTGATATTTTGTACTTTAGATTTAATTATAAATTTGCTAGTTTTTTGAGTAATTTAAGCTTATTAATGGACATTAATTTTTTTATATATTTAAATGCATTATACCAAACTAGAATTGAAATAAGATATCATCTAAAATAAAAACCTCAAAATATTATGTTAAATATCAAAATGAAGTTTAATCTTATTGATCTATTTACTCTTTTGTCTATTTAAACATAAGTTAAGTTACTTATATAAATACGATCATGTGAAGTATACCATTAAATAGAACCATTTTTGTGATAGTTTTGAAAAATATATTTTTTTTCTTTTATTGAGACAAACAATAAATAGAAAGAGAGTGAGCATATTCTAAGTATCAAAAGTTATTAAAAAATAGTTGTATAAATATATTTTTTTTTATAACTTTTTGAGAGACCTTTAAAAATACACACATTATCTCTCAAGATTAATAGGTTACCAAACATTTGCCAAATCCTTCCTTCCTATGTGTGGGATCAGGGATGACCTAAGCTACTTCTTTGCACTAAGAAAGTTGTCAAAAAGCATGTATGAATGATGTTAAGAAAGTATTTTTTGCATTAAGAAAGTTGCTAATTCTTAATATGATATTTACTGGGTTAATATATCAAATCCGTGCTAATTATAATATGGATGGACGACATTTTCAGAATTACATCACCTATGATTATATGATCAATAATAAAAAATTGTCTTGCTTCGGATGGTTATCATAATACGTAGTTACGTACTAAAACTAATAGTAATGCTTATGGTTCATTAGGTAGTAATATTGTCGTAACGTGGTAGTTAAATATAAATAGTGAGGCAGCGGTGTGTGGTGCTGGGTGCGGTAACGACGAAACGGCGTCACACCTGTTTCTTCATTGTGATAGTTTCGGGCCTTTGTGGGGGCATATCAGAAAGTGGATTGGTGCTTCAGGTGTTGAACCTAATGATATCTGTGAGCATTTCTTTCAATTCATTCATTGTACAGGTTACTCAAGGATGCGCAGGTCTTTCCTTCAGCTAGTGTGGTTACTTTGTGTCTGGGTGGTTTGGAATGAACGCAATAACAAACTATTTAATAATAACCAAACCACCATAGAACAATTATTAGAAAAGATTAAAGTTCATTCCTTATGGTGGTTAAAGGCTAATAATGCATCGTTTGTACATGGCACTCAGATGTGGTGGTCGGACCCTATGTTATGTCTGGGTATCGACTGACCGTTACTTTGTAAATATTTTGAGACGGTTCTCTTCTTTTTGGAGTGACCATGTAGTACATCTTGTACTATAGTGGTTTCACATCTAGTAGTAATATATTCCATTTTGATGTCTTCAAAAAAAAATATAAATAGTGAGTTTTGTACCAAAAATAAATAAATATAAATAGTGAGTTTAGTTTTAAGCACTATCAACAAATCACAATCAGTCATACATTTGATTTTTAAAATGGTTATGATTAAAGTCAAATAATTTTTATTATGATTAAAATTGATTATATGTACAAAAGTTTACACTAAGCATTTTTTTTCCGTGATCATGATATTGATACGAAATTTCCATCGTCGATTAACGACGATTAATCTCTATTGGAGAATTTATGGACACATAAGGTAGGTTCTTCCTTCCAACCGATTTTTTTCATATACACCAGTGGTTGACTACATGCTTAAGGGGACTAAGCATATTAATTGAGTCTGTAAATAACTATAAATACATTTTGGAAAATGCTATTTATCTAGAAAAATAGCATCAAGAATTTTTCAAGACACATGTGGCAAGTTTTAATTGCATGATTTATTTGTCCACTTCCTATTTTTTAGCCACACCTCCTTGAATTGTGGCAAATAGTGCATTGTGATTGGCTACTCTTTATTCTTGAAGAATTCTTGATGTTTTTTTTCTTGATAAATAGCATTGCTCATACATTTTTGAAGATTTTTGGGACTACGAAATGTAGTACATCTGCGGCACCAAATAAAAGTTCACGTTTTAACTTTATACATACATATATATATATATATATGGGTTTTGCTAGAAGACACCTTTTGTGAAGGTGTCTTTTAGCAAGTTACTCTATGAGCATTTCCGAAAAGACACCAACTTACTTTTATGAAGGTGTCTTTTAGCAAAGTTATAACTAAAAAGTGAAAATCACACCTTGAGGTGTGACTTGCTAAAAGACACCACCAAAGGGTGGCTTGTATGGGTTTTGCTACAAGCCACCCTTTGGTGGTGTCTTTTAGCAAGTCACACCTCAAGGTGTGATTTTCACTTTTTAGTTATAACTTTGCTAAAAGACACCTTCATAAAAGTAAGTTGGTGTCTTTTCGCAAATGCTCATAGAGTAACTTGCTAAAAGACACCTTCACAAAAGGTGTCTTGTAGCAAAACCCTATATATATATATACACGCACAAAAATATATATACGCACAAAAATTTGGTTAATTAGGTGACCCTTCTTTAATATGGGGCCAAGCCACGGGACTAAGGTCATATTTATCCAATATCATAATGTGGAGTACAATTTAACATTGAAAATGACAATTAGTTGTCCTTTTGGAGTATTTTTTTATTTTGTTGTCCTTTTGGTTTATTAAAATGGGACATTGTGCAAATGATATTGATAATTTTTTTTCTTTCAAATAACATAGGCTATGTTTGGTAAAAATAGCGGATAACTGATAAGTTAGCTAATAGCTTTTAGCTGATAAGCTAGCTGATGACTGATGACTGATAAGCTAGTTGAAGTGTTTGGTAAAATTAACGGTTTAACTAGCTGATAAATGTAAAATGACATAAACGGGTATTATTAATTCAAAATATAAAGTTTATATAACTTGATATTTAAATATTCAGGAATTCTTAATTCAATTTTGTTTTTTAAAAAGTAATTGAAATTTATAAATTTAATATATCTTTTATATTGTAAATTAAATTTTATTCACTAAAAAATTTATTTAAGTATAACGAGGTATATATACTTTTTTGTCAACGGAGGTATATATATTTTTTGTCAACAACATAAGGCAAGAGAGATAAATGGAGGTATTTTGTAAAAAAAAAAAAAAGAAGATAAATGGAGGTATATATTGTCAGCAACATAAGGCAAAAGATAAATGGAGATATATATATTGTCAGCAACATAAGGCAAGTGAGATAAATAATAACGAGAGATGTATTTGTCAAAAAAATAAAAAATAACGAGGGATGTATATTTATTTGGGAAAAAAACGAGGGATGTATATTAGGGAATTGTAGGTTTGAATTAAATTATAATAAAAGGGTAAAAATGGATTTTAGATAAAGCAATAGGGGTAAAAGTGGAAGAAAATATGAGAAGCTATAAGCTCAAACGCTACTTGGAATAGCTTCTGAAAAATAGCTTATAAGCTCGTGAAATAAGCCATAAGCTCATGGTCAAAAAGTGTTACCAAACAGAGCTATTTTTGTCAAATGAGCTTATAAGCTAGAAGCTAAGAGCTAAAAACTCTTTTTTGGTGTTTACCAAACAGATAATGGCTAGATTAACACACTTTAAATAATGAAAAGAGTAAATTACACTCCTCCCCCCTCAAAGATGTTTGAATTACACACCCCTCCCCTCTTGTGTTAAAATATACACTCCCCTCCCCTGAAATTTTTTTTTATACTCCCCTCCCCTATAAGATGCTTGAATTACAACCCTCTCCCTTAATAATTAAATGTGCACTCCACTTTAATCTATTTTAACTTAAATAAATATGATTATGATATATACTAATTTTGAACCACCATTTGAGAAAAATAAATTCATTTCTTTATAATTTAAATGTCAATGATAATTAAATTTAAATATTTTGCTATTAATTTTATATTTTAGAGTATAAAATTAAATTGTAAATAACCATACTTTATTGTCTTTAGTAATTTTTCACATATTTTTATTTTATTTTGGGTTGTTTCATATTTTATATTAGGGTTTAAAGCTATATGTTAATGAAATTGTCAATAAAAAATAGAGAAAAATATGTATTCAAATTTTGATTATATTAAAATAGACTTGTAATGTTTTTTTTTTTCCCAAAGTATGTTAGATTATTTTTTTTCTAGATTATTAGAAATAAAAAAAAATATTGAGGGATTAAAGTGTAGATTTTAACATAAGAGGGGAGGGAAATGTAATTTAAGCTTCTCTTAGGGGAGGAGAGTGAAATATTTTATAATATATTTTGAATAAGAGGGGAGGGGAGTATAATTCAAGCATCTTTGAAGGGAGGGGAGTGTAATTTACTCTAATGAAAAATGTGATATTTAAAATTCAAACACAAACCGTTGCATATGATCAAATTCAACGTTCTTGCAGCCATTTTCTTGCCAATTTTTTTTGTCAAGTTTTATTGAAAATTTATAATTGAACTCAAATATTACTTGTGTAAATTGATTCTTGAAATAGATAATTTTGCTTCAAGTTAATGCTTTTAATACTTCTAAGGAAAATGTTGTTATATGAACCCAAATATATACTATTATGCACTTAAGTTGTATTATTCTTAAAATAATTTTACAAATATATAATGAAATGAAGTTAAATGCATGTGTTTTTTTTTTTCTTCCACTAGCAACACATATTAATTAAACTCTCAACCCAATCATAACTTGTCATATCATTTTTGAATACTCTAGAACTTATAAAGACAATTAGATTTAGAGAGACAAATTGTAGGGTTGTTTCTCTCTTTAAATATAATGGTCTCTTATAAACAATTATTTTCGATTATAATCATCACTAATTTTTTGAAGGGTGATCTAACTACTTTAAAAATCATACGTATAACATTGTTGCAATTGATTTACATTTTCTACTATAGAAACACATGCTTCGAACTACAAGTTTGTTTTTTACAAACTACAAGGAACAACAAGGTAAACATAAAATTTGAACCTATAATTTTATATCAATAGCTAAACCTCTTACCACTAGTCTAATTGATTACAGTGGTTTCTTCCAAATTACAAGCAATCTCTGATATAATATTATGCCAATTGGCAATGGTATTTAAAGGTCGCCATCAGCACCTGGTTTAGCATTAGCAAGCAAATTTTATACCACGAGTTAACATTTCAATCTCACTAAAATAATTATCCCTTTTATTTTTTGTGACAAGAACATCACCATTTTTGTGACAAGAACATCACCATTTTGTTTTCATTCATAACGTCATAACCTTGTCTGCATCAATTCAAACTTATCCCAATAAGATTATTACAAATGCTACGGTCATCCACAGTATATACTACTCCAAGACAAGTAAGGATCTAGCATGTCTTTAGACTGTGATTAAAAAAATAATACAATACCCCTACAAGTAATAGCATTTGCAAGAAGTACTACAGCTGAGTTTCTCATTAGAAATAGCATTACAAAATCACCAAGTTGACAAGTATGATAACACAAATTTTAAATGGCACAATGAACAAGTCCTGGATGTGTGCATTGTAACACATCAACTTATTGACTCAAAACCTTCATAGCCTATTTTAATACACCATAATCCTCATCAGGACGTCTCAATCTAATAATAATATTAACATATCAGCCTAATTCATAATTTACACGCAAACATTCCTTACTTTTTGTTCATGTCCAATCAATTCCATTGAGCTCACCAATTCAACTGGATTTAGATTTTCCGCAATTAACAATCTACACATTCATGTAGTCAGAGACGTCACTAATCATTGGATTGAGATCACACAGTCTTAATTCCAAGCTTATTGTTTAATTTTTTTTAAATCAAAATATGCATTCAGCTCTGAATCGTCCAATTTCAATCCAATGACCACTGACGCTCCTAATAACATGAATGCATGAATTGTTAACCACATTAAATCCAAATCTTCTATTCTATGCTTTCTCAATCAAGGCACGATGACTTGATGAGTCAACAGATAACACAAGCATTTGGGTTCTCCTCTACACTCTGAACATGATAGTATTGAGTCATGTATGGATTGTATCCTCTGTATTGCTTAATAAGCTCAGCAATTTGTTCATTTGGATCTTTCTTCTTGTCATCTTCTTTCTTCTTATTATCATCTTTTTTGCCTTCGTCTTTTTTCTTCTCCGGCTCTTTTGCCGGCCCAACCGTTAAAATTTCTGTGTGCCAAGTTTTTCTCAATTTGCTCACAACATCAACAGGGTCTATGTTACCCACCACTGTCAGCTTCTTGTCCTTCATGTCCATGGCGATAGAATCAATGCCTGCATTCAAATCATTAACTATTTTGGTTGTTCAACATTGTATATGTCCGATTGAGACATGTTTTGGTTTTTTATATTTGGTGTATAAGTGATGTATTTTTACACATAAATGTACACTAAATGGGACAGCTACAAGATAGGTCCTTTATTATTTATTTTTGATATGATTTTTTGCTTGCTTTGATTTCCATACCATTTCACACATTGTCATGTATGAGTCGGCTGTCGCATACAGTTGTCCCCAAAACGAACGGTTGTTCAAATAGCGCATCTCATTTTTTTATAGTATCGAAATGCAGTGTTAAATTTTTAAAATTCAAATAACATCACTCCATGGTTAAATAAGTGCACATGACCAAATAATTAATAAATAAATATCTGCTGGCCGTCCATTTTAATTAATAAAGGTTCATTACTGTGAGTAGCTACAAAATAAAACGTCCAATTGTATACTTACTCAGGAAAATGAAATCATTGTTGGTTTGCACTCAAGAGATTATGATTTTCTATTTTGTTCATTAAAATATAAATTCATATGATTTGATGTCTGCATGTATGTCGAGTTTTAAAATGTTTAATGGAATTTGTACTAAAAGGACAGGCTAATTTACTATTACTAAATTAATGGAGTAAGGTTTTTCCTTAGTAGTGTAGTGACCAGTGAGTACCTGAAAGGCTAGAAACCGATTTCATGGCTTTCTGCTTTGCTTTGTCATCATGCAAGTCCAACTTCACCACTATTTTCTACAAGAACAAAAAAAAATCCTAAGAATTGAAATCATTATTATTAAACAAAATCAGAGACTTTAATCATGTAATGAAAAAACAAAGCAGGTTACTAAGAAATAACAAAAGATGTAGTCTGTACAAAACAATCAATTAGATTTAACCTTCTATTAAATCGTGTTTAGCATGCTATGATTAACTTCTTTTACTTTTCATTTCAATGAAAATGATCTCAACTAGCTTCACATGCACCAACTATAATAGTTTAATTAATGAAACAAGTAAGGAAATGGGGCAAAGAGAGAAACATAATAAACTCATCTTAGAGACTGAAAAAAAAAACTGAGTAAGGTGGTAAATATAAATATCTTAATATACTGAAAGAAATATTGAATACTTGAATGGTTATCCTTATTTGAATTGATATGAAATAAACAAGAAATTGAAAGGAAAAAAGAGGACTGAATTTTATCAAAGAAAAAAACAGAACATGGTCGTGTACTCTTGCTTAGGAAAGTGACCTTTAAATTAGAGCAAGAAATCTCACCTTCATTTTCACTTGAGTCCAAAGTTTTGAAGATCAGTCAAGTGTTGATATTTAATTGTAGGAAGGAGGTGTGAATAGAAAAATTAAGAGAGGGAGTAGGAGGATTGAATGTTTAGAAGTGGAGAAGGAGCAGAGAAAGATGGAATGCAACTTCGTGTTGGGACAATATGTAGACAAACTGAGTCACAAGAACGTTTAGTATACTCCAAAACAAGTCAAACAAGTGCCTTCTTAGTTAATTACTTGTTATGACTTGTGAGCGTACACAACAAGGAACCAGTTCAACAACTGCCCTTGCACAAGCAAATACTTTTCTTTTTTTGTTTGTATGTTTGTTTTGGTCTAGCATTGAAAAATCATGGACTTGTGCTGTCAATCAATTTAGATGGTTGGAGATGAATAATTTCATGTGTATTCAAATTGAGAAATAACTATATTTTGTCATTTAAATTTTGATGTCAAATACGGCATTATTTAAATTTTATGTAAATTTTGGAGATGTGTGTAAATTATAAGAGATAAAAACAAATATATACGGTATCACATATGATGTTTTTATTTGATGTTCAAGTAACATATCATTTTCAACTTTATAAAACTCAAACCCTTCCCTCTTTCCTTACAAAGAGAAAATCTTTTATAAAGTAACTTATTCCACTAGCTTTGTTTGCAAATTAGATTTTGAGAGACGGAGGACTTACTTTTAAAAATAAAATTAAAGACAATATAAAATGTTTTTAAAAATAAATTATATCTGATTCAAGTATTATAGAATCATTTATTATGTTCTGTATTTTTTTTTTAAAAAAATTATTAAAATATAAATTTAGCTCTTCAAAGTCTTTTTTCTCTAAAACCCTTCAAAACCTAGTGTATTATTTGACATTTGAAAGATAAGAGAGAACCATCAACCTCATTAAGAATTTACTATGAAATTTTCGTATAACCTAATTTGTGGAATTCCAAATCACAATTGGTATGAACGGAATGTCTAACCATTTATGCCATCCACAATTAGTCATTATGCAGATAATAACAAATTAAATGTCCTAATAACAAACATAATTTCCTTTCAGACGTCCTTAACCAAGAACATAAATCACAAGAAAGGTAATATATATATGGGTTATGATAGAAGACACCTTTTGTGAAGGTGTCTTTTATCAAGTTACTCTATGAGCATTTGTTAAAAGACACCAACTACTTTTTATGAAGGTGTCTTTTATCAAAGTTATAACTAAAAAAGTGAAAATCACACCTTGAGGTGTGACTTGATAAAAGACACCACACTACTTTTTATGAAGGTGTCTTGTAACATAACCCTATATATATATATATATATATATATATATATATATATATATATATATATATATATAAGTACATACAAAGGGTTTATTAAACTAATAAGAAATTGCATAGACGCCAGATGGCGCTAGATCAAAAAATCCATATAATTTTTTCTTTTTTTATTGATACTATAATATAAAAGACACTGCTCAATTTTTTTTATTGAAAATCATTCTTACATAATACTACATAATGCCGCGTAACAAAAATGTGAATACAAGAAAATTTATTCGCTCTCCTAAGGGGCAAGCAATCCTAGTGGGATGATGACAGATAATCACGGGTGATCTTTAGTCTTGAAAGATAAACTACAGGATTTCTTATTAAAAAGAAAGAAAAATAAGATAAATTACAGGATGATCTGACTGAAATCTGTTCTAAACAGCGGCTTGCAAAGATTCCCGAGCAATGTCTAGGGCCTCCTCCACTGAGGTTGCGTTTTGAAGTTTGGCTTTATCAATCGGAGGCTGTCTTCTGGCAAGTTCAGGCAGGAGCTGAAATTCCTGATACACATTCAAAAAACAGCTCTCAGGATTGATTAAATTAACACAGAACTAATTCGGAATACTGTATAATTTATTTGATTTTTGAGTGCAGTTCTATAGAACTATGAGATGATAGAGCCAAGTTATTAATAACATTAACAAGTACTGATGAACTTCAAATGTACATAAATAATTCTAATCTATTATCTACTACACTAGAAATTACCTCAGGGCTCCCACTTTCAACAAGAACTCCCTTCAGCTTACCTGTGCAGTATTAGCACACTATTAGTAATAATCAGGACCAAATCAGCAGAAGCATGGTGCATGCACTCACAAATATACACGCGCACGTTACACATGCATGAAAACATCTCCCCTCAAGCTCAGAGATAATCCACGCATCAATACTAAAGTAAAGACGAAAACAATCCTTACCGGATTCAATCCAAAAAGTAGCTATTTTAGGATCGAAGTTTCCAATTTCAACCGTTTCTCCAACTGTTCAAAGGAAAATTAATAGTGTGAGGAACAAGGGGTGAAATAGAAAAATAGAAAGGAAAAAAAAAAAAAAGAAATGAAAGGTCAGTAACTTTTTTTTGAAGACATATGAGATATGAAAGGTCAGTAACTGATAGTTATTTTGAATTAATATTTACCATTGTCTCCAAAAAACTGCCACCATACTTTTCTAGGGCTTCCTTCGTATTCAAAAACCCTTGAGTAGAAGTATGGAAGATAATCATACCTGAAAATCACCAATGAAATTCAGCAATATTGACAGGGACAAAAAAAAAAACAACTAATTTCAGGTTGCAGGAAATGTGATCGAATATACGTGTTAGTTTGTGCACTGAGTAATGCTTTCACACAATGCTGTGCCGATCTGCGAGCATGATCTACATGTTCCACTCGAGAAATCCGGTTGTAGATCTGTCCAATTTTTAAGAAACACAGATATTAGATCAAGAATGAGTTGAGTTCAAAGATCTGCCTAGTTTTCCAGAAACAGGAATGTCTGATCAAGAATGAATTGAGACTATTCAATTCAATAAGTTAACAGTATACCTTCAAAGGGAAAGCGGCTACATCACCAACGGCAAATATTCCAGGAATGCTTGTCCGGAACAGACCATCAACCTGAAATGCAGGATAAGAATACATTTATATGAATACCTTGAACTCGCTGTTTTGGCTACCCTCTAATTTTATCTGCAAACATGGGGGGTTCTAACAAAGGAAACACGGTCTCCAAAAATTGATAATCAACATCTCACAAAACAATACTAAACAAAGAACAATACTAACATGTTCAATTAACTACCCTCTAAATTGCTGCAGATAAAGACTCAAATTCAATTCCTAATCTTGAACATTATGCAAAATATTTGCTTATCCACTGGCCTCACCTGTATACCACCAACATCAGTATTCAAACCCACCCTCTCAAAGGGACCCACAGCAGGCTTCGCTCCAATGCCTATAATTACCTGAAAATTAGAAAGAGAAAGTAATTTTCCATCCATTGACCTCTTCTTCTCTAATGAAGACGCAACACATCTATACATTATCCAATAATTTGAGCACTATAAAAGTTCAAATTTTCAAAAAGTAGTTCCAGCCACATATTAAAGAAAATGGAAAAAGAAATATACCGTATCGGCTTCAACAATAGATCCATCTCCAAGTTTCACAGCAGCAACACCTCCGTTACCATTAGAACTAGCTTCCAAACTTTTAATGGAGGCACCCTGATGAATATAATGCTCAAATTAAATAGAGGAAAGGAAGGACTAAGAGAATAGAATGGTTGCACACAATATCAAGATACCCATTACTACTTACTCCCTCCATTTCACAATGAGTGTCGTTTAAGGTTTTGACACACAGATTGAGAAAAAGACAAACTTAAAGTTGCATTGAAAATTGTGAGAGAAAAGTTGGAGTATTTATTGAGGGTAAAGTTGGAAGAAAAAAATAAAGTTGTATTGGAAATGTAAAGTGACATTCATTTTGAAACAATTTTCTTTTTTAGCTAAAGTGACACTCATTGTGAAACGGAGGGAGTAGTACTTACTAGTTACAATATGGAAAAGAAAGATTGAAGAACGGGGATGGAGGAAATACCTTCAATATTTTGACCCCATTCTTTTGGTAGAGTTCTTCATATCTCCTTGCAAGAGAAGGAGTGAACAATCTTTGTAAAAGGTGATCATCAGGAAATATGATCTATTTTTTACAGGAACATATTTATGAGTAAGTAGATCAAAACCTTCAGAAAACAACAATCAATTTTAATGTATAGGTATAAATTTAATGACAACATATGTATGAGATTATGGATTGTCAAAGTATCCATGCATGGGTTTAACTCCCGGCACTTACTTAACAATGTTTGAAACCATAAATTAGAGGAAAAATGAGGCTAAAAGGCAAAAGCATGATAATAGTCAGGGTCCTTGGTAGAGCTGTGTCTTAATCTAGTGCAGACAAATCAACAAAATCAGCGACTAGAAAGACTTAATGTGGCATTGTAGCGTACTTATTACTTCACTATTCAGCATTTAGGAGAAAACAAAATCTAATAATTATCAAACCTTTACGCAGTGAAACAAATTGAAAAACTTTTTTAGGCATAGGACATTAACAAGAAAAATGGAGGTAAGACCAAGAAATTTGTATTTTGAGCAAGAAAATTGTATAGTTTAAAAGAAAATTATTAACAGCACACTATTATTAGTTCATTTTCTAAAAAGTGGATTCAGTTACCTGATAAATAAATCACATTTTAAAGAGTGTTTGCTTTTGAAAGAATGGAACAATACTAAAACGCGTTTACAGAGTATTAGAAAGAGTGCTCTTAGCATTCCCCAATAAAAATAGTGTAGGAAAAACACATACTGTTGTATCGAGTTTCCAAGCAACAGCTGCAGCAGCAATCTCCATTCCTATATAACCACCTCCAACTACTACAACCTTTTTCGCTTTTTCCTGGATATAAAAAAACAAACAGAAGAAAAAAATTATAATGAGCAAACTTCATGTCCAACTTAATTTTTGGCTATAAAAGAAACAATGTGGTTCTTGGAAGTAACTTTAGCAAGAAAAATACAGAATTTGCAACTTTTCTCAATTTACATAAAAGAATGTCCGAGCAGAAATGTCACATATAACAACATACCCATATGGAAAGCATTGAAAAGATTAAACACTAACAAAGATATTATTTGAATGGCCATATATCAAATGATTGTAAAGACTGCAATAAATTTCCCATCATAAACGTAAATATCAATAAAATCATTGGAACAATAAGTCATGTTAGAGAGGAGTGTGAGATTACCAACGATGAAACCAGCGCATCAGCATCTGCAACATCCCGAACATAGTGAACACCAGATAGGTTTCCGCCAATTTTATCTGGAAACCTAATAACAAGATAGAAGATGAATTGGATTTCCTGCACCAATTTTTAAGCAAACAACAGAAGGTGAACTGGGGTAAATAGACAAATACCTTGAGGCTGTACATCCTGTAGCGATAATAAGCGATCCATACTTAAGAAGCTTTCCAGAACTTGTTGTCAAAGTTTGCTTTTCAGTATCAATGTTTTCTACTGGATCTTCATACAACATCTGTAATCAAAACCAACAGCGTGGAATTCAGTATTACAATAACTTCAATGGATGAGAACTGAAAAGTATGAGAATTGTCTCCTTCCTTACTCAGTTAGACAGTTACAATATACTAAGACTCTCCTACGGTAAAATGTCTCCGTTTCGTAATAGCTAAGAATGTGAGTTTTCAGTTTCACCATTCCATTTCAAACAATCTGGTGTCCATTGTATCACAGTCACATTCACATACAATTAACACAGCAACAACACTAGAAATAAAAATTTCAACTCTTTATTGAGGAAATATGTAACTAAGGCCTTGCTTAGATAAACATCTTAATTAAGTGCTTATAGCAAACACATTGATCATATAAGTGCTTATTTATGTAAATTATTCCTATAATAAATGATAAATAAACTTAAACTATTTTCATATAAGTTGTTAGCTGTTTTTACAAGCTATCCTAGAGAACTTATGGAAATAAGCTGAAAACAGTTTATCCTAGAGAACTTATGTCATAGACTGTTTTCGTAAGTTCTCTCAAACAGACTCGCAGGTGTTTATACAATAGATAAACTCAAATAAGTCAATTCTAACGGCATAAAATAGAGTACCTCAATCCCTTTCTCTTTATACCACTCCGGAGTTTGCCTTTCTCCACCAGATCCAACACAAGTATGAAACCCCTAAATAAAAAGCATTACATAAATCCAGTAAATATCAGAGAATATGAACATAACTGGTTACAAAACAGTTATCATTTGAGTAATCAATAAACAATTCACCATAACATTCTTACAGGAAGACGTGCCGGCTTCTTATCCGGTGGGAACAAGTAAGCTTTGGTTAAAGCAGGACGCTCGTAAGGTGCAACCCCCTATTTTCATCAATTCAGCATACAAATATAATCATAATCATAAATATAAAAACAGAAAAAAATTGATCATGTTCTTGCTGAAGGAAATAAACAATAAAGCACCTCTTTAGTAACAATACAAAGACGGCCATCGGCGACACCGTGCTCGACGAAAGTGCGAGCAGCGTATCCCGCCGAGTTTCCTCCGCCAACGATCACATACCTACGGAGAATCGATTAATTAAAAAATCGGACAATTGAGAATTGATTAATGAAGATTGAAAGAGTTGAAGTGTTACTCGCGATTTTCATTCGCGTAAGAGGCGTAACATCTATGGAAGGATCTGAATGAGAGTGAAGTTGATGAAGGACGAGTTCGAGTAAGAATTTTTGTTTGAGGAGAACCGATAGAAAGTGTGTGTTTAAGTGATAATGAGTTAGTTATAGCTGCCATTGTTAATCTGCGAACTGTTTTACACAATCACGAAAATGAAAATGGTTATGGAAAATGACACTGCAATCAACTACTTCCAATTCTACAGAATAGTATAGTAGATGATGATGGACGAACCTGAAGACGGCATGGATTGATGCGTTTATAGATAAAACTCTATTATATTAATATAATTAAGAGAGTTAATTAATAGAGATGATTTAATAATTGAAGAGTCAGTGTTAAGGTGGCACTGGCTCTGGAAGAGGTCGAAGGGGCAATGAATGGAGTCTGAATGGCACTTCCAATAAAAATGAGATTGGAGTTTTGTTGCATTTTCTCCATTGGAGGGAGGTATCGTCGTGTCCTTCTTTCTTAAAAAAAAAAAAAAAAAAAAAGATTGAAAATTGCTTTTATCACATCAAAAGTTTCCTAAACACACATCGAAATGACGCAACTACCCCTGACCGCCGGTAGTTGAGTGCCATTGGATCATAGCATCAATTGTGATTTTGCACGTTTTGGTCAAAAAATTAAAATAAATCAATGCTTATTCGGAATGCTACAATACTTTGCAGACCCACTGTATGTATTTTTATAGAGTTGTCAGTAAAGTTTTGTAGAATTCCAACCAAGTCTCGATTTATTTTGATTTTTCGACCAAAACGTGCAAATCACAATTGATGCTCTGGCCCAACGGTAGTTAAGTGTAGTTGACCCATCAGTAGTTAATTGTAGCTGACCCAACAGTAGTTAACTGCTGTCGATTTGCTCAGCGGTAGTTAACTACCGCCGGGGGTATTTGCTTATTTCGATGCGTGTTTAGGAAACTTTTGATGTGAGAAAAGCAATTTTCAAATGGATTTCATGCAATAAAATGCTACTTGGCCCCAACCCATTGTTGAAATCCAGCCCAGGTTTTCTATGGAAAGATCCAACCCCTCAGGACCACAGCAAATAGAAAATTGCTCTTCTCACTTATGAAATTGTGTAGGGCCGGAAATGAGTCAAGTCGAATCGAACCTGTCTAAGCTCAACTCGATTCGTTAAGAATTGGCTCGATTCGAACCTCGGTTCGTGTTTGACACGAACTTTTTTTCAGCTCAAGTTCGGCTCTTCACGAACAGTTTGGTTTGGCTCATTAGGTTCAATTCGTTTGTTCAAAGCAGATAACTTTAGGTATGGAAATGAGTAAAACCACTTGAACCACGTAACACAAAAGTCAAAGAATTTAAATTTTTTATCCATAAATGTATTGAAATTTATACCAATTTTTAATGGACTGGATGAGGCTATATTATTACACATAGTAATTAACATTGGTGTACAACCACCAAATTCAGTTTTGCCTTCTTGTGGCATATGTTTCTCTTATTATAGATAATTGTATCCTCCATTTTTCATGCATGTTCCGATGCAGGACTATTTTATTTTTGAAATCCTTAAAAACTACAACATTATGCATGACGTTGTCTATCAATTTTAATGTAGCTCATTTTTATCCTATTATTGCTAAGTGTTTGTCTTAGTTTTTAAAGTATTATATATATAATCAATTATCTAATTGTGTAAAATCAATTATATATAAATTTAAATTTTTTTTTAAGCATTATATATATATATATATATATATATATATATATATATAATTGAGTCATCTCGTGAACCAAACAAGTCGAACTACATATAGTTCAAGTTCAACTCAATTAGTTGACGAACTTAATTTTTAGCTCAAGTTTGGCTCATTTGGTTCATGAACCAGTTTCGACGAATCAATTGTCGAATCGAATTACGAACTTTAATCGAGTTGGTTCGGTTCATTGCTAGCCCTAAAATTGTTCATTCCCTTAAATCCAGCGCGAGTTAACCCACGTTCGGCATTTTCAGCGTGAATTAACTCCCGCTGGCACTTCTAAGATCAGTGGAACCGACTTAAAAAGTGATTGAATCGATCTTAAAAGTGTCAGTGTGAGTTAACTAACGCTAAATTAAAGGAATGGGCAAAACCAAAAGAGAGAAGAGCAATTTTCCAACAAAAACACACACCATGCGCATTAAAACCCATGTTACCCAACATAGACGATTGTTCAATAGGCATCTCAAAATTGTTCATTTGGCTAGAAAAAGTCAATTGAAAGTTACAACTTGTTTCAATTTTACACATAAAAATAGTCGATCGAGAGTTTCAACCTGATCGAAATTCAAATTGAGGTGTTTATTGAACAACTTTCTGCATCGTGAACCAACCAGTTGTTGACCAAACAAATGTGACCAATGCATGTTTAACCCCTAAAATTTTAAATATAGCATTTTTAAAATTAATAATAATTTTATCATAATAAAATGAGGAATTTTGAAGGAGATGAGAGGTCTTCATGAGGTTTATTTGTTTTTAGATAAAAGCAATTTAATAAAAGATATCTATTATCACCTCTAAAAAAAATATCTATTATTCGTGTAAATTAATTTTTGATTGACATCGAATTAAAATTCATTATTTGCAACATCACTCTATTTTTGTAAGTATGATATGTAATAGAAAAATAAAAGTTTTTCATTGGATGTTAGTGCAGAACCGATTTACACTTACAATCCATTAATCTCTTTAATAAAATAATTTTTTAATGAAAAAATTGCTTAAAGCAAAATTTTTAGTAAAAACATCATTGATCCCAACGCTAGACTTACATTTACTTCGTTATCAATCAATCTAAAATGGAGTGAGGTTGAACTAGAAAAGTAAGTTACTCCCAAGAGTTGACAAGCTGGTTCTCCAATAACAAAAACATAAGCAACATGTGCGTATGCTAAAGCGATTTAACCTGTAAAAAAACAATCTATAATTTGAAGGAAGAAAAAACACAAGTGTTTCATGTCATTAATTAAATAAAATGAGTCTTATGGGTTGTGTCAGCCATTTCTATGAGTTATGCGGAGCGGGTCAAAATAGGCTGGGGTTTGAAAATCTCAACATTCTCAACAAATAAGCAAGTATGAATTAACTTGACAGGACTAGTTAACCAATTTTTCCATAGCGCAAGTATCAAGTTTCTCTCATTTTTTTCTTTCTATTCTTATGATACGGAGTTCAACCAAGAGATAATAAAGTGTGGTAAATGATTGCTTTATCTTATTACATGAGATGGGACAAAAAACAAAGGAGAAAGAAAACTAAGTTCGTTCTAATAAAAGAGACACCAATGAAGTCAGCCAACAAGGTTGAGGATAAACACGGAGGTGGTTTATGAACCATAAAATAACCATTGGTAATGTCTGCACAAACATTGCCCTCGCGTAGAACATGGTTGAGGGTCAGTGATTGTTCTAGTGAATTTGGATACTCTAGTGATTAGACATTCTTACTTTTTCTTTAGCATAACAGTCTTAATTCTTATTCACGTGTGGATAAACAATTTTTGGTTCTGATTTTTCCGAGTTAAATATGGATGAGTTATTTATTTTAAAAGTGATTAAAATAATGGGCAGGTAATGACTTATCTAGCCTTGTTGTCATATAAATAAATAAAAATCCTACTTATTATGATAAATTACAATATGACATGGCCTCCTAAAAAATTATTAAGAAAACCCTACAGCAGTCTTCTAAAAATACATGGCCTCCATACACAGTAGTTGTTGAAATTGAGAAACCAATATATAGAATAGAACTTGTCTAATCATTGACCAAATTCACTCTTCCCATGATCTAATCAGAAGACTTTTGCCAATGTTGTCTGTTTGTTTTGTGAAGTGGTCTCCTTCTAAGGGCAATACCAAATAACCATTAATGTATATAACAATTTCTTTGGGAAACTTGATAAGGCTGACTTTGAAAGTTTAATAAGAAATTTAGTTTGAAGAGTGGATAGGCTTCTCAAGCTCTTGCGAGATTGTTTCTAATATGTAGGCATTACTTGCTATTCTTTATAATATCACCTTGGTTTGGAAAAGAAAAAGGGTACAAGAAAGTTATAATTGAATTAGACACCAATGTCTATAAATTTATTTATTTTTATTGCAACAAGTACTCAAACTTATCAGAGTGTTGAACAAAAAATCTAATATATAGAAATTTGTTGCTGAGACTGAGAGATTAAGAATTCTAATTTGGTCCTTGCTCCCCAAGAAGGGAACCATTGTGTGAATTACTTAACAAAGATGAGTGCTAGAAGTCATTTTTTCTAATTGTTGGTGTTGTTGGATGCTCCTACTGTAGGGATGGATAGGGCATGGTGTTTCTGAGGCACTACATGTTTTCTCTTTTGTTCTGAAATTCAGACTCTCTTACAAATTCGAATTCCTTGTGGTCGTAGATTTCCCACATTCACATAGTTAACCATATTGGTGATCGTTGAATCGAGATTAAATTTTGCATATTTTAAACTAGGCATATTAGTTTTTAAAAAACAATCAAAATATGTTTGTTGAAGTCTGCAGTATCCAATCTCAAATACAAAGACTACTTATATGATTGACTGTGTGAATGCGGGAACTGCACGCACGGAATCCGAATTATTTGCTGTGCTCATTTACTCTTTTGCAGTAGCAAAAAGAATAATTGGATTATAGTATTCACAACATGCAAAGACTTGGTAAAATTGAAAAAAAGAAATGGAAAATTCAGAAACAACAGTTCATTCATATATTAAATTAAACAACTAGGCAAGTCACCACAGGTTTAGTGAGTGCAGTTGAGTCATCCTCTTTCACCTCAAAAGAAAAATTAAAACCTATAGGTATGTAGATGTACATTTTAGGCTAAGATGAGCCATTACATACATATATCAATTAATAATGAAGACAACCCATTAACAAATGAAGATTAGGTCACCATGCTTACTGTACCTCAATAAAATAAAAATTAACCCAGCAAATGGGCCAAAACCTTCACTTTCAAGATCTAGCTGGCAAAGATCCAGTCAAAAAAGAGGTAAAAAAAAAAAAAAGTAAAGGAAAATTATTTCAAGTCTACACAGTGGGTGCAGATAATTTCCCAGCTTGGTCCAAAACATGAAGAAACTCAGTCCTGGTCCTAACAAGCCTGTGAAAAACCTCTCTAATCTGTAACTGCAAAGGTTCCAATCCTTCATCCATCTTCCTACAAATATCAGCCAACTCCTCCACATGTACCTTCACCTCATCCAAACGTTCTGTTTCGCCAGGAAATTGAAAAGACTCGGCAAAATCAATAAGCCACTGTCCCACCTTTTCCATCTTCTGCATCTCTTCCAACAATCCAACAGTGCCTTTCTTCTCTTTCTTCTTCCATTCCTCTGCAATCTTATCTTGCAAACCAATCATAGGTTGTGCCCAAGCCAATTGCCTTGGGAATGGTAGATGACTACCAAGCCCATTCCTCTCTTGACAAGGAATTGCTGCTGCAAGAGTCCACATAACAAAAACCAATATAGTACTCATTATGTATAGTGGCGAAGCCAAACCCGTTGCTTCAGCGCCGCGTGGTGCAGCCAAATTTGAAGACATGGCGTGGATTTGTTTTGCAGCAGACCAATTTCTCGCCATTGTCCATGACAGCGATCGGAAACTTCCACTACCGCGATCCTTATTCCCAGCATTTCCTCTTCTTCCAAAGGACCTATTATATATAGTTAGAGTTTGTTAAAACCATTCTACCAATTATTACTTGTAACGATTTAGTACACCTGTTAAAACCAATCTACGAATTATTACATGTTATACTAATGAACATTTGTTTGTTTAGGTATTGTTGTGATATAGTATATCATATTGCAATAAACTTTTAGAATCCTATCAATTTCAAATAATCAATCATTCTCTCAAGTAAATTAAATTTTCTAAATTGAATTCTACCATGGTTCTCAATTACATACCTGCTTCTCTCTGTTCCTTTGGAACTTCCACATTCTTTGTCTTCATACATCATCGCGGTGACAAGAGAATTCAATGCCTTTTTCGCCCTTCGGACCTGACCATCACCCATAGGCCTTGGTTCAAGAGCCGCCACAGCGATCTCAGCTAGCCTCTGGAGATTCCTGATAGCATCAATGCCAAGGGTAACAGCATTGCAAACATCGAGTGCTTTAACAACGCGATCAAGGAGATCAGGGAGAAGTCTATCAAGAGGTGGCTTGCAGATTTGAGCAGGATCACGACCCATCATAACAACAGCTTTAAATTCGGCTTCACAGCATAAAAGCTCATCGAGAAGTTTCCGAATCCAGCCAATTGAAAGAAGAGCGTCGCTAGAAGGATCCTCCGATGTCGAAGATAATAGATCAGAGAATCTATCACCGACGTGTTTTTGGAAAAGTTCAAGGTCTTCTTGCTCTTGATCATGGCTACCATCCATTGACATAACCTGATTCCTACGAATGCTTATTCTGCCCAAAAATGAGCTTTGTTGGTTCTCTGTAGTTGGAGGCATATTTATTTTTGTTGAGAGTTTGAGAAAATGAAAATGAGAATTGAGAAATGAAAAGAGAAAGAAAGAAAGGGTCTAAAGTGATTAGACCAAATTGAAAGAAAGGTTTGTAAAAGATAAAGCGTTGCCGTCAGTTTTGGAAGTTATTATATCTATATATACGCGCGAGATTTAAGGTAAGGCGTTGTCTAAGACCAGACCGTTTCTTTCTTTTCTATTTATGTTGTTGATTTATTCACTCACTTTTATCCTCTCATTTTCCCATAGTCAACTTGTATATCCCTGCCTCTTTGGGTGAAGAATTGAATATCCCTGCCTCTTTTGCTTTTATTAATTAATTAAAATGTTACATTTATGATCCCGTGAGCTTAACTCAGTTGGTAGGGATATCGCATTTTATATGCAGGGGCCGGGGTTCGAACCCTGGACACTCCACTTCTCCACAATTAAATTGTGTGAGCTCTAGCCTCTAGGCTACTTGACAAAAAAAAAAAAAATGTTACATTTATGTATTCAGCTATTCTGTCCCGTAGTTGGCTCATATATGTAATGGTTGTGATTATAATTATAATTTTATATTGTTTAAGACTTGAGCTTAAAAAAAAAATACTTAAGGAATACATTTTAAGACTAAAAAAACATATATGAAAGAGACAAAAAAGTTTATTTGGTTATATATTTTCACTTTGATGTCTTATATGTCTCAGGACAATGCATTAGTTTGTCTTCCGGTGAACATGTTTTCTTTCCCTAATTATTAAAGAATATATCTGAAAAAAGGTGGCATTTAGTATGCACAAATGCAGAATTTGTGCACCATGCACAAGTTGTAGTTTGCTGGACAGGTGGCGGTTTTAGTGGGGTGGAGTGACCTGCTAAAAATAAATCATTAATAAAAGGAAACATATTATAATAGAAAATATTAGTTTTATTGTTTTTGCTGAAGACACCCCCCAAATCTAAAAATGCAGAGTAGCAATTCAAACTTACTAGCCATCAACCCCTATTTTTTGGTAATTCTTAAGTAACTTCAAACATGAAAAATAAAATAAAATTCAGCAGTACAAACAAACATATAAATAAGCTAGATCTCGTATAATTCTTCTTTCAATTCTTATGTTGTGTGGTCATCAAATTCATATAAATAAATTAATAGCCTGGACCATCATTAATCATAAAAATGAGTTTTTCACGTTCTTATGAGTTTTCAATGTCTCGATTGATTCAATTTTAACCATAACCCATTTTTCTTTTGCGATTTGAAATTTCTATTATGTGAATAATTAATTATCAAATTAAAATGGATTTCATCTTACCTTTCAATTCCGATCAAAACTATGCAAAAATCACTAAATTTCACTGTGTATAATGCGAGATCCGATCGGATCGAAACGCGGGTCGGTAAAACCCGTTTCAGGTCGTCGGGTAAAGAAGAAGACTATAATTCATAATAAATAAACAATATAAATTAAAGCCAAAAAAAACTAGCGCGTGGGTGCGCGTGTAGCTCCCAAAGTTAAAAAAACTATATAAAAAAATCATGCCCAATAAATATCAATTATTATTCAGATATGGTATGTTATTTTTTTTTTTTTAAGAAGATCATTTTGGTATAGTTTTGATACTATTGACACGCGAAGATATTATATATATTATTATTCTTTCTTGTTTGGTGATTTTATATATTATTATTACTCTTCTAAAAAAAGGTATATTGAAAAAAGTATATTATTTTTCTACTTGGGAATAACGCCGGACACCACCAAAAAAGACGAATTGCGTTACCATTTGGGCTTGAGCAACTTCAGCATTTGGCCATTACCAATAAAATATTCATATGATTAATGTATTATATTATCATTAAATGCTCCAATTATATATGTGATATTAAAAATTTATACCAAAGATTTCAATCATGTTGACTAGGTTTCTGAAAGAATAGTTTGTCGGAATAACTTAAATGGAAAATTGCGATCGCTGAAATTTTAGTTTGTCGGATTGACTTATACCAAAAGAATTTTCTTTTACAAGTTTAGGTATTTTATCGGACTCAAACATGTAACATTTTCCTCACATAAATACTACCTTTCCCTTGTCACTACACAATTTTTTTGTTTGGTACATGCCACTACGCAATTCTAATATACAAATATTGCAAATGCTAACATTTATAGTGCGCCTGCTTTTTTTTTGTTACAATATACTGTGTCTGCTTGTTTAGTCAATTTTTTTATGATAATTTAATAGACATTCAATTTTTGTATGAGAATTTAATCAACATTCAATTCATGGTTATTATATTATATATTACATGTTAAATACAGTAAGTCCAATTGATTACATTATATCATTTTAAACTTTTTGTTATTCTTTTTTTAAGGAAAATGCTTATAACATTTCATTAACCAAAAAACTATTAATACAATTTGCATATTTGTATTAGTACCCAAAAAAAAATAGTTTCTACACTTAGCGACCCACATAAGTTTGTTCAACACCACAATAATAACATCAATTCACCAAAATGTGAAAATAACACCAAATCATAAATTTGTTCTTGACCACAATAAAATTAGAGTTAACCAAAATGCAGAAGGAAAAAAAAATCAATGCAAAGATCACTCATCATCTTCACCCAACTCCTCATTAGCATTATCACTCTCACTTATACTTTCATGTGAGGAGGTTCTAAAGCTACTTTGTAGCATGACACTTAAACATTTGATCCCATTCTTCCATATTTTGCTTCATTCTTTCTTGGTCAATCCTTTTCATCCCTTTTATGCTTCATTTTTTCTTATTTAATATTCTTTTCTTGAAGTTGTAATGTTAGTCCCTTAATTTTAGCTTCTTCCAATGATACACATCAATGGGGATGGAAGGTGAAGTTGAAGGTGTATGAGAGGAAACCCTTCCTCTACCTTTGCGTCATCCTCTACTGTCATCAATAAGTAATAGAGATTAATCAAATTTTGTTAAGTTCAGAAGAGTGGGTTGTTACCCTTCAACAACCAATATAAGAGTGGGTTGTTACCCTTCAAACTTTAATAATAAAAGTTAAACATTAATTTTTTTAACACAACACAGATAAGAAAAAGGGAAAATAAAGAAAGAAAACTAGATCTAGAAGATAACCTGTACTGCATGATGTTGAAGGGTCCTTCTACAAATCATTTAGCTCCTTCACGATGCACTTGGAAGCCGTAATAATTGAAACTTCAAAATAACAACAAAACAAAAACATAATAAAGATTATCAAGCAACACATCGTTGGATCTAGAAAGCAATAAAAAGAAATTGAAAGGGAAAAAGTTTCAATTGGGATATGGAATAAAAGATAAATGAAGGGTTACAACTTACCAATCGATTTCAATCATCAGTGAAGATAAATTTGGATATGAAATTTTTCTTGTAGTGAGAGAGGTTATTGTTCATTTGTTCTTGTCTGTGGTGGAGGCGGCATCGCTAGGGTTTTTGATTGATGAAAGAGATTGTATTGAGAGCTGAAAGATGTTGAAATGGTAGGATTGAGATGAGGATGGAGAAGGAAACGAAATGAAGAGAGATAGTGGGTATTGGTTAATTGAGATGAGATGGAGTCGCGTCTTTTTGTTGATTTGGTGAGGAGCTTAAAAGATGTGGAGGGAGAATGAATAAAAAAGCGCTTTCATAATTTTTGGAAAGAGGGAAACGAAAATGTGAAAATTATATGGGGGGAAATGTTGAGCCATTTGTCAAAGTGATGAAATTTGATTTTGGAGCCTTCTCTCTTAATAATAAAACTTATTTTGGAGCCTTCTATGTTAATAAATTTTAAATTAATTTAAAAATTAAATAAATTTGATATGTTAGAGACAAAAATGTGAGGAGGGTAAATAAGGTGGGAGATGAAATTTGATTATTTTAGGAGAAGAGGGAAAGTGAAATAATTTCGCCAAAAAAAAGTGGTTAAAATGAAATTGAGTTTTTTATTTTTTAGCGAAAACTTAATTCATTTCCTTATAATTTTCTTGCATGTTAATTTAGTCTTTGACAAAAAAAAACTTAAATTGTTCTATGATATAGAGCCTGTTTGTTATAGTTTTTTTAAGAAAAAAATCAATTTTTTCAAAAAAAATATTCATTTTTAATAATTGTGCATCCGTTTCTTACGGCTTTTAAAAAAAATCACAATCCAATAAAAATCTAAAAACAACTTCAAATAAGAAGTTGTTAAGAGCAGTTTCTAAAAAAATAGATTTTTTTTAGAGGAGAGATAAAATAATGGTCAAAAGATTGAATTAATTTTGTAACAAAAAATCTTTTTTATATAGTTGTATTCAAACAAACTAAATTATTATTATTTTTTAAATTAAATTATTTTTAAAATTTATTAATAGAGACTAATCCAACTATCTATCGACTAACCAAGCTTACTACCCTAACCCTAATGACAACTCTCACCCTAATGACGAGATTCTTTGACCTAAACTACTACAAAGACTTCAGATCGACTAATCAAACTCACAACTCTTACCCTAACTAAAAGAGTCTTGGAGTCAAAGTATTTGGATTAACGTGCAACGACTAATCAAACCATTGTTATCGAATAATCAAGCTTAAAACTCTCACCCTAATGACAAGATTCTTTTAGCTCTTTTCTGCTCTATACTATGAGGAATTTTAAAATGAATATCAAATAAAGTCCAACCCTAGTAGAATAAACAAATTTGTGGAGATTAGAAAAATAATAAATTTGAAAAGGAAGAACAAATAAATTCCAACCCTAGTAGAAAGACCTTAAAACGAGTGATGAAACTCACACCTCTTACCCTAATGACAACATTCTTTGACCTAAACTACTACAAAGACCTCAAAACGAGTGATGAAACTCAAAATTCTTACTCTAACTGAAAAAATCTTTGAGTCAAAGTAGTTGGATGAACGTTCAAGGACTAATCAAACTTTTTATTGACTAACCTATCTTACAACTCCAACCCTAATGACAACATTCTTTGACCCTAATGACAAGATTCTTTGACCTAAAATACTACAAAGACCTCATAACGACTGATGAAACTCAAAATTCTTACCCTAACTGAAAGAATCTTGGAGTCAAAGTACTTAGATGAACGTTCAATGAGTAATCAAACTCTTGTTATCGACTAATCAAGCTTACAACTCTCACTCTACTGACAAGATTCTTCAACCTAAACTAATTCAAAGATGTCAGAACAACTTATCAAACTGACAACTCTTACCCTAACTGAAAGAATATTGAAGTCAAAGTAGTTTGATGAGTGTTCAATAACTAATCAAACTCTTTAATCGACTAATTAATCTCACAACTCTCATCCTAATGACAATATTCTTCGACCTAAACTACTTCAAAGATGACATAACGACTTATCAAACTCACAACTCTTACCCTAACTGAAAGAATCTTGCAGTGAAAGTACTTAGATGAACGTTCAATGACTAATCCAACTGTTAATCGACTAATCAAGCTTACAACTCTCACCCTAATGACAAGATTTTTTGACCTAAACAAACACAAAGACTTGAGAACGACTGATCAAACTAAAAATTCTTACCCTAACTGAAAGAATCTTGGAGTCAAAGTATTTGGATGAACGTTCAATGACTAATCAAACTATTTATCGACTAATCAAGCTTACAACTCTCATCCTAATGACAATATTTTTTGACCTATACTATTTCCTGGATGTCATAACGACTGATCAAACTCACAACTCTTACCCTAACTGAAAGAATCTTATAGTCAAAGTTCTTGGATGAATGTTTTAAGACTAATCGAATTTTTCACCGACTAATCAAGCTTACAACTCTCAACCTAACGACAAGATTCTTCAACCTAAACTACTTCCAAGATGTCATAACGACTGATCAAACTCACAACTCTTACCTTAACCGAAAGAATCTTGTAGTCAAGGTACTTAGATGAATGTTCAATGACTAATCAAATTTTTCCCCGACTAATAAAGCTTACAACTCCCAGCCTAATGACAAGATTCATCGACCTAAACTACTTCCAAGATGTCACAACGACTGATCAAACTCACAACTCTTACCATAACTGAAAGAATCTTGTAATCAAAGTACTTGGATGAATGTTTAATGACTAATCAAATTTTTCACCGACTAATCAAGCTTACAACTCTCAACCTAATGACAAGATTCTTCAACCCAAACAACTTCCAAGATGTCATAACGACTGATCAAACTCACAACTATTACCCTAACTGAAAGAATACTGTATTGAAAGTACTTGGATGAATATGCAATGACTAATCAAATTGTTCAACGACTAATCAAGCATACAACTCTCACCCTAATGACGAGAATCTCTGACCTTTTCGACTTAAAAGACTGCTTATTGATTAATCAAGATGTTTGAAAGACTAATCTACCTCACAACTCTTACCCTTACAAAAATAATCCTGTACGAAAGGTACTTCCATGAATGTTAATTGATTAATCAATATATTCGCTGCTTCGTTTCTATTTAATTAATATTATGGTTATTATTATAATTTATTTATATTACATCATAAATCAACATTAAATTTAATATATTAAAACGACAATAAATGATGTATGTTGTCTTTAATATAAATTACACACACCAATTATTGAATAGACCTAAAATGGTAATTTTTTTATAATAGTATTTGGAATGTGTATTTATTAGCCAAATATTACACATTATTTATTCAACTACTAATTTTCCAAAAAAAAAAAAATCCAACTGCGTCCAATTTACTAAAACAACTTCTACTATATTTTAATTCATTTTTGCATTTTCCCATATAAAAAAATATAAGCAATTTCAGGTGACAATAAATAAGCAACTTGTTTTAAATTAAACTGGCAGCAAAATAAATTTTAGTGACATTAAGAGTGATTTTCCTACTAACAAATTTTCTATCAAAGATGCATACAAAATCAGCAGCCCAAGCCCATACAAAAGTCACCAAAAAAGAGGAATAAAATATCATCTTTTATCCAAACTGTGGGGTCCGCAACACACTATTCACAAAATCTGCAGCAGGTCACCAATTTCTTTTTAGTGATAGATCTGGACCGCTGGAATATAATAATAATAAATCAATGGCTCAGATTTCATTTCAGCTTTTAAATGCACAAGTTGTGCATGGTGCACAAATTCTTTCTTTGTGCATACCAAACGCCACCCTGAAAAAACGGTGGCATTTAGCCTACACAATGCACAAATTTGTGCACCATTTATACACCATACACAAATTTCTTTTAACCATTAGATTAAATGAAGAACACAATTTTATCATAGTCTGTCAGTATCAGATCTCCCTCACTCTTTATACCTCCTCCTCTCTCTTCCGAACAACAAACTTCCCTCCACCATCAGTGTCATTTACTCCACCACCATCTTTTCCAAAACAAGGTTCAACATTAAATACCTATTTTTTAATTTACATTGTTTCACTTGTAAGCACCAAAAAAAAAAAAAACACACAAGTGAATTTAATTATAAAAAAATTTGAGGCATTACGATTCATATTCTTTGGATCTCGAATTGCAGAAGCAAATCGACCCGTCGCTTCTTCACGTCGCCGTAATGGGTTCCCTTCACCGTCGCGGTGCTTTTCTTCGCTTCTGCTTTTACGTCGCCGTAGATCCAGCAAAATCGATGTTGTTGTCCTCAGCAAAAAAACTGTTGTCGCCGTAAATCACAATGATTAAGGATCTTGCTTTTTCGTCCCTATCTCACTATGTTGAAGACCGTTAATGTCACTGTGATTTTAAGGAAGGTGTTGAAGACAATGTTCAAGAAAAAGAGTGCTAGATCTTGTTCTCTTTCCCAAGATCTCTATGTTGATCTACTTCTTTTTGTGTTTGGAACATCTTCGCCGGAGAGCCACCGTCCTCCGCCATTGTTACGGACTGCGGTTATCATCTCCGTTTCTTTTTCTGGCCATCATATCCTGTTTTTTTGGATGATTTTTGTTATCAAGTTTTAATGGAAAATAATTATCATACACTTCCATATAAAAAAATGGCATACATGTGATACAGGGACAAACCACAATCACAAATTTCTTGTTTCAACACAATAATTGACAGATAAACCAGAAACATAAATTTACTATTGTTCTCTTGTAATCTAAAAGATCCAATAGTTATGAGTTTCTTCTCAACATGAATAAATGATCACTGAATATTGGAAAGGAAAGTTTGGTGGTAGACCGGTGCTGTTGAGTTTGGTGGTGGTGGTAAAAAGAGGGAGATGATAGAGGTTGAAGACAAAGTGAAATAATATAGTGTGGGTAGACTATAATAAAGATTAATGTCCTCTTTAATCTAATGGTTAAAAATAATTTACTTTTAACTTGTGCATGATGCACAAATTTGTGTAGTGTGTATTGTAAATGCCACCTGAAAAAACTATTTATGTAAAGTTTGAATTGATGAAACAGATACGTACACACAAGGAACGCGCACAATTTTTTGTAGCCATATATATTTTTCACCTACAGATATATATTTTTAATTAAGAAGATACTCTTCCTTTGTTATAAACTACTCCGTGTGCATTGGACTTGGAATAACACAGTTATTGTGTGGATGCACTAGTTGTTTTCCACCGTCCGATCTGAAATGAACGGTCAAGATCTGACACTGTATGAAATTGTTGAAATCCGTACCGTGAATTTAGAACCGTCAGGTCATAGATTGATGGCTGAGATTTACTACTACGATAAATTGTGTGAATTTGCTACCACAACAAATCCAGGTCCGTGTGCATTGCACGGGTGTACTAATCTCTAATTGATGGTTATAAAATATATTATCTTCGTCTCTAATTATAAAATTATTTTGAGATTTTTTTTTTGGAGAATGATTAATATAGCGAAAATTGGGCTAACGAAATTTCACAACCGTTCAAATCATGCCTCCCTTTATTGTTGCTGACCCCATATTGGCAGGTTGGACCACTTTTTTTTTTGTTACTGAAACAATTTTCAAATTGTGAGACATTCACTGGATATATCCTCGTGATATATAGCAGATCTTTTTTTTTTTTTTGTATTACCCTTTTGATATTTTTAACTACATTAATTATTTCTTTATCTACATACCTCTATTTATATACTTTTTTTTCTTCGATCAACAACAAATAGCATGTTGAAAACATAAACTAACTCTATCTCTTAAAGGATAAAACTGTAAAAACAATAGTGATCACAAACAACTTTAATACAAATATCAACTTTGTTAATTCCCGTAATTTTTTCAAAAAGATCTTATATTTAGCGACGAAGATATTTTTTTTTTAAAAAAAAAAAAGCGGTTGTATTTTTTTTTATGAACCATAAATTTTGTCGTAGTTGTTGTTATTGTTATTAGTGTGATAGCATTGCACCACACAAGAACATCATATGCAAGATATTGCTCTAAGATGTAACAAAAACATCAATGACAAGAGCTTCCTTGTCACACCTTAACTCCATCTTTTTTATTGCATCTACCACTATGCACTCTTTACTACGAATGAGTTGCATTTAGAGCTGTCAATGAACCGAACCAACTTGATAATAGTTCGGAACTCGATTCGACAATTAACTCGTTGAACTTGGGTCATGAACCAAATGAGCTGAACTTGAGCTGAAAATTAAGTTCGTTAAATAAATGAGCCGAACTTGAGCTGTATATAGTCCAACTTGGTTGGTTCATGAGCTGACTCGATAATATACACACATATATATTTAATTAATTACAAGCTTCCTCTAATACTAAAATTATATGTATACTAATTATAAGTAAAGAGATCCTTAAAAAAAAATAAGAAAAGCGAGAGAAAAATAAGAATCTAATAATAAACTAATGCAAGCTTAGGCTTATAACCACACATATGTATGCTATAATTTGTCCCACATCGGTGAGTTTACACAAACTAGTGAGGACGAGTAGTTTATAAATAGAAGCACAGTAGTATAGGCAGCACAACAGTAGTAACCGTAAGGTGTGCATGCTCTTTTACTTCTGCGCATGCTCTTTTCCTTAATAGTTTAATACTATTTTGTTTTTTTAAAAAATAAATTAAAAGGTTAAGATATACTTTTTTGAAAAAAAACAAAAAAAAACTTTTGAATTATGTTACTTGAGCAAGCGAGTTGAACGGCTGAACCGAGTTGTTCGTGAACTTTAAATGAGCCGAACTCGAGCTAAAAAAATGGTTCGTGTCGAACTTGAGTCGAGTTTCGAGCCGAGTCAATTCTTATCGAGTCGAGTAGAGCTCAGACGAGTTCGACTCGACTCAGCTTATTTCCAGCCCTAATTGCATTAATCTTGCATTTGTTCAAAATAAAACAATGGGAAATGATAGTTGTAGCGAAGGATATTATCACGAAAATTTCCCGACTTGTATGATTGCTTAATACCTTTTCTAAATTATTATCTTCATTGATTTTCGGCCAACAAGAATTCTAATTGGTTGAAACATATTTGTGGTACATGCATGATAAAATTTGTCGCAGTCAATAGCAATGCTCTTTTCTTTAAATTTTAATCAAGATTCAAGACACTCGTTCGGGAAGATTTTGTGAAGCCAAGCTTCGTGAGATTTAGTATTTTCCTTTAGATAAAAAACAATTTATTAACAAAAGTCTTGGTAACAACTGCTTAAGGTCCTTAAAAAAATTGCTTAAGTGCCGACTAGGCTACGACATAATCCTTTATTATAAAAGGTAGAGTTGTTTGGCAATCATGTTTGCCCTAATCCTCCCTACTTTGCCCTAATTCCCTAACTTTTTTCCCTCCTAAACATTATTTATTGCTCGAGTAATCTCATCCGTTCAAGCACTTGATCACATCCGTTTATTCAAACTTGAAAAAAGTTCTCTCACTTCGTTAATGCAATTGAATACGTATTAAAGCCTAATCAAGTCGGTCAACAATCCCTACAATAATTGCTAATTCCATTGCCAATCAGAAATAACATAAACATCCCTTGATAATTGCTAATTCCAATGCTAATCAGAAATAACATAAACATACCTTAGAAAGTGGCAATTGAAAATGTTTGACGCATGCATTTTTTACACTATACTGTTTCACGCATACACTAATTCCTATCACATTATTCTACTAACATTTCGATGTTTCACGCATGCATTTTTACACTATACTATGCTATCCGATATAGAGTGATAGGAAGATATGTGATTCAAGGTGAAATTTCCCTCGAACTTTTATTTATTTTTATGCATTATGCACTAATCACTCTACCAATTACTACCTATTAAAAACAATTAACTACGTACTTATTACAAAAATTAACATGTATCAAGGTTGATTCGATTTTGAATAGTAATTATTACGTACTGTTAATGGCAATTAAGAGCAGGGGAATGAACACATATCAAGGGAATTAACTACGTATTTATTTCAAAAATTAACACATATCATGGTGGATTCCATTTTGAATAGCAATTATGACGTAGTGTTAATGACAATTAAGAACGTGGTTAATGGCTTGAAAACGTCGTTAATGACAATTAAAAACTTTTAAGTCGCATATTTTCATATAGGAATTACTTTTAATTGCTTTTATGCATTATGCACTAATCACTCTACCAATTACTACATATTAAAAGCAATTAACTACGTACTTATTACAAAAATTAACATGTATCAAGGTTGGTTCGATTTTGAATAGTAATTATTACGTACTGTTAATGACAATTAAGAGCAAGGGAATTAACACGTATCAAGGGAATTAACTACGTACTTATTTCAAAAATTAACACGTATCAAGTTTGATTCGATTTTGAATAGCAATTATGACGTAGTGTTAATGGCAATTAAGAACGTGGTTAATGGCTTGAAAACGTCGTTAATGACAATTAAAAACTTTTAAGTAGCATATTTTCATATAGGAATTACTTTTAATTGTTTTTATGCATTATGCACTAATCACTCTACCAATTACTACCTATTAAAAGCAAATGTCACGTACTTATTTCAAAAATTAACACGTATCAAGGTTGATTCGATTTTGAATAGTAATTATGACGTAGTGTTAATGGCAATTAAGAACGTGGTTAATGGCTTGAAAACGTCGTTAATGGCAATTAAAGACTTTTGATTAGAAATTATTGCCAATGTAAGACTATGATCACTCACATTTGAAACTAACGAAGAGAATTGCCAATTACCTATTTAAATACCAATTAGTTGTGCTAATACATCCATTCTCGACTTTAAGCAAATTTAAGCAAATATCACTCTTTCTTGCACTTGCTAATATGGCAAACATTTTCACCCCCATTGCGGCTGTGACAGGTGGAAGGAAGGATTTGAAGTTGATTGTGTGTGTGGCACATATATGGCTGATCCGTGATAAGGAAAATCCAGACGATATTATCTTCATGAACATGATATTGGTTGATGAGAAGGTATATTATATAAATCGATTGTATAAATAAATGATCCTTTTTTCAAGTTGCCACTATGATAACATATATTATTGTTTATATTTGATGACATGTGGGGACGGATCCATGCCACTGTTCGTAAGTTTCTGGTGCCAACGATTCAAGGAATGGTTGAAGAAGGAGGAACATATCAGCTAGAGAATGTCATGGTAGGATTTAATGAGGGGAAATTATAAACTCTTGCCACACAAGCACAAACGTAATATGGAATTGGTGTAAGACCACCCACAATGAGCCTATTGAAAGCAAGATTAAACATGTTGAACCATTGGAGTGGGGTTATTGAAGATGAGGTGGAGGAAAGAGGTGATGAAAATGTTAAACATGTTGAAACTCTACACCGAAAGGCCACATGGCGAATCCTGGTTGGGCAAAGCTGGCGCGTGAGCTGCACAGCCAGACAAGGCACGTGAATTGACAGGAAACACAGAGAGAGAAAGAGACTTTGGATAATGGAGGGCCACGTGTTGCAACATGATTGGTTGCTTAGATTTTTCATTTTCTTAATGTTTTGGGATCAATTATTTCATTACAAATATTTTTTTTTTTTTTACCAAAATTCATGATTTTTTTTCTCTACAGATAGAGACTTGGATCATTTGATTTGGACACAGAAAAAAAACCAAGTTTTTCACTCTCTTAATCTTATTATTAGTTTTTCTTTTGAAGTTTAAGTGCTTTTTTTAGTGAAATGAATCCCAATAATAATCATTTTGTTGTTGTATTGCATTTTAAGTTAAGAAAATAAAAATAAATTATTTAAATACATTTTATTTTTACAAAAAAAATTAAAAATTAAGCCTTTTTTAATTTAATTATAAACGATAATTGTATTTTTATGTAATTATAAAAACAAAAATATAAAATAAGAATAAGAAATAAAAGATGGTGGGGTAGGGTGTTGAATGATAAAACCATTGGAGTGGATAAAATTGAATGATATTGAATTAAGAGAGAGAAAATGACGTGGAGTGTTGGAAATTGAAAAAGTGGGTGTTGAAGGTTGTTGATTTTTTTTTTACCATTGTACATGGTCTAAGGCTTGGATCAAGTTTCAAAGGAGTCAATTTTTGTTTGTTTTATTTGTAATGACTATTAACAATAGTTACTTTAAGAGATGAGTTGAATACGTAAAAAAAAAAAGATGGGTTGATGATAACCAATGATGAATGTGAAAATACTAATGTCACTTCAAATGTCGTTTTTATAGTATTTCGCAATGTATGATAACTAATGTAAAATGTACGGTTTTCAAACTATATTAATGTCAAGATGATATGATTAATGTAATACATTTTTATCATGTGAATATTTCATATTTTTTTTTATTATTATGATATAACTTATTCGTACATATTTTAGTCGGTAGGACCCGTGCGGAGCACGGGTCGATGGTCTAGTTACTTTAAAGGTTAAATTGCATTTTTCGCCCCCTAAGTTTCAAAATGTTGCGATTTTGGCCCCTTATTAAAAAAAGGGCAAAACTCACCATTCATGTTTAGGGAAATATGCTCTTTTGACCCCTTACATAAGGGAAATATAATCTTTTGACCCCTTATCTTCTCAAAAAGTTGCGATTATGACCCCTGTTTTGGGACACGTGGCGTCTTCTCAGCAATTTTGGGACGATAGGGGCCAAAATTGTCATTTTTTTAATAGAGAGTCAAAATCGCAACATTTTAAAACTTAAGGGGCGAAAAATGCAGTTTAACCTACTTTAAATTGATGAAAAATATAAATAAAAAAATATCTTATTAACGAGTGTCTCGGGTACTCTTTAAGGATTTCAAAAATAAGAAATTATTCTTTAAACATACACATTATGGTAGTTTTGTTAGACGCCACTACTCACCGATTATAATGGCAGTTTTAACTGCCAGTATGAACATTATATTAGTTCACATATGATTAGAATGTCATATTTTAATGTGAATGTCTCTTACTATGCTTTCTATTGATATGTAAATTGAATTGAGATATGCAAATTTACCACATTACAGTATTAATATTAAACTATTTTTGTAATATGATTAAAATGTTTTGTTTTGTATGACATAATTGTTGGAATTGTGATGTTTTGACTTCAATTTTTATGGCTTAGCTTTAGTGTTGCTTATTGTTTGTTCTACACTTCTACTGTATGCTTGCAAGTGTTCTTTTGGAGATGGGGTTTCATCTCCAAGTCTCAAAGATTTGTAGAATTTGGACTTTAATTCAGAAGGTGAGATTGCTTTGATATCCTTTTGTATTGATTTGTTCATTAATTTGTTATTTGATAAAATTAAGGGTTAATTAAGTAAATGATCCCTATAAATATTTAGAATTTTGTTTTTAGTCCCTACAAAATAAAATCACACTTTTTAGTCCTTATAAAATTTTCCGTCAGCATATTTAGTCCTTATAAAATTTTCCATCATCATTTTTAGTCCTTGTCAAAAATTTCCGTCAACATTTTTGGTCCCTAAAATGCTTAAGGAAAATGTCACAGAGACTAAAAAGTGTGATTTTATTTTATAGGGACTAAAAACAAAATTCTGAATATTTATATGGATCATTTACTTAATTAACCTTAAAATTAACTACTTTCATTACTTCAGTATCTTGAATTATAAGCTTCTGCAATGCTTCTTTTGTGTCAATTGATAATTATTGATGCAGTTTTTTGGTGAGTTCTTGTCAACTCTACACCTCTTGCCCCTACTTTATCTATTTCTTATAATTGAATGGGTTAAATATGTTTTTAGTCCTTACATTTTGCGCCCCTTTAAAGAATAGTCCATACATTTCATTAAATGTTTTTAAAATCCTCACGTTTTATCTCCGTTATCAAAAATAGTCTCTGCTGTTAATTCTCTAATGGAATGTTGGTATGGCAACTAATGGGTCCCAATTATTTTAGGGTTAAATATATTTTTTTCCCTACATTTTGCATGACTTTGAAGAATAGTCCTTATTATTTTAGGGATTTTAAAAACTTTTATTGAAATGTAAGGACTATTTTTGAAAGTCACGCAAAATGCAGGAACCAATAACATATTTAACCTTAAAAAAATTATGACCCACTAATTGCCACATCAGCATTCCGTTATAGAATTAACATCGACTAATTTTGATAACGGAGATAAAATGTGAAGATTTTAAAAACATTTAATGAAATGTAGAGACTATTCTTCAAAAATGAGCAAAATGTAAGGACTAAAAACATATTTAACCTAATTAAATTAAGATGTTCTAATTGAATTATTTTCACTGTTGTCCAGAACGATGTCGACCTCTACTGCTGGTTGCCCTCCTTTTTGTTTTGGCCTTGTAGTGTTTTTGCTGTTCTTGTAGTGTGGTTAGGGTTGTTTCTATCTTTAAATATAATGGTATCTTATAAACAATTATTTTCGATTATAATCATCACTAATTTTTTTAAGGGTGATCTAACTACTTTAGAAATCATACGTATAACATTGTTGCAATTGATTTACATTTTCTACTATAGAAACACATGCTTCGAACTACAAGTTTGTTTTTTACAAACTACAAGGAACAACAAGGAGTGTGGTTGTAATTTTCTTTTGATTGTAAGGGTTGTATTTAAATTTTGCGTTACATCTTACAATTTATTGGACTATTTATGTATGAAAAATAATTTATATTAGTAATGTTAATTGTTATTTCCGTGCAATTTTCAGGTTTTTTTTTTTAATAAATTGACGATTATAGCGGCTCAAACTGCCAAAATGAGCAAAAAAAAATCTGTTGAAACAATGTACATTATGGTGGTTGAAACTGCCACCATGCGCATTTTTTTGTTTAAAGGATGTATGTATGGTGGATTGAGTCGCCGTTTTACACAAACAATAAGCCGCCGTTTTACTCTATGCATATTACGACAGTTTACATGGCGGTTTTTATCAAACTGTCATTTTAAATTTTGTGGCAGCCAAAATTACGAAAGTTTTGGAAACCGCTAACTTGGTTAATACAAGTTGCGGCTAAAACCATTGCAACATGTAAAATTTAGCCGCCGCAATTAACGCGTTTTTTTGTACTGGGAGAACTTACAAGGTCACACACAATGATGGATAAGATATAATATTTTATTTAAATTGGATTTAAATGTAATCAAATATATGATATTGAAATTGTTTCTAAAAGATTCCATAAAATAATTGTTTATAAAATATTTATTTTAGTTTCAAATAAAATCAAATATAAGATTTTGAAATTGTTTCAAACAGTTATATTTTGGATTCAAATAAAATCAAATATATGATATTGAAATTGTTTCAAAAAGGATATATTTTGGATTTAAATAAAATCAAATATGTGGTTTTGAAATTATTTTAAAAAAGAATATATTTGGATTTAAGTAAAATCAAAATATGGTTTTAAAATAGTTTCAAAAGATATATATTTTATTTTAAAATATCTAAGATGCGCGCATAAGTGAGTCTATAAACATAACTCACAAGGTAGTAAATATCACTACCACTTTTCAAAAACCCTAATTGAAAAGAAACCTTAGTCTCTTTGAAGCGCAGATTTACTTGGCTAGCATCGATCAAAGGTCTGTTCGTGTGGACTGAGTAGAGATATCGCTCCTTTGTTCTGCTCGTGATCGTAAGCGTTTAAACAACAAGATTTAAGCATAGAGGTAACATTCCTATCAATGATTCATGACAAATTCATATTGATTCATAACAAAAAAAAATTGTTGATGCATAGTGTAATTTAATTGCATGTTTTTTGTGTTGTGTATTTTGAATGCTTTCGGATTTTATAATCCAAAGAAAAACAAAATTCGCTTTGAATTATGGAATCCAAACAAAAAAGAGAGACTTTTAAAAGGCGAATAAAAGTATCGGTAGGTGGATAAACGTCCTAAATACTTTTTTGATATTTTTTTTTTCTTTCTAAGGACTCGTAAGATCTGTTTGTTCCTCTAAAATAAAGGCTTTTTTTAGGCTTAATATAACTATGTGTTTAAAAGGGCACGACATGTATAAATTACGAACAATAGTTTATATGAATTTTGATTTTCATTAAAATTATAGGTATAACTATTTTACACTTTCATACTGTAACAAACTATACTTATCTTTTTCAATGACACCAACAATGTAGCAAATAAAATATAAATTCTTATCTTTTTTAATGACGTCAACAATATAACAAACTGTACTTATCTTTTTTAAGCCCATGTAACTCAATATAAAACAACAAAAGGCCCATTTAACTCATTGTAAAACAATAAAAGGTTTGACCTAATTTCATTATCTTTGGGAGGCGAAATTGTTGCATCCCCTCTTTTCTTCTTTTTTTCCCTCTCTCTGTCGGCGTGCTTTTTCTACGCAAATCGGTGAGTCATTTGTTCTTTCTTTTTTCGTTATATGTCTCTGTATATTTTTTTCTTCTTATTGCACATGTTTGCTTCTTCAGCCTCGTTCTGTTTTCATGAATCAAACAACATGTTTTTTCTTCCAATCATATTTTTTCAATGTTTTTTTTTGTTGCACATCTCATCTTTTTTCAGTTATTACATATAACATGTTGGAAACAATTTTGGTCAGACTTTATCGGCCGAATTCCAAATTACTATAGTATTTTTCCTTAATCAAACATAATGTGTTTTTTTTATTCTAATCATATTTTTTTAATATTTTTTGTTGCAAATCTCATCTTTTTCAATTATTATATATAACCTGTTGGAAACAATGTTGGCCGGACTTTATCGGCCGAATTCGAAATTACTGGGTTTTTCTTATAGTAGTTGGAGAGTTGACACCAAAAAAAGAATTATAGTCACCTAATTGCGACATTTGAGTTGTCTCTTGTTGGTTTGCCTTGTGTTAGCTTTGAGGGGTGAATTTAGTCCCAGATATAACTCTTGATAGGCACTCCTCACCTTACAGATTGGTTTTGTAAGGATGTGTTAGGTCCCAAATTTCTATATGTATAAGAGCCTATCTAAGATCTACGGTTGGGATTCTACATTGCCACGCTTCATGCCCATTGGGTCCGAGCGTGAGAGGGTATGTTGGAAATTTTACCTTTATTGTGATCCTTCCTTATTCACCTAATTGAGACATTTGAGTTGCCTTGTGTTTGCTTTGAGGGGGTGGATTTAGTTCCACATCGGTTAGATATGACTTTTGATAAGAGTTTATGAAGAATGCACTCCTCACCTTACAAGCCAATTTTGTAAGGATGAGTTAGGCCTCAAACTTCTACATTTAATCTCTTATTTTGAAATGAAAAAGCATATAAAAAGTTAAATTTTTGCAGATGGGGGTTGATCCACCGAATTAGTCAATCTTTAGACTAAATACCGAGTTTCAAAAAAGCATGTAAAATTATTTTAGATTGAATACCGAGTTTAAAAAAAAACATACAAAATTATTTTAAATTATGTATAGTATTATTTAAAGGTGTATCATATTTACCTTTGCGAATGTGAATTTTTGTAGCCACGATATTTGATGACATTTTAGCTTGGGAGGAATAACATATCACACGAAAAATATACTTTGGAGTTGTTTGATAGTAGAGATACGATGATATGCTTCAAAAAACTTGCCATCAAACCTTGCAACAAGAAGTCATTACACCATAGACTTCAAAATCAAATACAGGAAGTTGCCTTACCTTTAAATTCTAAATCCAAAAGTCAAAAGGTACGTTTACAATATTAAGATTTTTAATTTTTATCATTTTAATAGTAATCATTGATCTATTATTATTATTATTGTTGTTGTTGTTGTTGTTAGTGTTTACCCCATAAATTCTATCTTTTTGTTGCGTTAATGCGTATACAAACATATATACCTATCATTTTCAACAACACTAGCGTTCATACAGGCATATAGATCCCGTCTGTCTACTTATTTCGTTGCTCTAACATGTATAAATTACGAACAATAGTTTTTGTGAAAATTAGATTTTAATTAAAATTATTTTGATTTTGAATAAAAGATAGGTATAAATATTTTGCACTTTCGTAGCAAACTATACTTATCTTTTTCAATGTCACAAAAACTACAACAAATATAATATAAATTCTTATCTTTTTGAATGACACCAACAAATATAACATTCTTATTGAAAATTTGTTTAAGGATATGATTGAAAATGAAAAAGTCAGCCCAAAATTATGTATTCTCTTTATATCTGGTATATAAGAAGATATCCCTTAAAAAAACAATATAACTAATATAATATAAATTATTTTCTTTTTGAATAACATCATCAATATAACATTCTTAAAGGTAAATTTATTTAAGGTTATAGTTGAAAGTGAAAAAGTCATCCAAAGTTATTTAATCTCTTTATGTATAGTATAGTATAGATTGTTGTTGTTGTTGCGATGAGTTGAAATTAAAGATCAATTTGATAAATTGATAGAGATTCTCACACCTTTCTAATTAAGGTATATCTCTCTAACATGTATATAGGTGTGTGCGTAGTTTTGTTTATAATAGAGTCAATTTTTTATTTCAGAAGAGGAAATTTGAAAATGCCAGAGATCAGGCACAAATGAGCTTATTTTTACAAGGAACAAAGGAGCTTCCTACTCTAGATGACGAAGTAGAATTTTGTGGTATTTGTATGGAAGATTGTTCTTACCTCAGTTACCCCAATGATTCTGTTAAGGGGTCAATTTATCCCATGAATCAAAGGAGCGTGAAAATCCAAGCTAGAGATGAAAAATTTATTTCACAAGTAGCGGAAGAGAAAATTTTTCCTACTCTAAACAACAAAGGAGAATATTGCGCTACATGTATGGAAGACTATTCTCACCTGAGTGAATCGGAAGATTCTATTAAGGTCCCAAGTTACCCTTTGTATCAAGGGAGCATGAAAATTCAACATAGAGATTTAATGGTTAGTGATAGTTTCTCCTTAGGCACCATACCATCATTAAATGATAAACAAAAAAATGACTTTGTGGAAGCATTAAACTCAATGGATGATAGAGATCTTACCAATGGTGAAACCTCACTTCTGTTAAGTTCAACTGTGGAAGACATGGAACTTTTTCAGTCACTCAACAATAAACAATCATTAAATGATAACCCAAGAATTGACTTTGTGGAAGCATTGAAGTTAGTGGATGATAGATATGTTACTGATGGTAATACCTCATTTTCGTTAAGCTCAACTAAGGAAGACATGGAAATTGTTCGATCACTTAACTATAAACCATCATTAAATGATAAACCAGAAATCGACTTTGTGGGAGCAATGAAGTTAGTGGATGATAGATATTTTACTGATGGTAAGACCTCACTTTCGTTAAGTTCAACTGAGGAAGACATGGATCTTGTTCGCCCACCCAACAATTTTTTATCCGCCAGGGATAATCATCTTCCAAGACCAATTATTCCCATTGGACCTAGGTTTCAAGCAAAAATACCTAAATGGGAAGGTGGAACTGACATAAAACTAGGTAACGATGATGATGGTTTAAGTTGGTATGGCACCCAAATTTGGCCAATTCATTTTATATCTGAAACTTGGTTTGAAGTAGTTAGGCACCCAAATTTTTGCCAATTCCTTTTATAGTTGATACTTATATAAAAGATATAAGAAAAGGTAGATCAAAGTTATGCTCGCTTGAGGATCATGACAAGATTGTACTCTAAAAGACTCTTTTATAAGTTATACAATCATTTATTTGTAACTCTCAAAATATATTACTCTCTTTATTTATTTTTAAGTGTCATTTTAGCATAAAGCTCTACAACTAATGTGGTATTGTTTTCCTCCTATTATACTCTCATTTTAATTCATCATCTATTTTCAGTTTTCAATTACTCGGCATATATACTCTACCTCTCCAATAAATTTTTATTTTTTCTACACAAACTCTCTCTTTCCAATAAGTTTGACTCTCTCTCTCTCTCTCTCTCTCTCTTCCCCTCTCTCTCTCTCTCAAGTGCAAAATATATACATATAATTTTAATCTAAATCAAAATTTCATAAAAAAAAAACCGTTGTTCGTAATTTATATGCATTTGTGCAAATAAAAAGACCGGACAAACAAACAGGAAGTGCCCGTCTGAATGATAGTTCTCATAGTGATAATGATGTATAGCGCTATTAGACCTAGAACCACTATGATCCCTAAATTTGACTCAAGTGCTTTATTGTCATTCAAATCAAATGTTGTCGGTAACATGATAACTATAAAGTTCGTTAATAGGTACTTGACAAATCATAATGAGGGGCATGAGTCACCCAGATCAAATTTTGCACTCTTGCATAAGATGAGAAATATTTTTAGGCCTCTTGATGAATATGATATGAATGTACATGCTGAACTAAGTCAATATGAGATAATGGACCTATTCGTTACTCAATATATTTTAGAATCAAGAAATATAAATATTAAACTATAAATATTGAACTTTCAAAAGTAAATATAGAGCCTAATTGATGGGAAACGGGGGAAAGTGACATATGATCAGCTGCTACTTGATTTTGAATTAGAAGGAAGAAAGGCACTCTCCCTCTTGATATGTTTAATTAGAAGAAAGCTCCTTATCAGTATATATATATATATGAAAGTGCAATATCTGTTGTGTTCCTCTAATACCAAGTTTTCATTCCAAGTACAACCAGTACCTCCATGTTAGCAGATTTTTGCCTTGGTGAATGATATGATGCTGAATGGAAACTGAAAAATGAATAACTAAACGATTATAAATATATTAATTTATTAAAACAATGTATGTGTGCGTGCTTGTACTACCTTTGCTTTCTATCTTGATTGATGTTATTTAGTTTGTTGACTGAATTATAAGCAATTTCACTTTCACATGCTTGGTATGCTTGTTAATTGGTATATTTTCTAATTATGACTGAATTATAAGCAATTTATAGATACCAACTCTTCAGTTGTGTTTTTATTTTTGTTTTCAATAATATTATATGTTGATTATTGTTTTCATATAGTTCAAAATGTTTTGGAGTTGAGAATTTTCCGCTAGTGAGATTAAAAAGTTCTCTCAAGGCCAATTCGATTAGTTTGTTATGACAGTTAATTCTATTGAAGTTTGTTATTATTTGTACTTGGGAAAGAGGCTAAATATAAAACCTTACACTACAAGAAAATATGTGATCTGCTACGCCCATTTTCTCAGCTAATTCGCAGCAAATTCCTAGCAAACGGGTTTAGCTAGAGATATACTGCAGAATACCTATTGATTCGGCCGTAGCATGGATTGAGAGACAAATTTGCTAGGAAAATATTTCTTAGTAAATCCGCAGTAAAAAGAAATAATTTCCTAGCAAACGCTAAGTTAATCTACAACAAATAAGTATTGAAAATGTATTTTCCATAGCAACATAACTAACAAATGTCATAGCAAAATTGCAACAAATCCATAGCGACAAGTCTAAAACTTATCGTAGCAAATCCACCACAAATCTATAGCTATAATTTAACTAAATTGCAACAAGAACCTAGCAATTTGAAATTTTTCGTCCATTTTTTTTTTTGCTGTTTTTTTTTTACTATAGTATAATTTATTACTAAATAATCATGTATATACTCCTTCAAAAAAAAAATCATGTATATACACAGCTAAACATAACAAGCCAAATTTGCAGAAAATGCAAATTAAAAAATAAAAATAATAAAAAATCCAACATTCCTAGTAATAGATGATCCTCTTGTGTCCATAAATGAATTAGGCTCCCTTGAATCCATATGTGAATTAAGCTCTTGTGCTTAAATAACAATAAAAAATTACTCGGTGTAAATATTCAAAGTTACAATTAAATACTTAGGAATCAATCATTGATCAAGTTTTTAACACGTATTATCATTCAAAAATATAAATCGTACCTGGCGAAAATCAAGCTTCATTAAAACCATTCCAAAGGTTGCAACTCTACGAATGAGATCAGCCAGGCGACAATCAGCTAGCACCCCAGACCCACATGATTGCTGAAGACATGGAGAGTTAAATAGCAATTATGGAGTGTGAACAAACCTTTCAGGAAGGAAAGAGTATTTTCATACCTTTGGAGGTTGTGTCGTCGACCGCTCTGCATCTAATAAAACAGAGCAATTTGTTTTAGGAGTTGTTAATGACAACAAACATTTAGTTGGACGAAACAATATGGTTTAAGACATCCATAAATGAAAACTAGTTGACCGAGATATGAGACATCCAAAGAGCATAGAGCAGCCGGTAAGGCTGAAAAGATCTTAACAGGTGATATTTTAAGCTCAAATCTGACTCTCAATGAGGGCTGGCAGAAGTAAGTAATCAAACAAGTCGGTAAATAATTTCTAAACCATAATGAAGAATAGCAAGTTGCAATATCAAATAAACATATTTAGGCTCTCAATGAGGGCAACTTACAATTCTTCATACCCAGCACCACATGATTTTTTCCAGGGACATATGGCTTAGTGTGGCACACCAGGAGCCTGTCCAAAGTGCTTGATAGCATCACGAGCAATTTTTGGGACCTCTAAGAAGAACCTGAAACATTAACACACAGAAAGAACACCTATTATAAAACGCTTCAAATCCCTATTATATACCCTGTGAATTTTCACCAAATCCTAAAGCATAAACAGTTTTTAATTTACAATAGTATCTAACTAAAATCCTAAAGCATACACGGTCAGACAATGGAAGCAAGTCGAAGCTTGCTACTATCCCTACTAAACAATAATGTTTGTGCCAGAAACTTCAATTCGAGCAGTACAAGTCAAACTTTGAAGGACAGAACCAATTGTCCTAGTTAATCAAGTACATAATCATATCTCAAAGATTTTAAAAATTAAAGGACAAGATATATGGATAGAGAATGCAACTCACCTGGTTGTTTTCATTTTGCGAGGAATCTTATCTGTCTCAGAAAAAATATTAAGTTAAGCAGAATACTCAATTGGCTCTCCAAACTTAGAATTGACGTATTGGTGGCATAACGCATGCATGTCTAAGTATTGACCAAACGCTTCCTGAAAAGCAATTTTCACATAATCAGTGCATAAAATGTAAGTATTGTAAGCGTGATATTGTCTCTTTTAACAATAGAACAAATAAATGCTGATAAGAGCCAAGGGAAATTGAAATCCATTATATGCACAAGACTAATTCATGCAATTCAATACAAAACAGAAAACTTAAAGATAACAGACTTACTTCTCGTAAAACTTTAGCCCTAATAACTAGAGTGTTCTCCTTCAAACTAACATGTACAACATAAGAAAGATTAGTGCACAATTTTTACATCATCCTTTACATGGTTGAACCGTTACATGGTTAGAAAATGCAGAATCAACCTTTGACACTTGTTCATTTTTACATCATCCTTGCCCGTGCGCTGAGAATTGCAATATGATTGTAATACAAACAGTTGCTTTGAGTAGATGCACATATGCTGATAAGAGCAATGGAAGCAGGGAGAGTATCCTCCCTCATTGTAGGCAAAACAGAATATCGTTATTTACACTAACAATTTCAAATATCAAAAATCTTATTATAGAACAAATACTATGTGATAGAACTTTAACCTGAAATCTTTATAGGATTTATTAATGCATTTTTTATGTGTACTTTAAAACTTTTGATCACTGAGTTTCTTTCTATTATGTCACAGAAAAAGGAAGCATGTGTAAGACAGAAAAATTGCAGTAATAGAAAAACCATAAGTATACCTGTTAAGTTGATTGCTAATTCAGTTAGGTTGATTGCTGCATGGATTAATGTCGAAGTTCCAATCCTTCTTACCAGTGATTCAACTATATCTTCAAGAACTTTCTCTAAATATACAATTGAGAGCTATCAGCTAAGTACTGAAAATTCTCTATTTTATAAACACATGTCATCAAATATATATACAAAATTTCTATATCAGCAAAAAAAATACAAGATATTTAAACTAACATGAATCCTTATATGAAAAAAAACTAGAAAAGAAATATCAGACAAAAGAACGTACTTTATTTTTTGGGAGCTAAGGTGGAAATAGATATCATACTTTCATCAGGGTGAATAGTAGCAGCAGCAAAAGCTGCAAGAGATGAACCAAATGGCAATGAGTGAAAGGAAGAGAAGTTGAGAGGAAGTGTTCAACTTAATATTAACAGGGAAAAGAGAAGTTAAGATATATATATCAATAATTTATAGGTGGAGAGTCTGAACATATATACCGCATATTTAGAATTTAAGAGGCAAGGAAAATCCTTAATGCATGTAAATGCAATTATGAAAGTAAATCATCAATTTAGTTCATAATATTGTAGGGTGGGTGTAAATTTCATTGGTAAAACTTCACTAACTTCAGAAACTAAAATGTCAGCACCAATAACTTTATAAAGTAAACTGATGAATCATCATCCACAAAAAAATATATTAAAGTCATGTATTTGGGCCAATGATGTTTTAACTCACATTTATGATTGACACAATGATGATACATATCTTTAACGATAGAGGAGAAGACTAGGTAAAAGCATGTATAATACTAGTCAACATTTACACAATTCTGCATGTACTATAGATAGATGCACGCCCCATTCATGAATTATAACAAACAAACGTCATAATATGCAATTATTCTATGTATAAGAAAAGATTACTAAAATATTAGATTGTTCTTCCCCTGATCCCAACTTCAGAATTCTTAATGTTGATACTGCATCTTTCAAGAGTTTCATGACAGATTTTATATACGTCTCAACCTATCCAAACACAAATATGATCATGCAATAATAACAAGTGCTGTGAAGCTAAATGGTCTAGTAAGAAAGAAGGGTATCGATAAAATACAACAAGAAAAATATAACCCTTATGCATTCATTAACCTTAAGAGCTCATAAATATCATTACTTATGCTAAAATCAGTTATGTGATTATATATTTAGTATAAAACTATTAAACTCTGACAGTAATTCACACTTGCCCACACAAAAGAATAAAACTTGAAAATACAACACAATATTTTCAAAATTATACATACCATAGACAACCTTGATGCTAGTTGGTATTCTGATTCAAGAGGTAGGAACTTTGGCTCCTTCAAAACTTTCAAGAAGCTCAACAAAGTTCAGCTTATTTTAATAAGTTCTCTAAGATAACTTCTGAAAATATCTTATAGCATATACAAAAACAATTTTAAGTTTATTTTATCATATGTTGTAGAACTAGCTTATGTAACCTTATACATAATCGCTTATCATGAAAAGTACTTGTACTATAAACTCCAAATAAGTTGTTTATCTAAACAGACCCTAACAAGTTTGAAGCAGCACAACAACAACTCACACATGCTACAAGAGAATTTCAACATTGAATAAGACCAATACAGGTTTCTAGGTTGCAGAGGAATGAATCGAACTAAAAGCAAAAGTTATAATTAATATATTTCAGTGAATATTTCACTTACACAAACATACATTCATTGAAATTCAAAGAAATTGAACGTAATTCAAATCAATTTGACTACAAGCTAGGTTATAGATGAAGCATTCAAAGATAGTCCACATAGAAGATGAAATTGAGGTTAAAGTGCAAAAATTAGGGTTCTTACCGAATAATCACAGATCCGAAAATTGATTGTATAGGGGGGGGGGGGGGGGAGAGAGATCAATTTGCGTGAATTGGAAATGAAAGGAAAACACAGATCGATAAAATCATCGGATTTGCGTGAATTCTGAGATTCTCAGCCATGATGGTGTAGATCGACGAGAACAGAGTAGATTGGAGATGTGGTGGAGATCGGCGCTACGGTGGTATTACGGTGGAGATCGGCGCTACGGTGATGTTACGGTGGAGATCGCGACGGTGAGAGAATGTGTTTCAATCGCGAGATGGTGCGTGTTCTGTGAGAACGTGTTTTTTTGTTTTTCTAAAAAAAGATTTTGATATAAAATTATTTATTTAAATATAAAAAAACCAAATAAAACTAATTTCAGTCAAAGGTAGCTAATTATTTTGATATTTGCTACCATTACATTCTCTAGCACAGGTATCCTAGCATATCTTATACACCCTCCGGTCACTATTATAAGCAAAAATCTATATTTTAGGTTCATTCAATTAATGATGTATACAGTCTTTATTATAGACCATATACATCATTTAATGAATGAATCTAAAATGTTGATTTTTGCTTATAATAATGACCGGAGGGTGTATTTTCTTGTAGTGTTAGGAAAGAGAAAAATCAAAGTGCAATTTGTCACTCCTACCATAAGCTAATCATTGTGCTAATACTCTTACTATGGGATGCAATGGTGACAATCCTTGGTGGCTTTTTGAGTTATGTCTGTCTCAAATTAGTCAATTAGTCATTGCTGATGTTTCTGGAGTTACTACTCCTCGGTTAATTTCTTTATAATTCTCTCTTTTCTTGAGAGAAAAATCCTCTTAAAAAATTAAAAATAAAACCAAAGTGCAACACGTTATTATACTCAATTTAGAGAGAAAATCAAACAAGTGAGAGGAGAGAAAAGTAGAGAAAGTGTGTAAATTATGCATGATTTCTCAAGTCTGAAATTTTCTCATTCATTGTGGATCATGCAAGTCAGATTATGTCCCTTAGATGTAGGAGTTCATCTTTGAACTAGGTAACCGAATTTCTTGTGAGTACTTGCAATTTATTTTTCACATTTCATGCACTCAATTGGTTTGCAATCAATCGATCTACACACACATTGTTCTTCGTCAAGATTCAACTTAGGGTGTGTTTGGATGGAGGGTTTAAGAGGGGAAGGGAGGGGAGGGTTTACTTTTTATTTTTAAATTAGTGACACTATGAAATGTTTTTTTAAAAGTTAACATATTAACATGATAAACGATCCTATAATCTTTCAATCACTCTTAATTTATTTTAGAAAAACATGTTATATAGTCTGTAATTTAAAAAAGAAAAGTAAACCCTTCCCTCCCTTCCCCTCCTAAATCCTCAATCCAAACACACCCTTAGTTTCCTAGGCAAGTCACATAGTTTCCTCGGCAAGTCACAATCCTAACAATATATGCAAAGTGATTTAAATATGTTTGCATATTATTACTATTATTAGCAATAAAGGATGTTTTCAGCATGCATGATCAAGAGGTAAGCTTTCTTGGGAAATTAGTACAAGTCTGCTTCTCAATGCCTAAAATACTGTAGCACTGTTCTTCAATAGTTCTTGAATGCAAAATAAGAACAGTGCTACAGTATGCTATGCCTCTTTAAGACCATGTCCAATGGCAAAAATTATTCAATAACCTTCAACACCCACTTTTTCAATTCCCAACACTCCACATCATTTTCTCTCTCTTAATTCAACACCCATTCAATTTTTACCACTCCAATAGTTTTCATTCAACATCCTACCCCACCACTTTTTATTTCTTATTCTTATTTAATTTTTGTCTTTATAATTGCATAAAATTATAATTATCGATTATAATTAAATTAAAATAATAAAAATAATTTTTTTTAAAAAACAATATTTTTTTAAATAATTTATTTTTATTTTCTTAACTTAAAATGCAATACAACAAACTAAGCATGCGACACACGAATAGCTTAAAATGCAAGACAACAAACAAGCACACAACACACACGTAATTTATTTAGTACGATACAAATGATCTTCAATTACGAAACATTCCAAACTTTGTCCATATGTGCTTCACTAGATCTGCCTGCAATGCGTGGTGAACATTTGGATCACGCAACTCGGATCTAGCACGCACATGATTTGCAAAAGTGGGTAACACCTCAGTCGAGTATGGTTGCGGTGTACTAGATCCACTTCCCTCAGATTGCTCAAAATCGCTCCAACGTTGAGCATATGTATCTCGTTCATCCTCAACAATCATATTGTGTAATATGATACATGACCTCATGATGATACCCAAATCGGCTATGTCCCACAAGCGAGCTGGTTCACGGATGATTTTAAATCGAGCTTGAAGCACTCCAAAAGCACGTTCGATGTCCTTCCGACATCCCTCTTGATATTTTGCAAATAACTTATCGGGTTCACTTTGAGGAAGTCTAATTGATTTGACGAAAGTTAGATAAGAAGGGTAGATACCATCAGCTAGATAGTATGTCATATTATAGGGACGTTGATTCACAAAGAAATTCACCCTTGGAGTCTTTCCCTGTTCCACATCATCAAACACTGGTGACCGATCTAGAACGTTTATATCATTCAACGTTCCCGGACATCCAAAAAAGGCATGCCAGATCCATAGATCATGAGATGCAACTGCTTCAAGAATAACTGTGGTGGTTCCCTTATCCCCCCTGGTGAATTGACCTTCCCATGCTTTAGGACAATTTTTCCACTCCCAGTGCATACAGTCAATACTCCCGATCATCCCTGGGAACCCCCGCATTTCACTAACATGTAGTATTCTTTGCAGGTCATCTTCGGTTGGTGCTCTCAAGTACACTTGCTCATACAGTCGTATGATTCCTTTGCAGAATCTAAGTAAGCACTCTAATGCTGTACTACTTCCTATTTTGATGTATTCATCGACCGCATCTGCTGCCACACCATATGCTAACATTCGCATTGCTGTGGTACATTTTGCTAATGCTGATATACCTTCTTTGTTGGTGGCATCAACTCGCTGGGTGAAGTAGTTATCACTACTTGAAAGGTCTCCAACGATTCGAAGGAAAACTTGTTTTTGCATCCGGAACCGACGACGAAACATTGCATCGTCATATGTAGGCTCATTGGTAAAGTAGTCGTCAATGAGTCTTTGGTTAGCTGCTGCATGATCTCTATTTAAATATTTTTTTTTACGAGATCCACTACCTGATCCACTACCTTCCTCTAGTTTTTTTCGACGCTGAATAAATCGGTTGACGATATACGTGTCTTCAGCATCACGTTTTTCGAAGTAGGCTTTCATATCAAAACCAAAAGGATCCATTGATAGTGTTTGGAAGTAGATATTGGAAGTAGATATGAATGCAATTTGAGAAAGGAAATAGTTTAAACAATATTCAAGTTGGAAGTAGATATGAATGTTATTCAAGTCCCTATATATAAGCAAATAGGTGAAGCACGGGGAGTGAAGCAATACCATGTGTTGTGGCATAGTAAAGCAATACCATGGGCTGTGGCATAGTAAAGCAATACCATGTGCTGTGGCATAGTAAAGCAATACCATGTGTTGTGGCATAGTAAAGCAATACCATGGGCTGTGGCATAGTAAAGTATGCATAATTAAAGCAATACCATGGATGTAACACTGACAAAATAGTATGCATAATTAAAGTTTTGTATGCATAATAAAGCAATACCATGGGCTGTGAAAAAACTAGTGAGGAATACCATGGGCTGTGAAATTAAAGTTTGTGAAAAAAGTCACGGGACAAATATTATGCATAATTATTTAAAGCAACATTGAGGACTAGACAACACTGACAATTATTTAAAGCAACATTGAGGACTACACAACACTGACAATTATTTAAAGTAAACATTGGGGACTACACAACACTGACAATTTTGACCGAATACAAACAAATATTAGTGAAATTAATTTCCGAACAGTTCACGCTCCAAGTTTTCCAACAGAGCTTTTTTCCTGTCATTGAGATGCTCTTGGGAACTTAACATTATGTACATGTCCATTTTCTTCAATTTGTTTTTCTCTTGTTGCACTGCGGTGTACTTTTCCATTTTTTCGGTGTACTCTTTAAAGTGTTCAATCTCTTGCACCTTCATTTCTTTGAATTGAACCCACTCCTTTTCCACCTCCTCCAAGCCAGCGTCCTTGTTTTTCTTTTTTGCTTTTTTTTTAGCTACCTCCCTACCCATTGGACGAGCACTAGATCCTACAGAGTCCTCGTTAGATCTCTTAGATCCACTACTTCCTGAGCCAACATTTCCTCCCACTTGACTGCCATAACGAGGTTGATCACGGAGAGCGCGCCATTCTTCCATTAAAGTAAATTGAACATTCTTCCCACATGCATATATTTCCTGGGCTTTTGTCAACACATCATCTTCCGACCAACCGCTTGCTTTCTGACGCTTAGCGGTATCATAAGCACCAACCCATTTATTTATTAATTTGCTCATATAATTAAAACGGTTTCGGCATGCAATGACATCGCGTGGAGAATCGAATGAGCAATGGTCATTACAATACTCAGCAATTTTACCCCAATATGCTTCACTTGTCTGGTTTCTCTCGACAACACTGGATGTTCCATATTTTATCCACCCACTAATTAACACCAAATTTTGTTCAGTGTTCCATGATGGTTGCTGGTTTCTCTTGCTCTTAGGAGTTGTATCCTCTGGAGTGACTTCATTAGATCTTGTCATTCCACCACGATTTATTTGTGATGAAAATTCGGGATATTCACCAAGACTCTGAGAATTTTCATTCATCATCGGCATATAACCATTATATGGGGGTGTTTGAGATGGATATCCCATCATAGATCTATAATATGGATGAAAGTTGTTTGGAACAGAGGATGGGTGATTGAAATTTGAGGCAAAACGAAAATTAGGCATGTTTTGAGGAGTTTGGTTGAGAAATTGATTTGGGTTTTGAGGATGTTGGTTTGGAAATTGATTTGGGTTTTGAGGATGTTGGTTGGGAAATTGATTTGGGTGTTGATAATTGTTGGGATTTTGGTAGTTAAGTGGGTAATCAGAAGAATTTTGGGTGTTGAATTGATTGTTATTGGGATCCATTTCACTAATCAAAGACTAAAACTTCAAAAGAAATGCTAATAATAAGATTAAGAGAGTGAAAAACTTGATTTTTTTCTGTGTCCAAATCAAATGATCCAAGTCTCTATTTATAGAGAAAAAAAAATCACGAATTTTGGTAAAAAAAAAAAAAAATTATTTCCATCGAAATAATTGAGGACAAAAAATGAAGATAATTAAAATCCAGCCAGCCAATACAAACGCGCCAGCTGTTCCTTATCCAACCAAAAGTCTTTCTCTCTCCGACCTCCCTGCAGCTGACGCGCCCTGTCGGCGCGTGTACTGCACGCGCCAATTTTCTCACAATCAAAGCGCGCCGCGTGGCTCCCGTGTGCAGAATTCAACTTGTTGAATGAATTAATCACCCAACTCCTCCATGTCACTCTCAACAAGCAATTCTCCAATGGTTCAATAGGTTTCAATAGGCATTCAATAACCCCATTGGGGATGGTCTAATGCAAAATGATATGGCTCAACTTTTTCTTCTTATTTTGCATTCAAGAACTATTGAAGAACAGTGCTACAGTATGCTATGCCTCTCTCTCTTAATAAATTAACCACTATCATTTGTCATTAAAAAAAAAAAAAAACAGTTTGCTATGCCTTTCATTGAGCCCTTTTTATTTATTTTTCTAACAGAGCTGCTTGGTTTACGCTAAAAATAATAGGAGCAAAAGTTGGAGGACAGACAGAAGACATATAACACAGAAATTGAGAAAGGGTAATGTTATATATCTCGCGAATGGATCATGAAAAGGAAATGGAAGGGCAGTTTACAATGGAAATAAAACGAAAAATCATTTCACCATAATTTCATGACATTAGTTGGCACTTTGTGACTGGCTTATTATCACACATATCGGCCATGATTTCCGCCAAAGTCAAAGGTAAAGCGATTTTGAAATTGGAAAATGCTAGATATCAAGAATAGATTTCGGGACAATTTCTTGATAAAACCTTTCTTGATAAATAGCATTGCTCTTTGAAATTTAACACCAATAGAATGTGTGCTTTCGTGAATAGCTCGTGAAAAAAAAATCCACTTGATATAGCATTGCTGATAAAAGAATTAGTTTTTAAGCTTGTTATGCAAGCGTGAAGGTTTGTGAATTAACTTTTCGCTGAAAAAACATTTCCCATTGAGAAAGGGTGGACATGCAAGGAGAATTGTTGTGCAATATTTCATAAGCTGAACATTTTAGACTTTATTTGACCCAATCTTCACAAGTTTTTAATCACATGTGAAATAAGTACGGGGTTGGGTAGCTCAACTGGTTTTTTTTTGGTCAGGTAGCCTAGTGGCTAGAATTCACAATCTGTTGGAACACTAGTTAATTCTAGTGAAGAAAATTGGAAAGAAAAACACTATGAAAAAACTAGTGTGTGGGTGTGACTTAAAAATGTCCCACATTGAAGGGTCACCCCAACTAGTAAGTGTTTATATATGGGAAAAGTGACCTCCAAGGGTGTGCCCTTGGGGTACCCAATTTTGTGAACGGGTGAACGCTTAAAAAAAAAAATGATATATATTTTTTTGTTACTTGAAAATGTTAAATTAATTAATTAATTAATTTAATCATTATTACGATCCGACCCGATCCAAAACGCGTATCCAGAAACTTCCGGATATATCCAATTAAGAAACAAAACGCGTTTGCTTAAGGATTAAGCAGACTTAATCCCCAAGTCACTCGTTTTTTGTTACAAACTCTCCCTATAAAAGGAGAGCTCGCCCCATTTGATTCTACACACCGAAAATTCACAGTCGATGCTTCTGTGTTTTTTCCTCTCTTCTCCCTCCGACTTGTTTTTAACAAGTTTCTTCTGCTTCTACTCCTTTCTGTCCCTTCGGTATTAAGAGTGTTCTTAAGACCATAGTCCCTTGGTCTTAAGTTCATAGTCCCTTCGATAATATATGATTCTTCGGAATATAGAGTACTATTAAGATCATATTAAAGAATGATCTTAACAGTATATATATATTATTTTAAAGAGAAATGGTGGTATCACCATATTTGAGTGGTCGTAGTGCCATATTCATGTTTTGGAGAAGTTAGAATGGTGGTAACACCATGTTTGAGTGGTCTCAGCACCATAATAGAATGGTAATAATACCATATTAATTTGAACGGTTTCGAATAGAACGGTTACGTACCGTATCGAGTGGCTTCGATCAAACGATTGAGCCATATTTTGAGGGTGTAATTCTCGAACGATTTTTCTACAGTGCAGTAGTTAATCGAACAGTTGTAGCTGGGCTTGTTTTATCCTGGAGGCGGCGTGGTTGATAGTCTACCTTGCACAACTTTGGGTAGTGCCACGAAACGTCTTAAAGAGAGCGACCTGGTCGTGACTCAACCTAGTAACAACTTCGGTAGATGATAGAATTTTGGAAATTCAAATTTAACAGTTTGGAAATCCAAAAACCAACAATTTTAAGACGTTTCGTTTTGCTATGTCTACCGAAGAAGTTACTTTATTGAGGTTTAATTGTCCCTAAATACAACAAGGATAAATCATGTTATAGAATTACATCTTATGACTGAACACGACGAAGTGTTTGTTGTAAACAACAACACTATGAAATTCACATATGCGACTTTGAAATTTATTTTCAAAAATTAAAACTGCAGCGTGAATAAATAAACTCTTAACCGTTAAGTAAATATAACCTTCAAGTGTTGCTGCATCGTCTTTTATTTTCTACTTTGACCCTTGACAATTGACAAAGACAATTCAGCATAACAAAGAGCTGATCGAGTAGGATAATATTAAATTGTCAAGTATTGAAATTTTTTGTAGAATGCAATGACAAAAAGGATGCTAAGGTTATAATGGAAAGTTGAGTGTACCACGTAACAGTATGCCTGCGCTATCAAAAATTGATTCGGTTCAGCACACATGAATTAAATATTTTGGTAAATTAAAGCAAGAATACGTATTTGATATAACTATAAGCTGAAGCATCAATTTTGGGTAGACGTATATAAAATTGAGCACTCAATTATTTTAGGATCTTGATCCTATAAGAACAGGTCTAGTGACTTGTACTCTATGCATTCTTGTGGAAAAAGATTGCACCTTTAATGGTAGATTCAAAATTAAAATTCTCCTTCTATTTTACTAGTTGTGTGATTTTAATATGTGAACAACCGTTTAATTTTAAACTTGAGTAACTTGGAATTAATTCCAACGTTATATGATTAGACAATTTTATTTATTGCAGTCAAGATATATGAACCAAAAGTTCATATAAATCAGAATTTAGAGAATTGAATCTCTAAACATAATAAATTATGATATGTGTTAATTTGAAGACACATAAATTATAAATGATAAAATGATATTTTTATCATATTTATTGATGACTGTGAATTTTGGAAAATAAAATTGATGAGCTTGAATGTTCAATTTTTATAACGAAAATTGAAATTTATAGAGTACCCAAGTCTAAGAACAAAAATTCTAATTAAGAAATTTTTGAAGAAAAGACAATCCAACTTGTCTTATTTTTGAACTTGGGATTGTCTGGACTATATTTAGATCCTGGACCTCAAGAGAGTTGAACTCACTAGTAGAGCCTATGAATTTGTATTCATCGGGTATGCGATAAATAACGAAACATATAGGTTTTATGACCTAAATGTTAAAGTGATCATAGAATTTAAAAGATGTCGAATTCTATGTAAATATTTACCCCTTTAACTAAAGAATAGTGGGGGCACTAGTGGGGGCTCTAATGGGAGCACAACATTAGTGGGGGCAAATTAAATTTCCCTTTTTAAAAATTAAGAACTAGTGGGGGCACTAAATCTGATCACATTCATGTTATTAGAAATAGTTATGAAACAGTTATGAAAACATCGTACGAGATGTTATAGAACCTCAAGGAGGTAAGAAAGCTAAAATTGCTAAAGAGTATGAACTTGGTTTATACAATGGAAGAAGATCCATTAAGCCTTAAAAAGCTATATCCTTAATGGATGCTGAATTATGGCAAGAAACAATAAACGATGAAATGGATTTTCTAGAGTCTAACAAAACATGAAACTTAGTAGACTTGTCTCATAGTTGCAAAATCAATCGGTTGTATTTGGATTTTTGAAAAAAAAAGGAACTAAAACCTGATGGTACGGTTGATGAATACAAGGCTTTCCTTGTAGTCAAAGGTTTTAGACAGAGAGAAAAATATAGACTTCTTCGACATTCATTCACCAGTCACGAAAATCATATCCATAAGAGTACTAGTCCCTTTAGCCGCCATTTATAACTCGATAGTACTCCAAATGGATGTGAAAGTTGCCTTTTTATGGTGAACTAGAAGAACAAGTCTATATGGAACAACCTGAAAAATTTTGCAATTCATGGACAAGAAAACAAGGTCTGTAAGTTAGATAATTATTTGAATGGTCTAAAATAAACTCCTGAGGAATGGCATGAAAAATTTGACATTCTAATGTTATCGAATGAGTATAAAGTGAATGAAAGTGACAAATAATATTTGCACGATCATATGTCTCTATGAAGACGACTTGCTCATATTTGATTTAAAGATTCAGGTTATGAATTATGTGAAATCATTGTTTATCAACAACATTGATAAGAAAGACCTAAACAAAAAAAAATTGAAGTAATTCTTGGTTTCAAGATTACTAGATCAGAAAAGATAACTTTTTTGATAAATCTCACAAAGTTGAGAAGATCTTAAAGAAATGTAATTATTTCACCATAAACTTGCAATCACATATTATGATCCAAGTGTAAGAACACTTGAGATGGAATTAGAAAAACAGAATATACGAGCATCATTGGCAGCACTTAGGTATGCCACTGAATGTATTAGATCCGACATTGTCGATGTCGTGAAACTCTTGTGCAAGTTTACTAGTAGACGGATGGGAAGCATTGCCATGCTATAGAAAGAGTCATGAGGTGTCTTAAGAAGACTATGACTCTAAGATTACTTCACTAGGAGTAACATATTGTACTTAAATGGTACAAGATATAAATTGAACATCTTTCAGATGAATATTTAGCGACTAGTGTTTGCACATTGAGCATCACTAGAGGAGTTGTTTGTTAAAACAAATGATGTTGACTCAGTCCACTATGGAATGAATCTGAGATGAGAACACTAGATAAAACTAGTGAAGAAGCAAGTTGGCTAAGATCCTTGCTAGCTGAGATCCCTCTATGGGAAAAACCGTTACCTGCTGTGTTAATTCATTGTGATAGTACCGCGGCTATTGCAAAGATTAAGAATCGTTATTACAATGGTAAGAGACGACAGATAAGGCGAAAACATAGCACGATTAGAGAATGTATCTCTAAATGGAGCGGTTAGAGTTGATTTTGTACGTACGAATGAAAACTTAGCTGATCCTTTGACGAAAGGACTTAATAGAGAGAAAGTCCAAGAAACATCCAGTAGGATGGGACTAATGCCTATAGCCCACAAGTGATGGTAACCCGACCTACATGACTGGAGATCCCAAGAAATAGGTTCAATGGGTAAAAACAAGTCATGAAGTGGTAGAACATGCTATGAGAGAAAGAATATAGAAAGCATGATCCTGCAGCGAAAGAAGGATGAGGTAATAGTAACTCTTAATGAGATCTATACTCTATGTTGAGTGGGGTACACAACTACAGGAGTACCCTTGATAGACTCACCTATACGAATGTGGAACTTAGGCCAGTCCTATGGAATTTCGAGGCAGAATTCCTAGAGCATTCGTTAAAACCGGGATACATGTGCAGGGCCTTAAAACGCACGGGCTTTTAGAATACACCTATGAAAAGGTTTGTGTGTGGATTCTATGTGTGAGATAGAGTTCAATGCTGTAAGCAACTCTTGTTAAATCAGAATACCTTCCACTATGCTAAGGTTCAAGTTGTTGGCGACACCTTTGTATATTAGCAAATCTTATGGAAACGTTTTACGTTATTTCTCGAAACCATTTTGAAGTCAAGTGGGGGATTGTTGGAACACTAGTTAATTCTAGTGAAGAAAATTGGAAAGAAAAACACTATGAAAAAACTAGTGTGTGGGTGTGACTTAAAAATGTCCCACATTGAAGGGTCACCCCAACTAGTAAGTGTTTATATATGGGAAAAGTGACCTCCAAGGGTGTGCCCTTGGGGTACCCAATTTTGTGAACGGGTGAACGCTTAAAAAAAAAAATGATATATATTTTTTTGTTACTTGAAAATGTTAAATTAATTAATTAATTAATTTAATCATTATCCGTAAGCGCTACGCGTAACAAATAAATTTGTTACGATCCGACCCGATCCAAAACGCGTATCCAGAAACTTCCGGATATATCCAATTAAGAAACAAAACGCGTTTGCTTAAGGATTAAGCAGACTTAATCCCCAAGTCACTCGTTTTTTGTTACAAACTCTCCCTATAAAAGGAGAGCTCGCCCCATTTGATTCTACACACCGAAAATTCACAGTCGATGCTTCTGTGTTTTTTCCTCTCTTCTCCCTCCGACTTGTTTTTAACAAGTTTCTTCTGCTTCTACTCCTTTCTGTCCCTTCGGTATTAAGAGTGTTCTTAAGACCATAGTCCCTTGGTCTTAAGTTCATAGTCCCTTCGATAATATATGATTCTTCGGAATATAGAGTACTATTAAGATCATATTAAAGAATGATCTTAACAGTATATATATATTATTTTAAAGAGAAATGGTGGTATCACCATATTTGAGTGGTCGTAGTGCCATATTCATGTTTTGGAGAAGTTAGAATGGTGGTAACACCATATTTGAGTGGTCTCAGCACCATAATAGAATGGTAATAATACCATATTAATTTGAACGGTTTCGAATAGAACGGTTACGTACCGTATCGAGTGGCTTCGATCAAACGATTGAGCCATATTTTGAGGGTGTAATTCTCGAACGATTTTTCTACAGTGCAGTAGTTAATCGAACAGTTGTAGCTGGACTTGTTTTATCCTGGAGGCGGCGTGGTTGATAGTCTACCTTGCACAACTTTGGGTAGTGCCACGAAACGTCTTAAAGAGAGCGACCTGGTCGTGACTCAACCTAGTAACAACTTCGGTAGATGATAGAATTTTGGAAATTCAAATTTGACAGTTTGGAAATCCAAAAACCAACACCATCTTATAAGGTGAATAAATGGGGTGTCCGGGGTTCGAACCCCGGCCCCTGCATATAATAATGCATTGTCCTACCAACTGAGCTAACTACTAACGTTTGTCCTAACTACTAACGTTAGTAGTTTCTTCATTCGCGAAGAAACTACTAGAACCTGAACCTTTATGATGTATCACATGCAGTTGATGAGTCTGACCCGTCCATGAAGAAACTAGATGAATATGAATCTGACCTCTAAAAACTTCAAAAGAAAAAGGTAACTTGGTTTAACTATCCAATAGTGTGGCCAATACTAAAAAATGGCAAATATATATATTATATATAAAAGCTGAAAAATCTCTACAAACATAAATAAAAGTTTGAGTGCAAAAAGTACTCATGTCAAGCAATAACAAAAACAAAGAATCCCTACCACAGAAAAATAAGCGCGAAAACTAAAACAACACCGGAAAAACCAACTAAACTCCTATGAGAAACACCCAATCATAGACGAACAAGCGAAAACTAAGACCACCAACTAAAGCACATACGTCTCATTCCCAAAAAAATGTGAGCATTTTGGGATCTCCATAAGGACCACACAACATTTTGCCACTTCCAATACTCATTGATTTGGAAACCCAGTTTAATTTCATTTACATTTTTGGTGTTTGGCAGAGTTAGAGATTGCACACGGTTCTTGAATTTGTAGTATTGTGCACCATCTATGTTACAGAATTTCCTTTGTGATTATCTCTACTAGACTTTGGACCCGTGCGTCGCACGGGTCCTATCGACCTTAATAGTGACCAATAAGTTATAATATATTTACTGATGTTAAATATGTTATAGGAAAAAAAATTAATTTAATAGGATTTTATGGTGCACTCGTGAGACACACAGATGAGTTATATGATCTTTCATCGAAATTATTGGCCTTTGAAACAGTATACCGGTTCCACACAAACAACTTGAAGGTGCATTAATATTGGTGAGGAATTCATAAAGGGGCCTTAAACTTGTGATATACTTTTTTTATCAGCAAACTTGTGATATACTATTGCTTGGATGAAAAGAATATTATACATAGGTGTTCGTGAAAATTACACGCTGCTATGTAGCTTGAATCTTAAAAGAGATAAGCTCTAGTGTATTAAGATGATGATTGTATATGATTCTTCAAAAAAACAAACTGATGCCTGTATGAGTTCATCTATGTACTACCTACTTTTCCACTTGTAACATTCTGTATGCTATATGAGTAGTGGAATCTTGATATTCTTCAATTAAGAACTTCATTCAAGAACTGCCAAAAGTTTATGCCATGCAGTACATTGTCAAATAAAAAATAAACAAAAATTAAAGGCACCAAGTTAAAATATTGATCATGTTGTTTTTGGATTTCCAAACTGTTGTATTTGGATTTCCAAATTCTATTATCTACCGAAGTTGTTACTAGGTTGAGTCACGACCAGGTCGCTCTCTTTAAGACGTTTCGTGGCACTACCCAAAATTGTGCAAGGTAGACTATCAACCACACCGCCTCCAGGATAAAACAAGCCCAGCTACAACTGTTCGATTAACTACTGCACTGTAGAAAATCGTTCGAGATTTACACCTTCGAATATGGTACTAAGATCACTCTTTAATACTGAAACCACTTTAATATGGTATTATTACCATTCTATATGGTGTTAAGACCACTCAAATATGGTGTTTCCACCATTCTAACCTTTAAGTTCTCCAAACTTTCAATATGGTACTACGACCACTCAAATATGGTGATACCACCATTTCTCCTCAAATAGAAAAATATTTAAATAATTTATATACTGTTAAGATCATTCATAATTCCGACGGGACATTATTATTACGAAAGGGACTATGATCTTAATAGTACTCTTTATTCCGAAGGGACTTAGATTATTGAAGGGACTATGAACTTAATACCACTCTTAATTCCGAAGGGACATTAAACCGAAAAGGGACTATGGTCTTAAGAACACTCTTAATTCCGAAGGGACAGAAAGGAGTAGAACAGAAGAAACTCATTAGCACAAGTCGGAGGGAGAAGAGAGAAACCGCACAGGAAGCATCAACTGTGCGATTTGGTGTGATTTTTGAACTGAGTGGAGTCCTCTATTTATATAGAGATTCTGTAACTGTTTTAGCACAAATTGCGACAACAGTTACTCTTAATGGATAAAGTTAAAATGAAGTTTATCCATTAATCAGTTCAACAACACTTGTGGATAGGATCAAAAGAAACAAATCCACAAAAGTGAAGGAAACAAATTATTGGATTTGAATTAAGGAAATATAAGAGATTTAATTAAATTCTTATTCTTATCACAACCACCATAAGTTAAATTTATGGGAAGTGATATTCTCGAATAAAAATAATAATTACTATTATTTTTATCATTATCAAGTATTTAAAATTAAATACCACAATTTAAACACTACTAATGTGTGTGTTCTATTTTATGTGGGACCCCCACACTCTATTTTTTCAATTCACACAACATTAGATCAAAGTATGATTACTTGGTGTTTAATCTTCCAATTTATTTTCCAACATCACACTAATGTTCCAACAGATTTCTTGACATCCACCATAACATTTTACTGACACCAATTAACAGTAAACAAAAATGAAAGGCTAATGTTGTATGTAGTGGTGATTTTAATTTAGGCTTCAATCCAATAAATCTAAAACGTGTTAACCAAAAAGTCCAATAACTACTGCATGAATGCCACTAATTTTGGATGAACATGTCAAATATTATAACCTAACTGAAGTTTATAAACAAAATCAATTTTAAGACAGAACAAAAGAAGCAATCCCAGAAAGCCATCACACGTTTAACTTGGTTTTTTGGATCATCGTCTAGAACCAAGGTTATCAAAATCGAGACTTTACTTCAAATCGAAAGGGAGTAGCAAAATCGGGACTCGTAAAATCACAATCAAAATCGAAGGATTTTACTTAAGGACTTTTGTAGAATCGATATAGGATAGCAAAGTCGGGACTCATAAAATCGCAATCAAAATCGAGGACTCTACCAAAACAAAAATAATGATAAATATATGTTATATATTGCATGTAGTCATAAATGACTAAAGTTCAAAGTTCACAAAATACATATACATAAATGTTGGGGAAGTGAAAGAATGAAAAAAATTTGCCTTTTGGGTATTTATAGAATGAGTTATGGATTCAAATCGGGTCAATTTACGAATCGGGTCAAAAATTGACCCTTATAAAAAAAATGAACAAAATCCATCAAAATCCTGCCATTTTGAATGGATTTCACGATTTTGTGCGACTTTGATAGGATTTTGCTTGTTTTTGGGACTTTGCTATGGATTTGAGTCGTTGAAGCTACGCAAAGTCGCAAAAACCAGGATTTTGGGACTTAAGTCGCGTTTTTGATAACGATGTCTAGAACCACACAATCATCATCATCACCAATAAGTTTATTCACTTAATCTGATACAACATCACTTAATTCATCATCATTCTTCATACATATACCCAAAAATTGATTTACCCAATTAGAGCCAATCATGGAGGTATCGAAAACTTGGAATAAAATGAAAGAAGATAAAACATTTTTGAGATATACACACACTGTTGAATCGCTGATGATTACTTGAAGCCGTATTGGCAGAATCCACATAACCTTTAATTATCTCATGAACCATGTTCTATACGTGATAAATTAAAACAGATGTAAGGATAAATAATATAGCAGAAAGTATGTCGAAATATAGCAGAAGCAATACTGTCCGAATTGAAATTAAATCCACTATTGCAGTATGGAAATCTGTTAACCTGAGCTTTTGGTATAGTGCAACCTTCAATATTCTCATCACAGTCTACATAACGTCGAGCTATGGTGAGGTTTCTATGAAGCTTTGCACTTGTTATCACATGTTTTCCGGGTCCAAGAAGTTTAGCAGACCCAGAGTTATAACTGCGGCGTTTGGACACTGACAAAATAGATCCTTAGTAATAGTTCATTGAACCTTAAAAAGGAGAAGCATAAAAACAGTGTAAGCTATACTCACCATTGGTTATATCGCTCAATGCAAAACCTGAACCTGAACAACAAAATCAATTCCCTTAGCAATCAAATGTTCAAGAAAATAAGAAAAATAACAAAATCTTAGAGAAAGCTGCTACCTTAACAATGTTTTTTTCAAGCATCGAAATTTATTGAAAGCTAAACCTTGTCAACAGTAGGAGAAGGCATAGGAGATTAACATTTGTGAAGTATTTTATTCGATGACGTACACTCAATCTCAAAACAAAACTACTCAATGCTTCAACCTAAATACCAAATGAAAAAATTTAAACAGCAAAAAAACTATTAACAAATATGAGCTTTGCTATTTTTTTACCGTAAGCATAAGTTATAGACGGATTATACTCGTTTCTCACTATAGTATCTCCATCTGTATACCAGCAATCTCCTTGCCACAAATTTCCATCTGTCACACAAATAATACATCACACATCAATCAAATTAACATCAACAGCTATCACACAGCACAATAACAAAATTTACAATCACATACTTTAAAGACCAAAGCTGAATCGTCAAAGTTATATTCTCTTTAGTTTTTTTAGAATCCAAAGGCACATTTTCATGGTAAAATTGCGGCTTACTTCGCATTTGATGCCGACAGTGTTTAAATGACAAAGTTGTTGAAGAGGACGACCAATTCACACCTTTCGTTGCTCCAATCGATCCCAATTGTTTCTATTTAGATACAGATGTTTCGATGCCATTTACACTTCTCGCCGAACCAACAAAAATCAACAAAATAATTAGAAAAAATAATAATAATCAAAATAATATTTAGAAAGTGTTGGTCGGAATCAGAACGGCTGCGGCGGAGATGAAATGGCAATAAGTGATGGTAGGGAAACGGCGGATGAAATTGCATGAGATACGAACAGGGTCGAGAGAGAGAAATGAGGATGGGAATGGTTTCTCATAAGCCGAGATATGCAACTGTAAGCATTGGAAAGAGAATGGAGTGTTAAATGGTCAATTGCATTGGAACAATACTTTTGCATTGGAACATGCATTGGCAGTCTGGTGGATTGTGGGAGGGAAAATTGAAAGACACAGTGGAATGATGATTAGGATAAACACTTAGAAGAATTGAATGCTTGTAAAGTGGAGGGAAAAAATAGGGGGAAAAACTAGGGCAACAATAACTTGGGGGGTTAAGCTTTAGTAAGTAAGATTACATGCAGTATGCGTGAACTAGAGGAGGCAAATCGAATTTAAAATTTAATGTCCACACATGTTTTGAAAAAAAATTCGTGCAATCATCTAAGTTGTTGCAGTCTTACCCAACATAAAATCGAACAACATTGCATATGGCATGGGCTCCTTCAGTATTATAAGTATTCAGGTTCATCCAAAGCCTACATAATCTTACTGGTAATTGATTGATATTGACTCTACACTATAGTGTGCAAAAGATGTGGTAGCAAGCCTCTTTGATTGGAAATCAAAGAATAGCACAAACTAATAATTGATTGAAATTGAAAAGTGTAAAACATACGACCCCTCGCAGTGTTGTACTCTCCTATCTTATGACCAATCTTTCATTCCAATAGAACATGTTAAGGGATGGAGCCAAGTGAAGGGCAACAACGAGGGACATCAGTTCACGAGGAAGCGACACGCGTCAGATTTTAAAAGTGGACTGGGTCGTCAAATATTTGTGCCGACGCGACCATGTAATATACCAGTGTGTTAAAAGAGCCAGAGGGGCCAAAGTCCCAGAATCCAACAGTACCCCTGCATTATGCAGGTTCAATTCTGCTGAACACAACAAAAGCCAAATGATAACTTAAAATACAAGCCAAATTTTGCTGCTTACAAACATTCCCAAACTAATGTGAACTCCGATGCACAATTTCAAATTCACATGCAATAGAAACATAATAACAATAGAAGCCAAATACTGACTTAGGGCCTGTTTGAATCACTTTTGGTTTTTCCGTGTTTTTGGTTTTAAAAACAGCAAAAGTGAAAAGCAAAACAACATTTATCTGTTTTAGTTTTTTCCGTGTTTTTGGTTTTTAAAAACAGCAAAAGTGAAAATAGTTTTCAAAAACTATTTTGCAAAACAATCAATTCAAACAAGTTTTCAATTTTTTAGTTTTTGAAAACAGAAAACAGTTTTTAAAAACTGCAATCAAACGGGCCCTTAATATTTTCTTTTGCATTTTGTTTTTGTTTAATTGTTTGCTTACCCTGTTTTTTCTTTCTTGATACAATTTTTCTGCTTCTTTTATGGGCTAGGTTAGCACGATCGGTTTGTCCACTTTTGACAACTCTGCTGATTAGTAATGATTGCAAAGACTCTACTTTCTGAAATAAGAGAAAGGGCGTATAGTTGGGGACTTGGACCATCCAAAATAGAGTTCTTCATTTTGGATATTTAAGTGTGTATACATCATTTATTTTATAATTTTTTTTTAATGTTATTACTTAATATATAAGTACTCAATGTATCCAAACACAATAAGGTGTCTCTATTAGTATCCAAACACAATAATTCAACAAAAAGTGGAGAGAAATGATGCTTCCATAACCACAGTTCTCTATTAGTATTCAATTTCTCCCTCCACAATAAGGTGTGTATTTAGCATAATGCTATATAGATGAAACACCCATGATTTTAGATGCCCTGATAGCATGTGACGATTGCAATATAAAAAAGGGCTCAGATGAAATCGAGAGAAATTTCTTTTTAAGATGAAAATTTTAGTTCTTCGTTATTTTGCTAATTGAGGTTAAATCCGATTTTTTGTCCCGTAAACTTAGTTCAACTACTAGGAACACTGCATAATATATGAAGGGGTTGGAGTTGGAACTCCAGACACCCCACCTTGAACAAGGTGTTCTAGCTACTATATATATTCTTCTTCCAAACTATCAAGCCCCTTTATCATAAATGTGTGGTACACGATATAATTATAAGCTGTGCTAGGTCCGCAAGACACAATCGTATAGAGACATTTCATCTATGGCTTGTATCCATGATGGTTGTGGAGGCAGTACCCTTTTTATTTTCACCGCTAATCACTTGCTAGAAATGAAAGGGGTAGGGCCAAATAACTCCATTGCTCCTCCTTTAAGCCATGCAATCATTTATCCTTTTCTATTCCTTCCGAAGGTCTCTTTTAAAAATCATTGAAAAACATTACTACTTACAAAATTCTAGATTGCGATTCATTTAAGCAATATGTCACTTTCCCCCGTTTCCCATCAATTTGGTGGTTCATTCGATCATCCATCACCTCCTCTCTCTTTCACCACCCCCGGTAGCACTCAATAACAGCAATAGTGATATAATACAAAACGTTTCAAATGCAACACATTTCACACAGAGATATTATTACTAGGGTTTCTGATCGGCAAATTCAATATTGTCCTATCAAAATAGGGTAAAGATCCTCTCCATTTTGTATAATAAATGGAGTATTCAATTCGGAGAGGATCTTAACTCATCAAAATAGGACAATCTAGATTTTACTTTGAAATTTTATACTATTAAATAAAAATCATAAGTTATTTTAAGATTTGAACCGTCCAATTTTAATTAAATGGTTGCCAGATGCAGACTTGACATGCACCTAATCCAAATTTGTGTTAATTATCCAATCATGTTCATCTTCAAATTCATATATATATATATATATATATATATATATATATATATATATATATATATATATATATACACACACATTATCTCGATGTTGATGTCTCCGTGGCGAGAATCTATAAAATAAAAACACTAGATGGATGCGGAAGTTCATTTGTTTTAAAGAGCCAATGTCGTTATAATAGCAACATGATCATCTTAATTGAGTACTAATCACTAACTATGCTACTAAAACACGATATCATATTCATATGCCGCTTTAGGGCTTTAGGCAAAGCCCACGGTGTATAATATCATTTCTAAATTAATTTAGGCTAAACTGCACTTTTCACCCCCTAAGTTTCAAAATGTTGCGATTTTGGCCCCCTATTAAAAAAAATTAAAATTTGGCCCCTTGCGTTTCAAAATTGCTGAGAAGACGTCACGTGTCCCAAAAAAGGGGCCATAATCGCACCTATTTGTAAAGATAAGGGGTCAAAAAGCATATTTCCCTTATGTTAGGGGGTTAAAAGAGTATATTTCCCTAAACATGGAGGGTCACTTTTTAATTTTTTTTAATAGGGGGCCAAAATCGCAACATTGTCAAAGTTAGGGGGTCAAAACTGCAGTTTAGCCATTAATTTACTGCTTTGGTGACCCCACCAGCTGCCTTTTTCTCTTAAATATTTTTTGGTTACCTTTTTCTCTTAAATATATACAAGGCTTAATTGCACTTTTGGCCCCCTAACTTTCCAAAAGTTGCGGTTATGGTCCCCTAACTAATTTAAATACAAAACAGCCCTTAAGTATTGAATCTTTGTCAGTTTTGGCCCCCTGGTCCATTTTTGACTTGGTCGTTGATGACGTGGCACCCAAACCCCTTAAGTTAGGTGCCATGTGGATATTTTTTTTAATTCTTGCAGCCCATTTTAAATTGGAAGAAATTAAAAAAAATGGAAGAAATTAAAAAAAAAAAGGAAAAAGAAAAAGAAACCATTTTAGATCTTTGTCAGTTGGAAGAAAGCTTGAAGCAGCGCAGCCATGGCAATAGATCCAAAATAAGTAAAATCAGACCTAGTTCTCATCCTCGACTTCGGTTCCCAATACACTCACCTCATCAATCGCCATAGCCAAAGCCTCTCCGTTTTCTCTTTCTGTCTCAACGGCACTTCTTCTCTTCAATCCATCACTGAACTCAACCCCTCCCGCGTCATTCTCTCCGGTGGTCCCCACTCTGTTCCCACTCCCGATTCACCTTCCTTCCCCGAAGGCTTTCTTCAATGGGCTCAGTCCAATGTTGTACATGTTCTCGGTATCTGCTACGGTCTTCAGCTTCTTGTCAGTCGTCTTGGTGGTGAAGTCCGCGTCGGTAACACGCAGGAGTATGGCCGGATGGAAATTAAGGTCGGTCGAAAACGCCTCTGCTCTTTTTCCTGCTGACAAAGTTGGACATAATCAGATTGTTTGGATGAGTCATGGTGATGAAGCTGTTACTCTTCCTTCTGGTTTCAATGTAGTGGCACGGAGTCAACAAGGCTCCATCGCTGCCATCGAGCCCCTCCGCCAAATTCTATGGCCTTCAGTATCACCCTGAGGTATAATATGCATAGTTAAAACCAATGTTTAAAATTAATCTATTGATATTGCAATTGAATTTACTTGTTTGTGTTTAATTTTGATTTTGATACACTGTCATAGTAGAAAGATTTGCACGTCAATAATAGAACATGTGATTGACTTCAGAAGTAGTTAAAATTAAAGTTATCTGATCTTCTCCAAAATCGTTTTCTGGAAATGGAGAAGAAGCGAACAATGGAGAAGGAACAATGGAGAAGAAGAAGTCACGTGACCTGCCTTTCTATTTTCTTTTTCCATTTTTTTTAAATTTCTTCCAATTTAAAAATGGCTGCAAGAATTTTAAAAAAAAAAAATTATCCACGTGGCACCTAACTTAAGGGGTTTGGGTACCACGTCATCAACGACCAAGTCAAAAATGGACCAGGGGGCCAAAACTGACAAAGATTCAATACTTAAGGGGTCGATTTGTATTTAAATTAGTTAGGGGGCCATAACCACAACTTTTAGAAAGTTAGGGGGCCAAAAGTGCAATTAAGCCTATATACAACGTATTGTTTTTTTCTTTTATTTCATATGTAAGAAATTGTTTTTTTATAAACAAGTTACTAATTCTTTCAAAAAAATAAATAAGGTACTAATGAAATGGCTCCTCTACATATCCTAGAAAAGGGTTTGGTAAAAATTATTAGGGAGTGTTCTTCAAAAAATAAAAAAATATAGGGAGTGTAGATATATTATTTTCGCTCAAATAACATTAGGGTAAGTCATGCTAAGAGACAAGTTAGCGGTATTGCTTATATGCTAGTACGCTAGTTAGAACATTTTGTTTTTATGATAGCTACTCATTTTTTTATTACACTCCTCCATGTATTTTATTTAAAATTGGTTGTGAATGAAATGATACGAGTTGTTGTAAAAAAAAATGTCATTTTTTAAAATATATGTCCTTTTTTTAAAATTATTTTGAAATCTAGAACATTTTTCCAAATTTCTTCAAATAAGTCCGGTGAACCACTTTGGCTTGAAATAGATTCCCAACTTGTTACTTTAACATTCTAGTATCATGACATTGTTCCTTGACGGTTATAAGATCAAGTGGTTGAATTGTGCAGAGTTAACTAAAAGAATAAACTTTATCATTTCACATATTTACCGGTGGGGAGTGAAATCGATATGCAAATAAAATTGTTTCTCTTGGCCTGTAGAATCATGGTATTGTGTGGTGAGACAATATCCCCTCTAATGTTATGAACTTATTTATTGATAATTGTCTTCGATTGTCAGATTATTAAAAAAAGAAAAATGTTAACAAATGTTCTTAGTACACTCTTAATTAAGAAACTAAACAAAAAAAATCATATAAATAATGGTGTGTTAATTACTTGACAACTAGTTGAGATATGTTTTCACGAAATTTTGTTTTATGATTTCTTTAAATAATTTTCTTATAATACTCGTTAACACGACCTTTAAAAAAAGCAGGAAAACCACTTTTCACCTTTTTAGAAATAAACGTGATTGAAGTGTGGGTTTGTAGTTATAAGTGATACGTGATTAAAGTGGACCTGCAATTCTCCAAATAAATTTTTATATATGCATCTAATTATCAAAATCATAAATTATCAATACAGCCCCAATTCCACTTTAAGTCCCTAGTTGTCTGCTCTAGTGGTCCACTGGTTCGGGCAAATGAGTGATGGTTTTATTAGAGTTGAAATTGTTGCACAGTGCTAACATCAACAATGATTATTGCTTTTGTAGAGTTGAAATTGTTGCATGGAAGAGATCAAATTACACCCAAAGAACTGCATTAACAAATACATTCATTCAATAAAATTATATTCAATAATTTTCAAAATCAACTGTTAAACCAAAAATTTATTTTATAGATCATATCTATAAATTTTAACATTAATTGATATAATCATTTACCATGTCATCATGAAGTAACAAGATCTTTTTGTCATAATAGATGAAGTATCAAGATATCTCTAAAAAACAAAACAAAAAAAGTATCAAGATTAACGTATATAACACAATTCACATTAATCCTACTAAAAACTATGATGATCATCAATCTATATAAAACTTGTTTATAAATAAATGAAAAAATTGAAAAACGATAAGAGACTTTGGTATTTTTTTTTTTTAAATGGTGGGTCCACCTTGAACTGTTTTTTGAGATCCATATCTAATGGATTGATACATGATGGTATAACATTTCAATTACCGCACAATTTAATTTATTTTGTAAAATATTATAACTTCCTTGATATATATAAAAACAAAATAAGCTTTTTTTCTTCCATTCCTTTCAAAATCTTCAATGAAATTGTTGGTTTTGGAACTCAAAAAACTATTTTGAAAAAGTCACCGAAGATATTATTGGGTTTAGTCATGGACTAAGGCTCTATTTGGTAAAAATAGCGGATAGCTGATAAGTTAGCTGACAGCTTTTAGCTGATAAACTAACTGATAGCTTTTACTCCCTCCGGTCTCAAATATAAGAAAAGATTCATTTTTTAGGTTCATTGAATAATTAATGTATTTGTTTTACAATGTAGACTAGATACATTAACTACTCAATGAACCTAAAAAAGGAATCTTTTCTTATATTTGAGACCGGAGGGAGTAGCTGATAAGCTAGCTGATGACTGATGACTGATAAGCTAGTTGAAGTGTTTGGTAAAATTAGTGGTTTAACTAGCTGATAAATGTAAAATGACATAAAAGGGTATTATTAATTCGAAATATAAAGTTTATATAACTTGATATTTAAATATTCAGGAATTCTTAATTCAATTTTGTTTTTTAAAAAGTAATTGAAATTTATAAATTTAATATATCTTTTATATTGTAAATTAAATTTTCTTCACTAAAAAATTTATTTAAGTATAACGAGGTATATATACTTTTTTGTCAACAACATAAGGCAAGAGAGATAAATGGAGGTATTTTGTCAAAAAAAAACAAGAAGATAAATGGAGGTATATATTGTCAGCAACATAAAGCAATTGAGATAAATAATAACGAGAGATGTATTTGTCAAAAAAAAAATAATAATAACGAGGGATGTATATTTATTAGGAAAAAAAACGAGGGATGTATATTAGGGAATTGTATGTTTGAATTAAATTATAATAAAAGGGTATAAATGGATTTTAGATAAAACAATAGGGGTAAAAGTGGAAGAAAATATGAGAAGCTAAAGCTATAAGCTCAAACGCTACTTGGAATAGCTTCTGAAAAATAGCTTATAAGCTCGTGAAATAAGCTATAAGCTCATGGTCAAAAAGTGTTACCAAACAGAGCTTTTTTTTTTGTCAAATGAGCTTATAAGCTAGAAGCTAAGAGCTAAAAGCTCTTTTTTGGTGTTTACCAAACAGACCCTAAGTCGCTTTTTTTTTTTTTTACATTTTGTCATTGCTTAGAATTGTGCAAACACAATATCAACTACGACGCCCATAAGAAAAAACAACTCAACTAGAAGTGTATCGAAGTTCTATTGCACTGCATGATTCGTTCAAGAAATACTAATTTAATATGGTGAAAAGACGCTCGAATATAACACTGAAATCACTCGAATGAGGTGTTATGACCACTTTACTAGTGTATTGTGACCACTCAAGTATGATGCTATCACCACTCTAACTTTGAAATGAATAAAATGTGTCGAATGGATTGTGGTTCAAAGATCACTCTCGATTCAAAGGGACAATATGTGACTAAAAAAACTATGTTTTTAAGACAATTTTTAATTCTGAAAGGATGATATATCTCATAGGAGAATATGATTTTAAGAACACTCTTAATTTTAAAAGGACAAAAAAGAGAATAAAAGAATTTAGATTTTTTTTTTTGTTATATTGTATTATTGTCAGGGTCGTTGAAATAGATAATCATGGTTAGTTTGATATTTTTTATAACTTGAAAGCAACAAACATTTATATTTTTTTTTTAGTTTTAATCAAAATCAAAATTTCATAAAAAAAAAATCGTTCATAATTTTCAAACGTTAGCACAATAAAAATAGCGGAAAGACGGTCACTTAAGTGCCTGTTTTTTCGCTAGTATTAATAAAAGTAGTAACCAGGAAGGGTCAACACAAAAACAATACTACAAGACAAGAGGAGAGGGTGGTTACCCCTTAAGCAAACATGCAAAAACCATTCCCAAAACCTAACTTTTTTGCTCTACAATATCAAGACCATCCGAAGAATATTTATTCACGGAAATACATTCGTTTTTGAGATCCCAAACATATCAAATAACTGAGTGCCAAATAAAGACACATTTTTTTCCTTTTACACCCCTACCAAATTAAAGGCTTTGAAGCTATGAAATGAGAGCAACAATTCATCTGACGTGAGGAACACTAGGCTCAACCACGCCCTAAAAACTTCATACTGTACTGCAAACATAGATCCATAGGTTCAAATTTATTGAACCAAATGTGAAAGGATTCAAATTTATTGTTATCTTTTCAAAAATACTCCTAAACTAATTTCTTATGTTGTGAGGGGATTGTCTTTATAAATTTTTAAGCGCGTGCCCTTTTTACACGAAATTATGAAGATTGTTAAGCAGTAATTCTTATGTTGTGAGGAGATTATCATTATAAATTTGTAAGTGCGTACCTTTTTTTACACAAAATTATGAAGATTGTTAATCAATGGTGGAGACAGGAAAAATAGTTTGGGTGAACCACAAAAAAAACTATAACTAATACACAAAATTTATGTTTTAATAAACATTAAACACAGTTGATCATCAAAAAATTAAATTACATACCTTAAAAATTCAAAACTAGTTTAAGAGGGTGGTAGCAGTGCATATTGAGATAGAGAAAAGGGTGGACCACAATGTAATTTTATTTAAAATTCAAAGATATTTTAATAATTTTCCTTATAAAAAAATTATTTTTTTTGGCGGGGTGAGCCGCGGCCCACCCGAGACAAGAGCTGCTCCGCCGTGTTATTAATACATTTTACTAACATGTGTGAAGGGTAAGTTGCTCTACTTGCACCACTGCATACTATGCATTGAAGGCATTTTATAAACTTTATGTATTGTGATGAGTTGGATACCTAATCCTTGATTAGAATTTATTTACCTTGGGATGATTATATATTGTGATTGAGTTCGTGATATAGTGTCCACAATAATCCTCCCGGTCGTTCTCAGGAACAGAATCCATATACTCCTGATGTCATAATAAGGATGCTGAATAATTGCAGACAGATAGAAGGGGAGGTGCATGATATTCTCTCTCTCGATCTCTTCTTTTCTTTTCTGTCCCTCTTCTTTTTTTAATTTACTGTGAACTTTAGTGGTAAGTGAAGATTCTTTTCAAATGGTCATACATGTCAATCGTATATCTTTAAGATCTATGGATGTTGTATTAGGATTGATTTTGTCATTCAAAAAGCGGCACGACTAATTATCCGCCTGTCTTCCATTTCTATGTAATTTTTTTCACAAATTCAGTATAAAAATTATGACTCAATCTTATTAATAGGTAAATAAGACAATGATACATGTACACTTTTAATTTTCATATACTCATTCAACATTTTATTTCCTCACTATCTCTCTTCTTATCATATACTCCCTCCGTTTCAAAATGAGTGTCGCTTTAGCCAAAAAAATTTGTTTCAAAATGAGTGTCGCTTTCAGTTTCCAATGCAATAATAACTTTTTCTTTTCAATTGTACCCTCCAATTAATACTCTGCACACTACTTCCAAAGCATTACTTTTTAAACTAACCAATAGTTAATAAGGATAATTTGGTAAAATAATCATTCTCTTTCTTTTAATCATTGTATTTTTTAATATGTGTGTAAACACCTAAAACGACACTCATTTTGAAACGGAGGGAGTAATTAACATATAACATCTTTATATATCTCTATTTCTTTATACCACCCATGATATACGTAGAAAATGGTAGTGGATATACTAGGAATCAATACTAGCTATATTAGCTAGCTAGGTAGAGTTTTAGTTGATGAAGTGTCATTTTAGGGTTAGATGAAGGACTGGGTCCCTAACATATATGGACCCCATGATGATCAAGGTTCTGAAATATATGTCGCCAACTAGGGCATGTAAAGTACCTCACTTTTATTTAAATAAAGGAAGGGAGAGAATAGAGAGAGACTTAACAACTATTGCACTTGCACATTAATTTGATATCCTCCAGGCAACTTTGGAATATACAAGAAGGCGACATAGCTATAGAAAAGCATAAGCATGGGTCAGCATTCTTGCTGCAATCAACAGAAGGTTAAGAGAGGTCTTTGGTCCCCTGAAGAAGATGAAAAACTCATCACTTACATTACCACTCATGGCTATGGCTGTTGGAGTGAAGTTCCAGACAAAGCTGGTCAGTCTTCAAATCTTCTTTTTCATTCATAAACAAAATTAATTCTTATTTAAAATTAGCAGCTTCTCTTTGCACCTTGCTGATGATGATTAATAGTAGTAGGTTACATATATAATAGAACTAATTCACTTCCCCTTCTATTATATCAATTATGTGTTTAATTAACCAACAATTAAAATTTTGTTTCTTAAATAATCAGGGCTTCAAAGATGTGGTAAGAGTTGCCGATTGAGATGGATAAATTATTTAAGACCTGATATTAGAAGAGGAAGGTTTACACCTGATGAGGAGAAGTTAATTATTAGCCTTCACAGTGTTGTTGGCAACAGGTATGATTTGTCGTTAATTCATTCAATATTACACTACCTCCTATTATAGCTCTTGATTTTGAATTGTAATCACTAATCACTTGATCATCAATGATCTACCCTTATTGCTTGCTTCCATTTTCTTTATTGTATTCATTAATTGAACAAGAAATAATTAACAGCATAGAAAAATACATTGAACTTTAATGAGGTATAACAAACCAAGTCCCTAACTAGACCTACCATTGGTTAGCATGTGTTTGGATTTGGATTCGATTTGGCACTTCAAATCTCGCATCACAATGTATGTTGAAAGTGAAATTCCTGAAGCTACAATATGAAGCTTCTGTGTTGCTGAGATATTTCACAGCAATTTTGTATTAATCAACACGGAACCAAACATATGCTTAATGTGATTGTATATATATGTTAAATATAAATCAGATCATTTGGTATTTGGATATTCTTTACAGCAACGATCTCGTCAATGATAAACGATTGGTTATGTTATGATACTGAACTATTCTAGATATCGAATTTGTATTTTATATATATAAAAGATTGTCAAATATTCATCAAGAGTTAAGTGAGTTAAATTAAGGCTATATGAAGGAGCTATGAAAGTTTCAACTTCCAAACTTCTGTTTTAGACATGTAATTAAGCAATAGGCAATTGAACTTCTTTTAAATTTGTGTTCCTATAGCCTCACCTTCACACACACACACACACCTCATTACTAAGAGATTAGGTTTATCAGGGCTTATATAAATATGGAAAATGTTAAATTTCCCAAAAGAAATCGTCCCGAGATTGTCCGGAATTCACATGATATTGGTTAATTAACAATAAGCTGCTGTGTTTTCCACTAGTAAAAAATGAAAGTCTTTTGGCTTTAACACATAATAACTCACATCGGGATGTTTCACGCACAAGCACTTCGCTATATATATAGATTTTGTACTTTTAAACTTATATTTTATTTATTGAATTTGGGAATGAAATGCAGATGGGCTCACATTGCAAGTCACTTACCTGGTAGAACTGACAATGAAATAAAGAATTACTGGAATTCATGGATCAAAAAGAAAATAAGAAAGCATTCATCAAGCTCTAATTCAACCACTAATAATGTTACACAAAATGTTGTTCATCATTCCCACCTCAATTATAATTCTAATATAAAATTAGACCAGTTTTCCAACCATGAGAATATAACAACAGCAAAACCACCAGAAACAACCTTGTTTTCTCCCACATGCCCTTTGTTTATGTTTGAGCCCGGTGATTCATTTCATGGAACAACAACAGAAAACAGTAATAATCTGCAAACCGATCAATACTTCCAAGATTCTATAAACGGTATAAGCTCTGAAACATGGAATCAAGTCCAATCATCACTACCTCCTCCAATATCAACAACTTTTTCAATGGACACAATGAATTATCTACCACCTTTGATAGAGAATGTGGAAAACATGGACGAGGAAGCAGATCATAGAGGAGTACTAGAATGCTTGCAGAGTCAATGGGTAGAAACACATCAACAATGTCCTAATAACTTTCTTTTCTGGGACAATATTGTTCAAGGGCATGGACTTGGTGGGGAAGAACAACTACCACCAAATTCATCAAATATGGGAACAAACAGTACTACACTTTCTCCTTTTCCTTCTTCTTCTTTTAGAGATAACAATTATTGATTCTGTGAAAACACTGTCCCTACTCTTTTTCTCTTTTTCCCCTTCTTTTGACATTTCTAACTAGGAGAAATTTTTTATCATGGTCTATGCCAGGCTTTCTGAAATTTGCAGGGATTCTTCTTTTCCTTTTGAGGATGATCTTTTTCAATTTTCTCTGTCCCTTTTGATTGTTGTTTTGAATGTAAAGATTGTAAAAAAGTGAGTGAAGTAAGATACATGTCATGTATAGCCATGCATGCGTGAAGATTATTGGTTGTGTTTCTGACCCTATAGAGGGAAAAAAAATAATAAAGGTGATTGCTACTGGTAGGTACCAGAGTTTGATTTTGAAGATACTATATAAAGCATTTTCATCAATTGATTCACTATATATTTGAAAGTACGTGTGGTGGATTATGAATGATATTATTATTATGATAATAACGCATGGGTTTATTACATTTCCATGTCTTTTATAGCTTGTGATTTTGAAGATGTATAAAGCATCTTTACTTTGCTGCTAATTATGAAATTTGAATGATAATAATGTGTTTCGCCCTATAATTTCCATATCTTATAAGTACACTACCAACCTGTCTTTGAAAATTGAAAAAGGACCAAAAAAGAAATAAAGTGAGAAAAAGCATTGACTTATCATCACATGGTTGTCCCCAAATTACCAAGTCGCATAAACACCAAAAGCAAAACCAAGAAATAAAGAAGGGACATGTGTCAGGTAAACATTATCTAAAGGGAAGCTAGAAAGCATACCAGTATACCACCAAAGATTTTAGTAGTTTTCAGGTTGTTTAATTTTACAAGTAGAGATATTAGACTGTCAAGTTATTTTTGAAGATGAATATTGGTGGCTTTCTTAAAAAAAATTCTTTCAATATTTTTTTTAGGAAGTATATATAAAAATTGGCGAATGCTAAGGAACTCGTTATAAAAATATAACGAGTTGATATATTATGCTAAGGGCGAATGCTAAGGGCGCATGTTAAGGAACTCGTTATAAAAATATATATGAAAAGTCGTGCATTCAACTTTTTAAAAGTTGATATATTATGTTTTCTAATGCAAAGTTACTCTTTTTAGGTTGCTTAACATATGCGCTAAGGGCACAAGTTAGCATGACCCATAAAATTTTATAAGAACTTTGCCTGTATAAGTTGTTTGTTAGGGTGTTGCTGAGTCGCTTTGGTACAAGGTTATGGATAATCGTCTAATTTTAAGTCGTAACCGAATTTGGATCCTCTCTAGTCATTTCTCTCATGTTATTGGTGCTGCACTAATCTCAACCATTGAGCCTACCTATTTTCTCTCTCTCCTTTGTTTTGTTTTTCCTTTGCAATTCAATCAATCATTAGATTACGAAAAGGAAGGATGGCTGGACAAAAAAGACAGGAGAAGATCTAATTCCGTCATAACCATGCAATATCATTGAAGAGAGGCAATTAGTTGGTGGGATGGTGTACGAAATTTGTGATGGAGGGGTTTGGCTTCAGTGTTCTAGGAAGCGTTGTTGGATCCGAGCTTTTGCGTAAGATCCATAATTTTTTAGTATTGAGTTTTGTGTGCTGAACCTGCGATTTTGGTGTGAGCATAGGGCTCTTGGGTTGTCGAAGAAAATTATGACTGCAATTTTTTTTAGGAGTGATTTAATTTTAATTAGTGGTGAGACAATTTAAAAATAATTCTAAGAGCGTTAGAAGTATCGTGGGAATTAGAATATATTATTGTTAGCAACATGTACCTTGAGGCTTGAACTGAGAGTAAACCGAGTCTGATTTATTTTCAAACCTCACAGCCTATAGTACAGTAAGCTTATGTCTTAGACCATTTACAATGGTTCAACACATTCAACACCCTTCAACACCCACTTTTTCAATTCCCAACACTCCACATCATCTTCTCTCTCTTAATTCAGCACTCATTCAACTTTAACCTCTCCAATGGTTTTTTTCATTCAACACTCTACCCCACCACCTTTTATTTCTTATTCTTATTTAATTTTATATTTTTGTTTTTATAATTACATAAAATTACAATTATCGATTATAATTAAATTAAAATAAAGAAACACTTAACATTTTTTTTTTGTAAAAACAAAATTTATTTAAATAATTTATTTTTATTTTCTTAACTTAAAATGCAATACAACAAACTAAGCACGCAACACACAAATAGATTAAAAAAGAAGATTAAAACTTCACTTAGTTTGCCAATAGAAAGATAATAATAAGATGAAGATAGTGAAAAACTTGGTTTTTTTTCTGTGTCCAAATCAAATGAACCAAGTCTCTATTTATAGAGGAAAAAAAATCATGAATTTTGGTATTTTTTTTAAAAAAAATTATTTTTCAACGAAATTGTGTATTTAAATAATTAAAAGGATAACAATCTGCACGACCAATCAGCAAGCGCCACGTCTGCAACGTCATCCAAAAACCAGATCCTCTCTCATCCGGTCTGCAGCTCACATGATGCTGTCTGCGCGTGTGCTGCACGCGCCATTTCGGTCCAATGGAAGCGAGCCACGTGGCATCGGATGACAGGTTAATTTGTGTTGAACCGGTTCATTATCTCTCTCATCCAGCAGCTCATTAAACACACCTTCAACACACCATTGGAGTGGTTTTGCTTGTTGAATGTATTCAACACTCCCATTGCACATAGTCTTAAGAAATTAAAATTTTCACATTTTGTCCTTCCTCTTGGAGCTCACACGAGCCCTCACTCTATTTCATCTCACTCAATTCCCCAACCATTGGTATCAAATCAAAACTCTCCAAGAATCCCACTCACCCATACACAATCCGTCACCAACAAAAAGGTATTCCTCTCCCTTTTTTCACGGCAAGAAAAAAATATCATATTTGCAATATTGGTGTTTAAAAAATAGGCTTAATTGCATGTTTGGTCCCTTATGTTTATTTTAGTTTTCAAGTTGGTCCCTTACGTTTTGAAAGTTTCAAGTTGGTCCCTTACGTTTTAAAAGTTTTCAAGTTGGTCCCTTACGTTTTGAAAGTTTCAAGTTGGTCCCATACGTTTATTTTAGTTTTCAAGTTGGTCCCTTATGTTTATTTTAGTTTTCAAGTCGGTCCAAAACATAAGGGACCAACTTGAAAACTAAAATAAACATAAGGGACCAACTTGAAAACTAAAATAAACATAAGGGACTAACTTGAAACTTTCAAAACGTAAGGGACCAACTTGAAAACTAAAATAAACGTATGGGACCAACTTGAAACTTTCAAAACGTAAGGGACCAACTTGAAAACTAAAATAAACATAAGGGACCAACCATGCAATTAAGCCTAAAAAATATAAGCATAGTTTGTTACAATTTAAAAGTCACATACATTTATACTTGTAATTTTAAACAAAATTTCATAAAATGTATGTTCGTAAATTATAAGCTTTAGCACCTTTTAAAAAAAAATTATAAGCTTTATCACAATAAAAATAGCAAACAAACGACACATGAGTGCTCTTCTGAATGACAATGTTTAATAAAAAAAAACTTGTTAAAACCCATTAAAATAGAAGCAACACTACATGAACAAAATTTGACATTATTAAAATAGTCCATTTCAATCTTATTTGCCAAGAATATATTTGATCATATTGTATGTCAATATTTATATCTTTTTATGTATCCGATTAAGCACAATAGAAAAAATGGATAGACGGGCGCTGAGATTTGAAAGGACCTGTAAAATGTTAGCAAACGTTTTATTTAAGCAGCTTCATGTCTATTTAAGGAGCATTTTTCACATATTTAAATCTATATTAGTAACCTTTTCTGTGGTCCCAAGCCAATATTACTAGGTCAACTCAAATGGGTTCGTGGTTTGTTCAAAGTTATGGTTAAATAAAAACTCATAATTTGTTTTCTTAACGTGTAAATGCATCGTGAATGAATGCAAAAGGTAAAAATGTAAGTATAATATGAAAGGAGATAACAACAATCAAATAAAACCAATATTTAAGTTGATAACGAGGAAAAAAGATAACATTTGCTGCTCCAAGAGTTAATCTTCTTCCATATTCTATCCTTGATAAAATTAAAGGTTGCTTTCTTACTTCGCTCAATCATGGCAGGAAGGCCTAAATATTTACTGATACCTAATACAGCCTGAACACCAAGTATATTAGCTATGTTATTGTGATCAGCCGTTGGGACGTGTTCCTACTACAAAAAAAATTATGACTTTTGGAGATTAATAGCTTGGCCCGATGCTTTCTCATATACAGAAAGAAACAAGACCACAATGTATTCCTTGCCCTCTTAAAAAGGGCTAATTGATTATTATCGTAATTATTGATATTTTATAAAATATTTATTGAATACCACAATATTTCCATGTTTTTTAAATGATGGAAAATGTTAGTATATCATATTGTTATGTTAGTATATTTTTTTCTTTGCTATGACTTGAACATCGAACTTTTAAGCTTCCACAATGGTAATAAACTAAAATGAGTCTCATGTGTATAAATAACTTATGGGAAATGCTAACTGGTGCCCCGGGGGCACTGGTTAAGGATATGAAAAAGGAAATTATATAATAGTTAATGCATTGAAATTGTGTAATTAATTTATAATAAAGTCAAAAACAGTTTCCTTTTATGGTAATAATTCCCTTTTATGGTATGTTTAACCAAGGCCCTGAGGCACCGATTAGCAGGACCCATAACTTATTTATAATTATTACTTTTTAATAAAAGTACAAATTAATGACTCAATAACTTTAACAACACTAAACTAAAAAGAGTTTTTAAATAAGTTTCATTAAGATGTACTTTAATGCGTTTATTTAGAAAGTAAATAGAAAGAAATTGAAGAGAGAGCAATAATCACTTTAGTTTAAATTGGTGTGATCAACTTTTATCTTGATAGCGAAACATGTTAGTTGTTAAAGAAAAAGAGATCCTTGTATAATTGCCTGTAACTAATAGCTATCCATTTTTTTCTTCTTCAATGGAGATCTTATAGCTCCAACTCATCAACTACTTTAATCTCAAAGCTCAAACTAATTAAGCTACTCAATGTCCTAATTTGTAGAGACTAATTCCTCAAGTCGAATAAGACTACAATAGCTGAATTTAAACTTAAACCTCTGATTAAGCAGAAATAGGTCTATTACAATTTAATTCAAGTGTTCTTGAATATAATATTTGTTTGCTAATAATAAGTTTTAAAAATAAATTTTAAAAAATATTTCAAAATCTTAATCAAATATTATTGAGTATTACTTTTCCAACCCGATAGGATTCTCGCGCGCCCTGCGTTTTTTCCAAAAATGCCCTTGACCTTGAGGTTTCCGGATTTCATAATCCGGAATGGTGTTTTCCTTTGTTATAGGGTGAAAAATGGAGTTACGGATTTTTCCGGATTTTGTAATCCGGAAACTTCAAAAATAGGGCGCGTTACATGATGTTTATGGATTACATAATCCGGAAACCCCCTAAACACCATTTTTCAAGGTAAAACAGTTCGGATTATATAATCCGAACTGTATCAGCACAAATCCTAAACATGTTTGCAACATGTATAGCCATTTTAGGGACAATGTTAATCTTTCTAACTCTAATCATTCTGTTTTGGGTCATTGTTACCTGTTCTTAGTTAAAAATCGGGTTTTCGAGCTACTTGATCGGATTGCTCCGAAACTTCCCCAGAAAATCAAAAAAACATTCAAGGACCATAACTCCCTTAGAAGGGACTTCTTACCAGACTCCGCCCCTTGCTCCGAAACTTCCCCAGAAAATAAAAAAAAATTCAAGGACCATAACTCCCTTAGAAGGGACTTCTTACGAGACTCCGCCCCTCAAAATCCAAAATTCCATCGTTTAGACCCATTTTTAATTTTTTTAATTTTTCATATTCTCAGAAAAAATCCGAAAAAATTTGCACTAGTTTTATTTGATTTTTTAAATTTTTTGGTGCTATTTTTATATTTTTATGATTTTATTTGACATATTTTTAGCATTTTTTACTAGTTTTTTTGTTGTTTTTAAAAGCAAAACTCAAAACTGCTGAAATGTGAGAGAGTCTGATGGCTGATTATACATAAGAATTGTCCGAATTATAAAATCCGAAATAGTAAACATGAATCCGGATTTTAAAATCCGGATTGCACAAGGGCATTTAAAAAAAAACGCAGGGCGCGCAAAAATCCTATAGGATGGGAAAAGTAAGAATTTTGCTCTCCGCCCAGCACTTTTCACTCGCGCCCTGCAACCATTCCGAAAATACCCCTGCGCTAGTTAACTAGCGCAAGTGTAAAAAAAGGGGACTTAAATTTTACACTTGCGTGACTTAAGTCACGCTGCATGAGTTAACTCACGCAGAAATTAACACTTACGTGAGTATTTAGCATATTCACATAGTAACCATCATCTTCTTCATCTTGTTTTATTTGTTTTTCTTCATCTTCTTCCCTCATATCTTCTTTATCTTCTTCCCTCATATCTATTTAGCAAATATCCACACAAAAGAGAAAGAAAGCAATCAACAAATATTTATCTCAAAAAAGAAAGTCAGTAGAGTATTAGAATTGAATTGTCACAAAAAAAGGAGTTGAAATGTTTATTTACTAAATAGTTCTGAAATGTTAAGCATGGGCTTTTACATAGTTACTTTTGGATACCATAAAGAAAAAATAAATTCATACATTTTCCTTAAAGATACGTATGTGAGCTTGTGGAAATTTTATTTTATTTTTCCAATTTAGAAGTGCCTGGAGGCACCTCATGTTTCAGCCCTCCATTCATTGATTGAGAAGTTGGTTCATGAAGAAGATAAAGAAGATATGAGGGAAGAAGATGAAGAAAAATAAATAAAACAAGATGAAGAAGATGATGGTTACTGAATATGAAAAACAATACCTACGTGAGTTAACTCACGTAAGTGTTAATTTCTGCGTGAGTTAACTCACGCAGCGTGACTTAAGTCACGCAAGTGTAAAATTTAAGTCCCTTTTTTTACACGTGCGCTAGTTAACTAGCGCAGGGGTATTTTTGGAATGGCTGCAGGGCGCGAGTGAAAAGTGCTGGGCGGAGAGCAAAATTCGAAAAGTAATACTCAATATTATTTGAGCCCAAATGATTTAGCCCAAAAATTGACATTGAGCCCATCCCACTTATAGCCCATTATTCTAACCACTCATAAAACGAGAAATGCGTAACCCGAAAACACAACATTTTATTAGGGTTTCAACAGAGACACAAGAGTAGCACGCGGCAGAGCTTTCCTTCTTCACTCGCTTCCACTCTACCATCACCATGGTATGCATCCCTTATTCTTCATTCTAGGGTTCAGTGTTGTTTTCAATTGATAACATTTTCGTGCATGTTAATTTATTCAGATCATATCTGAGAAAAACCGCAAAGAGATCTGCAAGTACCTTTTCCAAGGTATATTATATTATATTTAACACAAATCATAATCATTTTCATCTATGTCGTAGTTTATAATCTTACTTTCTCTGTTTCTGAATTGTTGAATGTAGAGGGTGTATGCTATGCCAAGAAGGATTTCAATTTGGCAAAGCATCCAGAAATCGATGTTCCAAATTTGCAGGTGATTAAGCTTATGCAGAGCTTCAAATCAAGGGAATATGTTAGAGAAACCTTTGCTTGGATGAATTATTACTGGTTTCTCACTAATGACGGAATTGAGTTTCTCAGAACTTACTTGAATCTTCCTTCTGAGATTGTTCCTGCTACTTTGAAGAAACAAGCTAAGCCACCTGGTAGACCTTTTGGTGGTCCACAGGGTGATCGTCCTAGGTATTATCACTTCATTTCTGTTGTTTATTTTATTGTAGGCTTTTTTATTACGTGGGTTATTGAAAAATGGTTGATTTGTGTATAGGGGTCCACCCAGATTTGAAGGGGAGAGGAGATTTGGTGGTGACCGTGATGGGTACCGTGGAGGTCCTCGTGGTGAATTTGGAGGAGACAAGGGAGGTGCTCCTGCTGATTACAGACCCTCATTCGGGGTAAGCTTATTGTTTTACTCAATGGTGCATTTGTTTCTGGCTGGTCTTAGTATCGTTGTTTACTGTCTAAATTATTTAAGATGATGTTAGTAAAAGTAGCTTATAGTGTTTTGCATTTATTTATATGATATGATGATGCCCAATTGCGTTGTTGATGAATAAATAATATAGCTTCTAATGTAATGTCTTGCGAAGCAGGCCATTCCGTTCCAGTTAGCATTGGTATTATCATATCTTTATTCATATGATGCTCAATTGTGTGGTTGATGAAGAAAATATTTCTGTTTTAAGATGATGTTAATAGTGCTTATTTTAAGCACAGACATTCTTTGAATTACGTGTGTCCTGGTGTTGGCATGTAGTGTCAATGTCTGTGTCTTGTCCGATGGCATGTTATGTATATATAGTATGCTTAATTTGCCTTTTTGACTGCCGAATACAAGATTTCTCTTTTGTCGACTTGTTTAAATTTTTCAAGTATGGGTGACTTGCCTTGTTGATAAATAAATTATTTCTGTTTTGTCTACTTGTTAAAAAATTTCAATTATGGATTAACTTGTATTCATTGTGTAAAGTCGTGAAGTGTTTCAATACTTCTTTTTTTGTCAGCTTCAAGTTTTGGGTTTCCCTGCAATTCAGACTTGTTCTATATCATTTCTACGATTACATTCGAAGTTGGGTTCTATATCAATTCGATTTCATTCTTAATGCAATTATATTATTTTGCTCCTTTTCCTATGAATATGATTTCATTCACCAATGTAGTATTTTAATTTACTTATTCTGGTGGATAAGTGCTTTTGTTTTGTTGTTTTGATAACTAAGTAGTTGTAGTGATATTCATAATCATAACTAGGTATTTGCATAAAAGAATTTTACTAGAAATCCATTCCTGTATGCAATTGTACTCTCCTATTTTGGGTAGTCCCACTTTTTTTTTTGGTTGAAGTTTTTCTGAATTGTCTGAGCTGTCTTGTTGTGCAGGGTCCTGGTGGAAGGCCTGGATTTGGCCGTGGATCTGGTGGTTTTGGGGCTCCTCCAACTAGCTCAGATGCTTAAAGTATAATGATTTCTACTTTAGTCTGCTGTTTAGCTTTTTTGAGCACAATTTTCTTGTAGTTGGAGTTGTTTAATCGACATGTGACACTACTCTAAATTTGTTTATCTTGTTTATCATTCAATGAAGATTTTGAATTTCTGAGTGTTTTGTTAACTTGCGGCTAATCGTCTGGCTCTCAATCTCTCGTTTTCTCTTATTCCTGTTTTATTTGTTCTGATGTGGTGACGATGTGGTGACTGCTGCAGCTCAGTTGCTTTACAATTCTTATGTGAAATTTAGACCGTAACTTAACTACAATTTTTACCAATATCTGACTTAATTTTACAAATTTTGTCTTGTATGTAATGAAACAAAATATTAATGCGTAAGCCTCACGAAAAACCCTGGGAATGGCATTGGTCAGGTCAAATAAACAATGTGGGAAATGTAACCTCCTAACTTTTGTTCAGGGATAAGTAGTCCAGTATTACAATGTCACTAGTTTTAAGTTGGTTAACTACTGTGAATGTTTTTGTTTCAAATTTCTTTCTATGTCCATTTATATGAGAAATGAATGAGGCAGTGAGTTTGCATGTACAAAAAAACTAAAACTAACATAATTAAATCAATTAACACATGTAAATTAACTACCATTTAAAAAATATACAATTAGTTCCTTAAAAAAACAAAAAATACAATTAGTGACATGTAAATTAACTACCGTTTATAATTGAAATAAATACTTAGTAACTTGTAAATTAAACCGTTTATACATAAATACAATATGTACTACCGTTTATACATAAATACAATATGTACTAGTAAGACAAGTCATCTACTCCCTCCGTCCCTATATCTAACCACCCATTTGACTTTATTTTTGTCCTTAAATCTAAACCCCTTTTCAAATTAGTAGATGCATTTATTATTATTTTCCTAAACATACCCCTAATTAATACTACTAACTTATCTTGAAATTTAAAAAGTCAAATTTAATACATATACAAACAAAGGACAATGTGGTAATATTAACACACAAAACAGACATAATAATTACACTGACAACTTTTCGTAAGAAATGTGAAAAAAGCAAAGGGTGGTTACGTTAAGGGACGGAGGGAGTATAATGCAATATGATGGTACCAAAATACAGCAAGGACCTAATGGATGTTATAGGGACTGATGGAATGTATTTTACGTACTCGAAGGACTAATTAGTAACCCGTGAGATGAATCATTTCAGTTTGACTAACGAGAGGAATATGTTAGAGTATAGACTGTTTTATATGTTCATATAATTTTCTTTTTAAGTTCCAACAATTCCATTTTCGACATGCAAGTCAAGAGATAAGGATGTTGCAATCGTTGTCCATTAAATATGTCACTACAAACTCAAAACATAGACTTCCATTCTGCAGTGATCATACCACAGTAGTAAGTTATAGTCATTCACTATTCTCATCCATCACATGCAGAAAGATTTGCGCTTCCATGTTCACTTTCCACATTTCAAGCACAAAAAAAAACTTGTTGAGACAAATCCTGCACCATGAGTCGACGAAACCATGCACAGTCACACAGATATAAAAGCATTTCATATGAAAATGAGAGTTGAGTTGATTTGAAAATAGAGAAGAAAAAGAAAATCTCTTCAGAACTTTATATATATATACTGTGTAACACACACAGTACGTGTTCACAGAAAACCTGTACGAAATTCATGATCATGAGTTTGGAGGATGACTTTATACCTAATCTCTTTCATATCATGTTCATTTTATCCATTAGTTTCTTTTCTCTTTTTCATGTCATAAAGTTCAATACGTGTTGAACTTTCAACCATGCCACTTGTTTCATTTCATATGCAATACGTGAATCCAGAATGGAACATGGTTAACTTATAGGTGAAACACCAACCTAAAAAGAGAGAGAAGAGTGCTTTCTAGAAATCTCAAGTGTTTGAACCATTATGGAATACAAAGCAAGCATCTCGTGATATATCCCAAAAAAGCAATTAATTTGATATTTTACTTTTAAAAATCACGTTACAGTTTTAGCTTTTACAGGTAGAATTATCAATAGCCAAGTATTATGCTCATGATCTGGAAAACTCCATTTCAGGTTTGTTATTAAATTTTTTATTAAATCACACTTATCATACATTTGCTTCTCTTTCACTTTCTTGTGTTGTGTTTTGTTTCTCTCTCTGTATGTGTCAACCTTAGCTTCCAACAATACATTGTTCCAAGAACAAAGGTATCTTCCTATATTTATGTACTAATTGTACGGCTTTACATTAAAATTTGCTATAAAGTCAATATATAGTATAGTTACTAGAAAGGGAAAATATTATATAGTTAAATAATAAACTGAATGCAGTGAAAAATAATGTTTGCTGTTTAAGCTTAGCTAAGTGAAAAATCTAACTCTGATTTTTCAATTCAACATTTGTTTTGTATTGGAAAGGTGAAGACCCTTTGTTCAATTTTTAACACCAAACATGGCCACAAAAGAGTCAAGCTCTTCTGCTGCTGCTGCTGCTGCTTCAGCTTCAGGGGACACTAAAATCAAAAGGGTTCTTACTCATGGTGGTAAATATGCACACTACAATGTGTATGGAAACTTGTTTGAGGTGTCTTCTAAGTATGTGCCACCCATTCGCCCTATTGGTAGAGGCGCTTATGGTATCGTTTGGTAAGTGTTTTTGTTTCTTTCTTTCATTAACTTCTGGTCTTGTCTTTTGGTTCAGCGAATTCATAGGACCAGATGAATGCATGAATTTGACGTTTTGTTTATTGGAAATGTTTTTACTGTCACTTGAACAATGGTTTTCTTTTTAGTGCTGCTGTTAATTCTGATACACATGAACAAGTTGCCATCAAGAAGATTGGTAATGCATTTGACAATATAATTGATGCTAAAAGGACTTTGAGAGAAATCAAGCTCCTTCGTCACATGGATCACCCAAATGTAAGTGTTCATCTCTTATTTATTTTCATATTTTACTACTTGCTCATCAAATTCGTATTTTTTATTTTTGAAGTTGAAGAAGAGGAAATTTATTATTAATTAACGTGGCAATAGTGGCCATTTTACAACGGTCGGATTTAAACTCCGTCCTTGAGGTTATAAGGTCAAACTGTTACCACTGAGCTGACACCTTATGGACATCAAGTTCGTATTTAAACTCTTAATATCTTTGGTAAATCATCCATGAGTGTATACAGCTAAATTATATAACCTTGTTCTGGTCTGTATACGTTTCAAGAGTCTTATCCGATTCTAGCATGAACACCAATTCAATGGTTTACACTGAATTATGAAATTAGACGTGGATTAGGTGTGGATTATCTAACTACATATAAGATATATAAAAATTCTAACTAATATGCAGCTAAATATTTATGGACTACAGTCTTTATCTAACAATAGGTAACTGATAAGTCAGAAACTTTCTAATGTTCTATAGTTCAATTTCAATTTCAGTTTCTTATATTATATACTACTACATAAACATAAAACAGAATACAAAATAAATGAGCAGGTAACTAAATTTTAGAGTGTTGAGTGATAAGCTAATTTCCATGCAATACAATTTTTTACTTTGTTAAAGACTGTCACAGAAAAGAAAGATCTTATGATGTATATATGTCAAAGGTAAGGGCAAGTTTTTTTTACTTTTTTTCTTACCCATACAACTATCATGGAAGCGGAAAATATTTTCTCTTCGTAGATATTTCTGGAACTTTCTCCCCTTTAAATTATCTTTCTGGTTAAATTCTCAATTGCTATTATCTTTCACCAGATCATTGCCATCAAGGATATCATACGACCCCCGAAAAAGGAGGCATTTAATGATGTATACATTGTTTATGAATTGATGGACACTGATCTCCATCATATAATTCATTCTGACCAACCTCTTCGTGAAGAACATTGTCAGGTTTGCTTCTAGTGATATTGTTAGAATTGCATGTCAACTATGATTTTTTCAGATTATTTTTTTATTATAGCTTGTTTGAATAAATAACTTAATTAATCGCTTAAAGCATAAGCGTTTATCAAATAAGTGTGCTTATGTATAAATCATTTCTATGACAAAAGATAAAATATAGTCAAATTATTTTCATATAAACTAGAACTTGTTTTCATAAGCTATCTAGGGGAGCTTGTGCGGAAATAAGCTGAAAACAACTTATGCACAAGTCAAGTCATAAGTTGTTTCCATACGCTCTCCCACTAAGTCTCACATGTGCTTATGCCGGTAGATAAACTCAAATAAGTCAATCAAACAGACTCTTTATTTGCTAACATAACATGGTCATACAAACTCCCCTCAAGAAATGTTGAGTTTTGATCTGTGCTTTTCAAATGAGTTGGCAATTAAGCATGAAATTAACATTTCATGAAACTTTTGCAGTACTTCTTATATCAGCTGTTACGTGGGTTGAAATATGTGCACTCAGCTAATGTTTTGCACCGTGATCTTAAGCCAAGTAATTTACTAGTCAATGCAAACTGTGACCTTAAAATTGGTGACTTCGGTTTGGCAAGGACAACATCCGAAACAGATTTCATGACTGAGTATGTGGTCACAAGATGGTACCGAGCCCCGGAATTGCTCCTCAATTGTTCTGAGTACACTTCTGCAATTGATGTTTGGTCTGTTGGTTGCATATTTGGTGAAATTATGACCAGAGAGCCCTTGTTTCCTGGCAAAGACTATGTTCATCAACTAAGGCTTATCACAGAGGTATGGTTTTCGTGTTTTCCCTTTTAACTCATGTTCATCTGAAGCATTGCTAAGTTTCTAACTGATGTATTATTGCATTTGAAGCTATGATAACTCCCTTTGAAATGATATCAGGTTCCATCTTGAATGTTGTTAATGAATGCATATATAAGTTATTATTATAGATTGGTTATAAATTGATGGCCGCAAGTTGTGTGACATTTTGTTTTTCCTTTTGCATAAAAGTTAATAGGTTCACCTGATGATGCGAGCCTTGGATTTCTCCGAAGTGACAATGCTAGAAGATATTTTAGACAGTTTCAACAGTACCGGAAGCAAAAATTCTCGTCCAGGTTCCCAAACATGTTACCTGAGGCACTTGATCTGTTAGAAAAGATGCTTATCTTTGATCCAAACAAACGCATTACAGGTACTTATTATTTTTGTAGAGGAAATTTATAGGCTTATAGCCGACTTGTTAAAATATAATCCTATTGATGTAGTATTTTCATTGATTTGCAGTTGATGAGGCACTGTGTCACCCATATCTTTCCTCACTTCACAACACCAATGAGGAGCCAGTTTGTCCTAGGCCTTTCTCTTTTGATTTTGATCAACCTACATGCACTGAAGACAATATCAAGGAGATCATTTGGAAGGAATCTGTGAAGTTCAATCCAGATCCACTTTGTCAGTAATCCTTTACTTATTTTGTATGAATGTAACAAGACGAACCTCTATTGCATGTCCATCGTTCAGATGCTTCTCTAAGGACAGATATTCTCTTCCTTTGTAATCTAATCTTAAAACCAACTCCGATATGGAAAGAAAATTCTCTTGAAGAATAGGCAAAAGTCGGATGTTACACGCATTTATACAAGTAATAAAAAAGCTGTTGTATTGTTCTGAAGTTTGCTTTAGGAGGACTAGGGTGTCATGACTCAATAGCAAATCAAATATGATAGCAAATTGTTAGCATTTCATAGACATGGAACTTCTTTCATAAATACCCGATAATTATCTTTAAACTTTGTTTTTATGTTTCAATTATGTATTTGGCAACATTTGTTACGCATGTAACATGCCTTCCTTCACCTATGGTGATCAGTGGCCTTTCTTGCTTCATGGCTAAATTTGTTTAAGTGGTATGTTTAGCACTATAGAGTAGGGTTAACAGTAAATTTGTAACATGTCTGCTTGATGAAATTACATGCATTTTGAATGCAGAATTCAGTTTTACTTATTTATGTATTTTTTTCAAAGGTTAACACTCAAAATCAATGAATTTCACAAGCAGATGCTTAAACACGTATTCATTATTGACTTAGAGTGTGCTTGAAACCACATATGCTTTGCACAATCTCGCATCCCAAGGCACGAAAATACATAAGATACAATGTTCAGCTTCTATTCTACCGCACGGCATATTGTTCTGAGTGTAAACAAACTGTTACTATTGTTTCATTGTTGGGGTTTCCCTTTGTTAAAGAGTTTTTATAATTGTCCAATAGGTTAATGACTTAAACACAAAAGTACAAAGTTTACAAACAGTTTTTGAAAGTATTACAATGTTTAGATTGTTCATTTGAACAGAGCCATTTCTTCTGTACTATCACAAATTCCTTCTATAAGTACACGTTTGAACCTGGACATCATCAATGGGCAAATTGTCTTCTGGGAAGGCGCATGGCCCAATTTTCTCAACTCCTTGATCTGGCAACAGGCCACATGGCGCAGGAGTCACACCACTTGAAACCCCAGCAATATAGGTGCAATTCCACGGAAGTTTTTTAGCCTTCTTTGCTAATCCAATGGTTACATTAGATATACAGATTCCAGTAAATGGTGCATTAGATATACCCTCCAACTTTGCTGCCATAGTCACATTTTCAGCAATCATATCGCGAAAATTAATATTCTGAACCACAGGAATTGCATTAGGATCATAGTGGTTATCAGCATGAGAACCATAATCTCCTGTCATCCAAAATGCCCATTTCATGGTTTTCATAGTCATTCTTCTAACATATATGTCCTTGACATATCCTCCTCTTCCAACAGCAGTTTTGATCCTAACTCCTGATTCCGAATTGATTGCCACAATGTCCTCGGCCCTGACGTCTTGAATCCCACCAGACATTTCGCTCCCTAAAGCAATCACAGCGCTGGTTGGAGAAATACAAGTGACTCTTCTTATTACCAGCTGCTTAGTTGGCATTCCATAAGCTATACCATACTCATCCCAACCACTCTTCACGGCCACACAGTCGTCCCCAGACACTATATAACAGTCCTCAATTCGCGTGTTCGTACAAGAGTCTGCGTCAAAACCATGAAAATGTATTCAGTACTAGACTGAACATTGTAGCATCTTAAAATATATATATATATATATATATATATGGAGGGAGAGAGAGAGAGAGAGAGAGAGAGAGAGAGAGAGAGAAATTTTTATTAACATACCAGGGTTGATCCCATCTGTATTTGGTGAATTCACAGGAGCAAGAATTGTGATGCCTTGAACAATAATGTTGCTGCATTAAATTTCTTTATGTTAAAATACTTAGAACAATATAGTAGATTGATAATAGAGATTACAAAGAGAAAAAGATTAACCTGCTGTAAACAGGATGGACATTCCAAGATGGAGAATTAAGCAAAGTGAGATTAGATATCTGAATATTATCTGAGTACATGATTTCAATCAGGTAAGGCCTAGTATAAGTGAGCTTCCCCTTGTGAAACTTTTGCCACCACAGTTCACCTTGTCCATCTAGTGTGCCATTGTTCCCTATTTGAATTCAATAATCAATAGAAGCAAATATTAGTTGGACTAGGTTTATATTTTAATTCCAAAAGCATAACAGGATTGTACAGTTTGATCTTCGATCAGTGACGTCCGACGACTTATTTAGACTAATTAAGTTGGTTCCAAATATTACCTGTTATGACAACATCAGTGAGGTTGGTTCCAAAAATTAGACTGCTATACCTTCCACCGAGTGTCCCTCCCTCTACCATAAGACGGCAAGGGATCAATCACCGGCCATTCACTTTCATCCTAACATAACACAAACATAGCATTAAAATACTTAAATTGCATATGGTGAAGAGTTACATTACATTTTCATATTCATATTGACACGAAAAAGTTAGTTAAGCTATTATCAAACCTGAGAACCAAGAATGACAGCATCTTTGTGTAGGAATAAAGTGAAATGACTGGTGAGATTGAAGCTACCAGTCAACCATCTTCCTGGTGGAACATAAAGTTGAGAGCCACCATTTGATGAGTACTGACTCAAATGATCTATGGCTGACTGAAAAGCTTTTGTGTTCAAAGTATTTCCATCGCCGACCGCTCCAAATTCTGTCACTGAGGCACTGTAAGCTCTGCAGCTCACAGCACAATACTCAAAATAGTAGTCCTCAACCGGTGTTTTCCGGCTCTCTACTATAGTCAAGCTTGGCAAAGCAACCAACAAAGGTAGTAATAACAATAACACATCCATAAGAAAGAAAGATGAGAATGAAACAATGCTGTTTTGGTACCTTAGTTTCTTTGGAGAGAATTGAGCTATTGATATGTTTACTTAGAGATGTGTATTGTGTATATATATTGGTATGTGTGTGTATATATTGGTAGTGACTATTGTGCATTATTTTTGGCTTTCTTTTGTGCTCTCCTCATTCCACCCACCCAACCACAAATCATATTTCTTATTCTGTCATGTGATAACATTAACAGGAATGTGATAAAGTTGCGGCTGCAAATTTAGTTCCATCAAGTTTCTTTGCATTTAATTGGCAAAGAATAGATAGAATATTTTAGTTGGAATTTGTTAAGTTGGTTTAGTCTAAGGTCAAAAATGCATTTAAACATTAGATTCTAGTCCTTTTTTATAGCTTAAATTATCTAGGGGGAAGACTTACAGTTACTAAAATTAGAACTAGGAAGGTAAAAAAATTAAATGCTTGCATAATTGACTTCCCTAAAGTAATTTCATTATGTGAAAAAATAACACATGTATTAGGTAATTTTGTGGAGGTTGGCATGCTAGTTGTCTAATGTTCATATAAAGAAATTAATGAATTGGCATGTGGAGTTTGAAAATATGCTATGAACTGAACAAAGTCTAAAATGTATCTATGCAAGACCATTTTGCACTTTTCAGTTCCACCTTCTTTTGCCTTCCATTTTCTAGCCATTTTTTTTTCTCCTTAATGTGTGGTTCTCTTCCTTAGCCACCCACTTACATTCATGGATAGATATCAATCAAGCATGTGCCTTTGAGGTTTATAGTGGTTCACTATCTGTTCTATTTTAAGCTCTAGTAGAGATAGTGGTATGGGCATACTATATTGTATAGTGCATTAATTTGGTGCCTAATCTTCCACTTATACATGCACAACTTGTGTTTTTTTTACATTCTATTAGTGGGCATGACCTCACAATTTGGATTCCACACATTATGTGTGATGTATCAATCAATCTTGGTCATTCGATTTCAAATTAATAATATAAATTAATTAAAAGTGAGTTGATTTAGATGTAACGGAAGTCGGCTGATTTTAAATTAATGGTTGAGATCAAGTACAGACACTTGCATTTATTAATGCAGAGAATCTATATCCATTACATGTGAAACCATCCACCATTAGTTCATTAGCATAGTTATCCTTAATTCCTTAATATTAATTAAGCAAAATGAGCACAAAGATGTTCACTAGTTTTTCATGTGCTATGATTGCATAATGTTTAGTAGTTTCTCGTAGCTGATTATGGGTATTGAGTGGTTTAAATTAATGGTTGAGATCAAGTACAGACACTTGCATTTATTAATGCAGAGAATCTATATCCATTACATGTGAAACCATCCACCATTAGTTCATTAGCATAGTTATCCTTAATTCCTTAATATTAATTAAGCAAAATGAGCACAAAGATGTTCACTAGTTTTTCATGTGCTATGATTGCATAATGTTTAGTAGTTTCTCGTAGCTGATTATGGGTATTGAGTGGCCAATAGCACTCTTTGGATGGGTCCACATTGGTCACGGAACTTTGTTTGAACATGTATATGTGACCTACTAATATACTATTTGCACTCCCGTGAATATTTATTTGTAAGCACCAAAACAAGACACGAAGACACTCCCTCCCATGATCGATGCCATTGTCGATACTCTTCACGGACCATACTTCATTTTCTTGCAAGAAAAATTTATGTCCATTATTTTACATGTAAAATAGACCTGTGTACTCTCGTTATAAATTTCTCTTTTGTTATGATAAAAAAAAGAAATCACATATGGTCTCTTGTGCCTTATCTTTTTCTCGACAAATTTACTCTCCCTTTTAAACTGTTTTTGCCTATGTTTTGTAAAGGTTTTAATCACGCCTGTAATTCCAAGCAAAAATAGATTAATTTAATTTTAGTTACTGTAATAAAAAATCTTGCAATTGTCACTATCGTCACTTTCTTGTTCTAAAAAGTCTAACGAAAAAAATCACACACTCTAATATACTCCCTCCGTCTCATATTACTTGACCTAGTTGACTCCGTCACGTATGCCAATGCACAATTTTAAACTTAAATTTCTTTAATAATCTAGTAGAAAAAATTACGAAAATTTGATATTTTGAAAATATTAATCGAGACGAATCTAACAACATCTTATATGCTATATTTTGTTTTTATATATTAGTAGAAAAATAGAGTCAAAGCATGTTACATGAATAGTGCAAATATTCTAAATAGGTCAAGTAATATGGGACGGAGGGAGTATCAAATGTTAAATATTTTATCATTTGAGTTGCAATCATGATGGAATCTTTTTCTTTTAGAAAAGTTGATGTCGCAAATTTTTTATTTTTTTTGGTACAAGATGTGGCATGTTTTAGAGACGTGGTATGTGAAGCGACATACTTATATGCTATGAGGATATATTAATGGTGATTTAACATAAATAAATCCAAAAATAGGCCAAGAACACATTCATGCCTTCAACCTAGAAAAAGGAAAATACAACAAACTGCATTTTACTTCTGAATTGCAGCATAGAAACATGAAAAGTCGATGAATGCCGATCCCAAAACATTTGTTTCCACGTTTACCGTTTCCTCCTGAAAAATTAAATCCTCACCAGTCACCAGTCTATCACTTAAAAAACAAGTGGTAAATGTCCTAAAAAAGTCACATCTCTGATTTCTCCTCTCATAGTACTCAAGATCCTTAACATCTAACCCTATCTCCTTCCACCTCCTTCCATCTCCCATGACCCTACACATCTTTGTTAGCAATGTGGTGGATGACAATACACTAAAACTTTGTCACATCGGCTTTTTTTCTGTAAAAAGTGAGCTAGGTTTCTCTAGCAGGCAAAACAAATAAGTTTAGAAGTAATATAAAGTAAAAACATAATACGTCCAAAAATATGATAGACGCACCAGTTTGAATGATAATGTCTATCTAATATCTCAACACCCCCACCTAAAATAACATGTTAAACGGGTTAACATGTTGAGCTCAACTTATTTTGCCACTGCTTATAAATAAGTTACCTTGTCAAAAGTGTAGAGGTGTTAAAAAAATTAATATCCAAGGAAATACATCAACCAAATTTTTTGAATCCTCTGAGTTGGTTCTTGTAGTGTGAAATTCAACGAGAAGTAAGTAAAGTTAGGTTTCTCCCGATATCATTTACCCACTTTTTATTATTTTGATTTTTGAGACGACCCATATTGTTTAAGAAAAATTGTAACCAAAAAAAAAAATATTGTTTAAGAAAAAATGTTTTTAAATCTGTTAACAAGCTTATATCCTTTTCCATTTGAGGAAAATGTTTTTTTTTTTTTTTTGTGTGTGTAGGGATGTCATGTAACTTATTATTTTTCCTTCAAAAAAAAAAAACTTCTTATTATTTTCATCCGTCTTTTATTTCGTTGTCCCTTAGTTTATTGTCCTGGCCATTCTTTCATTTTGAACTTAATCAACCAAATCAGATATTGAATTTTTTTTTATAGAGGATTTATTTTCCAATCCTATTTGTTTCTCGTACGTCCTTCACTTTTTCCATTTTACCCATATTCGAATTATATAACCAAAGCTTTTTCTACAATATTTCAGATTATATAATCTCAATCTGATAAAAACTAAAAAAAAAAAAAAACACCTTCAAATTATCATGGTTCATTTAATTCTTGTTTCAAAATAGTTCAGAAAACATAATCTGAAATAAATATTAACTATATGTCAAACCCTCCATCAGACGAGTTTATAAGAAAACTTGTGGTATATTTGTTGACACATTAATCCTAATGCGTAAGATATATGTTTGAATTATATAATCCAAAATGTGTGGACACATAAAACATACATGTTTCTCCATATGGCACACATATTTGCATTTTCAGACCGAATTTGCAACACAAATCAAACCATGTTATTGGCGCACATCAAAATTAAAACAAACCATATGATAAATATTATACATTGTATCCCAATTGTGCAAATATTCAAATCAAAATATTCAATGGTCATGGCCAAATGATACAAATTCAAACATACTAACATAACAAAATCATAAAAAATCGTAAAAAAAATACACAAATACTATTGGGTAGAAGCATGCCCACCCATACCACCCCTCCTCTAGTGATACATCATCCTACAATAAGCGTCGGCAACATTCTACTCCAAGCCCTGTTAGACTGGACCTCCCCGATCCACTTTATCACTGGTCAATATTCCAATTGCTATGTCCCTAATGTGGTCTAACCGTAGACCCATGTCTAGCTGTTGCATTTTCCTCTCTTCTCAGCAACAATCTTCTTAAGGGAGTATATAATTCAAACGAGGTAAAATTGAAATAACGGAGGGCGCATGAGTGCCTTTGGGGGTGGAAAAATAAATTATTTTTCTTATACTCTATTTTTTTGTTTAGTGAAAAGCCCAAAGACCAAATCACTATTTAAAGTTTTATCGTTTTTTTTATGTCTTCCACCAAAAAAAAAGTTTTTTACTAACTGTTACTTTTCCCACCCCATGAGCTTCTTGCGCGCCTTATTATTATTATTCTTTCTAAAATTACCCTTCATTCGGATTCTATAATTCGAACATCATTTCAAATTAAGAAATCCAAAACCTCCCTATATATAACTCGAAATCAGAAAACATTCTCATTTCTATAGTTTCTACATTTGCCCTAAAACCTATCTCTCCCACCACAAAATCTGAAAACCACGTATATTGGGTGAATCTTTGCGGTTTTTTGTTCAAAATCATCACATTTCGATATTCATCAAACTCAAGGTTAGGTCACATTCCCTCTACTTGTAACTGTTTGGGTTCGAGTTTTTTTTCTTCTGAAACTCTAAAGTTGTTCGGATTACACATCCGAATAAGATTGTTGTTGTTCGGATTTTATAATCTGAAGTGTACCAGCGCCAGCTTCTACCCTATTTTTTTTGTCAGTTTCATGGATAGAATATAAGAAAAAAAGAAGATGGACAGAATATATTATTTCACAATGACGACAAATTTGCATATGCAATAGCTAAAGTTGGATTTTTTTTTCTTTTCATTTTTCACCTCATTAATTTATAATTTTTTGTTTTTGTTTTTGATATATGCAATAATGTTGACTTTTGTTTTTTTACCTACTATGTAGAAGCCACTTATTGGTTGCTGACATGATATTGACGATGTGACAATTGAGGTCCACGTGGTACCAAATATGACGTGGCATGTGACGTCAACATGCAAAATCATTTGACTTGGTCACTTAGATGTGAATATGGCATCCGAGACTAAAACAATGAAACTTTTAAATTATAGGAACGAAATCTACCACATATTAGGGGTGTAAGTGGTTCGGACAAAACCAACGAAACCGAAAGTCCAAACCGAACCAAACAGAAAAAATATCCGACCTTGTTTGGTTCAGTTTGAAACCGATCCGAACCAATCGAAACCGATCTAGTTTGGTTTGGTTCATGGTTTTTCATTTCGAGATCCGTGAAACCGATGAAACAATCCGATGATAACAACACTCTTTATTTTACTAATATTATCCTACCTCACACAAACTTATGGTTAGACACAAAATTAAACATAAGATACTTTTTAATCCATTGACTATGTTTTAATTTTAGGATGTTCTTTTTGGAATTTTTGTGTTTGTTGATGAATGATGCATGTATGGATCATGAATGATTGAAATATTTGAGTTTGATGAAGTTGTTTTTGAAGAACGATGGATGAATGAATCTTGGATCATATGTATATGAAATATTGAGTAAGGTTAGTTATAAAAAGTTGTTTGAAAAATAGAGAACAAGAAAAAACAAAATATGAAATACAATTATACAAAGTTCTATGAAATATTTTGTGAGAATATGAAATTTTTTTAATTGTATTTTTAAATAAACTGATCAGCCGAACCAATCCAAACTGAACCAAACCGATTAGTTTGATTCGATTTTTTATTGAAAAACAATGAAAACCGAACCAATCCAAACCGATGAATGTTTCATCGGTTTGGACATTTTTTTTTACTAAAAACCACTCCAAACCGAACCGTTACACCCCTACATATAATTGGAAGGACTAAAACCACCAATTGAAACGTAAATTACCCTTGGTATATTGGACTTTTTTTTTGACTGAAACAAAGTTAATTATTATCATTAATTAACCAATGTTCAATACAAGAAGGATAAGAATCAAAAATACGGTGACTAGCCCAAGAACAGGCCGCCCTAGCTAAACTATGAGCAGCCATGTTCGCTTGACTCCTAATGAACTTCACCTCGAAGTTGGAATGCAAAGATAACTGATAAATAATACTAGAAACAATAGCATAGAATTCCGAATCACCATGGCCCGGAGACGATAGAGCTTGCACTAGAGTAGATGAGTCAGACTCGAAGATAACCCGGTCCCATCTGTTCGCATCAGCAAAGTGAAGAGCCTCGAATAAAGCTACTGCCTCCCCTTCCAAAACTGTCATATTTGCCCGCTGCCATTTCGTTTGAGCCCGAATAAATTGCCCGCGGGAGTCTCTAACACAACACGCAAAAGATGTAATATGGTTACAGTCATGGAACGCGGCATCCACATTGCACTTCAACCAAGCCTCGCGTGGTTTCTCCCAAACTGAGTTGTTACCTTGCACTCTATTATGCCTGTGTTGCACAACCGGATGTGGGGGATGTTTATGAACCTCCTGCCATTGCTGCCATGCATCTAGTGCTGTCCTCCCAATGCTTGTTGAAGTATGATGAGCGGCATTCCAAATGACATCATTACGTGCAACCCAAATTTGCAAAAGAAGTGAAGCCACCCGACCAGCAATGTCTCGGCTTTCGGAACGACATATATCAAAACCAAAATCTGCCAAACTGCTCATAGTTCCAACTCGCGATTGCAGCACAGTCAAAAGCCCTGCCCAATACCAACTCTCACGCGCCACCGTACAACCCACAAAAGCATGTCAATCATCCTCAACAACTGTATCACACCAAGGACATATCACCTCACATTGTACATGCCGTGATTGTAGTCAGAGACGCGTCGGAACACACCCTCTGCAAATCCTCCATAACAAATTATGTGCTTTGTGAGGGGAATTCACCTTCCAAATTCTATTCCACTCTCCTTCAACATAGAACCGATCAGTATGTAACAACTCCATCATAGCAAGTTTATAACCAGTCTTAACAGTATATCTCCCGTTACGTTCCTTGGTATATTGGACTTAAACTAACGAAAAGATTGAACCTTCGACTAGGGTCTTGGATCCGCCAATACATATGATTCAGAAAAACAGATTTGTCAAGTAAAAATTTCATGACCTTATTTAAAAAAAAAAAAAAAAAAACGGTGTCTATTAATAGCATCCATTCATGAAGGATTTCTTCAACAAAAAAAAAAAAAAAAGAGCATCCATTCATAAAGGATAACGGTGAGCCGGTTTGTGGATTGTGCTATATCATGCTATATATGCACGCGCAAATGAACAGTTAATAAAATCACTAACAATTAGTTTTAAAAAAGGACGAAGAAAACCTTACAAAATATTGTTACCAGGGATGGCCTAAGGGTAAGGCGACCCAAGCCCTCGCTTTAGGTCCCCGAATTTTGGACTTAGGATAAAGACTTCATAATAGACAAATTTATATATATATATACACACACACACACACACACAAATGAATAAAGGCATCACAACAAATGAATTATATCCTTCAAAAAAAAAACAAATGAATTATACAACTTTGTCGTGAAGCAAAGATGATAAACGCGAGACTTTATGATGTTTAGAACTTGGGCTCAACACTTCCCCATACAGCTTTACATTGCACACTATTTTTCCGCCGGTGAAGCACTTCCACTTATACATTGCAATATTTGTCTTTCTTTTTAATTGTAATGTTTTTTTTAATAAAACCTATGAATTTATATTATTTTCTCTCTTTAAAAAACCCTTATATTATAGTTTGCTTTAGGCCTCAGAATGTGTTGGGCCGGTACTGATTGTTACAGTGCATATATAATGACAAAATGGAAATTGTTTTGTCTTTAAAAAATCTATGTGCATGAGAATAATCAGATTCAACATTTTTCTTTCTTTCTTATGCTTGTGAAATTGCAATACTTCTAGCTCTTTGTTTATCTACCAAATGGCCAATGTCGACAAATGAATCTGATGGCTCCAACTTGAAATAATGTAAAAAGAAATAGTTGAAATTGGTTTGGGACTTAGGATAAGATTGCCAACCAACAAACCCCGTGGGTCTATGGTTTAATTTAAGCATTATAGTGTTATAGAGTGAGCTGGATTCTTTGTTTCTACTTTCTGGTTTAATGGTTTTTCAATTTTTCATAATAAAAGCAAAAAGCACAGGAAGAGCACGGATAAACAATTCTTAGAGGAATAAGCTCTATTTCAGTTTCAGGAAGAGGCTCAAATTGGCATCAAATTAATGTCATAATTTTTTGGATAATTGTCGTATATGATACATAATTTACATTGTTTAGACTTGAATGCACGAGGAAGTCTACAAGACTACAATACACATAATCAAATACACACTAGTTATAATTTATTTGAAGAAGCAAATGGGTTTCAAGTATTATTTCCTCTAATTCTAAATTGGCTGTAACTTTTAATGTATTGTTTTTGGACATGCACATGGTCACACTCAGACATATCAGCTAAATCTTGAAAATCCAATTTATGTCTTGGCAGGCACACACGAGGTAACCCATTAACATATCCACAAAATATATAACCGGGACAAACCATGACGCAAGAGCTATAATTCCACATGCACCATTCAGAAAGAAGAATTTTACTGTATGGTACGTTACACGTTAGTTGTGTCTAAAGAGGTAAAATAAAATGAAGAGATTGACCACATGCCTTTGATTGAGTTGGTTAGGTTCCCTTTCCTGCAAAATATAGTATACGAGTTCGTACTTCAACTTCGTACATATACATACATAGTTATATTACAAACATTTCTTCATCCTTAGTTTCTCTACTGTTTTTGAGTTTATATAGTATAAACAAGTTGGTGTGCTCGTGTCGCACTTTGATTCTCTGAACCCCACCAAACTGCAACTGGTAAATGAAATACAAACCAAATCATAATAATAAAAAAAAAAAATATATATATATATATATATATACCATGACCAAGTCCCATTAAACATTATTGTTCAATATAAAAATTGAAAAAATGTCTTAATTAAGTTGACATTCTATGCAACAAAGTTGAACATTTAACCTATTGATTATTTAGTTATTAAAGTAATCACTTTTTAAATTAATACTTGTTTACTTGTAAATCTGCTTTCAGTTTAGCCCACAGGGCTTATACCCGGTATTCCAATTGTATGGTAATCAAGTCATCTATATAAACTCATAGACCTCTCATTCATATCCATTTTTGTAACACATTTTTCCTACTAAAGGTATAAATCAAGCATCAATTATTCATTTATTTAGCAAAATGAATACCACTACTGTCCATCATTTTGAAGCTTCAGAAATTGCAAATATGAACCGCAGGTTCAAATGCTCAAGATCAAGACCACTTCCAAAGAGAGGGCAGATAAAATCAAAGATAGTAGCCAATGTTTGTCATTCCATTGTCTCTGTTATTTACAGAGCTTCATCACTTGGCTTGCATTCTTCAACAAAAAACTAACTAGTCATTTTGAAGCATGGCTGAATGATCATAAGGACTTTGTTTTTCATATATTGTATATATCTATCTACTTTAATTTCATCTATAAATTTTACATTATTCTTGTAATTTTCATCATCTACTAAAACAAGAGATCTTTACGGGTTAATCATCAAATACCATGAGACCTATAGCTTGATGACAATATTATTTAGTGAACTACTTGGTGCGTTTCTACCATTGTACTAAGACAAACTTTCATATATCACTTTTATTCAACGCTTTTTATACTTTCTCTACCTATTTTAACCATCAAATTAGCCTTGAGCCATTGGAATCTACACAAGTATACAAGGAACACAGCATTTCCCATAAACTAAAGAGTGTCCAAGCCAAAAAAAAAAATAATAAAGCTAGTTTTCATAAAGCAAATCGCCAAAAATGCTTACAAAAGGTTTTTACTTAGAAGCATTTGCTTATACGTTATTATAATAGTGTCTTGTCTTGTGAATTGAATTCAACGTAACGTCAAAATAGTCTAGGTTGCCCTAGCAAACAAACCAAATCCACCATCAAAATAAGTTTAGCAGTGCTATAAACTCAACATAATATGTTCAACAAAACGAGCTACAGAAAAAATAATGGAATAAGTAAAATAAATAAACCAAAAAATATATTTTTCAAATTAACCTAATAAGCCAACCTACCCTGCCCTTCATCGCTCCAATATTTCCGTCGGTTAAACGAGGCTGACAAACATGTGTGATTATACCCCATCTAAAATAATACTAGTAGATTAAATTGATTAATCCGTTGAACTCAATTTATATTGTCACCCCTTATAAATAAGTCACCTTGCTAAAAAGTTTGGAAGTGCGAAAAAATTATATTTACTACTCCTTGGGCATAGGTCTGGGGTGTGAGTGTGACTACCTAGGACCCATGTTTCATACAGGAAGTGTGGTGAGGTTTAGCATAGAAAAAGAAAGTGTATATAGAAAAACGTGTTTTATAAGAGAGTTTATATAACAAAATGAACTATGGGGCCCAAACATGAACATAGTTTTCAGATCTATTGATATTGTTTTATATACACCCCCAATCAATTTAGATCATGAAAATGAAGAAATTGATGACAATTCTAATGATGTGTCAAATGTATCTAATGTTAAAAATCTTAATGATAATTATGAAAACGAAATTCCTCATTTAAATATTTATGATCTAAGAAATTGAAAGAATCTTGATAACAAATAAAATGATATTACAGTTTTTTTTGAATAAAATGATATTATAGTTTTTTTTAATAAAAAAAAGATATTAAAGGGATACTTTTTTTTGGTAGTGTGAAAAAAGACTACTAAATAAATGAATAATAATTTTCCTAATGAAAAATATATTTATATTTTATTATTCAACGTAAATTTTGTAGAGAATCTTATTACAAAAGAAGCGAAGAAGTACTAGATATAAAACAGTAATAGTCTAATAAGTCCTAGCTCAACTGGCAAAAATGTTGAAATTGTTAGGTCGGACGTCATGATCGGGCTTCGAATCCTGATACCTCCACTTTGTGTGTGTGAGTTTACGATGACTTTGTCATCTCGTCTATCTACAAAAACAAAACAAAAAAGACAAAACTTAGACTTTTTTTTTATCACTTTTGTATATATATGGAGGTTCTATTCTTTCTGTTTTTATTTTTTATTTCTATAATTTAATCTTTATATCTCCCGTTTTTCTAAGGGTTTGTTTTTCTGCTTTATGTCCCCCATTTTATCTTACTCATCTCAATCATTTAGGAAATATTTTGTTTTTCTCGCATAATTTTTTCTCTTTTATTTAGAAATGGCAACAGTAGCCACCCCTACTCCAAATTTAACGAGAAAAAGCCAATTTAACTGTGTGCGGGTAAAATATAGGTTTTTAGTACGGGGGCGGGGTCAGAGTTGGGGGATGCTTATACCCGCCGTCACTTATTGGAATTTACATTAATAAATTTCCATTTTTTGTCAGATAAATATCAAACTATTTTAATATATAGTTACTCTTTAGAAACGTGTTTATCAAAATTATCTTTCTCTTTTGAAAGAGGTTTATTATTACTGATATAATTATTGTTTTTGGTTGCTATGGAAAAAAATAAAAAACATGCATTTTTTATTTTTTTTTTTAAAATACAATTTTCGCGTGTGAGGGTTGGGCGGGGTTGGGTGTTTAATTTTTACCTCCGATAAGGTTTGGGGACGGGGACGGGGTGTATGAAAGTGGGAGCGGGGGCAGTAATGGTTAAATCTGCCCCGTTGTCATGCCTACTTTTATTTATCCATTCTTAGTATAATTAAAATATTTTAAATTAGTCCCCACGAACTTAGCTCATTTGGTATAGAAATCGCATAATATATGTAAAAGGCTGAGTTTGAAACTCGAACACTCCACTTATTCACCTTAAGATGTAAGTTTTTAGCCATTGTTATTTAAAAAAAAATATCTGCAATTAATTTTTTTTGAAGGTATATATGATTTTTTTTTGAACAAGCCAAAATAAGATATATTAACAAAAAGTTTTGGTCCCTAGCACAAGTAGTGCATTAGGAATCAAAACAAAGTTACATCAAAAGTTCCGTAAACACCACCAAAAGAAAAAAAATAAAATAAAATACATCAGCAAATCCCCAAACAAACAAGGGGATGCTGCCACCACATATGATAACGAAAGGGAAAACAAACATTTTTTGCTTTCATCCAACGAAGAGATGTGATCTTGACTTTCTCAAGTAGTTGCGCTGCTGTTTTAGCTGTGTTGACAAAGAGTCTTTGGTTTCTTTCATTCCAAAGGACCCGAATACCACAAAGCCAAATCAAATGAAGGAAAGACTTACGGGGAGCATAACCACCTGAAGAGTGAACAAATTGATAATAATGATCTGTAACCTGTTGAGGGTCCACAGAAAAAACACCTATCCAAGCCTTAATAAGTTGCCAAAGATTGCCAAAGACAGGACAATGGATTATTAAATGATCAATATTTTCATTTTGGCCACAACCGGTAACACACAATTGGGAGTCGCTAGTAATTACACCTCGACGAGCCAAATTATCCTTTGTTTGCCATCTATTGCAGAGAAGACGCCACGCGTAAATAAAGACTTTCAAAGGAACATTTTTATGCCAAGGAGCTTCAGAAACTACATCATGACCGAGCATCTCCTGCCGCATGAACATTTGATAAAAGGTATATACGAATTAATTTCTCTTTTTGCCAAAAATAAAAAAAAAATCTCTGTTTTTTTTTAAACTAATGATTCAATTTCTCATGTGCCAAATTTCATAATTTTACATTCTAAATAAGATAAATGTACGTATTTACAATTTTTTTAAGGGATATACATGTTACATGTATGGAATAATTTTACATGTATTTACAATGTCTCATATGCCAAATGCAATAATTTTATAAAAGAAAAAATCTTGCTCTATATGCTTACTTTCCCTATGATAGAATTTTATTACTTTTCTTTTCTCTCAATTTTTTTCTCAATAAAATAGAAACTTATTATTTTTCTCTCATACAAAATATTCTCTTATTTATTGTCCTCTCTAATATTTCTAATTCAAAACCATAAACTAATCTACTTCAATTTATTACTTTTTTTTATTAAAAAAAATCATGTATTTTTAAAACTTATATAGGTAAAACCAAAATTGTTTTTACTTTTAAGTTTTTATGAATTAATTTCAAATATTATTTCTATTTATGGACATATGACATAAATGAAATCAATTCAAATTTCATTTATTATTCAAACAAAGAGATAAGATAACGGTTTTTTTTTTTTTTTAACAAGGAGATATATAACTCTTAATTTTAATATAATACATGACATTAAGTTTCTTATTTCAAAATTTGAAAATTATATAAAACAAGCAAAAAGAATCATATTTGTTTCTTGAAAATTTTGAAAAGAAAACTGTCATTTAACTCTCAATTAAAAGGAGGAACATGAACAATAGCAAATGACTTAAACGAATAAAAAAAATCATAAAGGATCTAAATGAACAAGATTACAAAAATATATAATTTAGCCAAAATAAATTAAACATGCTCAAGGACTAGTTATTATATAAAGCAAGACCCTCCGGTCACAAATATAAGCAAAAAATCATATTTTAAATTCATTCAATAAATGATGTATGTTCTCTACAATAAAGACTAAATACATCGTTTATTGAATGAATCTAAAACATGGATTTTCGCTTATATTTGTGAGCGGAGGGTATATATTGAAAAAGTGGAATAATAACAAGGGCCCACTCTAATCTTGGTCTCCATCTCTCAGCTCAGCTCCCATATGATATGATGAGTGATCCAAAATAATTTCATCTTTACAGTGAGCTGTCACTCAACTGAACCTGGGCTGGCGTTGTTAACCACTGTCTCCTCCAACACCAAAACCCTTCCTTCCTTCCTTCCTTCCTTCCATTTCTCACCGCCTTTAATTATCTTACCCTACTACATTCATCTCTTCCAATTATTCTATTTCCATTCTATTTCTATTTCTAGATTGCAAGATCTGCTTCCTTCAAATTCACCTCTTCGGGGCTTTTCACTTTTAAAACCCCGATTTGATTTGTTTCTCTTACTTTACAGCATTGTCTTTTTCTTTCTTTCTTTCTTTTCCCTACAAACAAAACAAACATGAAAGATTCTGAAAAACTAATTTGGAGTCCTAAATCTGGTGTCGGCACCCCTCTTTCCAATGGAGGTGTAGTAGTAACTACGACAACAACAACACAATCCAAAATCTCCCACAAACTTCTCCTCTTACTCATCCTCTTCGTTTCCATTACCTACGTTGTCTACTCGCTCAAACTCGTCTCCACTTCACGCGCTTGCATAGACGCTCCATTCTCCACCGACACACTCTCAACTCTCCCAATCATCAATGCCACCGCAACCGCCATCCGCCTCGTTACTCAAGAAACCGCCACCGACAACAAAACGGAGCTCCGGCACGTGGTTTTCGGAATCGCGGCGTCGGCGAAGCTATGGGAGCAAAGAAAAAACTACATCAAACTATGGTACAGAGCAAAGGAAATGCGCGGTGTAGTGTGGCTAGACAACAAGGTTAAAACCCAAAAGAACGACAGTCGGCTCCCGCCGGTGAGAATCTCCGGCGACACTTCAAAATTCGCCTATAAAAACAAACAAGGTCACCGTTCTGCAATCCGAATCTCACGAATCGTATCGGAAACACTCCGGCTCGGAATGAAAGATGTACGGTGGTTTGTCATGGGTGACGATGATACCGTTTTCGTCACCGAAAATTTGATTAGGATTCTAAGAAAATACGATCATAATCAATTTTATTACATTGGAAGTTTATCTGAAAGTCATTTACAGAATATTTTCTTTTCTTATGGTATGGCTTATGGTGGTGGTGGATTTGCTATAAGCTATCCATTAGCAAAAGCGCTTCACAAAATGCAGGATCGGTGCATTCAACGGTATCCAGGATTGTATGGTTCAGATGATAGAATGCATGCTTGTATGGCTGAACTCGGTGTTCCACTCACTAAAGAAACGGGGTTTCACCAGGTGAGTGATGATTTAACTCGGTGTTTGTTTGATTTGTGCTGTCAGTGTCTTATCATGAAACGTGGTTCACTTATTATTACACTGTCTGTTTATTTTGTGGACCCGTTTTGGTTCGGTGGGTGTGAAACTGCTTTTCTACTTTGCTAGTATTTCTTTTCTGTTTTTAATAACTGTTTGCCAATAATAATGGTGCATCATAATAATTCATTCATTCTAGTGAAAGCTGTTTTTTATGTTTGGTCTGTTGCACTCATTGAGTGTAATGTGAGTGAGTATAGTTTTGCTTTACCCCTAACGAATTGCTATATTTGGGCTCTGATCGGCAAAAGTAAGACACATTTGAGCTTATAGCATGTAAGCTCGTATGGCTAAAAAATACTTGTTTGATAACTGTTATTTTTTCACGAGTTTATAACTTATTTGTATGAGTTTATATCGTTTTTTGATAAGCTAATTCAAGTAGTTTATAGTTTAAAACTTATAGCTTATGATTTTTTATCACATTTTTTGCAATCTTAATTGAAAAAAATAAATATTAAATATTATACATTTTTTATGATATTTCATATTTATTAGCTACTTCATACTCTAATTTTACCGAACAATCAACAAGAAGTTTTTGCAATCTTAATTCAAGCTACTAGCTTATTGGCTATAAGCTAGTTTATAAGTCATCAACTATAAGCTAGCGTATAAGTTATCAACTATAAGCTAGCTTATCAGCTATCCGTTTTTTACCAGGGTTTTAGTGTATGCTTCGTTCCAATTTCGAAGAGGCCAAAATTGATTTTGAAGGTGGAGAATTAATTCTAACATATTTGGTTGTCTTTGAATAGAATTTGTTTTGCCTTTAAACTTGATTCTACTTGAAGTTAAAATTTGTATATTTTGATTCTTTCAAAATCAAATTTCGTCATCGCCGAACCAAAAATATCTTTAAAGTTTTTTTTTTTTTTTTTTTATAAATATTGTTTGTATACCATACCATAATAGTAGTAGTTTTTTTTTATGATCATAATAGTAGTAGAATTGTTGAAGCTGTAAATTTTCATTTTACCTTTGCCGGTTTATTTTTGGTCTTCAAGTTTATATTTATTTGTGTCGGTGGTGACTTATGGGCATTGTGCATTAAATTTTTGTTCTTCTGATATCGTGGTGGATACTGAACTCTAGCATTTAATTTCTGGACAGTGGAATTTAATCACTGCAATGGGTTGCGGGTATTTTAAGTTTCGTAATATTTTTAGTTCACATAGTATTTAGATTTAAATTTGACTTAATATTAATAAAATGTCATGTTTAGACCATTTAGTTTAGAAGGTTGGTGGCCGAAAATTTGATGCTTCTGCCGTTTTAGTGTTAAAATTTGACTAAATGATTGAAAGAGCTCCATGTGGAATACATAGTAGTTGCCTGGTCCCTAAGATCAAAGTTGTTGAGGCAAGTATGCATAGTCATATGGGCTTTTACCTTTTCTCCTGATTTCTTTGAAGAATAGAAATATTTATCTCCTTGACCGTGCCTGGGTTATCATCTCCCAAGGAGATCTTTATGGTTTTTGTTGATGTGCACCTAGCCACACATGTTTACAAATTAAAAAGGAATATCAATTATTATAATTACATTATTCCAATTATTTCAAAGACATGAAATGAATTTTGTTTTAAATTTTTATCAATAATAATAATAATATTAAGGTTTTGTCATTTATTCTAAAAGTATTTTCATTTTCTAAAATTTGTGTTCATTGTAAATTGCTCTCAAGAAGATGGAAGATTTGTGTAGTAAACAATTTTAATACAAAGAAAATGGAAGATAAACTAGGAATAATACATATACCAACAAAAAAAAATGAAAACAATGTTTTGACATTTTCAATATTTTTTAAAATGCTTGATTTGTTTTGAAAAATTGTAAAAGAAGTTCTCGTGAGCTTATCTCAGTTGGTAAGGACAATGCATAATAATATATGCAAGGTTCGGGGTTCGAACCCCGACCACCACCAAAAAAAATTGTAAAAGAAAATGGTGAGAGAAATATTGGATCTTTTTTTTTTCGGTTGCTATATTGGATCTATATTCTCTTATGTTTATTTTTTATTGGAACAACAAAAAATTATTAATTATAATGAAACCAAACACAAGGTGAACATGGTTTAACTTTAAGATACGCATAATTAGATTACACATATAAGCTTGAGATTGAGCACATAAGATAGGCTCTCAAAGCATCAGGCACAATGTTTCAAAACACCCCCAAAACCCAAATTCACTCCACCTTCAAGACTTCACTAGACAGAGCAATAGGATAGTTCCTAAACTCACCTCTAAAGATCTGAGAAAACAAAACTAACACAGAAACACCACTAGCTCCAAGGATTTTAAGAACAAATTTGAAGACGACAACCTGACCCCCTGTACACTGGTCACGATCCTTATAATCGAGTCTTCTATTTATTAGTTGAAGTAAAAATGAAAATAGGAAACATGTACTGTAAATAGGCCTAAATATTTTTAGCATTCACAAAACTGTATTTTATTTTTATGAATAAATCAGAGTTGCCATGCTAATGTTAGACAAGGAATGTAGTATATTATTGTGTATTTTATTATGTTAACTTAATTTTACACTAAGATCCTCTGGTTTATTGGAACAGTATGATGTGTATGGGAACCTGCTCGGTCTTCTTGCATCGCATCCGGTGACTCCATTAGTGTCGCTGCACCACCTTGATGTGGTTGAGCCTATCTTCCCCAATGCGACTCGCGTTGAAGCCCTCCAACGGTTGACTATACCAATGAAGCTTGATTCAGCAGGGCTCATGCAGCAATCCATCTGCTACGATAAATCAAAGCACTGGACTGTTTCTGTTTCATGGGGTTTTGCTGTTCAGATATTCCGTGGTGTGTTTTCACCTCGAGAGATGGAAATGCCTTCAAGAACGTTCTTGAATTGGTACAGAAGAGCAGATTACACTGCATATGCATTCAACACGCGTCCGGTTAGCCGAAATCCATGTCAGAAGCCTTTTGTATTTTACTTCTCAAAGGCAAAATACAATGATACAATGGAACAAACAGTGACTGAATATGAGAGGCATCGTGTCCCTCACCCAGAATGCCGGTGGAAGATGGCCAATCCTTCTTCTGTTGACAGAGTGGAGGTATATAAGAAGCCAGATCCGCATCTATGGGATAGAGTAAGTTATTGTCATAGTCTTTGTATACTCGCCAACCGATTTTGCTTTTAATTTCAAGTTTTAACTTGAAAATTTTACTGGTTTGGTGGTACTGCTATAATTTGATATTGGTTTTTGCTTTGGTATATACTTTACAGGCTCCAAGGAGAAACTGTTGCAGAGTTATGAAGTCAAAGAAGAAAGGAACCATGGTGATAGATGTGGGTATGTGTAGGGAAAGTGAGGTAAGTGAAGCATAGTTTCATCATGTCACTGTCAAATTAAGTATATTAAGGAGGTGGATCAATCTTATGCATTATCTTCTCTTGAAGCTCCATACCAAAATTCCTTTATTTATTCATTGGGTGGCTCACTCCCACGAAGTGAAATTTTGTAATTCTTTCCCAGGGTTCACTGAAAATAGGTGAGTTGAGGAAAAGTCCATGTACAAAGAAGTTTGTAGGTTTAAACAATTAGATTTATTTTAGATGGGACAATGACAGAAGTTTACTTTGTATTATCGTTGAAGAGCCATGCTTATTAATATCATGTGCCAATCTGCTATTTTCACATTCTTTAATTATGTTTTCAAACGGGAATAGCTCTTCTTATCAATTTGATAATGTTATAATTAATTTGTTTTTTTGTATTATGTATTAACCCCAATGCAATGTGAAAAAATGAAGATGAAAATCACAAACAAAATTCTCCTAACTCACAGTAATTAGGGACGGACTCATCAACTCGTCAACTTGCTATTCTTTTATCAATGGGTTAGATATAATTTAAAGCGAAGAAACCAAGCAGCTCATGTATCTGAATTTGTCTACCAAGCTTGTGTTCTTCCACAAATTTGTTTGCGGTTAATTTTTATTTTTTAAATAACAGGAACATACTCTCTCCATCCCAATTTAAGTGAGTTTTTTTGCGAGAGAGAAATGATTTTAAGTGTTTCTGTTAAGTATTGGTGCATTTATGATTATCATAAATGCAAAATAGAGTATATTGAATTGAAAGTGATGAATGTAGTATTAATTATAGTTATAATTGAAAAAAAGTAATTAATATTGCATTGAAAAGTGAAATTGGTCAGTTATTTTGAGACTATTTTTTACAAAAGGCTCACTTATTGAGGGACGGATGAAGTATTTTTTATAACAATAAATTTGTTAAAAAAATGCAAAAAAATATTATTAATATTTTTGTTTGACTGGCTAGGCCGTCAAGTCGTCAACCCGCCATTAAGTCGAGCAGTGTCGAATTTTGAACTCGGTCATCTAAATTGACTCGGCCCGTTTCGTTCCATTTTTTACGGACTTAAGCATGGTTGACCTAAACGGAGCGGGTCGGCCCACTTTGTCATCCCTAACTAAAAAGTCAAATATAATTTTAAATTCTTTTAAACAAACCGCCCCTATGTCGGTTGGCATTTTCTCTTGTCTTGTGTTGGTTGTTCTTTCAGTGTAATGAATATCTCGCAACACTTCTATGTAACTCATCTGCACTATGCACGAATCCATGTTTGCAGGGTAAGGATCTCTCTATTTTTAAAATAAATGAAGATATGTGTAACTATAAATATTTTAAAAACACATTTTAAAAATTGATGACATTAGTTGTATATTTATACACTAAAACTATGCTACTAGTAGAGATGTCTATTCTCTTAAAATAGTTAAGATGATCCATGCTATTTTTTGGATGGATCCAAGTGCAGTGGCGGATCTTGGTTTTTTTTTTTTTTGGAGGTGTTAAACATTTTTGAAATATATATTAAACTGTGTCAAGAGTGGCGGATCTTGGGTTTTTTTTCTTGGAGGTGTTAAACATTTTTGAAATATATATTAAACTGTGTTAAGAAATTGTTGAAGTTATTAACTGACATAGTGGTTCATTTTGCTTGAATGCAGTGTAGGGGGTGTAAGTTCGAGTCCCAACAAGGACATTTATTTTTTATAACTAGATCGTCGACCCGTGCGATGCACGGGTCTTACCATCTAAAAAAGACGGAAATAAGTTTTAGCAATATCCACTATATATAAATTCGTCAATTGATTAGATTGAATCAATGTAGGACGTAGTTCATATGATAGGAAATAAGATACATTAGACACGAATTTAGTTTGTTTTTATCATTAAAACACAATTCTTTACCGTAGAGTACAAAGCTTTTAGTTTTAACACAAACTATCCTTGAATCTAAATTAGGGTTAAAGGAAAGCTTAACCTGATAAACTTTTAAAGTAAGAATGATTAATCAATTACTTTTCCTTATGTATGTAAATTAATTATTATAAATGACTTGGAAAATGAGAAAGCCAACACACAAATGACACGTCAATGTCACGTCATTAATAAAAGTGACAAATCATCAAAATTAATGGGTACTAAAAAAAAAGTGTTATAGAGAGACTAAAATAGCGATTTTAAAATAGGGGGACTAAAATGCTAACTTGTGTCATTAAGACATATGTTAAGGATTTCATAAATGGTAAATATTTATTACAAAATATTAATTTTTAATCTCAAAAAGAATAAATTGACATAATTACCTAAACAAAATTTCCAATTAAAGTTTCTTAACATATGTCCTAAGGACACACGTTAGCATTTCCCAAATTAAAATACGGGATAAAAAAGTGTATTTTAGCCTTCGATATAAAACTCAACCTAAAATTGAAGGAGTCCCAAATCGTGGGCTAAGCAAGAGAGATGGAATATTTCAGTTAGGGTGCATTTAGACATTTGCAATGCGTACCAATAGAGTCCCTTCCTTCCCTTTCTCAATTCACAAGATTGGAAGAAGAAAAAAAAGTAATTAGGGTTTTATCTATCTATCTATCTATCTTCTACCAAAGATGGCGAAGAAGAGAGTGCATCTGCCTGGAGAAGTGATAACCGAAATCCTGCTAAGGTTGCCTGTGAAGTCTGTACTACGTTGTAGTTGCGTCTGTAAGTTATGGCTCTCTCTAATCTCTGATCCCTATTTCGCATCTTCACATTTTCAACTTGCTGCTTCACCCACACATATAGAATCATGTCGGTGAAAACTTATCTTTTCAAAAAAGCTTATGCTCATGAAGCTCTATCCATAGATTTTAATGCATCTCTCAACGATGATTCTGCTTATCATTCACTAAGCCTTGATTTTGTGCCTCCCCCATCCTGCATTGATATTATAGGTTCGTGTAGAGGGTTTCTATTATTGGACTGACTGTTACAAATGCCTTTACATATTGGATTATTGCTGACAATGCCGACAATGTTCATATTACGTTTCTGTATGGATTCGGATACGATATGTCAAGCGATGATTACATAGTAGTTGTGGGGGGTCCTGCAATAAAAAATACATGGTATCTAGTTCAATTGACTTGGACATTTTCTCATTGAGAGGTAATCAATGGGAACAAATTGAGTTTGATTCTGATTTGCCTTATAAGAATACTGCAAGCTCTAATGGTGGTCCCAGAGTTGGGTCGTTCTTGAATGGTTCTATTCATTGGCTGGTTTATGATAATAAGACTGAAATGGATGTTATTATTGTCTTTGATTTAAAGGAAATGACACTGTCTGAGATTGCTCTTCCAGATGATTTTTATAGTGATTACTCTACTAGAATTTGTGATTTGATGGTATTTGACAGACTTATCAGTGTATGGAGTATGGAGAGGTCTCGTCTTGGATTAAGACTTTTGATTTTTCTTTTCACCCTGATCCGGAGTTTTCCCCAGTATGCTTTACAAATTGTGGTGATATTGCTGGACCAGCTAATGGTGGATTAGTTAAGCTTAATGTCAAAGGACAACTGCTAAAGTATCACTCCTATAGTGACCGTTGCTTTATGAGATCCCAAATGGCGGTGTATATAGAGTCTGTACTTTCACCAAGCTTAAGATGACTAGTGATACCAAACTAGAAGAATTTGATTGTGAAATATTGGTATTTACCATTTTACTGATATCTATCTTGTATTATGAACTCTTTAGTATTTTTTGACAAATATTTGGTAATTGATTAACATTAACAATGGAATATGCCGTTAAAGAATAAAAACATTCAACATTATTCCTTTTGTCCTTAACCACTGAATGATGAATCATACATTGTCATTTTCTCATAGTAACTGAATTTTTAACTGAAAGATAACACAACAACTTGTTCTTTGACACTGATTTTTGCAGGATCTACAAATAATCAACAATATTATGCATAGATTATAATTTTGACTGGGTTTGAGGAAAAGATTGACTTAGAACCTGGATCGATTCACGGTTTAAGTTGCTCTGGTGCTGTCCAGTGTTGGGTGCTGCGGTGTGCTGCAGTTTTTTTGCTGCCGGTATTCTGTCAGTTTTGTTGTTCTCTGCTGAGTTTTTGGGGGCTCCTTTGCGGGTTCAAACAGCACCTGCTGTTTTTCCTGTGCTGCTTTAGCCGTGCAGCTGCTGAGTTGCAATAGCAGGGCCTGTCATGTTGGAATTTTCTGTTTTGGGTAGGGCTTGTTTTAGGGTGCCTAGGGAGCCTTTTGGGTTCTTTGTTTGGGGATGAGGGTCTGTTTGTGCCTAGTTTGAGCTATGGCTGTGTAATTCGGTGGCGATTGTACCGGATTGCAGGCTCATAACTTGCTACTGTCACAGTTTTTGGGTTCCTTGTGGAGGTGCTAGTTTGTTATTTCGTTTTGGGGTTGAGTGTACCGTCTATATGCGGCACCTTTTTGTATCTTTATGCCGTCCATACCTTGCGTCTTTCGGGGTTGGCGTTTAATAAATTTTGCCGATTCAAAAAAAAAAAAAAAAAAAAGAACCTGGATCGATTTATTTGAGTTTATTTACTACTATAAGTACTTATGAAATTGTGAGACTGTTTGGAAGAGCTTATGAAAACAACTCATAACATGTCAATAAATTGTTTTTCATATTATTTTCATAAGCTTTCCAGGATAGCTCATGAAAATATCTTATAGTTTATATGAAAAATGAGTTTAATAATTTGTTATATGATAAACACTTATACTATAAGATTTTTGGGATGCAAATCTTGATCATGAAATCTGATTAGATTTATGAGTGTCTTTGATTAATTTAATTATTACATAACTCATGTGAGTCACAATAGATTTTGATTTATGGCAGGTGAGAAATACTGACAATTCATGTACCGGTGGAGTTTGTTTCTGAAACCTGGTATATTTTTATCAAACTCAATTAACTCTTCAAGTTTTTACATATTATAAATTTAATAGAAAATCATTAGTTGGTAGTGAAAATAATTGCGTATGATTCGAGCTCGTGGTTGCTTCGAGCAACAGAAAAAAAAAAGGCTTTTTTAAGGGATAAAAAAAACCTTATCTGCCCCGATTCCTAAGACATTTCACAAGTTGTTTCCACTAGCTTTTGTAAACACTCTCAAATGTTTATGTTAGTAGATAAGTCCAAATAAGTTGTTTATGTCACTCCAAATACAAACTGAAAGTCATTGAGGAAATGCTCATAAGAACAGTTTTCAAAGCTTCCAAATATTGAAAAGAATATGTATTCGTTTTAACAGGACCGCACACATGAGAAGCAACTGCATCATGGGGAAGACATAGTGGAATCTGACACTCAAATGGCTGGAATTGAAGGATTACTCAAATCCTTTTTTAAACCGTTTTCATTTTTTTAAGTGTGTAAACTGTAAATGTCAATTCAAACCGCTTTTATGTTCTTGCTCGCAAACAATCGTTCTGTTCTTCCTACTTTTAGTCTAGTTCTTCTGTGTAAGTTTTATTGCTCAGTACTCTAGGTTCTTTAATTATTATGTATGATGGTCTCTTTAATTTTGTGTATTTTCCAATTTTTAGTATTTACTATTTACTAGATCGCCGACCCGTGCGTCGCACGGGTCTTATCAACCATAATAGACACTAGTAAATTAAGTTTTAGGAGAAATTTGTATTACCATTAAACATAGTAGGGTAAACATATTTTTTTAATAATGAGTTGCAAACAACATTAGTTATCATAAACATAGTACCATTATACTTACCCTTCTCTCGAACTCCAGATTTCCAAAACTCTCTTCCCTTAAAAATCGAAGGATTAAAAGAAAAAAAAAAGACATGAACACCTAAGGAAAAGCAAGCGACCATGGAAAATAGAGCAACCTAGCTAACTAATGATAGTTCTCATTTATTATCTCCATCAACAACCTTCCTAATCCTAAGGAACTAAAACCTCAAATGCATATTGCTACATATATATAGCAAGAAAATAGAGCTCATTCGGATTCAATTGCTCCTCAAATTATAGTTAGAAATGAATCAAAATTGGAAGGCAGTAGTAAAGGAAAAGATGAAGCAAAGAAAACATAAACAGATTCAGAAGGAGAATCAACAGAGAAAAAAATGAGAAAGGGGATGAATGAGAAGATAACAAAATTAAAAGTCTTGACCTGATGCTTAATCCTATCCAAAATCTCACTTTTAGAACTACAGGAAAGAAGAAGAGAGGATTCAGATTTGAATTGTAATATTCAGAAGAGATAATATTTGATAATTAGAAGATAGGAGAAAGATTCAAACCGTTTTTAACATCATCATCTCTCATAGTTTATCTTAATTTTGTCTAAAATCACTCTACTTTTTCCTTCAAAAAAGATAGAAAGTCCTTGTCCGTTCAAAATTATACGAGTGTTTAGCATCTTAGCATTTTTTTATGTTGATTTGTTCTTGTAATATAATAATTACTTGTAGTATAATTAGAATAAAGATGCTTTGTATTATAAAAATGGTTTTTTTTTTTAGGAAACTATAAAAATGAGATTAATGATACATTATGTTTTAATTACATGACTGAACTTAAGTGGTTAATAAGTTTCATTTTTAAAAATGAATTATTTGAGAGAATCCAGTTCGAAATCATGGCAAGAACAATTTTTAGACCCTTATTACTTACCTCTTGATCACAATCTAAATTACTAAGGTCTCTTCTTTTAAAAAAATCGGTGGGTTATGACAAATTTTATAAAACAAAATGAGCCAAAAAATAAATTATTTTTCTTTTAGATATTCATATGAGACCTGTTATTCTGTGAAGCAGATTAGCAAATGACCATTAGCATGAAGATGCTCCCAATTCTACCTGCCTTGCACAGTACGGTGTGTTGTTTTCTAAAAATATTGTTGATTCACATAACGAATTAAACACATCATTGATTCAAAAGGCAAATAATATTAAACACAGTACGATGTTTTTTTTTTAAAGAAGATTCTATAAAATAAAGTATGAATCTATTACCAAAAAAGGGTAAGATTCTTATAGAATTGATTTGTTAGGAGAAAATTGACATAGTAATATGCAATCAAATAGCGACCATCAGGCTTCCTCCAAAACGAAAAAATAAAATAAAAAGAGAGTTTATTTTCACATCCTTCCTCTAAAACGAAAAAATAAAGTGAAAAGAGAGCTTCTTTTCCCACTCTTCTCTGCTAGTTTGGATTTTGAAATCCGAAATGTTGTAGGTTGTTGTAAGGTGATTTTAACGAGTTAAACTTTTCGGACTGTATAATCAAAAATGTTATACGAAAAGAAAATCTCAAATAAAACTTCTGCATTACAACATTATATTGAAATGAATGATTAGAAAGTTGCTTTTTTGACAAAGAATACTTCCAATTGACAATTGGAAATTACTTTAAAGCCTCTGGCGGTAGTTAACTACCGCTTGATGATACGCCGGCTGTTAACAGCCGCTGGGACCCAGCGGTTGTTAACTACCGCTGGTGTCTTTCCCCCCAAAACCAGCAAACCCCTACCTCACCTATTCATTCATCACCTTACATCACCAATACCATACCCAAAAAAATCCCCATTTCAAAAAAAATTTGTCAAAATCTTGGGTCCAAATCATTGCTGATGGATTGCTAGGACGCTTCTACACACAAAATGCATCAAAGAACAGGTATTACAACGTTAAAATCCATTGCATTTGATTCGTTTTTCTGGTTTTTTTTTTTTGCACTGACACGCGTTGTAGCGGCAGTTAACTACCGCTGGGAGTGAGCGGCTGTTAACTGCCGCTGGACACTTAAGAAAATTTTGAAAAATTTTCTGCAGTAGCTACTGCCACTACAGCGTTTTTCCCATTTTTTTTCTTTTGTTTTTTGTTTGTTTGTTTATGTTAATATATGATATTAGATAGATGTTTATTAATTAGTTTAGTAATTGTATGTTGTTTATTTATAGATAATGTTTGAGAAAAAAACAACTTTCTTATTCCTTGTCAAATAAGCAACTTTTTTTGTTGTTTATTTATAGATAATGTCGATTCCATTAAGGTTGAAGCTCCCGCTAAGGTCGAAGTCTCCGTTAAAGTTGAGGCTTCAAGCGTCAATTCCGATGTGGACACGGCTCATTTCTTTTCAACCCAAGACACATGGAAAGATAAAAACGAATTGCTCGGTTGGGTCTGTCGACAAGCAAATAGGGCTGGATTTACGGTTGTCATTAGAAGATCTTGTGAAGGAAGAAATGCTATGTTGGAGTTGGTTTGTGAACGGAGCGGCGACCACAAAGTACCGAAGACAAAAGTGAAGCATGAAGGAATGAGATCAAGAAAATGTGGGTGTTTGTTCAAGGTGCGTGGATATGTCGTTAGGGAAGACAATGGTTGGAAATTGGCTATTCTTAATGGCGTTCACAACCATGAGATGGTTCCGTATGTAGCAGGGCACCTTCTTGCCGGAAGATTAACGGAGGACGACAAGAAGATTGTCATGACTTAACCGACTCTTCGGTGAAACCAAAAAATATTTTGACAAACTTGAGGAATAAAAGGAAAGAGACCATGACAAATATCAAGCAAGTCTACAATGAACGTCATAAATTCAAAAAGGCAAAAAGGGGTGACTTGACGGAGATGCAATATATAATCACAAAGTTGGAAGAGAATGGATATGTTTATTACGTAAGAGAACAAAATGAAAGTCAAACCGTTCAAGACATATTTTGGACTCATCCAACTTCGGTAAAGTTGTTTAACACTTTTCCTACTGTTTTGATAATGGATTCCACGTACAAAACCAACTTGTATAGGATGCCATTGTTTGAAATAGTTGGAGTCACCTCAACCTATTTGACATATTCGGTTGGTTTTGCATTTATGACATCCGAGAAGGAGCATAACTTTACTTGGGCTTTGCAAATGTTGCTTAAACTTCTTGGACCAAAAAGTGATATGCTTAAGGTGGTAGTGATCAACAGGGACACGGGTATGATGAATGCCGTAAACAATGTTCTCCCCGGTAGTAGTGCAATACTTTGTTATTTCCATGTTGGCAAAAATGTTAGATCAAGAATCATCACCGATTGCAAAGTTAAACAAAACGTTGTTGTGGTGGATGGCGAAAAGAAGATTGTCGACGAGGAGAAGCATAGTAAGTTGGTTGATACCATATTTGATGCATGGGAAAAATTGGTTGAATCTCCTACTCAAGAGTTATATGCGGCTAATCTAGTGGAATTCTAAGATGCTTGTAAGGATCATCCAAAGTTTCTTAACTATGTTCAAGAAACCATATTGAACCCTTTTAAGGACAAACTAGTGAGGGCATGGACGGACCTTGTGTTACATCTTGGGTGTAGGACCACAAATAGAGTTGAAGGAGCTCATGGTGTGGTGAAGGAATATTTGTCCACCTCCAAGGAATATCTTGGGTACTTGTTGGCATAAAATTGATGAGATGTTGGCAAACCAATTTGGGGAGATACAATCATCGTTTGGTAGGAGCGTTACGGTCTTGGAACATCGATATAAAGATGTCACTTTATACTCCAGGTTGGGTGGTCTCGTGTCTAGACAAGCCATGAATTTTATTTTTGTGGAAGAAGAGCGTGCTAGGAGAACCTTGTGCATTGAGAAGAAAACTTGTGGTTGTGTTCAAAGGACGTCGTATGGCCTACCTTGTGCATGCTTCATTGCTATGAAAATCCGTCACAACATGCCCATTCGATTGGATGAGATACACCCACATTGGCATAAGTTGTACATGGGTGAAGAACAAAGTAATGAAGATTTGTTTTCGGTCGCGGAGGAGTGGCATGGTATCCAAGAAAGTCTCCAAAGAGTTCCGTTCCAAATGAAACTAGAAATCAAAGAGGCATTGCGGTTGTTAGTGTTTCCGGAGACCACATTGTTGTCACCACCTCCAAGAAAGGTGGCAACCAAAGGAGCTCCCAAAAAAATCAAAACCACACGTGGTAGGATTCCATCTACGTGGGAGACTATTGATTCTCAACATCCGGAAAGTCAATCTTCACCACGGAAAAAATCTTCACAAACTAAAAGGAAAGGTGCTCGCATTGACATTTCTCCGGTTTCGGTTCCTAAGCCTAGCTTGGTTCCAACAAGTTATGATCCATCCAATCCTATGTATTACATGCCAAAATTCATGATACCATACATTGAGAGAGTTGTGGATGTTATTGGTGACGGACATTGTGGGTTTAAGGCTATAGCGGAAGCCTTGGGTTTGACGCAAGAAAGTCATGTTATGGTGCGGAGAGCACTTATTCAAGAGTTGAAAGAGCATAGGAGCAAATACATTGAGGTGTATGCGAGCGAGAACCGTTACAACTACATCTTGGATGGATTGTATCCTCCCAAAAATCCTAGTAGCTTTGCACCTCCCGACAAATGGTTGACATTGCCGAATATGGGACACATCGTTGCATCATGTTACAATAGGCCGGTGTTAAAGATGACTACATGGAAAGACTACATCTCGGAGACTTTTTTTCCCACTTAGAGGACGGCCTCCGGTTAACCCGAAAAGCAACATGATTTGCCTTGGTCTAATCCCTAATCATTTTGTCCTTCTTTCACTAAAAGATGGTTGCCCACTACCTCCAACATCCACGGAGTGGAGAAATCACAGGAGCGAAGAGGCGGCAACATGGGAGGATGAATTTTTGGATCAACACGATCGTTTCCAAACACTCATGGACATTGAGGTCAAAGAGAGACCGGTTCCACCAAAGGAGCCAACAAATGAAGATAATCCAATTATGTTTGATGACACTCCGGTTAAAGAAAACACCGAATTTGAAGATGTTCTGGAACATTTAGATGATTTACTTTTATTAGATGAAATGTGACACTTTTTGGTCGGTGTTAATCCGTTTTTTGGTTGATACGCGCCGACGTATTTTTTTGGATATATAATGTAATGACCAATTTTTTGGGTGATATAATGTAACTAACCTTCAACTATTTATATGTATATCAATATATTTGAGTTTCGCATTTATTAGTAATTAATGTACATTACGTGTAATGTTTTGCATAATGTGGAAAATTTGATGAATTTCAAACAATTGTTAAACGTTAACGCATTATCGGTTTGGTGTAATGTAACCGAATAATTGATAAACTATTAAATGTTGATGTTTATGATTGCTGGATGTTGTTGTTTCGGTTTCATTTAATGCGGAATTGCCGTTTGAAATTACAGGTACAAACAGGCCAAAATGGCTGGAAAAACCAGTTACAGACTGAACTGGTTCTGTAACTAGTGTGAGCGGTAGTTTACAACCGCTGGGTACCAGCGGTAGTTAACAGCCGGCGTGTTTACCAGCGGTAGTTAACTACCGCCAGGAGCATTAGGGTCATTTCCTTGTGTCAATTGGAAGTATTCTATGTCAAAAAAGCAATTTTCGAATGATTAATGGGAGATGAGCTTTCTATCAAAAAGTAAAAGGGAGATGGGCTCATTACCAAAAATGAGAGATTGGCTCGTAAATCGTTGTCTATCAAAATGAAATCAATCAATGGAGTTTCTTTTTCACCTCCCATAACCGTTAAAAGCTACTCTTGTCCGGATTTATGCATCTGAAAGGAGAGAAACCACTTTTTCTATTTATTCGGATTTACTCATGCAGATACGAGAAAAACATTTTTTTTTCTTGTTACAATTGATAAATTTGAATAGGTGTTATTTTTTAAGAAAACGAATAAAAGTAGCTCTCATAATTCAGCTTTCTCTACACCAACTCATTTGTTTGTTCAACTAGTCTGGATATCCAATCGTATGTGCTTGGTAAGTGGTACCACATAAATATATTATGCTCCTATTTGGTTATCTCAAAGAAATTGTTTGAACTCATTGGAAAACTGGCTCACATAAGCCTCGTGTTGTATATTGATCAAGCCTTGTAGATCGTTAACTGTGTTTGACACCTACAGTAGTTAATACCAATCTTGTTATAAATGCAGTCTGCAACATTTATATGCATAAACAGGAAACAAAACCCACTGTTTAAACACATGTAACTTAGAAACACCATTCAACAAGCAGTAAACTAATTATACAACAATTATCGCTCATAATCCAACAATAAAACATCATAATTCATAATTCAATAACATTACACTAATTCAACATTACATTAACGGTACACGAACGATTGAAATTCAGCAAACAATTCAACATTACAAAAATTGACAACATACTACACAACATTACATCAAACAACTTAAAAATTCATAACATTACACCAAATCTCTCACTTCTTCAAAAAAAATTAGACTAAATCTCTACGGGAAATTTGGACACTCGTAGTTGTAACAAATGAGTTTAGAAACCTTAAAAATTATGGCAGAAAAATGCAACAATGTAAACGGGTAAAAAAAAATACAATACTTGTTGCTTGAAGTCAAATGAGTGTAGAAACATTCTAGCTATCCTTTTGAATGATTTGAGACCAAAATTTTTTTAAAATAAAAAATTTAAATTTTTTCGGTTATGGATGAAATAGGGAAGAAAGTTGGTGAGTGAATAGCGTTGGTGGAAGAAAGTTGTCTGAAATATGTACTAACATGTATGGAACGACAATTAACTGCCACTGTCGTACAACAAACAACATTTAACTACTGTAAACAACGAATGACGGTTAACTGCCATTCATGATAAAAGGATAATTTTTGGATGCTTGAGAGCAAATAAGGAAGCCTAAAGAGCAATTTTCACACCATAAAAGCACTTACATATTGATTAAACTCAAATTCTAAGGATTATAAGCTCTCAAATAATAATTTTCATTTATATTTTTATTAGGAATTATTTTTTATTGAAAAATACTTTTCTCACTAAAAAGAGGCTCGCTAAATTGTATAGGGGTGTTTGTTTTAAGCATTCAAAAATCATTTCCAGAAATAACTTACACGGGAATATAATGAACCAAATTTTTTTTATTAGTGGAAGTTATGAAAGACTATCATATTAAATTGGTGTAATATTATTGAACTATGAATTATGAACGATTGTCCTCATTTATTTAAAAATATATTAAATTTTACGAGAATGCACATTTTCACCTTTTCATGGGAATAAATCTATGTAATTAATGGAAGTTATGAAAGGCTATCATATTCATGGGAATCTTTAAACCCTAGAACAATTTGTTCTCAACCTTGTAACAAACATATGTATAATTATTTTCTACCATTGTATTTCTGGGAATGTGGTTTTTAAACTTGAAAAAAAAAATATCCAAAAAAAACTTGAAAGAAAAAAAAAACCTAGAGCTTGTTTGAATAGTTTTTTTTATCTCTTATCCTTCCATGTATCCGTCAATTACCGACAACTTTCCCACCATTCAAAAAGTAATACATTAACTTTTGTGAATTTCATGATGGATATCATTTGTACTAAAATATACAAGAATCATATACGATTAGGTTATATCTCAATTAGGTTATCTCTCGACCTCCTCCAAGATCTTCAGATAAGGTTACTATAGGAAAATTGTGTATTTATGCAAACCTTTTCTCAAGGTCACAACAGCCATGAAAAAATGACAATATCGAGCGGTATACCTCTTTGAATCGTTCGTATCTAAGCATTTATGAGGTGCATATCCCTGATAAGTTATTTTTACCCTTGGAGTTTCATAGGGGGTAGCCCGTAGAAAAATAGGGCAGGAAAATAAATTTAATACTTCCCAAAAAAGAAATATTTTAACTTTTGGGAGTAATCCAAAAACAAGTTGTGTTTTTCTTATAGTGGAACTCACTTTCTTTCAAGAGTCTCATCATGATTATATAACCCCTAGTAGATCATTTGTGTGTTGGTGTTCTATTTGTCTGCGATGGGTCGAGAATGGGCATATAAGATTTTATATAAAAAAATCCAGTTTAAATAGTAATACATATTTTTGGAGGCCAATTATATGATGCATATATAAATGAGACGGTCTTGCATTATGCACAAACTATTTTATCATTATATTGGATCAATAAATCTCATTAAAATAATTAGATAAGATGTGATGCGCCTTATTAATTCAATGGTAAAAAAGACATTTGTGTATGATGCAAGATCATCTTGCTTATGCATGTTAGACAAAACCATTTATGGAAATGACCACTTGTATATTACATTTTCTTATGAGGCTGACTCGAATTTCAATACTCCGTTCACATATATCTTGTCTTCTGAACTACATATACAATTGTGTTTGAATAAATCAAAAAAATGATCTTTAACTAGATAAGACGAGCGAATGCAGTTAATTCTCAACATTTTCTCTATTGTTCACCGTGGAAGAGATTTATGACTGGTTTCTACTTTCTAAGTTATAGAATTATACTCACGTCCCATTTCTTTATGCGCAATTAATGTGTATTTGGTTCATGACTTAGGATGCTTAACTACTATAGAATTGACTCTTTTAAATGGATGGGAAATGCCTTTAAACAAGTTGTTTCTATTGTTCCCCGTTATAGCAATTATTGAAAGTTGTTTCAACATAAAAAGAAAAACATTATCATTTGAGAATTTCATTTTGTTGTCTTTTATTAAAAGTTAACAACAAATTATCGTATACAATCCTTAAAAAAAAAAAATATCTATCAAAAAAAAAAATATGGTATACAAATATCAAACTACTATGCTTAAATAAATTAAATAATGAGTCAAACAAATAAGAGCAAAAGTGCACAATATATATATATATATATATATATATATATATATATATATATATATATATATATATATTTTGAGACATATATATATATATATATATATATATATATATATATATATATATATATATATATATAATCTAGCAATACATACACGAGGCAATGAAGGGCTGTAAATACGTAACGATCTCTCGTGGGGTGCGATTCTATTCATAAACCTTTATAAACACAAGTTGCATTGCATTCATTAAAGGGCATGCAATCTCGTCCTTAAAATTAACCCTAGTGCCTCCAACACTAATTGAAAAGCCAATTTAATTTTTTTCGATGGCAAAAAGAAAGGCACCGGCGAACCAATTATAAAAATGACATATCATAAAGCAAACAATTCTTATTGGCACAAGAACTTGTCTTTATGAGGTGAATAAGGGACCACAATCTCAAATTATCTTTGATATTTTCTCTCATTTTTGTTTTTAGCATCCAACCAAAATTGCTCAGCCAGATGATTTATCGTTCTTCTTGAAATATTCTTTTCATTTTCATCAATAAAACTACAAATATCTCAAATATTCTTCTAAAATGGAATTTTGATTTCAGAGTGTGCTAGCTGTTAGCTCAGTGGTCAATCAACAGTTTCATAAATAAAAAAAAAAAAGGTACGTTCTAGCTAGTAAAATAAATATTAAATTTTAGAAAATTAAGTACCATATAAAAATTTAAAATAATCGTGTAAAATAAGTACCATAAAATATTAATTTTGATATGAATCCTTGAGCCTACAAGCTAAAACCCTTTGAACGTTTGAGCGTCAACAACTTACGAGCTAAATTAAACTGCCTAATTACGACTCTAATTGTGTAATGTAGCTAGAAAAAAAAATCATTGAATAGAGATAATGTCTAAAATAATTTTCTATAGAGTGTCATCTCTCATATTACAAATTGGTTTTATATGAATGAATTAGATTTATGTGACACTCATTATTCATACTTATACGCCAAGCTCAATAATGTTCATTAGGGAGGTATTATAAATTTAAGAATTGCACCCTTCATCTTACAAAAATATTTTTTTTGAAGGCTCGTCTTACATGAAGATTTTTATATTTAATTTAATTTCAAAGTGAGAAATAGAGGCATGATAAAAAAAAAAAAAAAACATATTCAAGCAATATATTATCTAATATATTATCTAAGTGTAACTTCTCAATGGAAGCAACATCATGTATATATTAATATACCAATACCAATGTACTGAGCTAGCTAATTAAGATTTAAAAGTATCAATCTGTCTAATTTAATTCATTAATTTCACTAGTCTCAGTTCCCCTATTAATATAAATGGTTATACCATGACCTAAAATGTGATATCTGAATACGCACCTTCATGATTCAATATTTTTGAGTGAAGCTTGAATCAAATTAATAACATTAATTCAACAACTTTAGCCATGTATCATGCCAAGTCATGTAGCAATTGTGTCCCCATGAGATTCCTGTATGGCATAATATTTGTTCCTTCACCATCCAAAAGAGAGTACTGAACCGGTTCTTCAATTTGGTCCCTTGTATAGAACATTGGACTCTGTGATGTTGGTGGGAAAGCCAAACTCACTCCATTTCCACCATGTTGTTGTAACCCTAACGTCAATGACACTCCACCACTGCTGCCACCTTGGTGGAAACTCTCACCACTTGTGTAAGCAGCAACCATGTCAGAAGAAGAATGATGTGTATTATAAGATGAAAAATCAATATCAACCGATCCAAATGCATCCGCGGCTAATTGGTGATGATTCAAATTCTTATTATTAGCATCATTTTTATGATCATGATTGTTGTTGATGATAGAGGAGACACATTCCGAATCGATTCGAAGGAGTTGTGGCTTTTGATCCTCATGAGGTTGAGTTTGAGATTGGTTTTGAAGTACATTAAGGTTATCTTCTTCATGATTAATATTGTTTCCTCCGTCCGAGGTTGTCGTGTTTCTTTGTTGCTCTTTCTCTTCTTCCAAATACATTTCTTCCACCATTGGCTTCCATAGTCTCACTCTTGCATTAATAAACCAATTTGATACCTGCTTTTCAATTAATTAATAATTAAATAACATGTGTCACCAAAAAAACTTTCAAAGTTGCGTCATCCAATTAAAAAATTTACAATAATAACATATTATATGTCTATATTAAGACTTACTCTTTACAAATATTAATATCAAATTTTAGGGTGACGGATCTGAGAAGACCATCTATATATGACTATTTAATTAAATATGAAATTGAAAGAGTTTTGTCCAATGAAGGGAAATATATTAATATAATAAAAAATCAACATGCCTGGCTTCTTGAGAGACCGGTTTGGCGGGCCAAAATATGCTTATCAACGTCGCTTGGGTACCTATAAAAATTATACAAAAAAAAAAAATTAATTAATTAATTAATATATGACCTTGTGTGGCACGTATGAATTATGTACTAATTAGAAAATAAAACTAACTATATTAGAGATAAGAAGAAATGACCCTACAAAGGAAGAATTATTTAAGGCCACATAAAAATAAAAAGAAGTAGTTGAGAAAGAGACGCAAAAATAAAAGTAAGAGAAGATGATTGAAAATAATGGGTGCAGATCCTCTCCATTTAGAAAATAAATGGAAGTATGCAATTTGGAGAGAGATAGACACATAAAATAGGTAGTGGGTCCTACCATAAAGTGGGTCCCACCATGATTAATTACTTTTGACTTTTTTATGTGTCTTTATCTCTCCAAATGGTAGAAATGGAGAGGATAATAAATGGAGAGGATCTTCACCCGAAAATAATATGACAATACTATACACAACAACATACATATGAAAAGATGGAATCTGAATGGTGATGCACAGAAACTAACAAAAAATGCGTAGGATATAGTTTTTATATTTTTATTTTTGTTGAAGCACATTAATGTAAAGATTCTTGATATGAGAAAAATTACGATACCATAACACAACTGCCAATAGCTGTTTTTATTTTTTGAAATGGAGATAACATTGATTCTTTAGAAAAATCTATTTTGTACCTTACTTCTAATAGAATTAGAACTACTCCATCATAGCAAGCAATAAATAAAATTAGTTATATGAATGAAATGAAGAAAAAAAAGAATTACGGATGAAGAAAGTGTTCAAAAAGCCAAGCCCTGAGAATTGAAACAGAACGTTCAGGAAGACCACGTTGAGGTCTCCAAGGATGTGTTTCCATCATGTTGATTTGTTGAAATGCTCTTTGTTGTCTCAAAACTCTATCAAGTATTTTAAGCCTAGGTGTTTCACCCTTTGTTGTTCCAGGTGCAACAGGGTCTTTTTCTCCCATTGCTTTTCTTGTTGTTTGAATTTGTTCTAATATTCCATCTTTCAAACACCTAAAATGTCTTGACATAGCTTTTAAAGCCAAAGCTGAATAAACTTTCGCAGCTCCATTTCCAGCTACAGCTTCAAATGATGAAACCACACTCCTCATTTGATTACAATAGTGCTTGTACCTTCTATCAACCTAAATAATATTATACACAAAAGTAAAAAAAATATTTAAATAAATAAATTTCAGTTTGAAAGTTACATCCACCATAGAAATAAAGATGAAAACTAACAATTTTTATTGGTAAGAAAAGGAAAAAGGTAACATTAAAAAGTTTCAATTGTCACGGGGTGAAGGCATTTATGATAAGACTTCACTAGCTGCTTAATTAGTTCAAGAATCAAAATCCAAATTAAGACACCAATCTCATCAACTACTTCAACCAAAAGTTAAGAGCCTTGATTATGACTTGAACTAAATTAAGGTATAGTCTTGATTAATGAAATGAAATAATAAAATAATTTAAATTTGAAACATATAAATAGTACTATAATATGTAATAATATACCTCTTCTAGCATGGAAAGGAGCTTAGTTTTTCTCTTCTGCAATTCAACAAACTCTACAGAGGTTAAAGATTGTTTGATTGAAGAACTGCTACCACCATTGTTGTTATCATCTTCCCAACTTTGCTTGTTGTTGAACTTTTGAGATTTTTGCTTTTGTAAAACTAAATCATTTTGCTTTGTACTTTCTAAACTACAAAACTCATTGAGAAGTTCTTGTGCTGGAACTAAGAACTTAGAGTTTTTGAGAAGAAAATGACCTTGATACCCTTGATCTTGTAAATGATGATTAGTAGTGTGTCTTAGTTCAAAAGATTGTAAACCAATAGAGGAAGGGTTTGTTGAACTAAGAGAGAGTGAAAGTCCTTGACTTGGTCTTTCATTACCTTCACAAGGGAAAACACATCTTAAAGATGAATCATCAACTTGTTGCCACTGATGTGAAGATGATGAATCATGTTGTTGATGATGATGATGAACCATGTTGTTTAGATTCTGATCACTACTTGTTGTATCAGAAACAGTGAAATCTTGATGTTGTTGTTGGTGATGATAGAAATTTTCATTCATGGTTTTTGAAGAAGAAGAGGGACCAACATGTTGTTGACTTAGTTTTCCTGAGAAATTTGTTTTCCACATGACAGAGTTTGTTGTGTCAGTACTATGTTGTTGTTGTTGTTGTTGTTGAAGATGTTGTTGATGTTGTTTGGTAAAACCTATCATCTCCATCCCTGTAGTGAGATTAAACATCTCTGGATCCGACACAAAACCTTGGATTTGTGTTTGAATCGTTGGATTGTAACAAAATCCACCACTTGATGTTTTGTCATCTTCATGACAAAGTTGTCTAGCCATGAATAAAAATTTTCAAACTTCAATATCTCTAGCTATAGTTTCAAATACAAATTAAGTGAATTAATTTATATTATGAGGGGAGCATGAAAAGCATAGTGTGGAAGAAAGATGAGATATACTTGCTCAGAAATAGAAGATGAGATAGCTAGAGAGGGTGTTGATGATGACCTCCATGCTATCATATACTCTCTTTTTTCTTTATATTTCTCTCTCTCTATTTCTTAACAAGTGATGATGAGTCAATGGACCAAGATTTATAAATACAACCAAATTAGTCTTCATATACCCACGAAAAATAATAATTAATATCAAGGAAATTTCCTCAATTATTTCTTACCTAGTATTATAGAAAAATCTTATAATCAATAAATGTTCAAAACAGATAACTCTACTCATAATTCTTCTTATATTAATTTAAACTGATGAAAGTTGAGATTAGTTTCAATCTATTGTAAACAATATTTTATTCATTGTTTTATTTTATTTATTTAGGGGATTTTACTCGTTGTTTTTCTGATATACAAGTAGTATATTATTATTAAATTATATATATAAAATTCGTTACCTGTTATAAATTTTATTAAATTGATCATATAAAATTATATTTTTTTTTTTGAAAATTGAAGTAAATTATGTTGCATTATATATTTATATATCTTTTATTCAATCAAAGACTAACCACCTTTCAGTCAAGAAAATAAAAAAGACTAACCTTCTCTACAAATTAAAGTACATATATATGATGAAGCAGGACCAGCAACAAGTTATGATGTCCTCTGCCTCATACATAAACTATGAGCCGCCACTTGAATTGTTGTATCACAGATTCACATGTATGAGGAATTAATTAGGGTTCTATACAGTTTATTTTTAGACCATGAAGATTTATTGCAGCTCATAGAAAAAATGAAGATTTATTGCACTTCAATTTTTGCAGTTTTTGTCTATATATATATACATATATCAGTTGAAATTTTTAAATACACAAATGAACTGATATAAAGAATATATTAAGAATATTAGATTTAAGATCTATTGTGATTTCACATAAACTACAAAATATAATTTTGAAAAATCACAGTGGATCGTTGTGATTCTAATATATTCATCGTGATATCAGACATACACATGACATAATAGATTGTGTATAACGTAGTAAATCAAGATATTCATAACCGATAATTAGTTTCTATTAAGACTAATTACCTCTGAGGAAGCTATAGAAAATATTGAAATATATAAATGAAGACACTTACAAATAAATTTTTGGAATATTATCGAATATATTACCGTTCAAAAATTCTCCTTCTTTTTATGGAATAAATTCTCATTTTAGCATCACAAATCTTATTTTGAGCAACAATAATGCTGCCACATTTAAATTTAAAATTGTACTTAGTAATTGTCACGGTTACCTTGGAGTATTTAATTAATCTGCATGAAGTGAAATTAAAGAAATAAGAATAGGAATAAGGAGATCTTTGTAGGGAACGGATCCCTAGATTGAAGTCATTCCTAAGTAAAGTCTTTTACAGGCTTTTTCAGATGAGAAAAAGGCTCTGTTTGGGACGAGTTAGGTGGGTCCTCCTCCTTCTGTTTTCTCTGTTGTCTTTCTGAGCCATAAGCTAGCAGTTATTCTCTTCCAATCTGTTTCCACTCACGAGAGATATATTGAATTGAAGTTGCTCTTAATATATATCCACATAGGACTATATATATTTTCTCTTCTCAAATATTCCTCCATTATTATTTTGTATTCTTATTAATTATACATACATCAAGTAGCGAGTATTAACTAACCTTCATATCATTTGTTAGTATACATGTCAAAAAAACATGAGACCTAAATAATGAGGTACAGTGATGGACAAAAGTTGATGAAAACACTTTTTACCTGTTTGAAACACTTTTTGTTTTTAGTTTTTGAAATATGTTTCAAAAATTAAAAACCAAATACAATTTACCTGTTTCAGTTTTTTAGTCTCCAACACTTAAAAAACCAAAATTCTTTTCAAAACTTATATTTTAAAAATAGTTTATCAAACAAATTTTTAATTTTTAAGTTTTTAAAAACTAGAAAAGAGTTTTTGAAAATATATATATATATTATAGGTTAATAGAGAGGTGTGTGAACAATAACCGAGTAAAATTACCTTAGTGAATGAAGTAGAGAACCTATAAGATATACAAAAAAAATAATAAAAAATTACCGATATACATAGTTGTTTAGTGTGTGTAAAACGTTCCTAAAATAAGGAGTGAATATGAGATGAGAAATAGAGATGAGGTGGTCCTATCTTTGCACATCTAATTCTTATTAATTGGTGTAATAAAGTACTCCACCCACATCCTCCCCAAACCATTTTGCATGGCAGGGACCGCATCTTTTTCTATCTTCATTTTCATTTTTATTCATTCATCGTCAAATATGCCTCTCCACGCGGATGACTTTTGCGATACTAAACAATTAGTGCAAAACCATATTTAAGACCAAAAACAAAACAACAAAAGCGTGTCATGACAAAATCCAAACTCATTCATAATAAACAAATTTAATAGCACTTCTAATTTGAGAGTTTAATCTTTTGGTTACAGTTAACACAAAGTTTAATGGTATACCTTCAGAGAGTTTAATCTTTTGGTTACAGTTAACACAAAGTTTAATGGTATACCTTCAGAAAAAGTTTTATGTGTTTCCAACTATATATGTTTCAATGTTTGTGATTTATGGACTAACATTGAACTGACTATAACACAGTTGAGATTTTAATGGTATACCTTCAGAAAAAAATTTATGTGTTTCCAACTATATATGTTTCAATGTTTGTGATTTATGGACTAACATTGAACTTACTATAACACAGTTGAGATGGAATCATTATCTAAATTAGTTTTTATCCCAACCTTCCGAAAACTAGATGAGTATTTGAGGGGAGGGGATTTCCTCCCGTATGTTTTTCTCTTGTTTTCTCCGGTGTGGGAATCTACACCATTAAATTTATTATCTCTCATAATTTCAAGTTTTTAATATTTAGATTTTCAAGTATTTATTTTTATTTAAAGACTGAGATTTAACTGGACCATTTAGTCACTGTAGATGATCAATTATCGTATTTGAGTTCTACATTCTACCTAGGGTGTACATGGGTTAGATTAACCAGAAAATTCGGTCAAACCTACCCAAAAAAACCTTTAAAAAAAGGGGATTGGGGCGGGTAATTAGGTGGGTATGGTTTTTAAAAATGAAAACCCCATAAAAAGAAATGAGTTTCGGGTAAAATTTGACTCAGACCCAAAAAAACCTACTTACTCAATAAGGCCGATATTTTTTTATCTTTATTTTCATAGGGTAGAAGAAAAATACTAAAGGTTATGATCATAAACCAAGTTATATTTCTAAACATACACATTGTACCCTATATAATGAAAATAAAAAAATGTTAGAGTTACAAATCAATATGTTGCAATTTTTAGTTATTTTAATATTAATGCAATTTTATGTCATGCAGCTTTAGTTTGTTGCAAGTATTTTATGATAGAGTTTATTATTTGATATTATAATTTATTATTCTATGATGCATAAAATTATAGTAAAAATAAGTTCACCAATTTTTTTAAAGAGAATTAAAAAGTTGAGTAATATTTAAGAAAAATTATGAGTAGTGTTATTTAGTCATTCAATATTAAAAAAATAGAAAAGTAAGTTGGGTAATCCATTACCCAATCATACCTGACCCAAAAATTAACGAATTTGGCCAAACTCATCCATCCAATAATATAACGGGTGGTTAAGAGATTTATCTATAAAAGTAGTCCATAAACCAACATTTAGTCTTTTAAAAGACTAAATGTCTTGTTTTCAAGAGATTTGAAGGATTAACGTGATAGATTAGTAGTAGTATAAGGATTATTTAGTATATTTCTATAGTTTATTCATCAAACCAGAGAGAATGTGATAGTTTTGAAACCAAATTGATGGTTTATTATATTTGAAAGAATAAGTTGAGAGGATAGGTGCAGAAAATGAAAGTTAGATGGTGAAGGTAGGTTGAAATGAAGTGTGTGAAAAAGGGTAGTAATGGTGTTGTAAGTAGGAGGAACAGCTTTCTCCGCCGCTTGCCAAATTTCCCTTTGCTCTACTCTTCTCACCCTTACATACAGGCCTATAAATACAACAATGACGTCACTACCTCTCTCACCCACTTTCCCTCCCTCTGATTCTTTTTGGCCTTTGTGCACTACGCACTCTTCTCATGCATGATGCAACAAATCACCACACCTTCATCACTTTATATATCCATGTACTATACGGTTTTTTCTTCATAAAAATAGAATAATACTTTTGACTTAAGTATGAATTTCATGATAGATAAAATTGTGATATAAAATCTAAATATTTTAATTTAATTAAAACTTAAACATGACTATTTAAAAATAACATTTATGACAGCATAATAGTTTTTATTACACCTTGTTTATATACTAGCACAAATAATTTAATACGCATAAATCCTTTATAATGATAATATATTACGACACCATATCTTCATATATAAAGTACCTAGGGGATTTTATCAAAGAAAGGTACCTAGGGGAGCATTATTGTATTGTATGAGCATGAACTCCTCTCTCTAATTATGTACTATGAAATAATCAAAACTAAGGGTCAAAGATTGATCAAATCAAAACAGAATCAAATGAAAAACTCAATGATGTATATTCAATTATGACATATTATAGTTATTATTGGACATAGTAAAAAATGAACTTTCCTATTTTCAGTAAATTTTAATAGAAAATTATTATGTATTTTTCTATTATAAAATTGATTTTTTACAAAAATAATAAATCCCTACTTTTGGACCATTATGAAATGTGATACTCCCCCGTTTCAAGATATATGTCGTATTTTAACAATTTGTACTATTCACATGAGTTACTTTGACTATACTTTTTATCTAACATATAAATATAAATGTTAGCAAGTAAGATGTTCGATTTGTTTCGATAAATATTTACAAAATATTAAATTTTTATAATTTTTTATTTTAGATAATTAAATATATTAACGATCAAAATTATGCATTGACATGTATGAAGTGGTCGACTACGACATGTATTTTGAAAAGGAATAATTATTAGATAAATGTCTATTTTTTTGTTGTTGTCTTTATTAATTTAGTTAGACAGACATGTACAAGTTTCAAGAAGCAAAGCAAAGCAAATTAGGTGCGGCCAATGGGATATAAAGAGGGGTCAATTGGAGACTCCACAAATGGCGGGGGATTTATCTGGCGCGAGTTAGAACACAGATGAACTTGAGACATGATTTGAGTCACATTTTTGAACAGGTTTCAAGCTAGAACAACGTGCCACACAACCAGGCTACAATAGGGTGGTCCACCTTCATATTTCTTAATGTGTATAAAAATAACTTTATTTACTCGTACAATAGTAGTATATTTGTGGTTATTGGTTAGGACCATCCTAATCCTACTACACTAGCTAGGGTTACTGCTCGTTATGCTGAAGTAGGTAAAGCATGCAAGAGCCAAACAGAAAAGAAGCAGCTTTCATTAATTACAGGATCAATGTCTGAGATTCAGAGACGATCGGAAGAAGGATGAGTAATCTGCAACCACTTTTCACTTGTTCTCATCATTCTTTCGTTTATAATTAGGGGAATGGTCGTGTTAATTAGTGTTTCTAAGACACTAGTTAAAGAAATAAAAAAAAATTACATTTTTTAATACTTGATTATACAAGTTTTAAGAAATTCTTACTATAATTAGTGTTTGGACACTAGTTAGCATTTTACTTAAATGTTAACAAATCGAACATTTTGAAAAGGTAAGAAAAAACTGTACACTTTGAAATTTGCATAGATTAGTTTTGAGTGTTAGTATTTTTTTTATTTTATCTATTCATACTTCTTGAGATTTGTCATAGACAAACTTGAGTTTGTTAAGTTTGAAACAGATGACATTGAAATTGGCAGCAAGCAATTATTCAGAATGTAGTGTCATATTAAACATGTTTTAATAGATGGAATGAAACTTTGAATTTTGAAGAAGCTATCACCAAAATCATTTATGAAGAAAGATGATTGAATATTAAGGATAACACTTCATCAGATTCAATGTTGGTAGCTAGGTGAGCCTTAACCATCGAGTGAATCTATGATATTGAAAATATGGGGAAAAAAACTAGACAAGTAAAAGGATAAGTTGATGCTAGCGGGTTTAGATTAGCATTTGAGAATTGGTTAACATTGATGCAAGATGTCTTGTAAAATTATGTTGATAGTTGAAGAACGTTCCTAGAAAGTCAATATGGAAGTCGCACTATAATACTCCTATTTCCTCCAAATTTTTTATAGGTAATTTTTTTTTGGAGAAGTTTAACTTTAAAAGAGGTTGATGCAAACTGATGTTATTCTAAAAGTCAACGAGACGAAATCAAGAGTTATGATGGAGTATATGTGAAAGACACCGTAATCAAAACGACCATCTTATTGATAATTTGCATGACACCAGATGACAATGAAGGTTTCAGTAAATAAGTCGGGGAAGAACACTACGACAATGCCGATAAGTTTGAAAGATGACTCACAAGTACGAAAAACAATAAACTGGACATTTTTAATAAGCTACATAAAATAAATAAACGGCACTTGTGCCTCACAATAATTCCTTAAAGAAATAAATAATTGAATAGTCACTAGACACACATCATAGTGGATGTTTGAATTGACTTATTTTAGATCTTATGTGAATAAAGAAGCATTAATGTATTATTTATAAATTTGTTAAGGTAGTATATGAAAAAAATAACTTATGAACATACAATTTTCGTTAGTAAGATCTTATGAATTAACATAAAAACTTATTTATTTGCATAAACTCAATTCAAACAGGTTCATAGTCTTAAATGAAAAGAGTATTCTTCAAAACTCTAAAACATGAGTACTTGTAAACCAAAGAAGCATATTAACGTACTCGATAACAATATTTGTACATTATTACTTGTCTCGTACTTTATTTTTACCCACTCTTTCGTTGCAGGTGAAATGTGTGGTTTTATCATATATTAGTCTACTTACTATATTATAAAGATAAATCCCTAGGATTTTACCATTTTGCCCCTAGGAGGGGTATTTTAGTAATTTCCTATTGATGGGGTGTGGTTAGTGCTACCTCATCATTTTTAGGGTTCATTTCCCATTTTACCCCTCACCATTTTTTTTAATTATTTTATAATTTTTATATTTTTAATAACTTTTAACTATTTTCCAATTTTTATTTTTTTTAACTATTTTTCAATTTTTTCACCCAAATTCAGTTGCTTCTACATTGCCGTTGTGGGAGATTAAGGTATCGTTTGACCTGACTTTTTTCCAACTTCTCTACATTTTTAAGGAGAAGTTAGGTCAAACACACTATCAATTATTTTAATTTCAATATTGTTTAATCATCACAACCTCACAAATATTTTTATTCACACTGTCATTTAATATACCAAATACTTTTATTTCCTTTCTTCAACCTCACAAATATTTACACGCACACACATATTAACGTTTAGAGTAATATTTTATGTCCGTCTGTCTGTGTTTTTGTTACGCTGATGCATATAATTTTTTTTAGTGTTTCTTGGTTGAGTGCTACCTCACCGATTTTTTTAACTATTTTCCAATTTTTATATTTTTAAAAACTTTTAACTATTTTCCAAATTTTTTTCTCCCAAATTCAGTTGCTTCTACACTGCCGTTGTGGGAGATTAAGATACCGTTTGACCCGTTTTTTTTACTTCTCTACATTTTTAAGGAGAAGTTAGGTCAAACACAATATCAATTATATACTTACTAGAAAGGGAACTTTTTTTAATGCATAAAATTGAATGGAATGAGCTTTGGCCAAAAGTTGTTGAATGCTGCTTTAAAAAACTATTTCTCGACAATATATTTCACAAGCATCTCTTTTCAACTCACGCTGGGCACATTTTCTTTTATATTTTAATATTATATTTCAATATGTTTTCTTTTCATTTAACTTTATTTTTTTTTATTTTTTTTGAACTGTTCCATTTAATTTTATTATCTTTTTTTCAAAAGAATTTTATTATCTTTTTATCACTTATATATTTAATTTCAATATTGCTTAATCATCACAATCTCACAAATATTTTTATTCACGCTGTCATTTAATGATACCAAATATTTTTATTTCCTTTCTTCAACCTCGCGAATATACACACACACATTAACGTTTAAAGTAATATTTTATGCCCGTCTGTCTGTTTTTTGTTACGCTAATGCATATAATTTTTTTCAGTATTGGTTGGTTGAGTGCTACCTCACTGATTTTTTTTAACTATCTTCCAATTTTCATATTTTTGAAAACTTTTGACTATTTTCCAATTTTTTTATTTTTAACTATTTTTTAATTTTTTTCTCCCAAATTCAGTTGCTTTTACACTGCCGTTGTGGGAGATTAAGATACCGTTTGACCATGTTTTTTTTCAACTTCTCTACATTTTTAAGGAGAAGTTAGGCCAAGTACAATATCAATTAAGTACTTACTAAAAAAGGTACTTTTTTTTAATGCATAAAATTGAATGGAATGTGCTTTGACGAAAAGTTGTTGAATGCTACTTCAAAAAACTACTTCTCGACAATTTATTTCACAAGCATCTCTCTTCAATTCATGTTAGGAACCTTTTCTTTTATTTTCTAATATTATATTTCAATATGTTTTTTTTTCCATTTAATTTTTTTTAGCCGTTCCATTTAATTTTTTTAAGGAGGTTCCATTTAATTTTATTACCTTTTTTTCAAAGAAATTTTATTATCTTTTTATCACTTATATATTTAATTTAAATATCGTTTAATCATAACAACCTCACAAATATTTTTATTCACGCTATCATTTAATGATACCAAATATTTTTATTTTCTTTCTTCAACCACACAAATATACATACACATATTAGCGTTTAGAGTAATACTTTATGTGTGTCTGTTTTTTTGTTACGCTAATGCGTATTATTTTTATAAAATTGTAGATGTCTTTTCTTCAAAAAAGGTATAGATGCCTAAAAAAATTATGCTTATCTTATATATATATATATATATATATATATATACACACACACACACACACATAAAAGGTATTGATTACTAAAAAATTTATACTTACATAATATATATATATATATATATATATATATATATATATATATATATATATATATATATATATATATATATTGCACCTTTATATCGTAACAAACTATGCATATCTTTTTCTTATTCAAAAAAACTAAACATTGCTAAATAGAAAATGTATTATTTTCTATTTTGTCATCCGGTTGTTGAGAAGTTTAAGACTTAGTAAGTTTGCATTATGATTTCACAATACAGTGTTAGAGTAACTTATTATTTCACAATCCGATTTGATTGTTTTTTCACCATGTTTTTTGAATTGTTGTCGTGACCTTAACACTTCTCAAGCTCAGAGTCAGAGCTTCAGTTGGAACTTAAGTCAGAGTTCGACTTCTTCTCAACGTACTTCGTACAACAATTTTTCCAAACTGTCTCAGGTTAGGCCAAATGCTGAATTTATAAACTTAGTCAATGTCTGTTTTTTTATGCACAAACATGCTTTGAATTTTTTTACGCACAAATTAAAAATACATATTGCATTATTCTTTATTTCATGTGCATAATTTGTCTTAGGAAACATACTGCATCACTATTTGGAAAATAACTAAATTCAATCCTAACCAGTTTGGATTGTCTTATGAGAGTTGCACCAAATGTTCGAAGACATCAATGTCAAATGGTGCTAGCTATATATGCACATGCGGAAGTGATGCTTAATTTCCATTTGTTTCAACAATCTTAATTGGTCAATGGGGTACATATAATGTACATGCATGCATTTATCTAGACTTTATAGGAAGATAATAGGAAGATAAATTAGAAGTCATGCTACATTTTCTTTAGCTTAAAATCGGTTATGCTACCTTTATTTTATAAATTATATGTAACTATATTCGCATACATCTTATCCATGTAAATATGGATTAGACTAATATTGCAGTTATTTTCCTGTTTAGCATTTCCCAAACGAGGTGTCAAGAACAATTCTGAAAGGAAAGCGCAAAACAATCACTCTCATTGATGACCAGACACAGAGACAGTATAACTGTCACCTCATTACCGCCGATAGAGCAAGCTATGAAAATTACTTGGGTGGGCAGTGGTTCAATTTCTGCAGATAACGAGTGATGGAAGAAGGTGGTAAGCTCATCTTTGATCTCGAAAAGTCACAGAAGAACTTGCAAATTCGAGTTGCTCCAAAGTAGATCTTTGTTGTTGAACTATTTGAACTTCTACTATTTTGACGTATCACTTTGGACTGTAGTCGTAAACTATCTTAACTTTGGGATGTCATTTGTTCTTTTCATTTTGTCTGGTGTAAATATTGGCAAAAATCCCTTTTTGGTTAGTCTATGAAACTTGCAATCTCTTTTATAAACCTAACTATTATGTAACGTTAATCTACACATTGTTGGTTCCTTCATTGGTTCCAATTAGTATCATGTTAATTGTAATGTTGTTTTCCTAATCTCTTGTACAAAATAAAACATGCTCTTTTCCTACAGTAAATCTTTATAATGCTTTGGCAAATGTTTTAGAAATGTACATATATATAACTTTTAATTAACACTGCAATTTGTTTCATACCTAGCACTTCTCAAATGAGATATCAACGACATTTCTAAAAGGAACACGGAAAACAATCACACTCATCGACAAACAAGCTCAAAAAAGGTATAAGTGTCGCTTGATAACGGCGAAGAGAGCAAGTTACAAACAATACTTAGGCGGCTGATGGTTCAAATTTTTCCGAGAACATATGTTAGAGGTAGGTGATAAGTTAATTTTTGATCTAGAGAAGCCACCTAAAAATATGCACGTTCAAGTTGTTTCCAAATAAAGATTTGGTGTTCTTGATCCGCACTTTCAACAGATCACCTTAACTCTAATCCTAAACTAGATTATCTTCACTCACCGATGCTACTTCTTTGCTTGATTTCATTTGATGTAAATATGGGTATCAATCATTTTTTGGTAACTCTATAACAACAACACTCTTTTTTATAATTTTGGATAATATGTAAATTCACACATCATTGGTTCCTTTATTGGTTCCAATTGTTTTCATCCTAAATATTATGTCAATTCCTAATCTCATAAATTGATTATATGCTCTCTTGATCAGCCCATACATATTTTATGATGAATCACAATGTTTCGTCGTTTTAACATCTCTTCTTTCGAAGAATTTTTTTATCGAATACGTTATTGAACCCGTGCTAAGCACGGGTTTGTAACTAGTATAATAATATAAAATTATTTATAAATTTGAGTTACTTTGTTGTTTTAACCAAACACATTTTTTTTACTTTAATTTTAAACTTTTATTATGATGTTTTCGTTGTAAATTGAACAATTTGGCTCTCCCATGTTATGTTATATAAAAAACTCATGTTGTTTTTATTGATGTTCCATACCTTGAATATTTTTTAAACTTTCACATCTCATACCTATACCCTAAATTAATTTTTTTTTCAAGTGGTGAAAAAGAATCAAGGGCCAAGAATACATGGAACACAGAAAGAACGATCCAACGTCCCATATTTTGGCTCTCGGAAACGTATCCTCTCTTGACCAGTCTAGGCAAGTGGACTACAACAAATACGCGTGTAGGGCACACGTCAGCAATTAGTAAAGAAGTGTCGCTTCAACTCTGTGAGCACTTAATGCCAACTACCCCTACTCAAAGGAACCTGCTTTCAAGGACATACAGGTGAACAACATCAAGTAATCTTCCGGCCACGACCTCAGGCCGACTTCATTTTTGTCTCCTTTCTAAAAGCCCCTTACGCCTTAAAGACAATAAGGGCTTAGGGAAACTGTTCCAGACAGGACGTTAACCCATATCGTTAGCCTAACAGATAACAACCAAATAACCCACAATACTTGTCAGATTGGACACTACACATGATCTCTCCTGCGCTTCAACCACACAGGAGCACAAATTGGTCGATCAGAACCACTGATACGACCTCTAACAAAATCCTATATTCCTCTCTGAGCTTCGCGGAAACGATTTTGGCTCTCTATATAAAGGCATGTGCGCGTCATCTCAAATGGACACACTTTTTTCACCACTTTCACAAACTCTTCTACAGAGTTCTCTCTTGATTCTCTCCTTACAATATCATTGTACTCTCACCGGAGAACTACCACCACAATAAACTAGTATAGCTCCGCCGCATCAGAACACCTCTTATACATTTACATTGATTGAATGCAGTACAATCCGGTATACACCATATCACATAGTATAAATAGGCATAATAGCCAAATATGTTACAACATTTAAAAGTGAAAAATAGTATAAATAGGCATAGTAGCCAAGTATGTTGTAAAATTTAAAATTGAAAAAAGGAAAGAGTTTTTTAATTTGGTCTTCTGTTTTCACTATTTTTTTTTGTGGTGGCTGGGGTTTGAACCCCATACCTTATGCATTGTCCCTACCAACTGAGCTTAACTCACAAATAATTTACCATAATTAAGAAATTTGTTCATATACTTAGTAATATTAATTTTTTTAACTGATAACAACCTTTAAGGATAATTTTTTTTAACAGATAATATCCTTTAAGAAAAGAAAAAATATTTATCTTCCCCATTCCTCAAAGATGAGAGTGAAAGGGAATAGTTTATTTTATATTTTCCTTTCTAACATTTACTTCTTGTTTTTTTTTTCCTATAAAAATACAAAATAAATAAGAGAATGATAGTGAGAAAAAATTTAATGCAGGGCAAAACTTTGAGGGATCTTATAAAAAAAAGTGATAAGGAAAGCAACACATGCTAAAATATGGATCTCATAAGTAAAAGTGTTCCTTTGCTTGACTTGGTTGGATTTAGAGATGAGCTCAAGTCCATCCATAACTCCTAACTCAACTGGTAAAAATATCGAAATTGTTAGGACGGACATCATGATCGGAGTTTCAACACCAACACCTCCATTTTGTGTGAGTTTATGATGATTTTTTCATTTCATCTATCTATCAAAAAAAAAATGCGCTCAAATCTTTGACAAAATAATACAAATGTTGTCTATATTGTTTTTTTAGGGAGTTATTAGGATTTTTTTTATTAAATCTCACTTTAATTTGCTAAAAAAATATTACATGAATATACCTTTTTTTCTCTACCACGTCCATACACTCAGTTTTAACATTTTTTTTATTGCCAATTTTAAGTTTTTATCGGCAAATATTCAATATTGTTTCTGCAACTTTACTTTTGGGCTAAAACCCGATGGTTTTGGGCTTCTTGTTTTGAAAAAATAAAAGCAAATTGCTCTTCTGCCTTTCAAAACTGCTCAATCCCTTAATTATAGTTAGCGTGAGTTAACTTACGCTCGACTTTTTTAATGTGAGTTAACTCACGTGAATGAGCAAAAAAAAGAGAGAAGAGTAACTTTCAAAATAAAATATATTCTCGGCATTTTTTTACAAGATATTTTGGTACTTATACATTTGAAATTATACTAATTTTTAAAAGAAAAAAATTGCATTTGATACACATTGTTTTTAAAAATTTGTTCCATAAAACTTTTTTGTTTAATCTGGTTCTGTAAAACCTAAAACTTAACTTCTAGTTTACAAAAAAAAAAAAAAATCAAATATTAGTATTAAGAAACTTTTTCAAAAAAATACAAAAAAAAAATCAAATATTAGTATTAAGAAACTTTTTCAAAAAAATTTCACTATATTTAGTTTATTTTTCTAGAGATAACTTTGTCTATCTTGACCAAAAAAAAAAACTTTATTTATTTTAGTCAACAATAAAAGAACTGTCTATTTATCAAATTGTGAGAGTGAAAGTAGTATTGAAATAAATAACCTATTTTGTCTCGCATAGAAAAAACTCTATTAACATTCATTCAAAACCTACTCACTCTAGCGCCGCACATCATTTTCAGTTTTCATTAGCATGAAGATCCTATTAGTTGTATCGTCATTATCGTGTCACCATCAAGAATACATTTTTCTTCGTCGTTTGACTAGGTGTTAATGGAAACGCAAACAATGCAAGAGCTGTTATTTTCTACATCTTCTCATTGATTTGATTGGAAACTGAAAACGTTGTTTCTTCACTTTTTTGGTGAAAATAATGGATGATTTATATATATATATATATATATATATATATATATATATATATATATATATAGGGTTATGTTACAAGACACCTTCATAAAAAGTAGTGTGGTGTCTTTTATCAAGTCACACCTCAAGGTGTGATTTTCACTTTTTTAGTTATAACTTTGATAAAAGACACCTTCATAAAAAGTAGTTGGTGTCTTTTAACAAATGCCCATAGAGTAACTTGATAAAAGACACCTTCACAAAAGGTGTCTTCTATCATAACCCATATATATATATATATATATATATATATATATATATATATATATATATATATCACGTTTCTTACAACATAAATTGTTCCCGGCAATACCAACATATTTGCCAGTATAGCATTATAGACATCTATGTCTCTACCGTGTACCATGGTTAATTTTCATTGACTCAACTAAACAGTTTTAAAACTGAGACACTAAAACGACTTGAATCTCCATCCCAAATGACCCACATTCTGATTCCATATTTAAGCAAGATGCAAATGATAGAGGTTTCAAACTCCCAAACTTTTCTTGAAAAGCAAGTAAAGAATGAACAACCTTAATAAATAAACAAATAATGTCCCCACAGATGAACCTCGAAATAAGTTATTCCTATTATAACAACCCATTATTAAACCAATCCCATTCATTAAAAATCAACATAGATTGATTTGCAAGAAAGTTACATTTGATGCTTTACCATAAAGCAAATTAGCCTGTAATGAGACCTGTACAGAGCTGCTGAATTTATTAAAATTTGGCACATTTTAGGGAATTCTAAAGTCGAAGGTCAACTATACCTTCAAACTAGTATTCAATTAGCATAGTCTTGTGTCTTGTCAAGTACTAGTTCATTAACATTAAACGGTTGGAAACTTGTATTTCGTCAATGAAATTATAAAAAGAAGACAAGCACATTAGCCTGTGATGACTTCTATCTACAGGGTAACATATTGCTACCAGAAATTAGTTTGACCGCAACAAAGATATTTTCCTGGAAGAAAACACACTGCAGTGGAATATACTAATTTAGTAGGCCCTGACAAATACAAGCTGAATAGTGTTATTTAAGACTATATGCCAATCAAAATCCCAAATATGACAAGGGGTGTAAATATCAGTGGAACTCAGTCAACTCATACAACTATAGCGTGGTATACGGTATACCTGCATAAGAGAGACAAAAAACAAAAGAATAGTCAATGGGATGACAATATTGGTCGGCATGTTCACAAACTTGCACTCCAAAAGGATGAAAAGAAAAAAATTATACTAAAGAATGTTCAAGCAGATTGACTTCACAGAAGAAATCTAACATCTAAAATCATTACAGACCCGAGCAAAAATAATTGGTGGTTTGAAGCATGAGACAATTGACAAATGAACATCATGAACTAAACATTACAGACCCGAGCACGAAAATTTTGGTGGTTTGAAGCATTAGACATTGACAAATGAACATCATCAACTAAACATCCTGGCATACTAAAGGTGTGACTATATACTATGACCACTTACCAACAGAATGTAACAAGAAAGTCTAGTGCTCAGAAAAACAAATTAGTTTTATAACATTCTAGTATCTCTCTGGGAAGTAAATATTTCTATGAAGCTTATCTTGCTACAACATGCATGGGGAAGACCAAGCAGTCTCATTGATAAGACAAGGGATTTATTTTGTTGGGTGTCTAAGAATCCCTTTTACCCGTTCCTTCTTATCAAGAGTACAATCCATTCAACTGACAAGAGAGTCCAAAATCATGATCAGCCTAGGTGTAAATCACACAACAGATATGAAGGGAGAAAAAGAAAACAGAAGTATTCTCTCTTGTTATTTCCAACAAAATAGGAGGTGACAATAAATAGTGTCATCTTCTTCCAGGCAAAGCATGAAGACATTGAATCTAAAACTAGTTTCACACAAAGGTTTGCGCAGCTATTCTTTCTACCAGAGTTTGACAGAAGGCTTAAATACTGATAATCATAGAGGAATCATATAGAGACGATCATGAGAAGGTTAAAAGGTGACACACCATGTATATAGTCTGCCGTTTCCTCCACCGTGGAAAAATATCATCTTCAAGTGTGCTCAACTGATGCGGATGTAATTCGTAATTGTCTTGTCCGGTCTTGCTCTCCGTTCCTCTTCCAGAAAGCCCTTCTCCACCAAACTTCAAACCCTCTTTGAATATTAGGGCAATCTTCACCGGAATTCAAGAAGCGATTAAACCAAGCAAGCAAAATTTCCTGTTGCCAGGAGAGTGGTAAGGTGAGAATTGTGTTACTAAGACCATCCTCAATTATATGCCTATCAAGGCCCTTGGATGCTCTCCTCATCCAACCAAAATCATCATAAAAGGGAACAAGCCACGTTTTGAGAAGTAAACACCTAGCCTCTTTAGAAGCCAACAACTGTCCCTTTCCAATCCCAACAAACAACCTAGCGGTAACTCTGCTAACCTCAAACCTGTGAACTGCAGGCACCTTAGAATGTGCTTCAGATAATTCTGATTCAGATGCCCACATTTTCAGGAAATCCTCGGCAATCTGTCTATCAATCAAAATATCCAAAATCCAATGTAAATTATCTGCTTGTCGTGCAATTTGACTTACATCCTGCAGGTCTGAATCCGCAGCCCGCAAAAAGTGGTGACGAAGTAATTGCAGACAATCATCACATGCCGAGTATAACGACTCCTTCCGAAGATCATTCTGAGAAGAATTCTCATGGAGCATCTTCGACACCAACCCTTTCATCTCTCGCCTGGCCTTTTCATCTTTACCTTCAAGAACCACACGAATAAGTTTAAGTAAGACTTCCTCGTTATCATTCCCCTCTTCATATCCATTGGCAACTTCAGTGGAAACCCTCTTCAAAACCTCCACAGCTCCAACAGATTCAAGACGAAGTTCAGACAGGAGCGACGCCACTTTGTCTTCTTCATCCTCCGCCCACGGTGCCGCTTCCAAGTACTCCAAACAAGACAAAACCCCAGCATCAAATCCAATTGCAGCTGAAACCTAAGATAAAACAAAAAACAGACAAATCCATGAATCAGACAAGGACACCAGACACAAACACAGCCACGCAACACCCATAGTAATTTGATAAATAGAATAATTTGAATGTAACCGACCATACGTCTCGGTGTCCCAGACACTCTTTTAATCCGAAGTGTCGGTGATACATAGGCTTTGACGGTTGCACATTTAGTAAGTAATATAACAACATGACAGAGAAATTATCTTATCCTATAACTATAATTGTCTACAAACAGTTAAAATCTAAAATTCAAACTTGCTATAGTCTTAACCTAATCCTACAATTTGCATTATAATCCATTTAATAAAACAGAGCAAAAGTATCAAATCTCAATCTAATCCTACAGTATACTACATTATCAATCTGATAAAACAGAACAATTATTAAACCATAAACAACAAATTAAACAAAACCCACCCCAAAAAAAAAAAATAAATAAATAAAAAGTCATTACCTTCAAAATACCCAAAACTTTAGAAACATCCTCTTTCATAAGCTTTTTCCTAAGATCCTTACAATACATCAACCTCAAAGTCTCAACATAAACCTCAACATCATCACAATCCGCAATTTCAACAAGATACGGCAACGCCGAACGCTGTTGACTCTGCGTCCACCGATCAGAAAGCTTGACAGAAAAAAATCTACTATGCGCAACAAGAATCTGACGATGCACATTCATGGAAACACTGAATCCATCTTTAGAACTAAGCGTAAGCTTAATATCACTGGAAGATGAATCATTGAAATGATTACCAGGACTACGTGAAGATAATAGTTCAGAAATTCGATTCATCATTAGGGTTTCTCGATCTTGTGCAATAATTTGGGGTTTTTGCATTGAAGAAGTTGCATTGTTGATTGGGATCTGATTCTGATTTGTACGTTGTTGAATATCGGGTTCGTTGACCATCATTTCGAAGAGCGTTGGACTTGATCGGGTTTTGTCCGGCGGCGGCGACATTGGGTTGAGAAGACCGGCGGTGAGTGCAGAGTTGAATTTGGTGAAGCTTGAAGGAAAAGGGTCATGACCCGAACCCGAAGTGGAATGTCCGTTTGAAATTGGTGAAGAAGAAGAGTGTGTGAAATCCATGATTGGTGAAAATCTACCAGGTGAGTAACGAACGGTGTAAGTAGAAGGTGAATCGGGTAATTGAGGTTCGGGTTCGGGTTGTGTTGCGGAAGTGGATATTGTGGTTTCACGACACTTGCGTCGTTTAGGTTTGGTGATGGGTTGTTGTTGTTGTTGTTGTTGGTTTTGAGGTTTGAGGAGGGAATTGGTTATTGTTGTTTTAGTTGTTGTAGTTGTCGTTGCCATTATCTATCTAAGAGGTTTTAAGCAGTTGTTGTCGTTTTATGGTTCACCAAGGAATAGAGAGAGAGAGAGAGCGTGTGTGAACCTGTGAGTGAAGGAGGCAAAGGTTAATAAATGGCGGTTCAATCGAGATTTGTTTGTGTGGTTATGTGTCAGATAAAATAGATATGGAAACTGTCAAATCTGGCTTAGACAAGTACTTAAATTACTTTTAAGATGAAGTATTAATTAATGTTAATTACAATTAATAGCCGAAAGAAAGATTATACTATTACGAGTATATGCTTTTCTCTTCAACAATTGGAGGAGGATATATACTTTGAGTTTTTTGGGGTTTTTGTTGAGGAATCACCAATAGATTGAATGGAGATGGTATAGGGTTTGTAGTTTGTAACTTTCTTATTTATGTTAGCTTGGTTATTTCGCTTCTACATTTGATGTGCACACCAAAATTAGGATTAGTAGATTAGGAGACTTCATGAAAAGAGCTTTGATAAATTTAGTGTATTTTTTTAAGGTGTTTTATGAGAGAATGATGAAACAAATATGATGGTGATAGAAATTCTAAATAATTTTCCATCTACAAAGTCATTCAATGTTAACTTATATCTATCGTAACTCACATTCACAACAAATATTAATATATATGAACAATATATCATGATAGTTTTGTCAGAATAACACTGAATCATGATGGTTTTATAAACAACAAAAAAATACAAAGTATATATTCATAAATATGTTTGATTCACTCAAACTTCGACAAACTTCAATGCGATATCAAATATGTAATTAAATTATTTTTTTTGAGAGAAAAATATGTAATTAAATTTTGACATGTGCCATCGTGACATTTGGTTGTTACTTTCAGTGGCGGAGCCAGAAATTTTGTAGAGCCTGGGCAAAATATTTTTCCAAATATATATTAAACAGTTTTAATATGTTAGCAAAATCCAAGACCGGTGCAGTGGTTTGTTTTGTTGAATCAACATAGAGAACGGCGGTTCAATTCCTACAGAACCTCATTTTTTGAATAAAAATATAATTAATACAATAGAAGATAAAAAAGAAGATAAAAAAATAGTGCAGCAGGTATCGAACCCACGCCCTCCAGATTATAGCTGCGCCGCAAATCCACCGTGCTGCAGATGTATCTTTGGATAATTTATGGAGAATATGATAGTTATAGGTATCTTGAAGGCTCCAGACCTGTAGTGGCTCCTATGGGTCTCTTAGGCGATCCGCCACTGAGCCTGGGCGCGTGCCCAGGCTAGCTGGGTGGTAAAACCGCCCCTGGTTACTTTCACATATGAAAATGGCATCACTTGTCTAATTAACTTTTTTTTAAAAGGCTAGTAGTATGATATTAGAATCTTAATAATAATCCTTTCATATATGTATGTGTGTATTAATAATAATATTGTCCAAAGTTGACAAAAGCCGGTAGTAACTTCTCTTTCTTTGATGCTCAACTTTTCTTTTCGTGAAAGGTAAACAAAAGAAAATTATTGTTTTTCATCATCACAGACTATAATTCTAATTTTGCAAATAATTATTTAGGAAATATAGGTTTTTTAGGTTCATTTCTCATGCCACAATACTATTGACATTTTCGCACAAATAATTATATCACAATCAAAATGGCTCGATATAAAATATTTTCACATTTTCATTTAACGGTTTAAGTTTTTAGATTAATGGGATTTTTTTAATTTTGCAAATCATCCCAACACATCTTTTTAATAATAATAATAACAACTTAAAAAAAAATAACAACAACAACAACAATGTCAACCATAATAATAGTAGTTTTTAAAATATTAAATATATTTCTATCTATATTATTTTTTATATTTTAATAAATTACTAATATTTTTCAAATCATATTTCCATATTTTATATAATATTATTAAATCTGATAGGACCCTATAAATACACTGTAATAAGATGGTAAAATAATATATATATATATATATATATATATATATATATATATATATGACAGAAATTATATTAAAAGAAAAAATAATATTAAAATAATATTACAATATTTTAATTTTTTTTTTGGGATTTTAAAATTAAAGTTTTCAAATATATAACAAAGATGAGAGAAGGGCCTTTATTAAAACAAAAATGAGAGAAGGGTATGTGTTCCAGGCGGAGGTACTATCATGGAAGAACACCCAAAATAAAATAAATAAATAAAAATGAGGGGTTTGGTAGTAAATAAATGGGCAACAATAGAAATCAACGAGGTTGTTCCCGGATGACAATTGGATCTAGATTCGATGGGTAGAGTAAAACTCCGATATCATGGGTTTGGGTCTGGGTAATTACCTACAAATTTAAATGAGTATGGATGCGGGTAAGGGCATTATACTAGTCAGTCCCGCAACTCGCATATACATATATATAATATGATAAATAATTTATTTATTTTTTGTGTACAATTAATTAATTAATTTACCTATTTAACCTGAAGCTAAAAACTGCATATACATATATATAATATAATAAATAATTTATTTATTTTTTGTGTACAATTAATTAATTAATTTACCTATTTAACCTGAAGCTAAAAACTGTTTAATACAGTAACCGCTCCCTCTTGCTAGTGTATAATTTTTTAGGGATATTTTAAATATTTTTTATTTTGCTAAATACAACGATTCATACTATTTTATGTTTGATTTGAAAAAATTTATATCATAATTAAAGTGCATGTAGGGTGCGGGTATGAGCACTTAGGTGCCCATAGAGTATCGGAAAAGACACTAAAATTGTTTCTCATGAGAATACAAGTTTGGATACGATCATTTTTTACAAACACGGATATAAGGAGAAACAATATAGTGCCTTGTCCATTGCTTAACCATTACCGTCCCTAAATTGTTTCTATTTAGTTTTAGATACATTTCCGAACCATCTTGAAAATTTGATCTGGTTATGACTTTTTTGGACCACGCTTTAATAAAGGCTAACTTGACGGCCAAAGAATGTGTTTCCAACACTTTTTATCTCAACTTAGCAGAATGTATACTATTATTACTCTATTAGTAATGTAACATCAACAGCACATTATTCAAACATTGCGCAAACTAAGTTCCAACGTAGTAAAACCCAATTTAATTTGTCTGCAAAATCTAATATTATATACCAAGGGCAAACACGATTAGAATACTGTATCGCACAACCATGATTGCGCGCACTTCCAATTAGATATCTCTTCACCAGAGTTTAAACTTGGATCCTTCAATTCTTTTAACGACTAACTCAAACTAGTTGAATCATCCATCTTCCATCCTCATTAACCAATAATCAAGTTATAAACCTTGATGACCGCAAACAAATATTTTGTTGTATGGATTCTATTGGGAAGCATTGTCAAATAAAATTTGCATCAAAGAAAAAGTTCTAGCTCAAATATTATAGCGGAATATACCGGCTTACGAATAAAATTTGCATTAGATAACTGATAGCAAGTCCTAAATAAGAAATGCATTGAAGTTATGCTCATGCAGACCCACTCCAAATTTTAAACATGTTTTAAGACGGGGTTAAATGTCTTGAAAAAATGTTTGGTTAAAAACAGCCATGCACTGCGACAATAATTTGTCTTGCTTTAAAAAATTGGAATACTCTGAATCTTAAATATAAATAAATAGACAGATAAAGCTATAATGTTTCATAATAGTGTATCAATTTGAACTGGGCACTCTGAACTAGATGAATAATGGAATCAGTTACATCCATCGCTAACAATATGTCATTGTCCAACTCTCAGTTATAGGTGCTGCTGCTCTTCTGCCAACCAAAATAAATATACATCAATGACCTTTGTATACTCATGTTCTTATATGCATACATGCATGACCATATCAATTATCAAATTCCAACTATACTCATCGAGTAGCCAACTAATAAAATCAAAATCCAATTTTTATGGGAGAAACTTGTCTTCGTGTGTGGACCAGCAAAATTTGGTCCCCCTATAGTCGTCGTATATCATGAGTAAGGAGGACATGTCATTTTCCCCCTTCTTTTATTTTTGTTCGGGTCCTCTTTTCTTTTATTGTTACAATTTTGGATCCTATATTTTTTTGGTGGTGGCCGGGGTTCGAACCCCGGACCTTGCATATTTTATGCATTGTCCATATCAACTGAGCTAAGCTCACGAGGACTTTTGGATCCTATATTAATCATTCAAATTGTAACACCACAAAAAATAAAATAAAATACAAAATCATTCAAATTGTGAACTAATAAGGAATAATGAATTCTGGGCCACTGAAGTAGTGATATTGCCGGCCCAACAATTAACTTGTCAGCGCATCATTTTTTCTCTAACAAAATTATTAGCAACTTCCCTTTTTTCCCTAACATACTCATTTTCTTGAAAAAAATATTATTTTTCTAAAAAATATTTTTGGATTTTGTCAATAAAAGTGTTAAAAAAACATTTTTAGATAGTAAAAGATGTTCAAAATTATTTATGAGTAGAAAAGTAATTAAGAAAATTAAACATCTTAAAGCAGTTTTTTTTAAGAGTCCATTTTTTAAAAGAAAAAAAAATATGGAACGCTAATAGTTTTACACTACCTAAAGTGAATTTCACTTAGAGCAACTCCGGTAGCACTTTTTGAGGATCATTCATCCAACGTGTCATCCACTTTTTCCATAAATTACCATTGAAGTTGTCTAATATTTTGACGGTGACATTTCACATGGGAAAATTGAAAACTTTCCCACCATAGACCACATGTGATTATAGGTTAGATCTTGAGGTTGTATTTAAATTTATCACATATCTTCCACACCACAACACTTCTCCTCCTTCTTCTTCTTCTTCTTCTTCACTATCCCTCCTTGTTTCCCACCACCATCAACATTATCACAATAACATTTACCAATGACTTCCAATATGGTTGTCCTAAGTTAAATTGAAACAAAAAATAAATAAATGTAAAGATAAATCATTATCAACTCAAATATCCAATTTTTTTTTTAATATAAGAAAAATACAAGAACCCCATAATCTAAAAAAAATACAAGAATCCATGAAGACAAAAATCATGATTTTCTGGAAATTATAGCAACATGAGTGTAATAATGTGTTGATAAAAATGTGATTAAAATAACTATTCCCGTATAAATATGCAATTAAAAAATAAGGGGAAAAATAATCCATTCCCGTATAATCATGATTTTGGTCAATATAATGCCTAGATTTTTTATTTAATTGTTTCTTATAATAGACAAAGTTGGTGATTTTTTTTTTAGCCTGGGAATTTTCGGTCAATCATAGTTTTTGTATTATGCTTCTAATATTTTTTTATTTGGATTTATGTTTTCATTTACTCATTTAGTCTTGATTTTCAATTGGATTTAATGTAGGATTAACAACATTGAAAGTTACTGGAAATATTATTGTGGTGGTGTGGTGGGGATGGAGAGCAAAGGAGAGAGAGTGAAGAAGTAGAAGTGTTATGGTGTGGGAGATATATGATAAAATTAAATACAACCTCAAAATCTAACCCATAATCTCAAGTGGTCTATGGTGGGAACATTTTCACCTTTCCCATGTGAAATGCCACCTATTTTGACAGCATGTAATAATCGTTCCTTCATGAAGCAATTTCATCAAGCGTTATTTTCTGACACCCGGTACAAAATTATACTTGCATATTATTAAAATATTAATATACGAATTAAAATTGTGGGACCATGCATTGGTTTTTTAAAATTGCACCAATGGAGCAAAATATAAGTGAATTGCTTCAAAATGATGTGGCTCTATTTGGACCAACAAAGTTCTTTTAGAAGAGTTCACCATTGGAGTTGCTCTTATATACCAGTATAAGTGAGTTTTGCTTTTTCACTGGTGAATTTCTTTTACGAATTTTTACCAAGTTGAAATTTTGTTGGTGTCATCAATTTATATTTTTGAAGATAACTTAACGTGTGAATTAAACAAGTTAGTTGTGCCAGGAGTGTATGTAGATCCTCCCAATGATCTCTCCTTTATTATCTCTATTTACTCTTCTTCTCTGTTTTTCTTTCGTCTCCTTCTCTTTGTTCTTTTTAAGAAGGATCAAAATAACAAATATTAGTATATACGGAGTATTGGGTAAAAAAAAAAAAAAGAGTACATAAGACTATGGTAAATGGTTTAGTGAATAAAGGTTATGGTAAATGTTAGGAGTAGAGATTGATCCCTAGACCTCCTACATATAATTTGTGTGTCCCAATCCAAATCACTAGACTACTCTTTTAAGAGACTTCAACTCTTTAATTGTTGGAGGTTAGAGAGGGGAGGGATCCATAAAATCCATGTAATAGCACATGCAACGTCCAAGGTCATTTAATTAAAATCTAATAATCTAAATAGAAAGCACAATAATATCTCTCTAGCCCACCCATCCCACGTTTTTTCCGTCTCTCTTGTTGGTTAGACAAATTATCGGAAGAAAAAATAGAGCGGTAGAGGGAGCAAAGGTACAATGAGAGTCTAGCTCACTAAATCATCCAAAGAACATGTGATAACATCACTCAAGCATGGTGAATCCTCTCAATCACTTTACAAACCTTTCACACTATTTTGATATTTTCTATTAGAGAATTAACTTCCATGTTTACTTAAAAAACTTTCATGTTTTACTTTTAGGGAAAAAAAACTTCCATGTTGAAAACTATTGTATGTTTTTGATTTAGACTTTCAATTCACAAGTGCGATGTAAATTTGTCGATGATAAAATTAATAATTTTATGTAATTTAATTATTTATTATATATGCACATATATTTTATTATAAATTTGATTATAATGTATTGAAATTAATGAATAAAAATATTTATTTATTTTTGAAGGGATGAATTATCCTTTTTCTGATGAAAATAAAAAATCGACTAAGGGAGCCAAGTAATTTCTTTTTAAGGGATGCGCTTGCATTTGCCCTTGGCTTTTTTCAGATACAAAGATTCTCATGAAAAAATAAAATTAAATATTTCAACATTTTATCACCGATGATAAAATTTCAAAAAAAATATATAAAATAAGAAGCTATTTTGAAAAGATTCTCATAAAATTCATTTTTGAGAGATATTTCAAAAATGAATCTCTATTTATGTTAAAATCTCTAACGTGGATATTAGGTTACTTACTGAATGTCAATATTACTCTTTTAATCCATAAAAAAATGTGTCTAAAATATATTTTACTGATTATTCTTAAGTTCTTATAAAAATCATTTTTTTTTTAAAAATGTGTTAAAATATTTTTTATTTTTTTAATCTATACTAAATGGGCCCTGATTCGGGCCCTCCACTGGAGTGGACTCTGAAATCGGCCCAAATAACAATTGGTAGAACCGCTTGACCCAAAAAGAATGAAAAGATACAGAACAATCAAAAACATATAATTTTGATAATTGTTCTTCTCCCGATGTTTTTGCTCATTCCCGTCAAATAGCCGAGCGTGAGTTAACTCATACAGATGTATTTTTAACGTGAGTTAACGCACATAAGTGTATTTTTCTGCGTGAATTAACTCACGTAGGATGGGAATGAGCCAAAACATATGAGAAAAGAACAATTCTCTATGATTTTGTTCAAAAAAAATCAATGACATATAATGGATGGATAGGCAGAGAACTTGTTTTGATTTAGTTGCTATAACTTTTTTGTTTTGAATATTAGTGTATGAAACATATAAACTCTTTTTTTATTAGTCCTTATTTTGTTTTAATTCCTCCAGTACTTGTTTATTTAGAAATTGGTCAATGGTTCCTTCACAAAGAAAAAAAATGGTCAATGGCAATGCATGGATCGATATATTTTACATATTGCAAGAACAAAATATAATATGGCCAAATTTTAGATTAACTAAATTAGTAAATAATAAGGAACAAAAGTTAAAAAAAATGGTATTTTGAAATAAAAATATCTTTTTTTGGCATGTATTAGGAGTGAAAATTGTTTTATTTGGTACAGATGCAACATATGACACAAGGAGAAGCTACTACTACTATTATGATCAATAAATATGATATAGTGTATGTTTGACGTCATGATGAGTTTGAAACAATTACGATGAGTTACTGTAATTTCTACAAATCCATATAAATATCAAATATGGTAGATAGTGTTTGAGAAGAATCAAAATAATCACGATGAATCACTGTGATTTCGACAAGTCCATATAAATATCAAATATGGTAGATAGTGTTTGGGAAGAATCATGTGTGGCAGGCTCTTTCTTATTCCTATATATGTATGGGTATCATAGTTGAAACACACTAATGTATGGTTTGCCAACTTTTTTAAACATATCAGTTTTGGTTGTTAAATAAAGAGAAATGATATTTGTGCAACTATTTTTGGATAAATTTTAGGATAACTCTCTCTCACTCACATTGTATTTTTACTCTCTCTCTCATTCTCTTCTTCCTTCTCTCTACGTATTGTTTTTATCCAGTAAAAAGATGGGAAAAAAGGTTATCACAAAAATTATTTAGAAATCACTGTAAAAATATCATTTCTCTTAAATAAAACATGTCTTGACTCTCGATGTTGCAACAACCAACAAGATGTGCTCCGTGTTTCGTGATTTAAGAATTATTATTATAAAGAAGTCATTCGAAAATTATTATAATATATGTATTTTTTAAAAAATAAATGTATATTTATATTAACTAATATTTAACGAAATATCTTATTAACTCTATATTTTAGCTCTCGTAGAAATTTAGCTAATTCCACCACCGATGTGTTTTCTGATAGATGCAACGAACCACATTAATACAAAGTTTTGTTGCACATAAGGAGGGACCGAGGTACTGCATTAAGAACAAAGATGCTGTTGGAACACTAGTCATTCTAGTGAAGAAAATTGGAAAGAAAAACACTATGAAAGAACTAGTGTGTGGGTGTGACTTAAAAATGTCCCACATTGGAGGGTCACCCCAACTAGTAAGTGTTTATATATGGGCAAAGTGACCTCCAAGGATGTGCCTTTGGGGTACCCAATTTTGTGAACGGGTGAACGCTTACAAAATATATATATCACGCGCGCGGCGGCTACGCCGCCGGCCGGGCCGGGCTTGGGTCGTGGGTTAAAAAAAAATGATGATATATATTTTTTGTCACTTGAAAATGTTAAATTAATTAATTAATTTAATCATTATCCGTAAGCGCTACGCGTAACAAATAAATTTGTTACGATTCGACCCGATCCAAAACGCGTATCCAAAAACTTTCGGATATATCCAATTAAGAAACAAAACGTGTTTGCTTAAGGATTAAGCAGACTTAATCCCCAAGTCACTCGTTTTTTGTTACAAACTCTCCCTATAAAAGGAGAGCTCGCCCCATTCATTCTTCACACCAAATCTCACAGTCGATGCTTCCTGTGCGGTTTCTCTCTTCTTCCTCCGATTTGTGTTAACGAATCATTCTTCATCTTCTACTCCTTTCTGTCCCGTCGGTTTCGAATAGAGCGGTTACATACCGTATCGAGTGGCTTCAATCAAACGATTGAACCATACTTTGAGGTGTAGTTCTCGAGCGACTATATACTGTGCAGTATATACTCGTAACAGTGATCTGGGCTGTTTTATCCTGGAGACGGCGTGGTTGTTAGTCTACCTTGCACAAACTAGGGTAGTGCCGCGAAACGTCTTAAAGAAAGCGACCTGGTCGTGACTCACCCAGTAATTTCGTTCGGTATATATTTTTAAATCGAAAACTAACAGATGCTCAATGATTTCACTTATCCTAAGTATTTACAAATGTCTTCTAACTCAAGAGAACCTCTCACTAAAGACACTCAACCCTAAAGTTACCTCATTTGATATCCTAAGTCTCTATCTTGAATCCCGAAGAATGAAGTCTTATATATTGTTTATAATTCTGAGTCATCGTGTCACGTTAAGCAGCCATCGTGCCACGATAAGTAGTTAGTATGGCAGTACATTATTAGACTCTATCCGTTAATCGTGTCACATTGCCTTGCAATCGTGCCATGATAAAACCAGTGACAACCTTCAAACTCAAGAACTACAATCGTGCCACAAACGCCAAATCACATGCCACAATTTCCGTCAAACTTCAACATCAATTTTGAGACAAATTTCAACAAGTTTTTTCTTTATCAACATACCTATAATTAATTTTCATATTCCAAAACTAACAATAATACTAGCTATGATAAAAAAATTTAGTTATTTAAAACTAGCAAGAACATACCTATAATAAATACTAACTAATATTTTCTCTTTTTTGAAAGATACACTTGTAAAATCAATATTTGTTATTAAAAAACTTATTATTATTAATTTTCTTAATTTTATTGATTTAATACATTTTTTTTAAGGAACAATGATTTAATACATGAAGCCTATACTTAAACGAAAAAAAAAGGAGGCCACGTATCTAAAGGATATTTTTTAGTTTTGAGCGTTCTTTCTTTTCTATTTCCTTTATTTCGTTCCCTTTGTTCATAGAAACGCGTCCAAAAATGCCATCATCAAATGTATGTGTTATGAATGAATATATAAAGCAAAGGGGAAAAAGCATTAAACAACCGAAAGAGGGAGCACCATAGATATAAATTATTATCAAGTGATTATTAGGTTAGGGCTTAAATAAAATGTTTAGTGCTTAAATAAACTACTTACAAGGATGTAAGACATCTACTATATGACTACTAGAAGGAATATGTGTTGGAAAGAAAACAGATTACATTAAACAATATAAGTTCTCATTCATTCAATTGACCAATTAGATCCGGTAGGAAAAGATTCCATTTAATTTTCACGGGTACAAAACGTGCGGACAAAGTAACAATATTATGCTTAATGAAAATGTGGTTAAGAAGCAAAGCCAGCCCACATTCCACAAAGTAACAAGCAATTTGTTGTAAAGCCACCATATGAAATTGTTCTTACCTCAATTTTGCGACACCATTTTTTGATATATTGTCTTTTTCGGTCTTGTGCGTAGGTCTTCATGGTTCTATCTTTAGTTAAAAGGCGTAGATAGAGGAGCGAGGTGTTTATAAATTACTTTAATCTTGATTCTCAAGCAATGTGTGACTTTTTAGTGTACCAATAATTCCTCAATCGAGGCTAAGAAATTAAAGGGCATGATGCTTAGGCACCTACCTGACGTACCAATTTTCCGACCTCAAGTTGACTCCACTGCATTTTTTTTGAATTGTTGCTTTGAATCTTTCAGAAACTCAAACAATTCTCTCCTTTAAAACAGACGACTCATTGGATAAATTACTTTTAATTTTGATTCATAAGCAACGTGAAACTTTTTATATCTCCTGATAGAAATGAAACTCCCTCTTTCAATTTTTACATGCCATGACAATGATGCTTTCCACTTACCCTACCCATATCTACAAGCCAAGCGTTATATATAAATGGTAAAAATCATACAGATAATTTTTGAAACTCTACTATATGGTACAGCATTACAGATCATATCTTCATTTTAATTCAATTGAACAGGTTGTGCAAGCTGTTGAAAGATAACAGAGCTAGCTCTTCTTTCTAGCTAGCCATGCTTACATATATCGTCAGTATTTCAGTGCCTTTACTATTTAATTTATTTAGTGTTTTGTGCGTGTCGTTAATAAAATAAAATAAAAAAGGACACAGTACTAATACCGTACTAGCATATTGCTATAACATACTCCAGGAAAATACTTTTTTAGGTTAGGTGGTTATTCTTGTGAAAAAAACAAAAGGTTGGTTAATTATTGAGTGGGAAAAAAAAAGTTAGGTTATTATTTTACACTCCACAATAATAAGTGAATTATACACGTGGATTTGAATCGCCGGTGAGCTTGACGAAATTACGATAGATCCAAACAAAATCATCGTTATAATTTCATCAAACTCGTTGTTAATCCAAACACGTTTAAGATAGAATCAATTGCTTTTTTATCATAAAAATATATGCAACAAGTATGGAACAATGATTGATTAGTGTTGCAATATCCCAAAAGAAGAAGTGAGGAAGACACGGAGAAAGAAGAAAGTGCATATAAAGGCCATTTTCTACCTTCCATTCAACCTCTTTCATGTCCAGAGCCGTTCCTTGTCAAGTGCAAGGAGCTCTACGGAGCCGAGCCTCTAATTAATGGGGACCTCAGTTATTTGTAAGGGTACGAGTATAATTGTTGGGATGTAGTATAATGTTTTCTTTTATTACGTAGGTCTAAATCAAACACTTATTATTTGACAAAAATAAAGAGTAAATGGATAAGTTAGGTCAAACCCACACATCTATCAACAAACAAAAAATTCAACAAAACAAATTAAAATCAAAATAATCCTCTTTATTTGTTTGCAATTGCATAAATTATCATTAATTATTTTTATTAGGGGCCATTTTTAATATTAGAGCCGAGCCTCCAATTTTATTGGAACGGCCCTGTTCATGTCTATACTTTTTTTTTTGTTCTTGACAAATTTATGAAGTTATAAATATTTTTTTATGTCTACATCACTAATCATCAACGTGGTCTCACATGTCAATTGTTTGAGAAATTCTTGGAAAGATAGTAGTGACAGTGCAAAACTAATTTGCACATGTATATATGACCAACTTGTTGATTATTGTCTCGTAATCCATTTTATTTTTTTGCCTTTGTCATTTGTCTTTAGGCATAGACAATATCTGACAAGCATATTGTGGTGCACCATGGTATGCTCCAATTTTAAGTTTTAACTTTTTAACTTAATGGCAGGCAATTTCTGGTGCTTAGATTAAAGGTTTTTTGAATCAATAGCGACATATGCCCTTTAACGTAGGAATCACCAAATTGACTTAATGATACTCATCAGTAGTGAGAAGAATCAAATATGGAAGAGATAAAGTTAATAATAATGCAAGTGGCAATTAGAGGACTAAACATTGTTGTTAAGGTCCTAAAGCTAAGTCATCATGGTTGGAATTAGTTGGCCTAATGACCTGTTAATCTTATCCTGCAAATGTATGAGGTTTTGGAAGGAATTTGAACCTTTTGATCATCAACATTACATAACTAATTAATTGAAAACGTTTTGGAAAATGGAAAAAAAAAACTAATTAATTTAACCACTACAAGATATATTTAGATTGAATATATACTTAAAAAAAAGATTGAATATAATTATATTTAATTCATTTCTCCATAAAAAAAATATTGAATATTTCAAAAAAGCATGCTTTTAAAAAAACTAATTAATTGAAAACGTTTTGGAAAATGAAAAAAAACTAATTAATTTAAACACTACAAGATATATTTAGATTGAATATATGCTTAAAAAAAAGATTGAATATAATTATATTTAATCCATTTCTCCATAAAAAAATATTGAATATTTCAAAAAATCATGCTTTGAACAATTTGAACAAGAAAAGAAAATGCAACGCCGAAAATCATGCTTTTAAAAAAACTAATTAATTGAAAACGTTTTGGAAAATGAAAAAAAACTAATTAATTTAAACACTACAAGATATATTTAGATTGAATATATGCTTAAAAAAAAGATTGAATATAATTATATTTAATCCATTTCTCCATAAAAAAATATTGAATATTTCAAAAAATCATGCTTTGAACAAGAAAAGAAAATGCAACGCCGACTGTGGGGATCGAACCCACGACCACGTGGTTAAAAGCCACGCGCTCTACCACTGAGCTAAGTCGGCTTGCATGTATATGTTTCTAGTTTTCTCTTTATTTTCTCTATATCATAATTAAAAAGGTTATCATAATTAAAAAGGTGATATTCATAATAAAATATCATCATTTGTACACAAGTGAAAATTAAAATTACAAATATTTTTGGAAACTAAAGGAGCTCAAAGATTTCACTAAATGGTTTCATTCAGTTTATAATCAAATTGTTGAATGGACTTGAATTTCATTATATAAATAAATAAATAAAAAAAAAAAAACTAGTTCAAAAGATTAAAGTGAGGAAGAATGAAGAAATTGAAAGAGTTAGGGATTGAGTCATGGATGATAGATAGACAAAGAATGAGACAAAGGGAATATAAGGTTGAATGGAGCCTAGCTATATAGACATTTGTCAAAAGTGGACTAAAAAAATAATTAAGTGATTAATTAAGAAACCATAAAAGTGGACCAATAGTTGTCCTGGCCTCATTGAGACACCATGTCAGAGAAGATTAGAAATAGAGTGTGATGGTGCTTGGTGGCCTAAAGCAATGCACCTGCTTGCTTACAGAACCGCCACTCCATCCAGTTTGGCCACACTCTCTCTTTTTGTCTTGGTTCACATTTTTCTTATTAGCCCATCAACCATTGCCCACTTGCCCATACCATCTCTGGTCTTTATCATGTTCATGTGAAATGGATCAGTGATTGTTGGAATGACAAGAAACAGATTAGTTCATCAAATAATCCAAAACATGTTACCAAGGAATGTGGCCTTGTGCTTGATTTTTATGACACTGATAGTAATAAATAATTACTATGATTTTTATAGATTTAAATATATGTTCAATCTATGTAAGTATACTGAATTTTGGTTCTGGTCTTGGAATTTTTTTTCATTGAGTAAATCAAATATTTGTTTTAAGTCTAGGGTTTTGCTAATCAGTGTCTTAAGGATAATGGTTAAGGATGTCAAAAATAGAAAATTTTCATTAAAAACAACGGATTTTTTACTTTTATAAAGTTAAACATTACACTTTTCACCAATTTTCAATGCATAATTTCTATAGTAATCTTCTTAACTAGTGTCTTTAGGACACTGGTCAACATTTCCCTTAAGTTTATGGTGTTAATGCGGGTTGGGTAGCTCTAAGTGAAATATATTTAGGGTCATGTTAACCAGTGCCCCGGGAGCACTAGTTAAGAAAAACCATAAAGAGAAAGTTTTAAATTAAAAGACACTTTATTAACTTTTAAGGGATTGACAACACAATTTTCAATGTAATACATACTATATTTGCTTCTTAACTAGTGCCCTGGACACTGGTTAACATTACCCATATATTTATCAACTTGTTTGGTATGTAAATCTGATACCATTTGACTCCAGGGACCAAAATTGATAACAAATGATTTTATAGGGACTACAATTACTATTAATGATCTTCATAAAAAAAAAAAAAAACTACTGTTAATAGTATTATGTAGGAATTAAATTTAAAACCTCACAATTTTATAGAAACCATCCCTCAAAAAAAAAATTTATAGAAACCAAAACCGCATTTGATCCATATTTTTAAAATGGGTGGCATTTAACATGGACCAATGTAAAACTTGCCCATGATGGACCACTTGTGATTATTGGCTAGATTATGCAAATCTATCAAATCTTATTATACACCTTCCACACCATATGACATCTGCTTCTTCTTCCTTCTTCCTAGTCCTCCTTGCCCACACCACCACCACCAACCCACTCTCACAAAAACATTTGCAACAACTTTCGCTCAGGTTCTCTTTTGTTAACTCTCTTCACCGAAACTCTCTCTTTGATCTCTATCTCGAACAACCCGTATTCCGACGAACTTCCGGCGGCATTTGGAAACTAGAAGAATCTCACTGCACTTTCCTTTGAGATAAACAAGTTACCGGTTACATCCCTTAAGGAAACTGGAGAGCTATGGAAGCTTGAAATTTTACCACTATGATTTACCCAAAGACCAAACTTACCTTCCTTATAACCCTTAAGTAAAATTGAAGAATTCAAACCTTATCTCTTACCTTAGTATGAGCGAACAACTCCCAATTGAATTTAATGAATTATTTTAAGTTATTTTTTTTAATGGATGATATTATTATAAGTGTTTGATGAAAATATGAAATATTTTCTAACTTAAATTTGAAACAACATCCATTAAATCTTGGAACTTTAATTTGTGTTTACATTGGAAGCCATTGTGAGAGTGGGTTGGTGGTCGTGGTGTGGAGCAGGGAGGGAGAGAGGGAAGAAGAAAGAGAATTCATATGGTGTGGAAGGTGTATGATGAGATTTAATAGACCACTAAAATCTAACCAATAATCATAAGTGGTCCATCATGGGCAAGTTTTACATTGGTCCATGTTAAATGCCACCTTTAAAATGTCCTCCTTCACTTTTTCTTCTTTTTCCTCTTTTAAACTTTCTCTCCTATTCTCCGTTGAGTCAAAGTACCGAATAAATGAGTCTACGATGAATAGAGTGAAACTAGATTGAAATTGTTGTTCATTTCATATGAAAACGAAACTTGAGTTATGGACCCCCCTACTAGCTAGTATTCAATGTCCACTGGATTGGTTAAGCCGACATCCTTCAATAACTCATCTTTGTTTGGAAGAAAAAGTTACTTTTCTTTTTTGAGGGGAAACAATAAAAAGTTACTTACTAATGATAATTGTAAATTTATTTGGCGAAAACTTTTTTTTTTTTAAGGAATTTGGCGAAAACTTTTGAATAACCTTCTCTAATAACCTTTTTTTCATTGAGTTAACCGTTTGCCAACTAAATTTAAAGTCATCATTTGAACCCAAAAATTGTCTTATATACTTTCATGTGCTCTGCTAATCTGCTTTGCTTCCAGGCTCCTACTAAATCAAAATTTTTAAATAAATACTCACAAATTTGATGTGAATATTACATAAAAAAAGTTAGAGTATCATCACTTTTGCAATGCGGTGAATTCAAATAAAAAAAAAAAGTACATTGTAAGTTCACGAGGATTGGTTTTGCCATCCAAAAAGGTTTAGCAGCGCATCTTGTTGTCCGCTTGCCTTCTATTCAAGTGTAAATAATATATATATATATATATATATATATATATATATATATATATATATAGGGTTTTGCTAGAAGCCACCTATGAAGGTGTCTTTTAGCAAGTCACACCTCAATGTGTAATTTCCACTTTTTAGTTATAACTTTGCTAAAAGACACCTTCATAAAAATTAATTGGTGTCTTTTAACAAATGTTCATAGAATAACTTGCAAAAAGACACCTTCATAAAAGGTGTCTTCTAGCAAAACCCATATATATATATATATATATATATATATATATATATATATATATATATATATATAAACCATATTGTAAGTTTTTTCAATTGTCATTTGTCAATTTATCGTGAAATGTTTTTCGCTTGATTAATCATTGCTCTGAAAAGAAATATGATGAAATTTATTAATTCATTGGTAGAAAAGAGAGTTTTGCATGAGTGGGAGTATCTTATTCATACTTGTTAGATAAATAAAACTTTATTCGGATAATAAATGTAGAAGAAAATTATCCAATTTGAATAAAATCTTCAATCATACTTTTACAGTACATTTTTTTTTTTTTGACAAATTTTTAATATCTAAAACTGACGGTGTAAAATAAACGATAAAGTTGTCATATTATACAGACATGTTTTTTTCTTTCTATATGGACCATAAAAAGAGACATTATTTTTTTACAATATAAGCAGAGACATTATTCTTTCTATTTTACTACTACTTTTTATGTCCCGTCATATGAATAGTGAAAAGAGAGAAGGATATTTTTGTTTGAAAACTTGATATATGAAAATGAAATGAAGCTAACCTGCGTACCAATCAAGATGGGACATGATTCCGTGAATGGCGATGTGTTTATTTATTTTTATTGTTTTGGTTAAGATGGAGATGTGTTACTATGCAGTAGTATGCACCAAGGAGAATTTCTATTTACCAAAAAATACCAAGGAGAAATTCTTCTCTATTTCTACATCGTTTAAACATATCTGTTTACTATTATAAACAAAAATTTCATTCTACAAAAATAATTGACGACTATGGTCTAAAATATATATTAAATACATAAATTATTTAATGATTATGAAAAGTTAATTTTGTTTATAAGAGTGATCGGAAGGATAATGTTTTTGGATTAAAACTTAAATTTCTCCATTTTATTTGTGTTGGTTTATGGTGATATTTGTCATTTCATCTATGTATAAAAATTATTTTAATTCTGTTGCATCTGTTAGTGTTGAATTTAATCATTTGATAAAAAATAATTTAACTACAGTTAATCTTGTTTTTTAAAATGTTTGGTCCAATAAGTCCCTCTTATTTTGATTTCTTGAATATGAATTTATTTACTAAAAAGATTCAAATTCACTAATTTTGGCCAAATTAACTTATGTTTAATTGTTTTTATTCTTACATTTTTCTTTAACTTCTCATCCATAAAATGACTCATTCATAAAACTAAATTCAAAAGGCATCGCATCAAACATTTTATCATAATAATTGCACTTACCCGACTATTTTAACCAAGACCCCATAATAAAACAACTTGATTTTACATTTTTAAAACTATTTCTCAATTGTCAAAAGAGTGAAATAGTTTTGTCAATTCTCATTATTTATAATTTTTTTTCTGAATTAAATAAATTTCAGATCATTTAAAATAAAAAAGGTACCATCATTCTTTTATGAATTAAATATGTTTTTAGTCCCTACTGAATTACAAGTTTTTAAGTTTAGTCTCTACAAAAAAATTATTCACTTATAGTCCTTATTTGCATTTTATATGAACTATTTTAAAGGACTAAAAGTATCCATATTTTGTAAAATGTTTTTAAAATAGAGACTATTTGTATAAACTATAATATTTTGGAAAACTAAAATTATCATTAAAATTTTATAGAGACTAAACTTAAAAACTCAATATTTTGTAGGAACTAAAAACATATTTAACCTTGTTTTATTTGATTTGTTAGCTGCTTGATGAGTGCCACGGTCTAGCTTATTTAGTGGGTTCCAATTCCAATAGCGACGGTTGGTGGTACCACACTTATCCTCATTTTCTTGGACACGAATGGGACATTTCATTTCAACACCATCACCCTCATCTCTCTGTCAACTCATTCTTGACCCAATTACTCCATGAATTAACAACAGAGAAAATAAATAAATATTCAAGATCAAGAAATTGCAAGAACAACAAATTACCAAAGAGACAATCTATGAGCCATTGCTTTCAATTGATAAACCCGTGGACATGTTTCCCTCCAACAGCAAATGCTCATGATAATAAATAACTATGGAACGCCTTGCCTAATTCAAACGGCAGTTTCATGAATCATTATAGCTTGTCACATGCTATATGTGATTGTGTCTAAATAACTCATACCTCGTGCTTTAAACGCATGCGTACGTAACAAACAATTACCAGTAATTGTAATAATCAAGCGTCTTCAAGTTTTTCTATAAAAATTTACTCATCATAATGACACGGGTTAATTATGTGGATTTTCTTTACATTGCTGAGGAAAAACAGCTTACACATAAAATTTGTTTAATTTCATGTTTGATAGTATCACTTTGGTTTTGTCGGGATCAATTGAATCATCATGACATCTGTAAATCTAATACAATACCAAGTACGTATGCATCAAGTCATAATATAAGGTAAAATCAAGCCATAATATGAGGTAAAATCTATTGAGAGATTCAACAAAACTTGTGATTCTAGAAGATTTTGAAAGATGTTTGTGCTCCAAATAAAAACTAATAGAAGAAGGACAGATGGTGTATTAGAAAGTGACGGTATAATTAGAGATCCCTTTAGTGCAAAAAAAGGAGGAAACAATGGCTTTAAAATTACATAATAACAAAACTTGAATCACAAAAAATAGAGTAAAGCCAAAAATAAATAAATTAAACAAATCAACGGTTTAGCTAATTAGCTTGACTTAAACTCGAATAAGTCAGAGTTGGCGACCCACAAATAAGACAACTTAGCAGTTAGTAAATAGAAGAAGAAAAATAATAAACATCCTTTCATTTATAGATAACTAATCAATCTAATATATTAATATTTCATTTTATACTCCTACTATGCCATTAGCCATTTTTTGATAAACTAAGTATCCGCGCGCATTATATTGGTGGCATTTAGCATACACACAACACAAATTTGTGCACATGTACAAAGTTGCTTTTTCAATTCACAAGTTTTTTGTACACCATTGGATCAATGAGGAGTGCTGATTTTATCATGGTCTAGTTGTACTATATTTTTTTTATTCTTTATCATGTTGTCTTCAACCATCATGAGTAATATTTTTTCATATACATTCATACACCACACTGATAAAATCCCAACATGACATTTACATGTTATTCATGACTTAGATTATGTTGTTGCCTCTAATAAATCAAATTTGAGGCTATCCATGAGATAACCATGCTGCTGCCTTCGATAAACAAAGTTGGATTTGTTACAGTAGCGGATTTTAGTTAATTCCAGAAAAATTATACAACTAGCTCATCAAATAACCTTGCAACTAAAGTCCCCCATTTGGGTGTACAGTTAATTCTAATCCATTTTCATAAAAATCTTTTTTTGAGGGACACCAATTTTCATTAGATCTCATATCAGTATAAAAACAGTAAGTGGATTTTAATAGTGGTGTGAGATATTTGCTGGCTTCATATGTTTTTGGAATTTCGTAAGTGGATATTTGCTGGGTGAAAGTGGAAAGTAAATTTTGTTATCTTCTAATAAAAAAGGAAAATTTTGTTATCTTTGTGTCAACAACGGAAATCATACTGAAGAATTGAATTGAGGAAGTAATTGCAAAAATCTAAACAAGGTAACGGATAATTGGAACGGATCTGAAAAATTTTGTAGCAAAAACGAATTTGTACAATTATGTGAAAACCATAACTGGATTTTATGTGAAAATGTGAAACAAGATGCTAAGTTTGAAGAGGATGAGATTTTGAAGAAGATGGTTGTTTGTTTATTTTTCTGGGTTAGTTGAAATATGAATACATTCAATTATTTTACAGAGAAGTGGCATTTAGCGTTACACAATGCACAAACTTTCCAGAACATGGTGATGTTATGAGTTGCTACATTTTTCCAGAACATGGTGAAGAAGGAAATGAGTTGTAGTCTTGTGGTAGGTGAAGAGGTTGAAGATAAATGAAAATGATATACAGTGTGAAGAGACTATAATAAGGATCCATGCTCCTTTTAATCTAATTGTTAAAAAGAAACTTTCCCTTAACTTGTGTATGATGCACAAATTTGTGCATTGTGCATTGAAAACGCCATCCATTATATTGCCTAAAACCCATAGACTGCTCCACAAATATAGACTTAAACCCCATGAAAAAACAGACTTGAATATCTACTAGTAGTCTTTACAACAAAACGTTATTACTCTCATTAGCCATTTCTAATTGAATAGGCCTCCGACCACTAAAATTTATTGATGATTTTGAATTTTATGTTAACCATTTGTTACGAGTTTAATTTTAAAGTGAGTCATTGAAGGGTGAGTCATTGAAGGGTCTTTTAATTACTCGTTTAGATCTCCTTAAAGGGCAAAGGTCATTGTTGGAATTTCCCCACCAAAACCTCTCAACTCTGATTCTCCATCTATTCTCATCTCATCTATATAAGGCAGGCCAGTGTTACAAGCTCTCTCTCTCTCTCTCTCTTCACACAAACACACACAAAAATTAACAGAGCACAAAAACCATAGTTAAATCCAAATCAATACACACACACACACAGCCTCAAATTAGCAATAGTTGTTGTCGTTGTTAGAGCACAAACCATGGGATTTCCAGTAGGTTACACAGAACTTCTCTTCCCTAAATTAGTTCTTCACCTTCTTTCCATCTTCACTTTCATACGGAAACTCATCAACACCATTTTCCGCTACATGGGTCTCCCCGATTTCATCGAACCCGACATTATATGGCCCGAGAATTCAACTCGAATACCCGAATTTGAATCAGTTTCAGCTCTTCTTATCCGTGAAATCCTTCCCGTTGTAAAATTCATGGAGCTGGTGGACCCACCCGAAAGCTGCGCTGTATGTCTTACTGAGTTCGAGGAAAACGATGAGATCAGACGGTTAGCGAATTGTAGACACATTTTCCATCGAGGTTGTTTGGACCGTTGGATGGGATATGATCAGAGAACGTGTCCTTTGTGTAGAACACCTTTTATACCTGATGAGTTACAAAGTGCTTTCAATGAGAGATTATGGGCTGCTTCTGGGATCCCTGAATTTCATTCTGCTGAGGATGCTCTTTCTTTGTAACCATGTTTGGTTGGATTTTCTTCTTTTTATGTTTTTCTTTCTCTCTTTCTTTTATTTTTTGTGTATTTGTACATAGAAAAAGAAAGAAACTCATGAAAAAAAAAATCAGATTTTAGCTGTATATCGATTTTATTTTTTAAATAGATAGATGAGTTTTGTAGATTCTGGATCTGGGTCTTCTTTTTTAGAGTTTTAATTATTTTTCTTTGATATAAATAGAAAATTTGGATTACCTCATATGAGGTCTTTCACGATTACTTACCACTTTTAGGATTTACAAAATTACAATTACTATGTTTCATTTTTACCTAAACTAGGATATTGTCTCATTTTTACCTATACTAGGATATTTTTTTGTCTTCTAGTGAGTGTTGTAAGAGTACACACAAGTTAGAAAAGCAAAAATAAAATTTTTATCCTGGAATTTGTATTATTTAACTTTTAAAGAACAACCAATACATAAAATTCTAGAACAAAATCTTTATTTTTGATTCTTTAAGGTGTGATCGGATGATATCATTTTCTAATTTTTTTACGGACCATATGAATACCATGATGAATAACGTAATTTTTTACAATACTAAATCAGTCAGTTGTGCAAGAAAGTTTGTGAAGGACAGACACATGGGGCTCGTTGTTTGATTTGAACAGATAATAATGATGACTGATTATAGTAGTACTCTTACAGTATTTCTCTCAAAATAATTGATGGGTCATGTTAACTTGTGTCCTTAGGGCACATGTTAAACAACCTAAATAGAGCAATTTTGCATTGAAAAACACAATATAACAACTTTTAAGAAGTTGAATGCACGTCTTTTGATATGTGTATTTCTATAATGAGTATCTTAACATGTGTCTTAAGGGCACAAGTTAACATTTGTCTTTTTTTAAATTCCATCATCGAATTAATAGTATCATTCACAAACATCTTCCACTATATATTAATAGTTAATTCTCTCTCTCTTCTACATGTGAAGTTATCATCTAAGTTATTTTGAGACGGTTGGACCAATACATTATTGTCGATCTGCAAGCAAGCAATCGTTTATTGCCTGAGTGGTGTAGATTGAGAGAGTATTAATTAGGGCATTAGGCTTTAGAGTAAAGGGATTGAGTGACGCAGGGTGGGGTGGAGGGTATAACTCACCTCAGAGAAGAGATATATTGGACAAATTAAGAGTCGTAAATTAAATAGACGGGTCAATGAAATGAGTACACATTGTTTGGTTTTTCTTTCAACGTTTCCGCGCGGAGGTAACGTTAACGTAGGAGAATGGGTAAACAAAATGGTAGGCTCCATTGATAGGGAATCAGATTCAGATTAAGAGTAACGTTGCTGCAATGCATTTTGCAACTGCTTCATCCTTTACCAATTTTACCCTCATTATGATTACAGTTATGACCCTTCCTCTTTCCTCACATTTGATCGAAAATATTTGTAGAATGGACTGAGAATCTTGTTGGAATATTTTATTATTTATTATATTCCAATATCATTATGTGGGCAAATATCGTAATAATAATTAGAGCAAATTGCACTCACCTCCCCTGAGGTTTTAATAAAAGACACTCACATCCCCTCTAGTTTTGAAAAAACATTCACCTCCCTTTTTTTAACACCGTTAACCTGACTGACGTTTCCTTGCTACTCTCAAACATCCAAATTTAAACCCTAATTTGTATTTTCTTCCAAAAGTCAAGAATATGAAACGATGCTATCAAAATTCATTTCACTCTGACGTATCATCACCAGCTTTCCACCAAAACACACCTTGCCTCTCGCCCTTGTCTCTTGCTTCTTGTTTCTACTTTAACTCATAAACAACAATTAGGGTTTTATCTTTTCTCATTAACATACAAAACCAGCCATCATAGACATCATCTCGCACGGTATTTTTCCATCTTTTGTCATCTGGTTTGTTCAATATTTCATTCTTATCAACTTTTAATCACTTTTGGCCCAAAATTCTCACATATTTTGTTGTTTGGTTATGTTTAAGGTGGGTTAGTAGATGGAGAATAACAGGCATGATGAACCAGAACCAGGATGTGTGCATTTGCTTCTACATTATGCAGGGGATGCAACTTTGCCACTACGAAATGTTGATCCTGACCGTTACTCGTATCTTGATTTGATCGACGATATTTCTAGATTGTTGGATGTTCCCACTGGATGCAACGATGACAGAGGTTTGCCTTTCTCCATTTCTTTCTGCCATCCAGGTAGCCATATAAGAATCCCAATTAATACGGATTCTCATATTCTTGATATGTTCAAATTAAACAGTAACTGCATTTACATTCATTTGTATGTTATGTTGAGGAATTTTAATGATAATCAAGTTGATAGAGCTGAACCTGAAATAGTAACTAGTGAGTCTGATGATGAATGGCAAATGACCGCCGAACCTCAACAAAATGAAGGAGGCGAAACTGATTCTGTCTCTAGCTATATAGATGAAGAAGAAATGAAAAATGAGAATAGTGATGACGGGCTAAGTGATTATGAAGAAAAATATGATGTTATTGCTTATGAAAACTCTGATGAAGATAAAGTGCCTATTTATGTTGATAGAGGTATGAAAGGGAAATTATTTGACCATGAATCTGATGGAAAAGTGAAATTAGAACAAGGTTTATTGTTTGGCGATGTGGATGAGTTTAGAGCTGCCCTTAGAGATTTTGTTATACAAGAGGGATTTGAGATCAAAAGAATTAAAAATGAAAAGGCTCGAGTAACTGCTAAATGTGCTTCAGATGGTTGTTCTTGGCGGATTCATGCCTCTCCTACACCTGATGGGAAAACATACAAGATTAAGACATATAACCATGTGCATTCTTGTATAAGATTACCAAAGAACTCAAATGCCACATCTACTTGGATTGCAACAAAGCTAGAGAGTAAACTGAAAGCTGAGCCAAATATGAGCTATGCGAGCATGAGTCAAGAGTTGTTGGATAGGTATGGCATAGAACCAACTAATGTAACTAAGCTTTATCGTGCAAGAAACAAGGTCAAACAAGATAATAAAGGTATTCATGCACTTTCTTATAATGACCTGCCAGCTTGGGCTTTTTCTGCTTTCGAAACAAACCCAGGATCTATCATAAAGCTAGAGTTGGAACCCAGACTCAACAAAAATCCAGAGTTTAAGAGGTTTTTTGTCTGCCTAAATGCAATGAAAAATGGATTTGTTAGGGGTTGTAGGCCTTGGTTTGGGATTGATGGATGTCACCTAAAAGGACCATATGGTGGAGTATTACTCTCAGCTGTAGCTATTGATGGAAACAAAGGCATGTTTCCAATTGCATTTGCGGTAGTTGAAATTGAGTGCAAGGACTCGTGGATGTTTTTTTTATCCTTGTTACGCGATTCATTGAGTTCTGTTTCTGAATGGAAAGATAGACAAGTGACAATCATGTCAGATATGCAAAAGGTTGGTGAAAATTAATTTGTTAATTTCAATTTAATTTATAGTTTTATATCATACTTGGTTGCCTACTTATAAATACTTGTGTAACAGGGGTTGCATAATGCAGTTTCAGAAATATTTCCTTATGGCAAACATAGGTAACTAACTATTTTACTTTATATGTTTTCTTGAACATATTTTTTGTCCATTCTATTAATTGTTTGTTTATGTCTCTTATCTATAGGTTTTGTTGTAATCATTTGCTAAGCAATTTCAAATTAAAATTTAGAACGTTGCTTCTAAGTACACATTTTTGGAATGTTGCAATGGCATACAATGAGTTTATGTTTGATAAATCCATGGAAAAACTTAGAAAGGTGAGCAACGAGGCTGCAAATTGGTTGTTAGATAGTGAAAGACCCAAAAGTATGTGGGCTAGACATACTATAGACCCTGAGTGCAAATCTGATCACGTAACAAATAATGTATCGGAGTCCTTTAACAACTGGTTGGGAAATGATAGAAAGAAGACAATTTTGTCGATGGTTGAGTCTATTACTTGTAGGTTGATGGCTAGATTTCAAAAGAGATATGAAGAAGGGTGTGGGTTTGAAAATGTTATCACACCTAAAGTCAGAAAAGTATTAGACACTTCAATGCAAGATGGAAGAATGTGTAAAGTCACATATGCTGGTGATGATGAGTTTAGAGTAAAAGATGGGTTTACCACCTTTGTGGTGAACTTGAGGGCTAGAGTATGTGATTGTGGTTATTGGAGGCTAACTGGTTTACCATGCAAGCATGCATGTTCATGCATTGCATATAAGAGAGCTAATGTGGAGATGTTCTGTGATGATTCTTATTCTACCACAACTTACAGTTTGTGTTACTCAGAGATTATACATCCCATGCCTGAATTAGATTCCAACAATAGAGGCTCTTATGGGAAAATTGATCCTCCGGCAATGAAGAGGCTTCCTGGAAGGCCGAAAACTAATAGGAAGAGAGGTATTACTGAAGGTCCAACAGCTTCACATGATGCAAGAAGATCAAGCACGGTTAGATGCGGGAACTGCCGTGAATTTGGGCATAATAAGTTGGGATGTCAAAGAGATAAAACTAAAAAACAGGTATTATTTCTATTTGTAATTAACCTTAATTATTGATTAGCTTTATATTGGACTAATATTGACATCTATGTTGTATTTATAGAAAAAGTTGCAGGTCAGACGTGGTACTACCAGCCAAGTTACTAATGAAATACAAGAAACTCCAAGTCAAGTGCAACTGAGTAGCCAAGTTACTCAATGAAAGGAGATAAACATTTGCTTTCTGCAACAATAAGAAGGAACCTAATTTTTAGAACTGTCTATTTGAAGAATATTAGTATTTTGGATATTGTGATTGTTTTTTCACATTAATTGTTGGGAGAACCAATGGTAAATTTGATATTGTTGCTGGTTTTGGATTTGGGAATCAATTGTCATCATATAGATTTTGGATATGTTTGAATTTTATCAATGGTTTTAGTTCCAAATATGGACTACAATTTTTTTGTTGTGCAGATAGAACACTGTCTTTGCTATGATATAACTGTTATATTATTGCTTCTTCAATTTTATGAGTGCAAACCAAATCTGTTTCAAACTTTAGACCAAATTTGCTTCCATAACTGTAACCATGTGCAAAACAAATTGAAAAGGCATGCTATATAACAGGCAGAATCTTATTTTGGCTTGTTCAGTTTTAATTGAAATTTAAGGACCCTTGCAAGAAATAGTAAGGAGAAATACTCGAGAAAATATATTTTTCTTGGTCAAAAGAAAAGGTTTACACAAATGATGACACTTGAAAGTTGAAACCATAAGAATCTTATGTCATGAGTCACGATAACAAACCAAATGGAAATTTCTTTCAAATAGCCAATTATTTAGTCAAGGTAACACACAAAATTATTCCATGAATATCTATCAATTTGCCAATTTTTCAGCCAATAACAAGTAATGCCAAGAGTAACAAGCAAAATGGATAACAGACAAAATGGATGTTCCTATTAGTTGCCAATATTTTAGTGAGGACAACAAACAATTATCAATCGTATGTATCCTAATTCAAGCTCCTTTTATACATTGTAGAAACAACTACCATGTCTTCATAATATCTTATTATTTCCCCCACAATTACCAATTTAAAGTTCCATGGATTAAAAAAAAGCTTCAGTTCCATTGCTTGATGATACTCGATAAAAAACAAATAAATTTCACTCAGACAAATCAACAAACACCTTATGCTCCAAATTCATATGCACAGAGTTGAATTTCATAGTGTGAAAAAAAAAACTTGAATAATAAAATGCAGAAAATAAAAACGAGGAAGAAAGTTGAAGAGATGAAGAAATAATGAAAATTGGAGAAAACATGTAAACGCCGAAGAGGATTGTAGCGATGAAGAAATAGATGAAGAAATAGTGAAAATTGGAGGAAACTTATAAACACAACGTCTTTTGAACCACTGTGCTTGTGCAGGACCGTGTGAATGAAGATGAAGGCAGAGATTTATGGTGTGCACCGTTAAAAGTAACACTGTTAGTGTCCAAGGGGGAAAGTGCCACAATCATGATATAATTAAGGGAGGTTAATGTTTTTTCTAAACTAGAGGGGAGGTGAATGTCTTTTAATAAAACCTCAGGGGAGGTGAGTGCAATTTGCTCTAATAATTATATTAGTTATTTATCAATTGTGAGCCTTAATTGATTAGTGATCAAATTAAGTAATAAAGCTATTAGATTTCTAATTGGATAATTAATTAAAGGGTAGTGTTAACTTGTGCTCTTAGGGCATATGTTAAGAAACCTAAAAGAAGAAATATTTTCTAAAATTTTGTGCATTCAATTCATTAAAAAGTTAAATATTAAATGCAATGCACACTTTCCAATAAAGTATTTCTATATTTGAATCATTAACTTGTGTCTTAAGGGCACAAGTTAACATTTCCCTTAATTAAATATTTAATTAATGGATATGGACTCAATATGGGTGGATGTCCGGATGACCCGTTAACGGAATAATGGAAAACCCTAATGGTCATCCAATATAAAAGAGGCTATGGTCCCCAATATACCGTACACAGCAAACTCTCTCTTCTCCCCATCTGAAGAGAACTTGAGGAATAAAGGTACCGGTTGAGGAAGAACCAAATCAGCCGCTGCTAACCTTGTTGTGTGTTTCAGATCATCGTATCTCTTTCTTCATCGTTGCTTGAGAGGGCTTCCATGAAACTTTATCCAGGTATTCATAGGGGTGGACACCCACCCGCCACCCGACCCAGAACCGAACAGTCCGAAGCCATGTGAGGCTATACGGGTGGGTAGAAGCGGGTTATCGGGTCATCGGGTTATTCATTTCGGCTTTGGAAGGATAGCAATGGTCGGATTCGGATTTTGAAATACAACCCGTCGGAAGACCGAAACCGCCCGTTACATCTTCCTATTTAATTTTTCAGACCATGTTCTCTCTCTGCAGTACCTAGAGACGCGCAACAAATGCAGACATTATTATTATTTATTACTGTTAATAGCTATCAATCTCTATTATTTATTAACAATCAATCCCTTTTTTTATAAAAAAAAACAAATCAATCAATTAAAAAGTGGAAACCACTTTTGGGAAGTTGAAAACCATTACTACGTTTCTCTCTCTTGAAAACCAGAAGAATGAGAAACTTCACATTATGCAGTTTGCTACTACATTACAACACCATTGCTACACTTTTTCAGATCTAGACTTCACATGTTTCACAACCATCCTTTTCTTTTCATCTTCCCATCTCAGCTTCTCCTCTCCTATACTTCATACCGTTATCTTTTGCTAGATTTGTCTTCATGAACATCAAATTGAGCTTAATCTTTGTAGATCTACACCATATTTTCTGTTTTTGTGGTGATCTTTGCCATTTTCGTTTTGATTTTCTTCACTGCAAACTCTTATTTTGAAATGTTTCAGAACCGAAAACCCGAACCGCACCACCCGCCGAAACCGAAAAACCGAAACACACCGTAGTGCAAACGGACGAGTTTGGACCTGTAAGTAGCACCCGCGGGTTAGAACGGATTGGGTGTTTGAGCCCGAACCCGCCCGTTTGTCCAGCCGTATTCATAATACCCTAATTTTTAATATCCTTGATAAATCAAACATGTCAGATCCAATCATAGTCATGTTCAATGTTTTGCTTGCTTCCGCTATTTGATTCATAATTGTTGAACATGTATTATGAAATCTGTTTTTATGAAAACTTAAATTTCCAACAAGTGGTATCAGAGCGGGTCTTCATGTTTGATTTATTGGGATTGCTTGAATTACGCATGTTTAGATTTTATATTTTATGAACGCCGGTTATTGAATCATATTCTTGACGTGTGTTCGGCGTTTGTAAAATATTTTTTTGCCAATTTTTTTTTTTTTTTGGTGTATGATTTCGGCTATTCTGTGAAGAATTTTTTTTATTTTTATCCAAGTTTCGTAAACGAGTGAAACAATTTGTTTCATGCTTTGCACTGCGTAACTCTTTATCGGATGCGCTGCCGAATACGTTGCTGTATTTTATTGCTCTTTACTCAGTTTTGAATACCTTTATTTGAACCCTATTATTGAATTTTGGGTTCATGGTCAACTTCTCTGATTTAAATTAACCTTTATCTTTCTTTTTGGGATTTTTTTTTTTAAAGGAATCATAATCCTGTAAATTGCATATAATATTGGGAATTATGCTTTGATTCACAAGTACGTGCTTTGGTTTGTAACAGTAGTATGAGTTCATAAAGCTGCAATTCACCGATTCAGTTTTTTCTGTTAATGCTTGGCAATTTTTTTAATTTTGCAATTAAAATTGGTTATTTGGAATTAAAATATGTGTGTGGCAAGCGTAAAGAACTACATGCAATTTTTCTTAATTGAGTGCTTCTATCTAGTTTACGGGCAATTTTTACTGTTTTATTATTTAGTAATATTACTTAAAGGTGGAATGTCCTTACATGAAGCGTTGACTCAAAATTGAGTCGTTTAGTATATATATTTGGTTAATATAATTTTCAAATATTTTTGTCATGATTTGCAACTTAATTTCTATTTGAAATTAGTTTTGATTTACATAGATGTTGTACATAAGGTTTATTTTGAGATATTAGACGTATAAAGTTTTTTGATATATATTTGGTCATCATATATCATGTGTGGAGACTTGTTTATTTTTTTTTATTAGTGTTTAATAACACATCTCAAAATATTTTTGAACCAATTGTATAGTACATCATAACATATTTCAGAATGAGTATTTGATTCTTTAATTTTTGGAAATTTGAACTCTAGAAGTGTTTATTTATTTATAAACATATAAAGTTTGTTTTCTTGTTTAGGAAACAATTGAGTCTAGCGTTATTCATTATTTTATTTAAAGAATCATTTTGTATATGTGAATCAATTGTGGCATGAATATTTTGATGTATATAAGATTCAATTTTATTTTGGTTTGAAATTGAATATTTTTCTTATAGCATGATTATGATGTTAGAGTTTATTGTTATTGGTAACCAAAAAAAAAGAGTTTATTGTTATTAAGTTTTCTACAATAATATTTTGTCTTGTCATGCATTTTGAATATATTTCATGTTATGTTTGTTGTTGCTTTTATGCGATATATGTAAATGTATTGTCATACACACATTGATGTGATTTTTGACTTGCATCTTCTTTCAAATTCGAGTTTGTCTTCACACTTAAGTATTGTCATACACACATTGGTGTGATTTGTGACTTTCATCTTCTTTTAAACTCGTGAGTTTGTCTTCACACTTAAGTATTGTCATACACACGTTGGTGTGATTTGTGACTTCTTCTAAATTTGTGAATTTGTCTTCACACTTAAGGGTTGCCGAGTGGCCTTATGGTTACTTAGTGACATAATGGATTAATTCAGCCTACATTATGTTAGTGATGCCTTGTAAATTTAAGACATTTCCCATCTGCCTTGTGAATTTAAGACCAATCCCGTTTAAATTTATTTATTAAATTGTCTAGTGATTCCGATTGTTTTGGTTGAAACAACAAGTTGCAAAAGTAACCTCTGTTGCGTAGATTTGATTCAGTTGAAATTATAAAAGATGTAGTATGAAATTGTTCATGCGAGCTGTTTTAGTCGGCCAAAAGGAAGGCACAGCTTGGCCGAATAGTTACATACCTGCGATGGTAAATATGAGGTAATTATTAAGTTTTCCATGTGGATAATGAGGATGTCAAAAGGCACCCATTATATGACAGGAATTCTTAAGTTTTATCCATGTGGATAATGAGGATGTCAAAAGGCACCCATTTTCTGACAGGACTTATTACCGTATTTGATCATTGCATTGAGATTACCGTTGGCAATTAATTCTTAGTAGTCAAAAGATTGTGTTTTAATGGTGCTCTGGTATCTTGTTTTCTAGTCTTTTAATTTACAATTTGTGATGATAAATATGTGGTAATTCTTAAATTTCTCATGTGGGTAATGAGGATGTCAAAAGACACCCATTATCTAATAAGACTTATTATGTTTTTTCATGTGGGTAATGAGGATGTCAAAAGGCACACCCATTATCTGATAGGACTTATTACCAATATTTGATCATTGCACTGAGAGTACCGCTTGCAATTAATTCTTAGCAGTCAAAAGATTGTGTTTTAATGGTGCGTTTGTTATCTTGTTTTTGTCTTTTAATTTACAAATAAAGTTAAATTGTGCATGTCTTATAATTAATTAATTTTGACATGTCTACTAATGTTGTGTGAATGTAAACTCATTCAAGTATTTAAGAGTTTATATCTACACTTGTGATGGTAAACACACGACAATTATAAGAATTTATTCTTTGTCAAAGTAAATTGTCATTGTTTGATCATTGCTATAAAATACCGCTAGCAATTGATATTATTGTTTAAAGACTTGATATTGATGATGCACTAGGTATTTTAGTGAGTGTTTTTGCTACTTTTGTTCTCTCTAAACTAATATAGTTTATGTATCTGCTAATTTGAGTTAAATTATTTAACTCTTAAAATTCTAATTTAGGATTTAAAGAAGAACATTAATATTGTTCTTGGATCTAGACCTTAAATAAGGGTGGTGAAACTCACATTCTCTCACATATTCAGCACCTAATGTGAGAATCAAGTTTGACAAGTGAGTATACATCAAATCTCATAGGTCATATGTGATCATTGAGCTAAAATATCATATGTATTAGAGGTGTTGTTTAAGATGACAAATTGTTGTCATATTTTCTTTGCTTAAACCAAGGTGTTTTTTTAAAGCAATATAGAGAAAGACAAGCTCTCATTGGGGAGTGAGTATTTCATTAAGATTATTAGGCAAAAAAAATGTTATGAGCACATTATGTAAATACTTAATCTTGCTAAGACACTATAATTTCGACCATCATGACTTATTCGAAATTTCAGTACTTTCGACTATCATATGACTTGTTCGAGAATTCAGTATTTAGTATTCTCTTTGCACAATAAAGTTTATAACTGTTACAGTTAGAAATGATCATTTAAATGATCAATTCGTAAAGTGTGCAAATAAGGAAAGGCTAAAGCAAGAGAAAATAAAATAGTGCTCATTTGGAAAATATCTCAAATGATAAAGGCAAATAAAGAAAGGTAGTCTTGACTGACTTATGTCCAATGATGTTGAAAGATATGTCAATTAAGAGTGGACAAAGTCGATAAAGATTTCTTTATTCATTTTTAAACCAATTTTAGATTGTCGTTACTAGTATATTTTTGTATTTAAAAGACAATTTGGTGAATCATTATTTGAATTAATTTTTGTTTTAATTTCTCTTTGAAAAAAATCAAGATATTTTGAGTTTTATTTTCAAATGATGATTCAATGTGTCTTTTAAGTTCAATTATTAGAGTCAGTTTAGTTATGACTTGTGACATTCTATATTGTTTAAGGTTTTGAATACTACTATTAGTTTTCCGTCCCACAAATTAAGAAAATTTTGAGACATAAATTGTTAAGTTTTCTTGAGGATATTGAGTTTGGGGGAGAGATGTGGTAATAAGAAAAAAATTGAATGAGGAAGAATTAGTTCTAAACTAATTCATATAGTTACTATTATTATAGTATATTTGGATCCTCATCAGGACATTACTGTTCTTCCTCTCCATCAAGTTAAGAAGTTAATACATATAGATCAAACTCAACACCCTCAAGAACTAGGGATTCTAGTGTCATTGAGAATTGACTGAAAAGAGAAATTTTATTTAGTTTAATTGAAAGACTCTATTAGGACAGTCATGATACTGGTTTGCTTATTATAATTTTGGAGCTGCACAAGATGGATTTCAATTTAGTGTTTCTTAATGGTGACATTAATGATACAATATGGTGCAACTTAAGAAAACTTTTGTGTCAATAGATACAAAGTAGATGTTTTGCAAAGTCATGAAATCCACTTATGAGTTAAGAAATTTGTCTCTTTATTGCAATTATCTCATTTGGTTTTGAGATAATATTATGGAGAATTGTGGATTTAGCAAGTTCAGTGGGAGTAAGTTTATATTAATATGTCAATTTTATTTTATTTAGTCAACAATGATATATGTTTGTTATGTGAAACCAAGGAAATTTCAAACAAAAGTTAGCGATGAAAGATCTTGGGGACACCTCTTTTGTATTAGGCATTTCAATGCTTAGAGATTCTTCTCAAGGTATTATTCGGATATCACAAAAGAGTTATATCAATAAAGTTGAAAATGAAATGACATAATTTTTGGATTACCTCAATTACGGAGAGAGACTTTTCAATCTCAAATATTGCCCATTATGAAATTTATATTTCAGAAATTTATGTATTTTCCTACACTTTGCCTATAGGATTTTTTTTTTATGTATGATTTTATTATACGCATTTGGAAATAGCGTATATAATAAAGATTTTTGGCAGATATTTGAGCAATTCAAAGTTTGAATTGTTGAAAAGGCAACCATAATGATTATTAAAGAGAACAAGAGAGCTTATGCTCACATCAGAGATCTGACAATTTGGAGATCATTTATGTGTCAGACTTTGGCTTTTGGATGTAAGTAGATAATACACATCCTAATTCAAGAAATGACTGGAAGTATTTATGTCACTTGGTTGCATATTGTTAAAGGTATTGAAAGACCACTCAAGTTATATAGTGATATAATTTAGTCTTATAGTTATTCAACAACCTTTATAAAGTTTATTGCCTTATAGATTATTGTTGGTGAATGATAGAACATGTAGAGACAAACTTTATGCTAGCTATACCACTGATCAATGACATGACACATAAGTTCTTTCATATGGTTGTTGTCAATAAGGATGGCTTGGATTAGTGGGAGTGTCTTTTATTTAATGTTCTATACTTTTGTTTTGGTATTGATACATACTTTATATTATGATTTTCTGCAGAAATAAAGTTTATGAGGTTATTTTTTATTATAACCATTTCTGTATCATTTTGTGCAAATATTGAATTTGCAAACTTCAGTTTGATCTCACTAAAGTTTTAAGTAGGACCAGTTGGAAATAGACATGATTTAGAGATCACATTGCATGAAATTTCCATGTCACTCATCCATATTGATCTATGTCATCAAGTGCATTGGTATGGTGGTCATCGGGGTTCCGTCACGTTATACGTCAATGATGACATCCGCGGTGGTCCCATTATTAATGTATGAGGTGGACCAGATTGTAAAGTTGAAATCTAAAGATGAATAGCATTCGGATATCACAAAAGAGTTATATCAATAAAGTTGAAAATGAAATGACATAATTTTTGGATTACCTCAATTACGGAGAGACTTTTCAATCTCAAATATTGCCCATTATGAAATTTATATTTCAGAAATTTATGTATTTTCCTACACTTTGCCTATAGGATTTTTTTTTTATGTATGATTTTATTATACGCATTTGGAAATAGCGTATATAATAAAGATTTTTGGCAGATATTTGAGCAATTCAAAGTTTGAATTGTTGAAAAGGCAACCATAAGGATTATTAAAGAGAACAAGAGAGCTTATGCTCACATCAGAGATCTGACAATTTGGAGATCATTTATGTGTCAGACTTTGGCTTTTGGATGTAAGTAGATAATACACATCCTAATTCAAGAAATGACTGGAAGTATTTATGTCACTTGGTTGCATATTGTTAAAGGTATTGAAAGACCACTCAAGTTATATAGTGATATAATTTAGTCTTATAGTTATTCAACAACCTTTATAAAGTTTATTGCCTTATAGATTATTGTTGGTGAATGATAGAACATGTAGAGACAAACTTTATGCTAGCTATACCACTAATCAATGACATGACACATAAGTTCTTTCATATGGTTGTTGTCAATAAGGATGGCTTGGATTAGTGGGAGTGTCTTTTATTTAATGTTCTATACTTTTGTTTTGGTATTGATACAGACTTTATATTATGATTTTCTGCAGAAATAAAGTTTATGAGGTTATTTTTTATTATAACCATTTCTGTATCATTTTGTGCAAATATTGAATTTGCAAACTTCAGTTTGATCTCACTAAAGTTTTAAGTAGGACCAGTTGGAAATAGACATGATTTAGAGATCACATTGCATGAAATTTCCATGCCACTCATCCATATTGATCTATGTCATCAAGTGCATTGGTATGGTGGTCATCGGGGTTCCGTCACGTTATACGTCAATGATGACATCCGCGGTGGTCTCATTATTAATGTATGAGGTGGACCAGATTGTAAAGTTGAAATCTAAAGATAAATAGCATTCATCGTTGCTTGAGAGGGCTTCCATGAAACTTTATCCAGGTATTCATAATACCCTAATTTTTAATATCCTTGATAAATCAAACATGTCGTAGATCCAATCATAGTCATGTTCAATGTTTTGCTTGCTTCCGCTATTTGATTCATAATTGTTGAACATGTATTATGAAATCTGTTTTTATGAAAACTTAAATTTCCAACAAATCTTTCATTGTTTAAGGGAAAATTTCAGAGAGAATTTTCTAAGGCAAAGATGAAATTTATCTTAGAGATTAAAAACGAGAAAACAGTATATCTATGCAAAAATATATTTAACCATTTCTTATTAATTAAAATTATTATTAATTAAAATGACAAGATCAAACTCCAAAACTTAATGTAAGACAATCCAAGAGAACACTCTATTTTAGGTACTTAAGTGGGTCATGTATGTACACATCATCTTTTTTATAATTTTCAATGATATTATTTAATTAGTACACAATCTCTTACCAGCGCCTTAGAAAAAAGTTGTTGGATAGGTCCTATTAATGACTCAATATCGTCGTATTTTAACAAAGTTTATTGATCTGTGTACAATTTATTACGTATAGTCCACAAAAAGTAAAGTGAGAAAGGGTGCTTACATAGTTAAGTTAGAGCATCCACATTGATGGATGTTTCACCTATTTAGTCCCAAAATAAATAAGCACCCTTATTGTAGAGAGAAAATGTTTGGTACTTATATAGAATGGTAGTTATTTAAGCACTCTCTCTTCTTAAAAAAATAAATGTAAGCACTCACTTTAATTTTTGTGGGCCATATGTTATAAATTGTACACAAATCAATAAACTTTGTTGAAATACAATGACATTGAGTTATTAATAGGACCTATTTAATTTTGTTGGAAAAATAGGACCTGTCTAATAACTTTTTCCCGAGGTGCTGGGTTAAAGAGATTGAGTGCTTATTGAGTAATATAATTTAAAATTATATATAAAAAAAATGATGTGTACATGCATGACATGCTTAAACACCTAAAATAGAGTGCTATGTGGTAGGAGTTCAGATCTGCTCTAGTACTTGATTCATCCAGTTTCCCAATCCCTTGCTTAGATGTATGACAAGTGGCATGCAAATAATCAATGGCCGAGATTTTAAAAAAGAAAATTCAACATTTCACTGGTCTCTTTCTTCTCAATCGTACCATCTCTTCTTCTTCTTCTCCCTCTCACGTTTTTTGCTACCCTTGCAACTCGCAAGGCTTAAGCGCCGTCGTGAAGGCCAATCACTTTGCCGTCACTGTTTTGATTTTGTGCTTTGTTTATTTTTATTGTTTTTTAAATCTTTCTGGAATATTTTTTCCCAAATCTTTGAAAAAGGGAAAATGGCAAACATGACGGCGAATCGGAGAGAAGAGATCTGATTGAATCTGTAGGAAATTGGATCATATAAGAAAGGGGAAAAGCAACGATACCTTTCAGAGTCTGTACGAAATTGAATCATATCAGAAATTGGAGCACTATTGACATTTGAATCAGAAAAGAGGGAAAAGATTGTAGGAACAACGAAGAAGTAGGCGGAGGAGCGACGAAGCAGTTGATCAGAGAAGAGGGAGGAGAGCGTGTAAAACAATTGATCAGAGAAGAGGGAAGAAGTATGCTTCTCTGTTTTTTTTGTTTCAACAAAGACCTGTGTTGTTTTGAAATCTGGACCGTTGAAATCATATTTGCCACGTGTCACATATCAGGGAAGCAAACTGGGAAACTGGAGCAGATCTAAACTCATGTGGTAGATGGTCTTAGGATCCTCTCCATGAGAGGATCTTAACTATACATAGTCACTTTTCTCTATAAGCACCAAACATTTTCTATCTCCAATGGAGGTGCTTATTTATTTTGGTGCTAAATATGTCAAACATCCACCATTATAGATGGTCTAACAATATCAAACTCTTACCGCTGGAGTTGTCATACTACCAAGTCTATTATTTATCAAAATCACTCACCGTATTTTAAAACCAAATATTTTGATATTTCAATTTTCACATCTGTTGTAATTTTATCTCATTTGTGCTTTTCGCCCAACATATGATGATTTATTGCAACAAAAAAGGTGATTTATTGCCTCAATATTGGGTTGAAAGACTAAATATCACTTTTGAGACTAAAATTCACCTTTTTGAAAATAGAGGATGAAAAAGATCGATTTTTAAGAGGTGAGCTCAATGGCACCCATGAAATTTGATTGAGTGTATATCAATCATCAAATCGTTTAGGCTTTGTTTGGATGCACAAAGAAAGTGAAAGAAAAGAATGATAAAAGAAAGATTGTCTAGGGAAAGAAAAGGAGTAGAAAGGAAGAGGATTGTTTTAGTTGTTTGGTACAAGATAAAGTGGAATAGAAAGTTGGAGGAAAGAAAGACCTAAAGTTAGTAATTAACATAAACACCCTTAAACACAAATTGTTAGTATATATAATAAATTGTCTATTGTTTAATGGAAAAATAAAATATGACGTAAAACAATAGTATGTACTAACAAAAAGATACACAATGAATTATTAAAAAAAAGAAAAAGAAGTTAGTGTTGAATTGAAAAAATAAATAAAAAAAGACAACAATTGAATAGTATAATGAATAAAGAAAGGGAATGTTAACCAGTGCCCCCGGGGCACTGGTTAAGGAAGCAAAAGTAGAAGCTTTTGCATTGAAAATTGTGTAATCAATGCTTTAAAAGTTAAAAAAGTGTCTTTTTCAATTTAATTTCTCATTTTTTAGATACCTTAACCAATGCCCCGGGGGCACCGGTTAACACAACCCATAAAAAAATAAGAAAAGTTGGGGCATTTTGGGTATTTAAACAAAACACATGCATTCTTGAAGCTTTCCGTGCTCATATGGGTGGAAAGGTTTCTCACGTGGGCCCCACATAAATTCTTCTTTCCTTACACTTTTTAGAGAGTTCCAAACAATGGAAACTCTTTCTTTCCCTCGCCTTCTCTCCTCATCACTTTCTTTCCTTTGAAACAAACATACCGTTAGTGTTGAATTATATCAATCTATTTTAAAACTAGTTTAAATGTTATACAAACTTTATCTTCAGGGTATTGATACTCAATCAAACACTAAGATACCTAAAATTTTACTTTAAAAAAAAATATATTCATTACTTTTTTGGGTACAATATATATTCATGACTTTAATAAAATAGGAAGATGAAAAATGCAATTAAACATATTTAAATTAAGGGAATGTCATTGAGTAAGACTTTAAATCAAAGACACCCGTTAACATTTTACTAAGATATTTAGTTTATGTGAACATAACTCGTCAGATATTAAAATTTTGCTTAGACTTTTAGTACTCCAAAAGTTTTTTGTCTACACTTTTGGTCCTTACTATTAAGTCAAGTCACATGTATCTTTTATATTTTATATTTTTTAATGAGCTTTTGCAACAATGTTTAAAATATTATAAGAATCTCACAATTTTTTTTTTAAAGGGACAAAAAACAAAAAGTTAAAATATTTATAGGAACTGTAAACACATTTAATCCTTAAAAATATAATCAAAATAAGTTAGGTGAATATCTTAAAAAAATGATATGAATAATACACATGATCAAATAGTGATATATATTTAGGAAATGAGGGAATACAATTTTTTTTTGACAATATTTTGTCTACTCAATACTTATTTGCAAGTTATAGGAGATAATAATTGGGAAAGTAAATATACATATTTTTTTTTTTTTGGGAGGAAAAGAAAGAAAATACTAATTTACAATTTTCAATCTATTTATTTATTTATAATAAGATTGATTGAAGTAAGAAAGTAAAAGTTGGTTACCCATTTGAGGTTGATTTGAAATTTTGAAGTGTTGTTTTTATGTTCGATTATCTCTGATGTCAATTTTAATAAATAAATAAGTTTAGCTTTGGTTTTAAACGAGGCTTTCGAAAGTGGACAGTGAAAATGGTCCTTTAGTTAGTTGGTGGTCATTTGATCCGACGTGAGTTAAAAAAAAAAAGTTGTTGGAAATGAAAAAAGAGATAAAAAGAGGTGAATGGAGTTTTACGGCGAGTTACTACCACACTCCTCCTCCCGCCGCCACTAGTCACTACTTCCTCAGATAGAATACAGAAACAGAACAGAAGCACACGCTTTCTTTTCCTTCTTCTATCTCAGTACATGCGCACGACACAAACTACAGCCACAAACACCCGGTGCACCACCCACCGGCCGCCCCTGACCGACCACCACTGTCCACCAATTGCAGAACCAGCACAACACCACCATCATCTCTATTTTAGGTCATCTCTCTCTTTTTCCTTCGTTTTTTCTTATAAACCCCCAATTTTGGCTACTATATTGAAATTGAAATTGATTTTAGCTTTTAGGTTTTGGCTACAATATCATTAGGTTTTGGCTACTTGTCTTAAATTGATTTTATTTATACAACAACAACAACAACAACAACGCCTTATCCCACTAAGTGGGGTCGGCTACATGGATCAAATGCCGCCATAATGTTCTATCAAAGACCATATTTGGATCCAACTCATTGACCTCTAAATCTTTTCTAATGGTTTCTCTAATAGTTTTCTTAGGTCTTCCTCTACCTCTTTTAACCTGACTCTCCTCCATTTGATCTACTCTTCTTACCACGGCGTCTACGGGCCTTCTCTCTACATGTCCAAACCATCTAAGCCTATTTTCTACCAACTTTTCTACTATAGGTGCTACCCCCACTCTCTCTCTAATGATGTCATTCCTAATCCTATCATGTCTAGTCTTACCACTCATCCAACGCAACATCCTCATCTCCGCTACGCTTACTTTACTCTCGTGTTGGCTCTTAATCGCCCAACACTCCGTACCATACAACATTGCCGGTCTGACTGCTGTCCGATAGAACTTTCCTTTCAGCTTAAGTGGTACTTTCTTATCGCACAAAACACCTGAGGCTCTTCTCCATTTCAACCACCCAGCTTGAATACGATGATGTACATCAGCTTCTATTTCTCCGTCATTTTGTACTATGGACCCAAGATATCTAAACCGTGTAACTTGGGGTATGATATGATCTCCAACTTTCACCTCTAAGGTAGACCCACTTCTCCTTTTACTGAAGTTACATTCCATATATTCCGTCTTGTTTCTACTCAGGCGGAAACCGTACGCTTCTAAGGCTTGCCTCCAAGTCTCTAGCCTCCCGTTTAACTCCTCCCTCGACTCACCAAGCAAGACTACATCATCTGCAAAAAGCATACATCTCGGTGCTAACTCTTGGATGTGTTCCGTCAGTACATCCAAAACTGCGATAAACTGGGCATGAGGGCTATTTTGCCTATGTTTTATATAAGCCCATTTAATTACTCTAATTTGTTTAGTACATTTTAGGGAACAGCAAATGCAGGAATAGTACTACAACGAGAATGTTATTTTATGACATTTTTTTTTTCCTTAGTAAAATGAGTTTGGTTGAGTTATGAAATTGATCAGAAACTTGGATACAAACATTAAACTTGATATAAAGATAGAATTAATGAATTGATTTACATTTACATGAATCTGTATAGTTAAATTCAATGATAGCCAAGATAATAATAATGACATACCGATAGAATGGACTATTTTTGTCATCGAATCAGGATGAAGAATAATTACATCAGGATATATTGTTTTGTTTGTTGATTTTATATTGTATGAGTAGTAATCTAACATATTTTTTGTTGTATAATTGAATTGAGATGAAGACATTTACAAAGCTAGTAGTAGTGAGAGTAACAAAATCATTGACTTTGAAATATTGAAAACAGATCCTTCCCACAAACCTGCAAAAAATTGTGCCTCACCGATATTGTGCCTCCAGGTCCGCCCCTGCTCAGATGACGGACCACCTCCACTGATGAATCCGAAGTCTTCGCCTCTTCTCACTCTGAACAGCATTCGGTACGTACCCCACACACTCTTTTTACATCTATTCCTATCACTATTGAGGTTGTTAGTTTGAAATGCATCTCACTTGTTTCACTATTTCATATTCCCATGCTATCGTGTGTGAATTTACTTAAAGTCACCAATGTTTTTAGGTTAGCAAAAGCTACAGAAATTTGGTTATTTTATTGCAAATTTTCCAACTTATTCATCATTTTCTCCTTGCGTGGTTAATGAGTGCAGCTCATAATCACTATGACACTTCCTATGATGCGAATTCGAATGCCCGTACTACACTACTCTTCTCACTCTTCCATCTTCAGAACTGGATATGGCGTGGCTCTGCCATTTTTGCACCAACGAAGTTTCACTTATGTATCCACTGATGATGATTCCGACCTTGAATCCAACTCTTCTCACTCTCAACCACAATTGGTCAACAAGCCACCTTTGTCAAATCCGGATGTTAAGCATCCACTTAGAGGAGTATGTATTACTTTGCAATCAACCTTTCCTTTTTGTTATTTCAATTCTTTATATAAATTCTTATTGTGAATTAGTGCCAATGTTTCTTTTCCAGGACTTAAGAAACGCCAGAACGTTGGACGAATCACTTCTTCACTTCAACGACCTTGACCCATCTTTGAAAAGTTCACGAATTTGCAACGATTTGTTGGTGGGTTTGCTCAAATCAGGGCGTATTGATGATGCCCGCCAGGTGCTCGACCAAATGCTTCAACCGGATTCCGGATTTCCTCCTAATGATTTCACCGGTGAAATTGTTTTTGGTGAGTTGGTGAAGAGGGACCGCCCCGGAAAAGGCTTTGCTGATGAGGAAATTGTGGGGTTGGTTACTAAGCTTGGTGAATATGGAGTTTTCCCTGATACGTTTAAATTTACTCAGTTGTTAACCAAGCTGTGCGGGAATCGGAAGAATGGTGTAGCGTGGGAACTTTTGCATACTGTGATTAAATTGGGTGGTACAGTTGAAGCTGCATCTTGCAATGCCTTGTTAACAGGGCTTGGACGGGAGAGAGACATTCGCAAGATGAATGAACTGTTGGCAGAGATGGAAGAGATAAAAATACATCCCAGTGTCATAACCTTTGGGATTCTTATTAATCAACTTTGCAAGTCTAGGAGGATTGATGAGGCGCTGGGGGTGTTTGATAAATTGAGAGGTAAAGAAGGAGAAAAGAAGTGGATTGGTGTTGAACCTGATGTGGTCTTGTATAATACTTTGATCAACGGACTTTGTAAAGTTGGGAGGGAAGAAGAAGGTTTGAATTTGTTGGAAGAGATGAAAACTGAGAAGAAAAATAAGCCAAACACTGTTACATATAATTGCTTGATTGACGGGTTCTGCAAAGCTGGCAACATTGATAAAGCACGTGAGCTATTCGGCTTGATGAAGGAGGAACAAATACAGCCAAATGTGGTCACCCTCAATACATTGGTTGATGGTATGTGCAAAATTGGAAGGGTCTTTAGTGCAGTTGAATTTTTCAATGAGATGAAAGGCAAGGGCCTGAAAGGAAACGCTGTTACATACACTGCATTGATATCTGCCTTCTGTGGTGTGAACAATATTGATAAAGCCATGCAATATTTTGATGAGATGTTGAGTTCTGGATGCTCACCGGATGCAATTGTTTACTATTGTTTGATATCTGGTTTAACCATTGCTGGAAGGATGGATGATGCTAGTGTTGTTGTGTCGCAGTTGAAACGGGCTGGGTTTGGCCTTGATAGACATTGCTATAATGTTCTCATCAGTGGATTCTGCAAGAAGAAGAAGCTGGAGCGAGTTTATGAAATGCTCAACGAAATGGAAGAAAATGGAGTCAAGCCCGACATTGTCACCTATAACACTTTGGTTTCTTACCTTGGCAAAGCTGGAGATTTTGCAACTGCTACCAAGGTAATGAAAAAGATGATTAAAGAGGGTCTTAAGCCCTCTGTTGTCACATATGGGGCAGTCATACATGCATATTGTTTAAAAAAGAACATTGATGAGGCCATTAAGATTTTTGAGGAAATGTGTTCTACATCTATGGTTCCTCCGAACACTGTGATATACAACATTTTAATAGACGCTCTATGCAAAAACAACGATGTTGAAAGGGCTGTTTCTTTGATGGATGACATGAAAGTAAAGGGGGTTCGACCTAATACAACCACGTATAATGCTATTTTCAAGGGGGTCGAGGATAAGAGAATGCTGCACAAAGCATTTGAACTTATGGATAGGATGGTGGAAGATGCTTGCAATCCTGACTATGTAACCATGGAGATTCTTACTGAATGGCTTTCCGCTATTGGTGAAATAGAAAAACTGAAACTTTTTGTCAAAGGACATCGTGTTTCCTCTAATCCATCATCACTTCAAACTTCAATAACTTATTAGTAGGCTTGAACTAAGTCAAAATGATTAGCTTTTATTATCTAAGCTCCAATTTTTGTATTTCTTTTGTGGTCGTTTTGAAACCAATGTACTCAAGCTGAATTCAAACTTCAACTGTACGTGTAAATTTATGATTTATTGGGGAAATGCTAACAAGTGTCATTAGGGCACTTGGTAAAAAGTTTAAAGTAGAAATTTTATCTTGGGATTTGTGTATTCAGCACATTGAAACATCAAAAAACAACTTTTTCTACATGAAATTTATCAATTGTTTCCATTTTTGAATCCTTACTTATTAGCAAGACTCTTTAAATTATTGTTGTCGTGATTTTGTTACATTTTCAAATAGGTTGGTACCCGTGTTGAATGCTTAACATGCTACCTATATCACTATGTAAAAGAAATGATAGGTACTATTCTCTGATAGAAGATAAATTTCTAAAAATGGATGTCAAACTTCTTTATCATAATACTTTCAGCAATGAAGGGAGGCAATACATGATACCTTCCACCTAAACCACTGAAGGTGGAAAGGTAAGCTCTGAATGTTAATTACTTAACAATGATGACAATGGAAACTTGTTTTCGCCGTCATTTGTCTTAAATTTTATTTGCATTAGTGTTGTGTGTAAAAGGGTGAGCACTTAATTTCTATAAATGTGTGCCACCATGCAAGGGGCTTCTGCTTTCTTTTCTCCCTATGATTATTCCTATTTCTTATGTTTTCACTTACTATATAAATTACTCACGGGTTTTGTATCAAGACTTGAGGAAATAAGTTGGGTTTTTGTCTTGAGGAAATAGTGGGGGTGGCTACTTACCAGTCCCCAACAAAAGAAATGCCCATATACTTGCACGCGCATACACATACACACACCCCTTTATTATACATTACATTCATTGTTATTGATCTTAACCTTCATTCGTACATGGTCTCTGTTGCTTATGCGATGGAAACGGTTATAAGACAAGAATCTTACAAAGTTTCATTTATATGCCACAAACATCATTGCTGATCATAAACTTCATTCTTACTCGGTCTTTGTTGCTCGTGTTGAATATGTAAGCACTTAGTAGAGTATATAGCAATAGTCGGTTAATAGTTAGTTAGCATTGTCTGATAGCAAATAACAAAGTTCGTTTCTATTGTACAAGTTAGTTGCGAAGTTTCACTAACTGAATCCAATCAGTTAGGCTACACTGACCTTAGAATTACTCAACGCCTCTTGTATTTTCAGAGTCAACTTTTCAGAATCCAATATTCAGAATTTATATTCTTCACTCCGCGCTGTCTGCTCGAACGGGAATTTCATTATTGTATGTATTTGATTCATTTGTGTTGTTGACTTCAGGTCAAAATTAGCAATACTTTTGAAGAGAATGAGGGCTATGCTAAACTGGTATAATCAGAATTTCCTTTCTCTTGACTTTTTTTTACTTTTCAGGATGTCTTCTATGAATTATTATTACATGTTGTACCTGCACCCATTGAGGTTTTGAATGAACAATGCATATAAGAAAAATTGTATCTTCTTTTTGAGTTCAATCAGTTAGGAAGTTTTTCAGATCTTCAAGAAAAGTAAAACAGGATTGTAGATAGCTATCAATGTTTCTATGGCACTAAACAAAGCTCTTCTTCCACTGTAGCTAGCTGATTTCAGGTTTTACTTGGTCTGAGACACATGTTTTGAAATTTTGAACCAAAACAGAACCTATTTCCCTAAAATGTGACATTTTTCAGGAGTTGATTCTTGACATTTTTCCAATACTTTTGAAGAATTTGAGAGAGTAGAGACTTGTCGATCAAGATAAGCAACATACAACTAAACTTTCTGAACTCTCGAGTATTCAAGAAAACTAGGTTTTACTGAAAGAGCATATAATTTATCACAACTTAAAGAGATCTTGCACGGAAGACAAACATAGATATTAGAAACTTAAGGAGAGAGATACGGTGGTTTCTTAGGAAATAAATGAAATTGCTTTAGTTTTTTAAATGACAGGACACAAGGGAGCATTATGGAGTGAAATTATGCATGGTTCTATGTGAAGGGACTTAATTGTAATACTTGTTTTCTTCTATTGGAGTATATCCTTAAAGTTTTATTTGCCTTTTATAATCAGCAATATGGTTCTTTCTGGTGTTCTTGTTCTTGCATATTACGCGATTGAATACGACATAATGTCAGTCTTTAATATTTATACAAGTTAGAGATTTTGACAGAATTATCCTTATGCTTTCCAGATAAGATTTTGTTGTATGCTGTATTAAATTTAGGTTATTGTATGGGTCACCCTACTTTGTTGGGACTCTGAAGTGCCGACTCAAAAAGGATCTGCATCAACAATCACACTATTAAGGTCTTATTGATGGTAAGTATCATGATTATTCCATAATTTTCTGTTTGTTTTATGATAATGATCACAGTTCTGGTTTAGCTTACTTTTGTAATCGTTGATTGGCCATTTTGATTTGGGTCCAAACCGTGTTTTCCCAATAAACTCATGTGCTTATCTACACTGTCATTTCTTGTTATATCTGGCCAATGATGGGTGTTTTTATCAAGTACTTGAGTGTTTTGAACTTTACCCGATAATGATGTGTTATAGAAGCCGATGCCATTCTTATATTTAATTTGAAATTTTTTAATGGGCAGTCGCAGACATTCTTAGGGTCTCCTGTCTATGAATTCCTGCTTGTATCTATTTTGTATTTGGATCCCATCTCTGAATCCCAACCTGAATTTTGTCAACTTTGTATAACAGCCACTCTTTTTGTCCTTTTGTTTTTGACTTGAATCTTGAATTCTTTTGAGGTTCATGTATGATATATCTACTTATATTTTTGCAAAGTCGCTTGTTTTTACTTAAAAATATCATATTTTTATTGATCATGTATCTTAACAATACCATTCTTAACATGATAGATTAGATTAAGAATTCAGCAAATAGGTCTTCCGATCCACGATTTGAATCTCGATTCGATAACCACGTTATTGAGATATAACATGGATCTCAAAGTTTATGTTTTTTTTTTTCTTAAGATTTGATTCCTTTCCAGTCCAGCTGAATTGATTTATGGCTCAAGACAATTCTTCTTTTCATAGAATTTATTTGATGTGTTCGTAGAATTCCCCTCATGCATATATGTATATATTCACGTGTTTGTTTCCCTTATGTTATATTAACCAGAAGAGTTAGCTGGGCCAAAGGAGTTTTCTATGTTTAGTTTCCTTCTTTGTTTTTCCATGTAACATCGGAAGAGAAGAGATTAGTGGTGAAATAAAGGGGACAAACGCTATAAATATTTCCTCAAGCTATTTGCATGGACAACTATGAATTACAAAGAATTCTTCAATAAAAATTGAAATGTAAGGAATGGTTGTTTTTGGCAGAAGGAATACTATACTTTGAATTGATTTACTTGAACTGCTATATTTTTTTTATCAATACTTTTTTACTAAATTTTTCTTGCTGCATCAATTATTTTAATTTTCAGAGGTTTACGCAATGTTTTTATTTTTCAAATTTTAAAAGGATTATGCATATGCTATTCAATTGTACACCAAAATAAATTTAAATTCAAAGTTGATGAGCTTTAATTTGATTCATAGGTGGATTTATAATTTACTATACTAATTTTAAAAATTAGTTAGAAAAGGACTAACAAAATGTAAAATCTAACTTGTATATGATATTTTTTTTAATAATTACATTTTTTATTTTTTATTATTTTGGTGTTTACCCAACGGAGATTTTTTTTCAAATTTAATTAGGGAGAATTGACAAAATTTAATGTTTACATAACTTTTGCTATTTGTAAAATATTTAATATTGAAATTAGAAGGAAAAATGACGCAGTGAAAGACACAAATAGAAAAACAAAAACTGGAAGCAAACTGATATTCTGATAGCAACACTTATAGTATTGAGGGCAATGTTGATTCTCAACTGCTATGTATCACGTACCACATGCGGTTCTACCAAGGACAAAACCTTGTAGGTGTGATACCTTCTATGGGTGCAATACCTTCTATTGATGTAATTGATGCTGATTCGGCAAATCTTGCAATGTTTGAGGACATATAATGTAAAAAAGTCAAGGGTCATTTTTTTTTTGGATAGATCAAGGGTCGTTATTTTAACAAGCTTGTGACTTGTTATAATGCATCTATAATATCTACCTTTGATTTATTAACAATGGATATTCATTTTACACTCTAAAGTGAATTCTTCAACAACACTATTATTGCACATATTTCTTGGCCAAACTTGGCGGCTGTGAGCCTAATATCACACATTAAATCGCGGGTTTTGCAATACTTGGAACAGCACATAACACCATATTGCACATAACCAAAAAAGATTATATAAACACCAATATATAAATTGAAGTCAAAAGTATAAGAATGGACAAACTGATAGCAACTGTAATCTCAGTCAGAAATCCAAACTTAGGGGGAAAAATGCAAAATAGTAAAATCTATATAGCAAGTGCATTTTCACCACACACATATGACTGCTTGATATAGCTTTGAATGTACGAAATTGAAGAAAACAACGGTTCCTGAAACAATCAATAGGTGTCTTGACCAACACAAACTGCTCTAAATTTATTTATCACCTAGAATAACCAGAAGGGGGATATCCTTGTGGAGGATAAGCAGCAGGGGGATATCCTTGTTGTGGAGGATAAGCAGCAGGGGGGTAACCAGTAGCGGGATAGCCCTGAGCTGGTGGTTGGGCAGGTGGATAACCATAATTCTGCCCATATGCTGGTTGTGGTGCATACCCAACAGAAGGAGGAACTGGTTGATCAATGCGGGACATTTGCTGTACAGGAGGCACTGCCATCACTGGTTGCGGCCCAAACTTCCCGTCACGCTTGTCCATTTCAACCTTGTGCTGAGTCTGCAAATAAAATTTGTTGAATTAATCGTAATCTATATTATAAACAACATATTGATCAACCAATTGCCGGTAAAAAGTAACATACTTACCTGCATGCACGCACACACCCTACAAACAAAAGAAACATAAGTTTAGTACAAAACCGTTCACTATAACGTGCACAATCAATGACAGTATTTGAGAAAGAGTAAGTCTTACGAGCAGTAAACAAGGTCAGCCAAACAAGAGAGTATTTGAGAAGCCTCCGAAATTTCCTCACTTCCCACAATCATGGCAACAATAGAGAATATGCATGCAACTTGGTTAAGGCAAAGCATGAAACCCTAAACAAAAAAATTGCATATGATTTAATAGAACATCGATAAAAAAAAGTATTTCGGTGTGTATCAGTCTGTCATGTGAGTATGAATATGCATGCAACTTGGTTAAGGCAAAGCATGAAACCCTAAACAAAAAAATTGCATATGATTTAATAGAACATCAATAAAAAAAAGTATGTCAATGTGTATCAGTCTGTGATGTGAGTATGAATGAAATAAAGAGATGGGAGTGGGAAGGGAAGAAAGAGTACAATAATGCAATTATCACACTGCGTAGTTTGAATGTTAAATTCATCTTGCAACAGAAAGCGAGTTGAGGCCACTGAATTTCCAAAGCAGAGAAAAACCTGAAACAACAATGCATAATAGTTAATTGACAGTTCATCTAAACTAACCACAGAAAATTCAAGTGAAACAGACACTAGCTTTAAGGCATCCCTGTCTGATCTTTAGTTAATGGTAAAGATACTGTTTTTTTTTTTTTTTGCAAAAGATAAATGAATTGTATTCAATGCACAAGTGCAGAAACAAACACTAGCTTTAAGGCATCCCTGTCTGATCTTTAGTTAATGGTAAAGATACTGCTTTTTTTTTTTTTTTTTGCAAAAGATAAATGAATTGTATTCAATGCACAAGTGCAGAAAATCTACAAACGGGCTGGGATTCACTACCTTTTAAGGAGGGAATGGTACCTACCTTTCTCTCTATCTCTCTCATCTATTTTTCTCTTTCATCATTCCCTCCAAATTTCTCCACACTTTTCTACTTTCTCTTACTATTTTAGCCTAAAGTCACCCCAAACGTAGAGACCCACAGTTAGGGAATCCTAATCCCTACAAACAAACCCCAAACGAGGTCCAAAAAATTGTTTCACTTATAGCTCTGAGGACCTTTTACAACTATATTAAAATAGAGACCTCTTTCACTTTAACTATATTTTCAGTACATTTTCATCTTTTCAACTATGATGAATCAAGTCAACAACCTAAAATGAAAAAAAAGGATAAATACTATAGTTGAACAACGGGTTAATAAATGAAAATCAACAACATACTTATCCACCACCTGAAAGTGTATTTTCAATCCTACGTCCTCATTTGATCATGAAATAAATAATTTAGTACATTATCAACAATGGCATAAAAACCGGTGAAAAGAAACTCCATGGTCCAGATTCTCCATTCTCCATCTTGAACAAACTGTATTTCTATCCAAAACCTTGTTTATCAATTGCCAACAGAAATGATCCTCCAGCTTTCTCAAAATCCAGTTTAAAACCACAGGTTTCCTTTCAAACATTAAATCTTGGTCAAGTTTTATATTGGGGATTTAAATTAATTAAATCCTAATACAATAGAAGTTTTAAATTGACTCCCTAGCGTTCCAAACATTCCTAAATAGGCCACTTACCGTTAGAGCACTATAAAAGAGGTACAATTAGAAATGGTGGAACTATAAGGAAATTTAAAAACGGATTGTTCCCTATAATTTCAAAGGATATACTACAGGTCCTTTAATCATCCTACAGTTAGAAACATAAATCAATTTTCAGATAGAACCTTAGAGATGGGAGGAGGGATACTTATCTCTTCTTTGTAATAGTTTTTCAATCAATAATACTATTTTTCACTTCTCTCTTAATTCGGGTTTTGTCAATTCATCCGACCAGCCGGTTTTGAAGGAAGAGAGTAATACCAGAGATAGAGGACATGTGGGCCAAGAAGGCCGAGCTGCCTGACTTCAAGGGAACTGACCCTCTTGGGCGGATTGCCAAAGGCAAAAGTTCTTTGCAGAACAAAAAAAATCCAATTTCACGATAAATTGCAATCAATGTTGTCGATGACAGATGATCCAAAATCTACCATATAAACACACCATTGCGGCCTATGGTACCGCAACTCAATGGCGGACATCCCTTTGCAAATAGCCTATGGCGGTTGTTAAAAATCTACCATATAAACACTGATTTCAATGGACATTTATGAGTATGGAGTGTGTGTCCATTGTCCAAGTATTGGTGTTCAGTATGGAGCGTGTGTCCATTGTCCAAGTATTGGTGTAGAACAGATAGATGTAGCAATATATTTGACAAGTTGATTTCCTTGAAACAAGTCAGAACAGAGATTGAATCACAGACCGGGACTTTAGAACACTCAATAGAAAAGCTGAAGAGGAACTATGTAACGACCAAGGAGGAGAAAGGGAGCAACAATCATGTTCTTTAAAAATAGACGAGGAATGACGACAAATTGAATTGTGGTTATGATGGGACCGATATTTGGTCACCGAGTATGTTGGTCTAGCTTTGCACCGTCCTCCAAACCGGCGTATCTAAAACTGAACATGTCATCAACAAGAACCATACACTGGTACAATGTTGTGGAGACAAAGCGGAAATTGGATGTAGCAACAACAGAGACTCAAATTGCGGGAGATTCGACCGCGATCCCATCACATTCTGATGCTGGTGCACCAGGAACAGACCAATTGCTAGTCCCATTGGGTCACCAATCACAGAATATTGACAATTTTATCTATATTGAAGAGAAAGGGGGGGAGGGTGAAAAATAAGGCCAGTTAGGCAACATTGACTTATAAAAAGGGATGAAAACCCAATCTATCCCCAAAAAATCTTCAACTGTCTGAACCAGAGGTAAGGCTATAAATGAGTAAATAAACGCCCTTGAAAGGAATCGAGGAAAGGAGATAGATGAGAGGTGGATTTGTACGGTTAAGCATAAATCAGATGACACATTTGACCGATACACTCAATCATATGGCACCAATAAAAATTGAAAGTATTTGGCATTGTGGCAAAGATTAACACTGGGAGTTCACGAGGGTGAGTTTGTTGTATTCTGCAATACCTCAAAGCCACGACATGAAGATCACTCTTATTCATAAGAGGTGAAAGTCCGACTAGAGGTTTATACTGAAGCAAATTATGCAGGTATTGTGAGTGATAGAGGGAGATGTACACCATAGGATTCAAGCAGGGTGGATGATATGGAGGACAACATCAAGTATGTGTAGGTGCGTGTGTACGACGTAATAAAACGGTATCGCCCTAGCTAATAGGAAAATGTCATCGTAGAAGAAACTATCAAGGCTTAGAGGTCAGTGTTTGGATAAATACATGATCTATGATTGATTGTTGTTTTTTACATTCACTATCCCAAATACAACAATAAAAACAGCAGCAACAAGCTTAATATTGTACATTTGAAACAATTTACTAGACTAACGACAACCCTATACATGTATTTTCTTTCTCTATTACCTCTTGCCCTAGTCATATTATATGTCTTTGACTATTATTTCCCCATTTTATGCATGAGCTTAAATCATGCAATGTCTAAGGTTTCATACTATCATAACCCCAACCTACTCTTGAAGAACACCCATGGCAGCATTTGCAGATATCAGGCATGTAAAAAAAAGAAGGAAGACAAGTAAAAGTTTATATACCTCAGTACAAAGGCAAAATTCAGGACATTTACTTTCTCCACACCTACCACTGCAGGGCATGTAACCAGCACAGCATGTGTATCTGGAACAAACAAGATAAATACATATCACACAAACAAACTGTGCAATTCATTTTGGAAGTTTGGAAAAGCAGAAACTGCATCAATTACCTTGACATATCATCATAAAGGGCTCGTTTGCGAAGCAAGTATGATACACATGGCGCACTATAATGAGACAACAGAAAATTAAATTACTATTAGGAAAATAAGTAATAAGTAATAGATTGCATTTATGCCTCCTTTTAAGGCCATGTAAAATTGCAATAAACTGAAAGTGCATTGGAGCTAAAAAGTACTGATCACCAAGTAATGAATCGGGTCATTGAACTGACAAGGACCTAAATGATAGATCACAAGCGGAGATAGGTTATACAAGCTGGTCTTAGATGATCTCCTTAAACAAAGTACACAGAGATACATGGAAATGGAAACTAGCTCAAAACACCAAATATACACCAAACAGACGCAGTGTACTATCAAATTAAGTCTGAATGAGCATCTAAATTCAAGGAACATACTTTTTCAATAACCCTGACTATCTATCGCATGACTGAGAAGGCTGATAAGCTCAAGGTGCCACGGAAAGCACTACGATCAAATACATTTGAAAAACTCATAAACTTCAATGAGCAAAGTAACATACCCACTACACTCTTTTCTTACAAAAGAATAAATTATTCAGCTTGATCAACTGGTGATCAGCATAAATATACATTACAAATTGTCAAAAGATTGCTCGATGTGGCATCAAGAAGTTTCTTTTAAACCACAAAAGTACGTAATACAGTCATTAAAATCTCATACTTGAAAAATTATTTAATTAGCAATTTCACATTTATTTTAACTACATAATAATTCAGAAATAAGCATAGTTTATTTTCATCCAACATTGTTTTTGCGTTTTTCACTTTTTTTTTCTTCCTCGTATACTAAAACAATGAATATTAAACAAATAATAACATATGTCAGTATTGGAAGTGTCTGACAACAACTGACCCGCCTTTGATCAGAGGAGTTGGTGCTAAGAGATAATAATAACTCTAATCAATTCAAATTTGAAACAGAATACGTAGATTCCATTAAGCAAACAGTTTTGAATAGTCAATGCAAGTCAACGTATATGAAATCCAAGATCTAAAATCCATAAACGACAATTTAACAGCACAAGAATAAAATAAGAAAAATTAATCTAAAAAAATTAGAGCGAAAATAAATGATGATGAGATCTGAAAAGAGAGTTATGGATGACATACCACCACAAGGATAAGCAGCAATCTGCGAAGAAGAAGAAGAATTGAGTTTGATAATTAATTAAATTAATGATAGAAATGGAAAACGAAATAATTAAAAAGAGTGATGAAAGTGTGGTTGGTTTGCTTACATGGAGTATCGACCTGGATAGTTCTCATGAGATCAGTGTGCCATAGATTCCGGTAATTCTGCCGGAGTTGCATTTTCTCAAGATTCTGCTGATTCGCCATTTCTTCTTCTTCTTCTTCTTTGCCGGAGGAGAAGTAGTAACCCTAGATGGATAGATCTGAGAGAGAAAAACAAACGCGTATTTGAATTTATAGAAAATGAAAATAACGAAATAGGAAACAAATTAATTGTTCTTTCAATCAATCCAACCAAGGAATGAAGGAATTACGGTGTAGAGTAGAAGACACTGGAAGAAAGAGAGAGAAAGCGCGTGGGTGGGGTGGGGTGGGGTGGGTTTAAGAAAATCAAATCAAATGAAATGGAATTTTTGAATAAGGCAAAGTCTTTATATTATTGGCCGGTTTTTCGACTTTTTCACTTGGCTTCCTGGCAGTTACAATAGTTCATACCATAGCTGACCTGACTCACTCTTACAAACGACGCATCGTAGGGTGGACTCATCTTAATTCTTGCTGCTTATCGATAATCCCAACGTTTACCAAGTTAGTTAGGCATACATTGTGGGATTTTTTTTTTATCCTAAAATTTTATTTTAATTATTTTATCAAAATATTAATTATTTTATTTGATTTATATTTTGTTTACGCCTAAAAATAAATAGGATGTTAATAGATAATGGTAAACAATGTCCTCGTGAGCATAGCTCAATTGACATTGACATGTTTTGTTATATGCAGGGGCTGACATTCGAACCTCGAACACCCCGCTTATTAACTTTAAAAAACGTGAATTCTAACCAGAAAAAAAAAACAAAGATAACAGTAAACAATTGAAGGTTACCCGGAAAAAAAAAAAAAAAAAAGAGAATGGTAAACAATTGAATTAAAAGGAGTAAATTATTGGTTAGACAAAGACAAATATTTGAATATAAAATAATCAAATTTTTCTTGAATAGAAATCTTCAAAGATAGTAGGAGTGAACAACCACTCCAAAGCTATGATGGAACTTGACAATCTATATCTTTCCTCGTATTTCATGTTTATAATGTCACTCATAAACATGGGGTGTTTTCTAATGATGAAATGTACATGTGAAAAATATGGAAGTTATCAACTTGAGTTAAGTACGGGTCCTTAATCTTTTGTTGAAATTAAAATTGCATTGCCGCCTCAACTCAGTATTCTCGCATCACATATCATGTCACTTCCACCAACGTCGCAACTCACAACTCAATCGCTTGACTTGCAAGATACTATTTCTTTTCTTTTCTTTTTCTATTGATTTCTACTTTGCATTCATGCACTTTCTACTTTGCTTTTTATTTTGTACATGTCGTTTTACTTTCTTGGAAGAAAAATATGGAAGTTATCAAATCGAGTTAAGTATAGGTCCTTAATCTTTTGTTGAGATTAAAATTGCATCGCCACCTCAACTAAACCTCTGTATATAACAGATTATCTCCTTAGTATTCTCGCATTACATATCATATCACTCCCACCAACGTCGTAACTCACAACTCAATCGCTCGACTTGCAAGGTACTATTTCTTTTTCTTTTGATTTCTACTTTACATTCATGCACTTTCTACTTTGCTTTTTATTTTTGTACGTGTTGTTCTCTCAATTTCAGAAGCTCGATTTAGAATTGCATAAGGAAACAAAAATTATTGTGAAAGAGGGAAGATCAAGTCAAAAGTAGGGCGCCATATATTCTAACAACATAAAGGATCATACTACATGCACAAATAGCCGAGGAAGAATAAATTATGTAGTCATGATGTTTTGACTAGTAGGATCAACATTAACCCACAAATACCATAATTGTACAATTTAAAAAAAAACACAATCGTTTCTCGTTCTGCTTACTTTTCATTCATGCATTTCTTAGTTCAGTAGCTCCAAAAACACCGAACTATACACTTGACGCTCTTTGAACAATTTAAAAAACTTATAGTTGAGGAACATAATACATTCCACAACGCAAACGTTGGAAGCTTAAACAGAATTAAAGCTGAATGTTAATCGATAGCCCGTCTTACTTTAAGTTCAACAATAAATATAAATAAAAAATGATTTTTTTTTTAGTAAGTAAAAAGTATATTGTCAATTCTTGACCCAATTTTCAAGAAAGAAATAAAGTATTTTTTTTATTTTTTTTACAAAAGAAATAAAGTATGTTGTCAATTGTAAATTTGTCCAAAGAATATTCGACAAGATTACTAGTTATCGATTATAGTTAACGTTAGAGTTTTTTTTTTTTTCTTTGATAAAATATATTTAACTAATTACAACGTTAAATATGTATAACTTTTATTTCATTTTAGCATTTCACTTAATGAAAGCAAGGTTCATGTCCTGTAATAGTTTATTTTCTAGAATTAAAAATATATTTAACTAATTACAACGTTAACAAGGTCATGGACCTTTCGAGCATGATAAATACTCCAAAATGTGAAGATAGGATCAAAAGAAATACTATATGCTGAAATTCTTCTCTACCTATTTTTTTTTGGACTAAAATTCTTCTCTACCTTTTTTTTTTTTTGAGGAAAAATTTCTTCTCTACCCTGTTCCTTGACAAAGCTTTGATTAGATCCAAATCACCCCGAATACTTGCTAGGTATACAATGATGGTATCTTCTCAAACAAACTTATGATGATATCAAATAAATTAACAAGGCAAGCAAAAAATTACCATCACTCCATTTGTGTCCAACAACAAGAATTGAATCATCGCTATTTCCTCAACCTTTGGCCAACAAAAAAGTTTCAAATATCAATCCTTAACTAGTGTTTTTTCCTTTATTATTTCAAATTTCAAAACCTTCCCCTCTTTATATTTCAATCATCTAGATATTCCACTTCTCATGTTTTTTCAGCACAAGAGGATCATAATCACCACAACAATCATGGCGTAAAGGTTTTTGGTTTGGAAAACCTCAAAAACTTAGTAACATTGCATCATCCCACTAGGTCTTGAATATAAGTTTATCGTACTCGTGAACCATGGATCATCTCCTAAGATCTCATTATTTGAAACGTATGAAAACTTGGTACGCGAAAATAGCAAGTTGCACTAAGGATCACATGCACAAGCAAACAAATCCATAAATTTAGCAACTGTGCTATGATATTCCTCACATGCTTCATTGCAACTTCATTGACCATTTCTGGTGCTGTCTTCACTGAGTCATCAATATTTTCAGCCAAATGCTCAAACATGTAGTGTGTGTGTATATATATATATATATATATATATATATATATATATATATATATATATAATTAGCGATATAGTCACTACAATCATTATTGACATCAACACGACGCTAAGTTGAACCCTAGCAATAATTAACACTCAAAGACCGACATGTAACATAATGTTACGGGTGGTTAATTGATATATCAAATGTGAGTAAAATAGTCTCTCAATAAATGAAAATACAAGTGTTGAACAATATATAAATGAAATTACTCATAAATTTATTGTCTTAAAATTTTGGATAAAAATGTAAGTAAATGAGTCCTAAATTGCTATTAGTCTAATGTGATTTTTTTCGAGGGGATTAGTCTAATGTGATTGTCCTCCAATTTTAAGCTATGCTAGTTTACACAAGTCATAAAATGCAAGATGACATTATACAGTTCTTACTAAATTTAAAATTCAAAAAGGTCCCACCAGGTAACTTTAGAGAATATAAAAAAGAAAGGGACAAAATGGCAAATTGGCAAGAATGAATTGTTATAAATCACAGCAAAAACTCAAGCTGTGATGGACTGGTCTCAAATCTCAAGTCTCAATCTGTGGTTTTGGCAACGTCACAATCAAAAACACAGACACACAAAGGTACCACTTTTGTCTCCTTGTTCAACAAGGATCAGTGATTACCATCATTCAGTCCAAAGTGTAGCTTCACAAACAAAATACTCATACACAGCAACACATAACTGCTATTTTTTGAGGGAGAGATTTGATCCCTTTGTGATCCTATCCGGTTCGAGTAATTAGTCTCTGCAGCCGTGCGCAGAGGCAGGATACTGATTCACAATAAAAAGTAATTCAGTTCAATAGAATTTTGATTCTATGTCTTCGGAACTATATTCATTCGGCACCACTACTTTCCACACACATTCAACCTCAGAAATAGTCTCTTCTAATGATGGAAGTGGAGACCTTCCATTTTTCTCGGACTCTTTCCCTTTTTTCACCAATTCTCATCACAGTACTAATGAAGTAACTTCTCAACAAAATTCAAACCCATTTGATGAACCTTTTCTTCCTTCTCTAGACCCTTTTTCACCTTCTTTTTTCTCTTTCTCTCCTCCAACTGATCAAAACCACAGTACAGTGCAGCCTCTTTGTAATGAAAGTTTCTCAGCTTTTGATTTTTCCCAAGTTAAAAACGAGGAATCGCAAATAAGTATTGATTATTATAACTACAATACTAATACTAATAATAATCAATTCCTTCCTCATAGTTACAGTGGTGATGAGAATGTATCAAAGTACATGCAAAGAAGCTTCAGTAGTAACTCTTTTGAAAAGAAGCCTAGTTTTCTATTTCAAACTCACCATGATAATCTCGTTGATTCATCGAAATTTCAAAGGCATGATTTAAGCTCCCCTGAAAATAGTTTGAGAAGGGTTTGTAGCACAGGTGATTTGCAGGTAAATCTGTTAAAAAAAATAGCTAATCATTTTTTTTTTCTTCATTTTTTCAAAGTTGATTTTATTGAAGTTTGTTTTGGTCTTTGAAACAGAACATGAAAGAAAATAATATGTCTCCAACGGAGGGGAATTCGCAAGAGGAACAAAATTTCAAAGTAGGTCGTTATAGCGCGGAAGAAAGAAAAGAAAAAATTTCCAAGTACAGAGCCAAGAGAACACAGAGGAACTTTAACAAGACTATTAAGGTAATCAAGATCATTAGACTGTAATTAAGAATGTTTGATTAGAAAGAGAAGAGTCTGAATGTGTTGTTTTTATAGTATGCATGTAGAAAGACACTAGCAGACAATCGACCACGCGTACGTGGCAGGTTTGCACGCAATGACGAGCCCACGGAGATTCCTAAGGCTCCATGTTTAATCAGAGATGAAGACGAAGTCGATTTCTGGGTAAATATTACTGATTCATTTTGTTGCTTTCTTCAATTTTAACATCAATGTGAGAGCAAACGTCTTTGAAATAGTAAGCATGTAAGGATTGTACATTTGGTTAAACGTGTCACACTCACACCATAGCTTGTACAAGTAAAATCTTATGTTATTTTAATTTGTATAATTGAAATTTGCTTTAGTAATTTTTTTTTTTTTGACAAGCTAGAAAATGATAAAAATAAATAAATTTTATAATCTTCTAATGACACAATTTGCACAAGTGCTTTTCAGTTAAAACAATAACATTATGAAGATCACATTGTAAATGACTATTGATTGAGTTGAAAGGGTTTTGATTCTTATGTGGCTTTGATGTAGATGGAAGAATTGCGGTTGCATGAAGATGATGTAACAGTGGGAGTAGCAGAACAATATCTGAAGAATAGTGGTTACGGAGTTGGTCAATTTCAGTACTTTGGGTTATGAGTTTAGTGTTAGGAATCTTTAGACTTTATGCTTGCACCACTTGATCAAGCTGAAAGTCTTTCTTTTATTTCTTGATAACATAATGCTATTGTTATAAAAAAGATAAAGTAACTCACTCACCTCACCTGGAATCTGAGAAGATAGATGTTCCTAAGGTCAATATGAAATTAATTGGTTGTTGGAGGGTGCTCTACATAGCTAGTTTATAGTTGCATAATATTCCACTTTTCATTTTTTGTATTTCAGGTATGATTTATCAATTGTTTAATATATGTAAATCGTATTCCATGTTTTTTACTAAAGAAGGCATTGATTCATTTAAATGAGTAGAATAAATTGAAAACAACACTGATTTAATAGGCTAAAAATGAAAAGTTGAAACTATGAACAAACTCATTTAAAACGACAAAATACATACTCATATTTTTGGACCCGTTGACATACAAGTCATTTGATTTGAATATGTCAATCTAAATAAATTTAAACAAATACCGCAACAAGACGGAACATCAAACAAACTGCACTACAACGATGAATAAAACAACACTACTTGCAAACGACGAAATCATAACTATGTCATGCCCACTTATTAATTTAAGAGGAAAAAAACAATCCATTTCAGGTAAATAAACGGCCAAAATCCACCCCGACCTCAGTTGGATGACAAAGGAAAAGAGAAAGTAGAGAGGGAGATAGAGAGGAGGCTCAAAGGTTAAGATTTGTATGTCTTAAATCATAATCATTGATAATTATGCTTCTACGTTATTGGGTTAATCATGTTTTAGTTCTTGCAATTAATTGTTTTATCTTCGATCACAATCATATAAGATTATCTCACTTTTAGTACTTAATAGATTCTGATTATACAAAATCGTTGATGTGATACATGTCAATATTTTTTTAATGATTTGTCTTCTTTTAAATATTTGACTCAATATTTTTTTTTTTTAAGTATTGGATAGAAGATGTAAACTCATAAAAATTAACCTCTCTCCATTGTAAATTTAGGACTTGGATCAGGGACTTGATTAAAAGAAAAGGTCTAGTTAAACATTTTTGACAAATTCAAAGATTCAATCATAATTTTTTCTTAGTTCATGAACTTATTTAAAAATTATTATATAATTCAGAGACCTACGAAATAATTTTTTTGACAAAAGAGACCTACGAAATAATTAAACCTAACAATGACCGTATAAGAAATTATTTACGTCTATATTTTCCACTTACTAGTGGGAGGTTCATAGTTCCAATGGAAAAAAAATAAAAAAATCACTTTGGTCTTACTCTTGTTTTTTTTGGGTAGCCTCAAGGAGTATACGTGTAAACTTCAACCAATAATATTTTGTAGTTCATAAGGTAAGTTTAGATTGATGGTATGCAATAGAAAGAAGTTGAATAGAATGGAAATATGGAATGTTATGGCATATCATTGTTTGGTTATCTATATAATATAAATTTACGACATGTTTCATGGACCTTTATGGAAATATTTTTCTTCTATTCTATTCTTGACATGTGTCACCATGTTTTATTGTTTTCAATTTCATTCAACTAATGACATGTGTCACTCTAATGTTGTTCTATTCTCAAACATATACATTATTGTCACTTTGTGTATTAATTTTTCTAATTAATATATGGAACCATGTGTATGAATTATGTTGTATTTTTTTTTTTGGAAGACCAATTATATTGTATTATTATATTATTTGTATAATCGTGTAATGTAATGTTTTATTATCATATATTTTATAGTTGATATTAAGGAATGAAATTTTAACGAGATTGTTTCATATAACATGATATTTTCAATTATCATAAATTTTATAGTTGATATTAAGGAATGAAATTTTAACGAGGTTGTTTTATATAATATGATATTTTCAATTATAACATAAAAATATATGCAGAATAAATTGCATATATTTTTAACCTATTAAAAAGATTATCAGATTTGTAATTTATCACAAAATATAAAATGTAAGCCATTTTTTTATTCTTATAATAATTATAATATTGTGAAATATTATGATATAATTTTAATATCATGTATTTTATTGAATGCCAAAGAAATACGAACAAAAATCAATATTTTTATTTTTATTTTTATTTTCGTTATAATAATATAATATAATATAATAATAATAATAATAACAACAACAACAACAACAACATGAGACAATTTATTTGGTTAAGACTATGATGAATATATTTTATTCAAATGTAAATATAGACTAATGAATTTATGAAATTAATGAATTCATATAACAAATTAATTTTTATTTTTAATAATAATAGTTTTGTTACAAAAAATAATGATATCAATAGTCGTAAAAATATATTTTTTGTTAATAAGATGTGATCATGCTCATAAATGGGTTTGGCTACAATACTCATTTTTTATTGTTAATAATAATAATAATAATAATAATAATAATAATAATAATAATAATAATAAATTTTTTTAGGAAACATAATCTTACGTTTTGATTGTCAGGTTAATGTAGGAGTTTAATAATAATATATTTTTTATGGAATTGATGTCATAAAATGTGTATTGCTTAATGACTATGATGTCAACCGCAAATATGATTGGCCAATACGCTTTAACAAAAAAAAAAAAAATACATTAATATGTATTGCTTAATGACTAAGAACAAAAAAAAATTACATTAATATGTATTGCTTAATGACTAAGATATGAGCTTAAATATGATTGGTCGATTTAAATGTTGTTATTTTACGAAATTATCCTGTAAAATATACTATAAATAAGACCTATTGGAAATCAGACTCTTCACATCACAACTCTAGTTCTCCAGTTGTCTCTCTGTTTCTGTTCTTTTTCTATATGTCTTCTTTGTATCTCTCTTTACGATCCAAATGGCTCTGAAAATTGATTTCGTTTTTGATATATCTCATTCAAAAGAAAATTGAAATATCAGGGTGGTTAGTTTTCATAGTAGATAGTTTTTTTTGTTCGTATTTTTGTTTGTTTTTTTCTTTTGTTCGTAAGTTTGTTAGTTTTCATATTTTTTTGGCTCAATTGATATGATACGTGATTGCTTTTTTATTTTATTTTATATTTTTACGCTTAAATTGTATCGATGAAATTTCTTTACCCCCTGAAAAGAGTAAACAAAAAAATATTTTCTTTTTATAACACTTTAACCACGGTATTTGTTTTATTTTTTAAATTAGTGTAACACGGTTGGTAAGAATAATCAGCAGTATACTTGATTGTGTATTTTTCCTGTCTTTTTAAGAGGACTTAATTGGACATTTAACACCATAATAAAGTGTATCCGAATAAATCGAAATTTATATCTATATTAAATGACACTTTTATGAAGGAATATTAAATGGCACCTTTAACACTTAAGATTTTATATCCGTATTAAATTTTATGTTTTTAAAGTGTACCCGTAATAAATGACACATTTAACACCATAAAAAAAAATTAAATGAATGCTTATGAGATACATGTATTTTTTTTAATGTAATCATTTAGGTAGTTTTTCATGTACATGCCATATATAACGTTGTAAATACGATATTTTTTATTTTTGGTAAGTATAATCAGCAGTATTTTTTTTTGTGAAGAAACTAAGCAAAATTATATTAAAGAGGCAGCTCCTCAAGCACAAGGTGTGCTAAAGAAACCGTCCACAATAATTACAACAAAGTTAGGCCACAACCAGCCGAATCAGAAAAAAAAATTACACAATTGCTTGAATACAACTTAAGGGGTTTAACCTCCAATAGGGATAATCAAAATCGAACAAAACATAGTGCGATTTCAACCACCAATACGTTTGGAGCTTCACCTTTTCCTACAAGAGCCACAAGCTGAATCAGCAGTATACTTGGTTGGCATCTATATTATACTCTCTCCGTCCTAAATTATAAGCAAAAAAAAAAAAATCACACTTATTAAGAAAACTAAAACATAAGAATTTGGAGTATAGTTTTTTGATTTTTCTTTGGAAAAAGTTTTATAGGAAGTTGTAAAAATAATTTTTATTGGCTATTGGTTATGGAAAAATGAAAGAGACGGAAAATTGAATGTAATTTGCATTTAATTTTATGAGATAAACAAAAGTTTTTCTTGAAAAAGATATTTTTTAAAAAAACAAGATTAAATGGGATAAAAGTTTGTCTTTTTTGCTTATATTTTGTGACAAAGAAAATGAGTATTTTTTGCTTATATTATGGGACGGAGGGAGTGTGCATATATATATATGTGTGTGTGTGTGTGTGTGTGTGTGTGTGTGTGTGTGTGTGTGAGGGTTTTTCTCAGAGATATATGATAGTTTTTTTCTCTTTTTTTCTCTTTTGATTCAATTTCATTGATTTGTTTGATTTTTTTAAGTCATCTATATTCATTCAAAGATAGAAGCACGAGATTGCACACTACCAAAAAAAAGAAGCACGAGATTGTAAGAATTGAAGTTAGATGCTAGAGTGATTTCTCATAAGAAGAAGAAGAAGAAGAAAAGTGTACAGTTGTATATCTTACAAAATTGATTAAAGTTATATATAATCTTTTTTGTGCAAAATTCTATATTTTAATGAATCTTTACATTTGTAGAGTTGTATATGTATTAATGTACGAGATATGTACTAATTCAAATATTTATCATTTTTTTTTGACAAAAAATATTTATCATTTTATGTAGTCAATCACCTTCAAATCAACATAAAAACAATTCTCTTTTATTTTTTCTAAAATAAAATGCATACGTTAATTGCATTAAATGTAAAAAAAATCAAGACTATCTTAAAAAAAATCATGATATGCTTTAAATAATATAATATAAGTTTTCCTTTTTATTCATAGTCAATCACCCTTGAATAACCTTTAAACCATCATAAAAAAGCTCTTTTTTATTTTTTCAAAAATAAAACTTATAAATTAATTGCATTACAGGTAAACAAATTGTAGAAAAATTGAAAAGCTCTAATCACAAATTCACGGAATATTTTGTAACCAAAAAAAAATTCACGGAATATTTTAAATTACCCAAGAATATATAGCTAGGTCTCATTCTCTTATTTGTGTCTTACTCTTGATCCTCATGCCATCCATTATGATTAGTTTTACATTGTTGAACAACCCAAACTCCAGAATCTTAAATCTCTATCTCTATTATAAACATCTGACTTAATTTTTATTGATAGGACACGTGTCATTCTCTATATGCTAATCATCATTAATTGTTTTGATTTGGGCATATGTTCATTTGGTGTGATCATTGATTTTATTAAGAAAGTATTTTTTATTAAGAAAGTATTTGAAGTTGTGAATTCTTAGAAAAGGACTAGCGTGATCATTGTTTTTATACATAAATGATTTTAATTTTTGAATTCTAAAAAAGGTGTATACATGATACAAAAATGGTACAATAATGTTGACTTATATCATTAAGTTTTTGTAAGGAACTTACTCCCTCCGGTCACTATTATAAGCAAATTTCAACTTTTTAGATTCGTTCAATAAATGATGTATGTGGTCTATAATATAGACCACATACATCATTTATTGAATGAATCTAAAAAGTTGAAATTTGCTTATAATAATAGTGACCGGAGGGAGTATATCATTAAGTTTTACCAACACACGTTGGCTCAGTTGGTAAGGAATGGGCCACTTCCTTGCAGAAGGTTGTGTGTTCGATTCCCTCTGCCGATGTGAGGGCAGTGTTGGTGGGTGATCTGTAAGTACCTCTATAAGTGTCCTTTGGGCCCAGAGGCGTGCCCTGACCCTGGTGGTGACCGGAGCCGAACCCACCTAAACTTATCTGTTACCAAAAAAAAAATTAAAAATCCTTTTATTTGATATCATGATTTCATGGTACAATGATTTCACGATCTCTAGAATTTTGCTCAATTATTAATTTAAATCAAATTGTAACAGAAGCCCATTTGTGGTTGAAAATTCTTAATCATGTCATTAAAAGTTATCATCCAATGACATTTAGACGTGTGTCATTATGTGTTGTTGAACAAATCGTAATGTATCGTTTTGTCTTTTTTGCATCATATTTTTTATTTTTATATTGTTTTGCATAATATTTCATTTATACTGTTAACCTATAAATACCACGTTCTTATTCAATTGTCTCATTCATCTATTTCTCCTCCCCATCAATCTAAATTCATAATCAATCCATTTTCTATTTCTTAGATAAAACGAAATTAACTGATCATATCCCATTGATTTTGGTCATCTTACTTTCATCATTCAAATTCTTACGATTTAATTTTTCTATATATATTGCTTTCGAGTCTCAACATTTCCACACAAGCACTGAATATTAACATTTAACTAAGTGAAACACATTTCTGCTTAGCCCTCTGCCTCTATTTTGGCTTTTATATTCAAGTTTTTTATTGTCTTTTTCAACCGTAATATTTGTGGTTTGATCTATGACTAATTAATGATTCTTTGATTTTGGATGACTTTTGTGTATTTGTTCTATTTTATTTTCAGCTTCGCTCATCTATATCTATATAATATAAATTTACGGCCGATTCCATAGCCCTTTATGGAAATATTTTTTCTCCTCCTATTCTTATGACACGTGGCACTCTCATCTTATTCTCTTTACAAATACTCTCACCACATTCATCCTCACAAAATACTCTCACCACATTCATCCTCACAAATTTGTATTTAATGTTTATGTATAAAAGGAAGTTTTACAATTTCAAATTCTAATATTTGAAATTAAATTAGAAATCAAACATTTCGTATTCAAAAAATACAAACTTTAATAAAATATGCTTTTTTTGAATAATCAAATAATTTAAATTAAAATATTTGAATTCAGATATTAAAATAAAACAAGTAATATCTAATTAAAATACGATTAATGGAATAATTATTTAAATATCAAAGGGATCAAATAATTGATATATGTCAAATAATAAAAATATGATTTGATTTGTCAAAAAAAAAATGATTTGATAAAAGTGTAACTTTTTAAAATAATTTAATTAGATTTGGTAGTAACCATTAATTTTTAATATAATTTAAGTTTATATTCTTTTGATTCTATTTTCAAAATATATATTGTATGATTTAAGTTTATATTCTTTTGCTTCTATTTTCAAAATATATATTGTATAGTAACATAGAAAGGAAATAAAAATTATGTTTCGTAAAAATATAGAAAAAAACGAACATATGCGTTCATAATTGAAAATAGATAATTGAAAATAGATTTATTTTTCGTGCTTTGCTTTAATTCAGAATTCTTTTTAATGATGTTGCAAACATAATTTTTTAAATCATAAATGATTTTTTTAGAAAAAAATCAGGAATATGCGTTCAGGAAAAAAAAAGGAAATATGCGTTCAGGAATATGAGTTCAGGAAATATGCGTTCAGAATTTTTATTAAAAAGGAAATATGCGTTCAAGAATTCTTATTAAAAAAAACGTATTGCTTTAGAAAGGAAAATATGAGTTTAAATCAGGACATATGCATTAATATATTCTGTGGTAGAAAAAACGTATTGCTTTATTAATTTTTTTTGTTTTTAAAGATGATCAGTAATGTTACACACATTTATGTGTGAGATCATTGCATTAAACATGACTTTAAATTGGTAATGAATGTGAAAATCCTCTAATTTAATTTCGATTGAGAATTGCCCAATGTGTATAGAAAGAAAGAAAAGCACCTATACTAAACTAACCTATCAAATATGTCTATAAATTAGTCATTCTAATTAGGACATAAAAAAATTGGGATTGGAGGTATGTAATTAGAATTAAAAATGTATCATTAAATAATATCGAAAATATAATTTCAGTTGATTCTATTTAATGTTCTTGCTAAAATAAATGTTGAACCTTCCCTAAAAAAAAATAAAGTAAGCCTTGAACCAAAAAAAAATAAATCGGAATTGCGCTAAAAAAAATAATATTTCAAGGCCATTCCTCTAAAGTCGCAAATTCCGTTAAACAGATTTCACCAATTTGTTAAATCATAATAAATGATTTTTTAATTTTTTTTTTATTAATATAGGGTTATTAAAATATTCCTTTTATTTTTTTTAGGGAATAAAGTTTACTTCTTTTATACCATGCAAAACGTTTTGTAAATTGAGGGAAACAATAGTTTCGGTTGTTGAAATATATCGTTCCTTCAAAAAAGGAAATTAAATGTAGGGTCTGAAAACGTGGTCCATAATTTTTACTTTGACTCAAAAATGCATGATTAATTTTTTTAATTGATCCACAAACTTTGCTCCACCAAAAAATATATGGGTTAATTTAAATAACAATTAAATATAATTTGTTTATTTATAATCTAAATGTCAATAACAATTAAATTTAAATATTTTATTGTTAATTTTATAATTTAGAGTATAAAATTCACTTTTAAATAATCATACTTAATCGACTTTAGTAAATTTTAACATAATTTAATTTTATTTTGGGTTGTTTCATATTTTATAATAGGGTTTAAAATTATATGTTAATGAAATTGTGAATAAAAAATAGAGAAAGATATGTATTCAAAATTTGATTATATTGAAATGAACCCGCAATGCTATTTTTCTTTTAAGTGTGTTAGATTATTTTTTTGTTAGACTATTAAAAATAAAATAAAAATTATCAAGGGACTAAAGCGTAGATTTTAACATAAAAGGGGAGGGCACTGTAATTCAAGCTTCTCTCAAGGGAGGGGAGTGAAATATTTTCTAATATGTTTTGAATAAGAGGTGAGGGAAGTGTATATTTTAACATAAGAGGGGAGAGGAGTGTAATTCAAGCATCTTTGAGGGGAGGGGAGTGTACTTTACTCAATAAGTAAACCAATCAAATTTTATAACATCGTCACATTTTAACACTTAAACCAATTACAATGTAGCATGTTTCTCTTTTATCTAATAATTCAATCAGATTACGTTGTTTTGTTTATTTGCATCATATTTTTTATTTAATCAAATTGCACTTTACTTATACCGTTTATCTACATATACTTTATGTTTCTTCAATCATTTCATCTTTCTATTTCTCTTCTTTATAGCGTTGTCAAACTCTAAAAAAATTATCATGGTACCAAGATCTGATAACATCTCTTATATCAACCCAATCAAAGTTAATTGGTTCCACCCTATTTTTCCTCATGGTGCCTATAAATAATGCTACAACTGAATTCTTTAAATATTGCATTTTTTTTGGTTCTTAATTCCTCTGAGTTTCCATTATATTAAAAACCATCATTTTATATTCAATCATCTCTCTATTTTTTCAGACTAAGTCTCTTTTTTGTTTAATTTTCTTCTTTTTTAGCAAGGAGTGAAATATGTTGGTTGTTCTTCGACCAATTATTTTTTAGTTTTGACTAAATTTTATTGATTTGTTCTATTTTTTTTTTTCAGTTATGTAGATTCATTCAAAAATAGAAGCACATGACTATAAGGATTGAAGTTCAACACTATAAATAATATTCTTTTTAAAGGCACCGCAAATATTTTAGAGTTGTATGTTTTACGAAACTAATTTAAGTTGTATAACATCTCAGAAATATTTGTATATGTATATGTATACATACAAAGTTGTATATTATAATGAATGCATACGTTGTAGAGTTGTATATATCTAATCAGACAACAAAATATTGAATGCCTTTGGCATTAATTTTTTGTGGGTGTTCAAAGAACTCTGAATCTACATATTTAAGGAGTTAAAGAAGGAAAAGGTCTATTCTGAGTAACTTTGGTGTTGCTGCAAATCTTGGATCTTATCGGACAAAAAAAAAATATTTGACAAATTTTGCTTTTATTTTAATTAGGCAATGTTTTGATTTGCATCAATTTGTTTTAATTTTGATTAGGCAATCATTAAACTGTGACAAATTAACATGTGTCATTTTTATGTTGTTGAGCCAATCATAGTGCCTCATTTTGGTTTTATTACATCATTTTTTTTCAATTTGCTTCAAATAATATTTTACTTATACTATTAACCATATGTACCTCATGTTTCTTCAATCATTTCATTTGCATATTTCTCTTTCATAGAGTGTTGTAATGACATCAAGATCTGATAACATCTCTGAGATCAATCCAGTGAAGGAATCATAGAGCATATTCGTTCAAATTGTTCGTAATCCGTTCATGATGTCAATCATGACACACCTGTTTACTTGAGAAATATTCAAATGAATAGCTCTTAAAATGAATATACATGTCAATCTATTTATAAATTAGGCATGATCCACAAACGATTACACGGACATAATTTTTTTAATTGTCTACAATGATATTCATTGTGCCATTTTTCATAAGGAAAGTAAATAATTACGGGTCTTATTATCAAAACATATAAGGCAAAAGGTATTGGATCCATTTCCATTCTCATGTAAATTGTTTGTCAACGACAATAACAAGAATATTTGTGATATTTGGGAAGCTATGTGTGAGAAATTTATGGATTTCAAATAAATAAAATATCTTTGTTTTTTTTTTGCATCAAAATACATATACCAAATACCGATATATTTTTAACAAAAAATACCAAAATATTGATGTGCACTCCACCATTCGTAATTTAGACTTTGACTGTAATATCTATCCTGGCAAATTTTGGAACATATTTCAAAACCAATTGGACAAACTACTCATAAACCTCTAGCGAAACTTAATTTTTTTTGAAGGAAGCGAAACTTAATTTTAGTTACCGATAATGTTTCCTTTCATATAGTGTATACTCTAATTTGGTGTTGAACTAATATTTGAATTCTTTATATAAGAAGTATTCACATTTAGTGCTTTGAATATAATTTCTTCCGGCGTAGTTAACTTTTGGAGGACCTAAAAATATTTACAATTCAATGTTAGTATATTTTTAATTATGTGCGCATATTCACTTATGAAAAAATAAAATTAAAAATTAGGGCAAAAAAATCCTTATATCTTCTAATTAGAATGATTTCCTCAAATCCAAATGACTTTCACTTTCATTCGTATTCATTGCTTTTGAATTACATAAGGCTATAAACTACTATCAATTAGACTTTCACATTTATTGTTGGTATACACCTCAAATATGGTAACCTCCGGTTGAGAAAACATATGTGAAACTAAAAAACAATGCTTAAATGCATGTTAAAAAAATAAGGTCAAACATAGACACATTATGTTCTAACAGGTTGGTTGGTGGTGGTTTTATATAAGGCGATTTATGTTCGTTTATTTCTTAAGAAGCAAGAAAGAAATGTAAAAGGAAGAAACAGATATGAAAAAGGAATTCGAACATGAGAGAAGATGAGGAAACAAATGTGTTTTATTCGCAGGAGTATATGGAATAATGGGAGTTGTTGGTAATATTATAAGTTTGTTGAAGAAGTTGGATATTTCTAGGTAATTATTTTACAAAAAAAATAGATTCAATTAAAAAAAATCCACATAATTTTAAATGTCTAATGAACATATATTTTGTCAACTCAGATTTCCATCAGATTAAAAAAATCAGTTTTCCATTATCACTTGCCACCAAAGACCGAAAGTAAATGAATTTGAAATAAGAGTGGTTGAATGAAAAGATTCACGTGGAAGAGAATGATATCCAAAAACTATATTTTAAGCAAACAAATTAAACAAATGACATCTAAAAATTAAAGAAAAAACAGTTCATCATAAGTTTGTGACTTTCGAGAGATCCTACGTCAAGTTTGATCATCATATTAGACTAAGAGAATCAACACAAATCATTTTGACACCACATTTTCACCCTAAAATTAAGGCATTAGATATATGGATGATGAAAACGAACAAAGAAAAATTGGTATGAAAATGAACAATATGAACATTACAAATGGTATGGAAGCGAATGACTTCCAATGACGAAAATTCAAGATAAAAAATCAAACAAATTACATCCAAAATTTAACAAAACAGTTTATCATATTTTTGGGACTTCCATAGAAGCCTAAATGAGGTTGGATAGTCATATTAGACCAATAGCAACCACACAAGTGAGATTGACACCAAATATTCATCCAAAGCCTGAAGGCACTGGGTATATGAGATATCACACTAATATGTTATCCGAAGTATACTCTTGCATCAACTATGTAGAACGTTAACTTATACTTCACACATTAAAATCATTTAATTAAGTATGTGACTATATGCATCCTCTTATTATGTGACATAATCATATAAAGTCAAACAGAGACACAACGTGTTCAAAAAGGTGAGTTGATGTTGATTTCATAGAGGAGGTTTATGTACCTTTATTTCATGAGAATAGAGACCGGAAATTAGAAGAAACATAAAGTACTTGCAAAAAACACAAGGGATACTAGGGTTAAGTATCGTATTCTAGGGTTTAGACTGATTATTGGATGCTTTGAGAATGCTCTCAAGGTGGTATTTATAGCCTACTATGGGCTTCGGCTTCGGTTTCGGTTGCTTGGTTCCCAAGCAACAGTGGTATTTGTGTATTTTACGCATTTTCTAGAGGTTTCTAGAAGCTAAGAAGGGTGGCGCCCTAAGGTGAGCGCGCTTAATCCTCAAGAGCCCTTCTGGAGGGCGCCTGAGCCATTCTAGAGGGCTTAGAGCCTTTCTGGAGGGTTTTTAAGTCTTTTGGAATATTATGACGGTTCACAGTCCCCCAAGCACGAGTCTTGGGACAAGGCAAAGTGATGAAAATATGGGACTGCCCCTTCTGGAGGGCACCAAGTCTTTAGGAAAGTATTGACGGTTCACATAATGAATACGAAAAAGAAATTTGAACATGAGAGAAATGATAAAGAAAAAAATGTAGTGTGTACTTTTTCTATGAGATTGTTAAAGGAGTAAGAGATTTCTTGGTAACTATTTTACCAAAAAATTATACTTAATTAAAAAAATGTCACATCATTTTAAAATATTTACTAAATATGTATTTTGTCAACTTAGTATAACAACATAAACATTTTTTCATTGTCACATGCCACCAAAGACCAAAATTGAATTAAAAATAGCATTAAAGAGAAAGACATGCAAAAACTAAATTTTTAGATAAAAAAACCAAACAAATGGCATCCAAACATTACTAAAATAGTTCATCATAATGCTAAGACTTAGACTACAAAGGGAGACTACATATGTAGCATACACTGAGTTGGATCATCATATTAGGTTAAAGGCAACCACGCAAGTGAGATTGACATCATATCTTAACTTAAAATGTCAAATAAGCATTTATTGTTCAACTCAGCATAAAACATCTACAATTTTCTATTTCCAGATCCCGCCAAAGATCAAAATTGAAATGTTTTGAAATAATTGAGGTTGAATAAAAAAAATAGCACATCCAAGAAATAAAATTTTAGACATAAATTGACACCACTCTAATTCACCAAAAAATCTTAAGGCATTATGTATATGAGTCTTCTCACTTATATTTTTCTCACCATCTAATCTTGAATCCAATATAGAATATAAACTCACATATGACACATTAGCATATCTCTCTCAAGTGTGGGACTCTTCGCATTTGTGATTTGTTGACATAGACAAGTAATATCATATTGCATCACTACATGGTAAAACATGTGGGTTGATGGTGGTTTCATGGATGAAGGTTTATGTTTCTTTCTTACAAGAAAGGAGAGAAAACAAATTATAAATAAAATGAAGATGAAAAAAGAATTTTAAGAAGAAAGAAATGATCATAAATCTTCTTTATTATACTCATTTAAAAAAAACATTACATAATTGTAAATGTCTAATAAACATGTATTTTGTCAACTCAACATAACATTCATGCAATTTTCCATTGTCACATGCACTAAAGACAAAAAAATAAAGGAATTTGAAATAATAAATCCAAAAACTAAAAAAACAGTTCATCATAATGTTGTGACTTCTGGTTGATTCTACATTGAATTTGATCATCACATTAGACGAACAGATACCACAAAAGTGAGATTGACATCACATCTCCACACTAAACCTTAAGGCATTAGGTATATGAATTCAACGGTTACTCTTGCAGCCAATGCGAAACTTAACTCACACTTAACACATTAACATTTATTCCTTAAGTACGAGACTCTCTGCATCTGCGGTCTACCATCATGAACCAATGCTACTTCCCCACAAAGTTGAATCGGGTTATGATATCATCGTCGGACCTTCTAAGGGAATCATAATTGGTATGGGTCGACTCATTGGATAAAGAGCAACCATGCAAGTGTAAGAGTTTGTTCAACTTCCACTGCTCTATTCAATGTTAGACCGTAACTGACACTTGATAAATCACAACATATTCTCGCCTCAAGTACGGAGAAATTCTAGCCCGTGCTTGGCACGGGTCCACATACTAGTTTTCCAAAGTTACGGAATGCTACATTTGCATCCAATTCCATTGTTTACCACAATCTATCTTTTCTTCATACTATGTGATACCAAATAGAATAAACCATTAATTAAATTTTGTGATCCATTTTTATTTTGACAAAAAATTAAAGTTAAGTCAGGAAGCGTGTGCCTTTTTATTTTGACAAAAAATTCCACTCACCCTCATTCAAACCAATTTAAAATAAAGGATAATTTAGTAAATTGCACTTGATTTTTATTTTTTGATAAAACATTCCGAAAATTGTTTCCTAAATTTACAAAAATGATATTCTGTTTAAAATTTGTTTGAATAGTAACAAGTGAGTATTTTTGTTCAAATAAAAAAGTGAACATTTGGTAACTTAGACCTTAATATTTTTAGGTTGGTATAATTTAACAACCCCCATTAAAAAATGTAAGTCTTTAAGTCTACTATACACTCTCTCCGTCACAAAATGTAAGCAAAAATTGGTCAACAAAAGTTAATGTATTTGGTTCAAAATTTGTACCAAATACATCAACTTATTTTGACCCTTTTTTGTTTACATTTTGCGATGAATGGAGTATTTTTTTTTTAGTGGTGGTCTACTATATTTATTGAGTTAAAAAAAAACCGTGTACTACATTTATCATTTTAAACAACAATAAAATTAAAAATGAAGACAGCAAGAAATTAGAAAAGATCAATTGATCGATTATGCTAAATTCGTTGCCTTCCAACCATGTGAAATCTAGCTAGTAGAGTTAGCTCAACAAGAATGTTTATACACTATGATTGATGCCAACGGTCACTAATTAGCAAAGATTATTCAATTGTCGTGAGTGGAACATCCTAGGTTTCTAGGCAGCTACAATTACACCTAGTTTAACTTGCCAACTTGATTTAGCGAAGCTATCTTTCCTAGACAATTTATTTTTTTTCCATCCACAAAATTGGTGTGTGGAATAGAACAATTTACAAACATGGCATCTAACTCCAAAATTAGGTGCTAAGCACATGAAGGATAAAACACGAATGGTAAAAAGCTTTCTCCCAAATTGAGTTTTTGGTGGACAAAAAGAGACAAAAAGAAGCATCAATATAAAAACGAAAGTTGTTATTCTTTACTGATTATCATAATTAAGTGATAAATATAGTAGTGTTTGGTTAATTAAATTAATCAATTTAGCACTAGTAGACTTCTATCTTCCAATTAAACATCAGTCAAAGAAATTCCAATTAAGGATAAAAGGAAGTTGATATATATTTTACGATTCACACTTTAGTGCTGTCAAATCTTTGGCTTAAAATGATGACTAGAGCACACATCAAACTCAAAGTGTGGAGTGGAGGACTAAATTCCTTCATGTATTCACACAAGTGCACATGCAATCTCTCCTTTTAGCCAAGCACATATCTCATTTAAAAAAAAATCTCTCCTTGCATAGTGTGTGGAATTCGTGTGAGTCATCAATACTACATTGATTATAAATAAGATAAATGTTGGATATAATAAAGAAGTAATTTGTATATCCGACGTTTTACAATTTTTTGTGAAGATTTGATGTTTCGGTCTTTTGTTGGTCTTGGATTATTAATATGTTGTTGCTCCCGATGCTCTTTGGACTCCTCCAACAAGTGGTATTAGATCCTTGGTCTAGCTTGGTGGAGAGAGGGAGTTGATTCTATGTTTGAATCCTTTTATCGAAAGTTTTTCTGATGGTGTAGTCAAGAGACATGTTATGTTGGTTGTAATGGCGATGCAATCTCACGTTGACTATGAATGAGCTAAATGTTTGATATATAAAAGATGTGATTCATATGTCCAATATAGATTTTAGGTTGACATATAGTTTCAAATTTCGCTTGTGTGGTTGCCCTTGGTTGTAATGTCAGTATGATGGTCCTAGGGTTTTTTCGTGCTCCTCTTGTGACCTAACAATGGTATCATAGTCGATGTTTTGATTAAAGGGTATTAGTTGTTCCGTGGCAATGGCGGTGCAGGTGTATGTGGATAAAAAAAAAAAATTGGCTATATGATAGATTGTTGATTTGTCATGTGTAAGTTAGAAGTCACACATTAAATGAAAAAACAAATGTTGCACAACATATAAGTGAGGACGCGTATACACAATTTCTTGAGTTTTTTTTTTTTTTTTTTATTGAGAGTTGATGTTCAATTCCACTTATGCAACTGCTCATTTTAGTCCAATGTAATGATCTCTCATGCTTAGGGCTCCCCTTCGTGACCCAAAACATAGGAAGTCATATCAAAAGTAATCCAAAAGAAGTGAACTGGTTAGAGCTTCTAACTCAACTTTTCCTATCAATGGTTATTTTTAGGTTTTTATATCAAAAGAGGATGACGAACTTGATCATTATTCTGTAATTCCATAATCATTTTATATATTAATAATGTCAAGACTATATTAATCAATATTACAATTTTAAGTTGCATATTTAAGCCAAAAAAATATCTCACTGAAAATGTTTTCAAATTGTAAGCCAACGGTGCATGAAAATAACAGGAAACCAATCTTCTCTGTGCTTTCCTCCCCTCTTTGTAACAAAAGCTAATTTATTTATTAAAAAAAAAAAGAATAATATAGCTGAAGTTAAAATAAATAATTATTGAATTGAAAGCTATAAAAGGTGTCAGAATGTCTTTTAATTTCTTTAATTTTGAATTTCAAAAGCATAAAGATTTGCATACTACTTTGCTCTTGAGGGCATAAAGATACAAATTGATTGCCAACTAAAAATGCTTAAATTATTAATCTGAGATTAATATGCCATATATATATACTATCAAATACCAGCATAATTAAAGTGGGGTAACAAGTGTTCAGCTGCCATTTTGGCAGCAATACTCCCAAATAGAGACAATATATATGTGAAAAATGGAAGGAAGCTTTCCAATATATACTTTATGCCCTAAGAGAGTATCACTAATTTTATAGAAAAGACATTGTGAAGACAGAACAACACAGTGAGGACATAGAGAATAGTATTCGTTTATATAATTGTTCCATACATGATTAAAGTAGAGATGCTTCTAATTATAAAGCTTACATGTTTCCTTTTTAAACTATCCAATTTCATAGATCAACCTTCATCAAGCTTTACCTCAAAACAAAACAAAAACCTTCATCAAGCTTTTCAAATTTTCTTATACGATTTTCTTGGAATGAACATCACATTCTTTTGAGGAAAAGAAATGGAAATTGCAATCCACAAACTTTTCATTTCAATCATAAGATCAAACGAGTTTGATATAGATTAAACAATTTACATTATGAATTAGTGTATTAAATTAAAGGTTTTTTCTAGGTTAGCTTTCAATCCTTAATTATTTTTTTTACTAAAAATATACTTCATTGATGTTGAATATGAATCGTCTAATTTTAATCCAATAGTATAATCCAATAGAATAATTGTGGTCATAGTTCTAAATTACGGTTATGTGTGAACCTTGATATTACGACAAAATGCAGGTAAATACAACTGATGCCATATTTAAGATTGTGACGCTGTTGCGAAAACATCCTAAAACTTATTTTGCAGCTACAATTGAAGTTGCGGACCGCAATATAGAATATGACTGCGGTGTCCATGTCTTATTATGATCGCGGTGATATCCAAAACTTACTGCCTTATATACTAATAATTGATTGATTAATATATCTTTTTTTTTTTTGAAGGAATTGATTAATATATCAATAAGGCAAAAAAAATGTGTAACCAGCCAAAGAATAAGAGACCATCTAAATGAAAGACCGCACCTTCTCAATCCCTGGTAGCTTTTTGAATGCGGTCTCATAATCTCTCTTAATTATAGTAGCATAGTACATATATAATCATAAACTAACTTCCTTATTATTATTATTATTATTACGATAAGATTGTGATACGAGATAGAGGGAGACAATGCCCTTAATGGAGAGGGCAGCAAGGAAAAAGATTTGCTAATAATTTTTTTTATCTTAAGCACCCAAATGATTCCAAACCCCCACTTTTGACCAAAACTACTACATGGCAAAGAATGGATGTTAAAAATATTAGTTCAACATTCTATGATTGCAATATTGTTATTGATTATTATAAGATGATTAGCCTCTTGTTCCCAAAGCCTAGGCTTATTCCCTATGAACCTTTAGAGAGAATTTTCTTCATAAGGATGATGGGTGCTTGAGAGGGAAAGTTGACCATTAGGATTGTTTTTTTGTTTGGTCCAATAAAAGACTTTTTATTGGTTCATCAAAGATTCCATTGTTCGGTCCATGTCCTTTGGAATATTTTTCTAGTGATTTGATGGGATTATTAAAACAAAAAATCATCAATAAAACAGTTTTATTGTTTTGCTTTGCACACGAATGAAACCTTTTATTAGACATGGCAAGTAATTCTAAAGAATCATTTTAGAATAATTAATAATATATGTGATCTGGCAGACAAGAAAAGTGCACATGTTATCGATGATGGAAGTTTTGTCCAGGGTAAGACTGATAAAACTGAAAACTTTGAGGACCCTTTTAGCTTGAGTGGAGAATCAAGCAAGATGGTAATCAGAAATTGAGAAAAAGTTTGGCGTAAAACTATTATCCAACAACTACATGGAAAAGGACAGTGTTCATTTCCTCTACACCAAATTCAAGGAAATGACAAAGGTTCAAATTAAAATGGATTTTACAAATTGTGGTAGCCATATATTTTTGAATTCAGGAGACAATAGAATGGCTTTTAAGTTGTACCAAAAAAAAAAAAAGAATGGCCTTTTAAGTACATCGGCTACATACATTCCTTTAGCTACTTATATAGTACTCCAACTATAAAATTAGACCAACACAATGTTTAGAGAGTTGGAAACATGACTCTCACTATGAAATAGAACTCATTTAGTTTCCGCTCGTTTGAGATGCACGTAGTCCAAACCCATATAAAAACAGTTATTCCATTGCAGACTTAAGATCTAATCTCGTAAAGGCTCAAGCAACCTAAGTTGTGAGGATATTTAAGACAGTTGCTCGGCTTAGAGATTACTAATTAGTGGGATGGAAAATATACTAGTTTACGGCGGCAACTTTTACATTTCTCACCCTCATTTTCTTCCTCTCTTTTTTGGTGATATATTTCCTCCTCTTTTTTTTTCCGTGTGTGTAAACATTTTGCCATAAATAATTCATAACTATGTTACATCAAAAAATCAATAATGCAACGGTTAGGAAGAAATGCTGAGGAAAGTTGGGCTCCCTTTTCTTTATATATTTTGAACATAGGTGTAATGAGTGCTTATGTTTGGAATGGGATTCATATTATTCAAAGTAATTAGTATTAATCAGCTACAATATATGCTTAAGCAAAAAGAATATCCCAAAAAAAAAAAAAAAAAAAGTAGTCAAATGCTAGAGATCTCTTTAGGTCTCCACAACAGGAGATTCTTTTACCTACGTCTAAAAATATCTCCACAAAAGGCAACTATCAACTCTTTTCATCACAAATACGTCTACATGATGGGTTCTAACCAAATTTCAGATAGTGATGTTTCACTACGTTTGTGCTCCCATCTCTTTTCAGGTGGCATTTAGCCTGGGTCAGCAAAGTTTTTTCCCACAATGGGAAAGTTAGATTTTTACCACTAGATTAAAAGAAGAACATGCTCTTATCATACACTCTCTGCATTGAATTTTTTATACTATCTTCTCTAACCATTCTCTCTCATCTCTCATCCACCACCAACATAAAGCTTCACGGTCCCAGCTCTCAACATATAATAAGTAACTCATAAGTTGTTTATTAATTCATCAATTTCTATCGCAACAATTTTTTTAAATGGATGGGAGAATAGTGACAAAAAAAATCTAATGTTGTAAGTGCATAATAAAACTGATCTCCATCGCATTGGCACTATTCACACTTCAAATGTTCTCATCATCAAAACCACGTGTTCCATTCATATCTTAATTGTAATGAAAATGGTAGCATAAACATTATGGATTTTTTTTGGGAATTATTTTAGTTGATTTTTTCACAACTTCCTTTTATTGTTGGTTCTATTGTTGTGGTGATTTTCCAGATCTGTATATTTTCTTGTTGTAGTTTTCTAGATCTGAACTTTTTAGTAAGAAAAATTGGTGAAGATGATGAAGAATCACTTGAAGAACACATGAAGATGAGTAATTAATTTTTAATTAAAAAAATGATATATTGAGTTGTTTTTTTGACATGAAGATGATGAAGAACACGTGAAGATCCTTTGCCAATTTAATATCTTAACAACCTGGTTTTGTTTTTTTGGGACAATTCATAATCTGGGTTTCAATTGAAAAAGGCAGCTTCTTTATGAAAAAGATTTGGGATGAAAAATATTTGAGATGAAAAAAATACATGTGGGTTTGCTTAGAAAGAAGAAGAAAAAAATACAGATGTGAGAGTGAGTATTGAGTGGTCAAAACACGGTGGTTTTGATGGTGTTGCAGCCTCTGGTGGTGGGTTGGTAAGTAGAAGATAGTGATCAAAAAAATCTAGTGTTGTAAGTGCATAATAAGACTGTGTTCTCTACCTAATCTAATGGCTGACATTTACTTTCCCATGATGGGAAACAACCCTCCATTCCCATGCTAAACCCCACCCTCTTTTGGTGGCATTTAGCCTGGGTCAGCAAAGTTTTTTCCCACAATGGGAAAGTTAGATTTTTACCACTAGATTAAAAGAAGAACATGCTCTTATCATACACTCTCTGCATTGAATTTTTTATACTATCTTCTCTAACCATTCTCTCTCATCTCTCATCCACCACCAACATAAAGCTTCACGGTCCCAGCTCTCAACATATAATAAGTAACTCATAAGTTGTTTATTAATTCATCAATTTCTATCGCAACAATTTTTTTAAATGGATGGGAGAATAGTGACAAAAAAAATCTAATGTTGTAAGTGCATAATAAAACTGATCTCCATCGCATTGGCACTATTCACACTTCAAATGTTCTCATCATCAAAACCACGTGTTCCATTCATATCTTAATTGTAATGAAAATGGTAGCATAAACATTATGGATTTTTTTTGGGAATTATTTTAGTTGATTTTTTCACAACTTCCTTTTATTGTTGGTTCTATTGTTGTGGTGATTTTCCAGATCTGTATATTTTCTTGTTGTAGTTTTCTAGATCTGAACTTTTTAGTAAGAAAAATTGGTGAAGATGATGAAGAATCACTTGAAGAACACATGAAGATGAGTAATTAATTTTTAATTAAAAAAATGATATATTGAGTTGTTTTTTTGACATGAAGATGATGAAGAACACGTGAAGATCCTTTGCCAATTTAATATCTTAACAACCTGGTTTTGTTTTTTTGGGACAATTCATAATCTGGGTTTCAATTGAAAAAGGCAGCTTCTTTATGAAAAAGATTTGGGATGAAAAATATTTGAGATGAAAAAAATACATGTGGGTTTGCTTAGAAAGAAGAAGAAAAAAATACAGATGTGAGAGTGAGTATTGAGTGGTCAAAACACGGTGGTTTTGATGGTGTTGCAGCCTCTGGTGGTGGGTTGGTAAGTAGAAGATAGTGATCAAAAAAATCTAGTGTTGTAAGTGCATAATAAGACTGTGTTCTCTACCTAATCTAATGGCTGACATTTACTTTCCCATGATGGGAAACAACCCTCCATTCCCATGCTAAACCCCACCCTCTTTTCAATACAACTACACCATAGATGAAAAGAAAAAAATATGAAAGTAAACACGCCACAATTTAAATTTATTTTACGGCAGGATAATTCTAGTATGTCATAATCACAAATCCAAAGTAATGTGCTTAAATAATTTATTTAAATTTATAGTAGTGACCACACAAGACTTGTTAACGTTAATTGATATTTTATACTACTATAATTTTAGAGAGTGGTGAAGGTTCTGATAGTCTGGCCTTTTCCTAAGGAGACGTTTGTTTTTCGGTTAAAAATTCCACACTCAAGAATAGCTTTTTTTTCTTCAAAAATTGCATATGTTGAAATATGTACCACCAAGATATAGCTTGTGTCTGTTTCCACGTTGAATTTGCCTCCCACCGTGTGTTTATCTAACTCCATAATTTCAAGCTTCACAATTATCACGGAAAGAGGGCATTGAGACGCGAGAAAAGTGGCTCAGACGTGTAACCAAACGATGCATTAATGCAGAAGTGTTTTGATGTGTATGACAAAGTATTGAATTTGATTCCTACTCGTCAAAAAACATCTTGGAAAATGCATAAATCTTTTTGTGATCAGCAAGGATCGTGCTCAGTAAAAGACTCATCTTCGACTCCAATTGCAACCCCTCAACTTCACTCCGAGATTGTGCTTCTACCTATCACTCTGACCCAGTATTTGTGTTTCTGAGTGCTAATAGACATCAAATTTTTGCAACGAGTACTTGAGTTTACATTTCTATTGTTGCTGCAAATTCATATATTTATCCCTCGTTGATGATTCCATCGTTGCTTCTGCGTGCTAATCGACATAAAATTGTGATGGGTTTTTGAGTGTTTCCATCATTATTGCATATCAAGAAAAATTTCCGTCGTTGCTTTTGTTCCCATCTATACTCGTCCATGATTTTTCCTAATTTATGTCGTTTGTTTTCTATAAAAAGTGTTTTTTCTAATTATTTCATTACTTAATATTCTTTTAATGTCAATAAAAAAATGACTTTTCTGAAATATGTATTAATTTCACAAGGATAATTTTATCATTTAAATATAATATATTGTGATCAAGTGTGCATCAAACACGTAATAAAATAAAATGTTCCTTCTAAAAAATTGTTATCCTCTTATCATTTGTGCACCAAACAACTCTTTATCATATCATATCACATCATATACTTTATTCAACTCTTTATTTTATCATGTCTATATCTTATTATGCGCACCAAACCAGTCCTAAAGAAAGACAATCAAAAGTATAGAAAATAAATACACGAGTACGTGGTTGGATTATAGTTGCTCCCCCTTGACTCGCCTGAAACTGATGACAAACATATTTTATATTTTAAGATGTAAAATGCACTAGAGTTATAGTATGTGCCACCATGACCTGAAATTACGAGGTTGCTAGCTAAGAATAGCAAGTAAATAGTTGCAATCATATATATTATAAATAAATTACACAGAAAGGATTGAGAGGTTAACATATCCAGAGAACAATTAAACAACGAAAAATATTGAAATCATGCTCAAAATTATACATAATAACCATCAAAATTGGCGAACAAACTCAATTCACTAGACTTGTCTTCACGAGACCTTTCTAGAAAGGTTCTTCATGCCACACCCAATACATTTGAGGATAACTGACTGTGTATCTGGATCTGGTTTGATAATAAATGTCAGATCAAGAAAATCCTTTATGTTTCTAAGAGTTTCAATCCCATGTTGGGAAAGTTTTCCAACGCGAACTTTGGAAACATCTTGAGGACATAGAGCACAAAGAAGAAATAGCAAACCCTATATAAACCAGAAATATTAAAAATAAACATTAGATATCTCCCTTATGGAAAATAGAAACAAATTTCATGATATGCACAATCCATCAAATAATAGCATTTACCAAGTCAAAAATATGTTGGTATTTGACAATGAAGTACAAAATGACAACAACAACAACAACCAAAGCCTTTTCCCACTAACTGGGGTCGGCTATATGGATCAAATTACGCCATAATGTTCTATCGTAAACCCGAAATACAAAATGACACAATCCGAAAATTAGGTTACTCATAAAAGGATCTTGTTTCAAATTTGTGCCTGCAAGGGTTTGATTGTGGTGTTTTTGATATTGCGAAAACGGTGTGAACTCTAAACTTGTAGAGTTACTTTTGTTGATTGATTTGTTAACTAAAAGTTATCAAAATCAAACTAGGTTAGTTAAGTGAGACTACCAAGCAAAATACAAATAATAAAAAGAAGCTTTGAGTTTCATATCACATAAATCCTCTTTTAGTAGCCAACACAGGTTTGATTCAACTCACGTTGTCGGCATAAGGACCTCGTTGGTAGGTGATCTGTAAGTACCTCTGTCAAGTGTTCTTTGAGTCGTGAGGTCTGCCCTAACCCTGGTGAACACGCGGGACCCAACTCACTTAAACTTTTTATTACCAAATAGAAATCCTCTTTTGGCACCAAAAAAATGCTTTGTCTAATGTGCACAAGTAAATTAGTCTTGCGCCATGCACATGTTTGTTTTTTAACATTAGATCAATAAGTCACATCATATCACATTTGATCCAATCCATTGGTGAAAATAAATTTTGTGCATGGTGCAAGCAAGACTTGTCTCACTTGTGAACCATAGACTTGACCTCAAAAAAATTACCAAAATTATGACTAATGAGATGCTCACAGGGATCATTTTGAGATTGTTGTCTTTTATATGAGAGAAATTTGAACTTTAAATGAAAGAATCAATTAAATGTTTGGGTGATACTATCCAATCTTATTTATACTATTAGTGGCATTGATGACCTTGGACTTGGAGTCCCAAGGCAAAGCCTTGACGCAGCACATCTAGCAAGGAAGACATCAAGCCATGTATAACTATGTTACTAACTCAATATTCATGGCTAGCTACAGATAAATATAGCAATATTGCTAAAGAGAGCAAGTTTCACAAAGAAGTAAAATAACAGAATCTGAAGTGGTGCAAGCAAGGTTGAAAATGCCTTTGAAAACTGTTTTATACAGCTAAGATTTTCTTTGAAAATGCGTCCATTACCATACCTCTTTGTTTAACATTTTTTCCAACAGTGTATATGAAAAATGAAATGGGCCAAATGCAAAGTTGGCATTGCAAAGGCAAAGATTTCATATAATAATTGGGTTCTACTTTATTTGACTGCTTTTAGGAGTTATATTATAAATTGAACACAATTCTACCCTGTTCATCTCATGCTAGTTATTCAAATAGGTAAAACAATAGTCTATGTGTTTCTTGTCATGACAAAACATGCTTTTTTCTTCCATTAAAAGATAACCATGTCATGGAATGATTTAAATGCAGCACCCATAGGAACACATACTAGACATAAGATTATCCAAGCAAAAAATGACAACATTAATTACTACTACTAGAGATACTGAGATCTCAAGTCTCTGTCCTTTTAACTTCATTTATAAATTATGATTTATGCATTCTGACAAGGGTGCTATCACATTCTCTGAAGCATTAAGTTTGGATTGATAACTTCACCCATGCAACAGTTGCTTTAGAAACTCGTAGTTCCAGAGAAATTAGAGAAACTACTGCTTTATATTCAATTACATGTTTCATGATGCACTTAGGTAGCACTTTGATGTGGCTTTATAAAATTGTGGCTCCTGTGCTCCAATTCTTCAAAGAATCTAGTTATGCAATTGGTGCTGCAACAGGTTTTGAACAAGTTTTTGCTAAAACTGACTTTGAAGCTGAAGTGGTTTTACAAAGAGATTTTTGAAGTTGAAATCTAGTTATGATTTGGTTTTATGAATATCCAAAACATGCACACCCGGAAAATCAGTCTAACTAACATGACAAATGAATATAAAATAAAGAAAAAAAAAACATGAAAAGAAGTGATTATCAACGAGACTGATTGAAGTTTACTGTAACAAACAAGACTGTCCAATAGAGGAGGAAAAGATTAGGATATGCTGAAGGTGGGATGTGAGGGCAGCTGAAGATGTGTCGAAAATTAAACAGAGATAAAAGTCTAACTCTCTATAATCTGTTATTCTATATTTTTACTGTTTATCACCGGCATCTGTTAGCTAGGATCATCTACAAGTACAAAAGGTTTCCCTCCATATTTCTACTTGTTAGATACCAGTATCAATCATTAGATAAACAACGATTAAAGCGGGCTAAAATTATCAACTTGCTAACCTGATATGATGAATCTACCACTCCAGATTGAGCTATCTCCCCTAGTAAAACATTAGCAATCCCCTCACCAATCTCCTCTGGAGGCATCAGATCCTTTTTCACATCATCTGCAAGGCCAGAAGTATCTTCATCCCTAACATGAGCAGCAGTGGTATCGACAGAAATGTAGCAACCAGAAGTAGTCTCTGCAACCAGTGAAATTCCATATCCAGGAGAGCTGTGCCAACAAACGACCAAATAAATAAAAAGGTATTATGGTTTCATGCAATATGATTTTCTTTGTTTCTATCAAATATACATTGAAAAATTCAAATGAAATATTCCAAAATATCTACCAAAAGAAAGGAATCATACTTTCCAGCCGGTGGACCTGTTCTGTGATCAGTAAAAATGTGCACATCAGAAACTAGTGGATTGATGATTCCACGTGCAGCTCTAATCATGCTAGTTTCAAACTGTGAAGATACTTTGGTTGAAAACGTAACTCCTCGAATCTTTTTAACAAAACCCTCATCGATCCAACTCACTGCCTGCTAGGAAAAGAAATATAAGCTACCAAAATAAATTGAAATGAAGCATAAATAGATGTTGAGAAACTTACGGTTAGACTCTGAACAATAGGAAGCGACAAAACAACTTCGCCGCCACCATTAGGAGGTAGTCCACGACTCTCTATTTTAAGACTTATGGCTTCAAAATCCACTCCAAAGCGCTTTAGTATGTGAAAAGCAGCAGACTTGAAGGTATCAACTGATGGATCTTTAGAATCATTTGTAATTCCTGATAACAATACATTCAACAGTTTCAACTCTCAATCAACGTCATTAAGGGATATCTTCTAAACGGTCCTTCTGTTCTAGTTTTGAAGCTTTTATATACTCCATGCATGTTTGCATTGACTTAGTTGAGCTTATCTACTGACATAAACATTTATCGACCTACTTACTTGGAAGAGCTTATGGAAACAGTCCGTCCATAAGCTACTTCCAGCTCAGTTCCATAAAATCTCCAAGATAGTTTATGGAAACAATTTGACTTTTATTTCATCGTTTGTTATAGAAACAGCTTATACAATAAGTGCTAATTCTATAGGCAATTGGCTAAGTTGTTTATCCAAACAAGGCATTATATTGATCCTTTTATTTCATTTTCTACTTGTTTTGTAAAATTATAAGTACTAACAATGAAATAAAAAGAAGAACAAGTGTAAGAATAACCTTTGAGTCTAATGTTGAGAGGTTCCTTAGCAAACAAACACAAGACAATGAGCGGTTCAAGATAATAACCAATGGAACGTGAAACATCGCATTGGAATGGATTATTTATTCTGCCACCCATAATAGTTCCTGGTTTGTACTTCAATTTGGTACCTGCGAAAACGCAATCAAAGTAATTATAATTTCAAAAAAAGAAGTAGTAAAGAAAGACAAAAGGTAAAGAAAAAATAGATTACCAGTTTCGTAGATTTCGACAGTGCAACCATCAGAGACAGTATCAAATAAACGGAGGAGTGAAATCTCGTGTTTGGCAAGACCAGGATAAGTTTGGTTGGGGCGTATGTCTTCAATGGTAATAGGAGTAGAAGAGAGAGTGGAGAGAAGTAACCTTTGTCTGAAACTTTGGCTACCCTTCAACTTCTTGTACGCTGTTTTCCCCATTATGATGCCTTGACCAAAAAATTCCGAGTTTCACATAACAAGATAAAATCAATTACGACATAGAGGAATAACGGATACGATTGAGTAGTAAGGATTAAACTCACTGTGGCGGCCGGAGTGGAGAGGGACGCCGAAAATTGGACGCCGAGGAGATGTGTAGCTGCCGCGCGGAGATGAAGCAGTTGGGGTTTAGGGTTTTCTTTTTCAACGGAGACTCTCGGGGTTTAGGTTTCAGGGCGTGTCCTGTATTGTAATAATCTTGTGGTGGCATTTAGGGTGGGAATGGGAAAGATTTTCCCATCATGGGTCAGTTTATTTAAACTGTTAGATCAATTAAGGAACACATTTTTATCATGGTCCTTCAGCACTATATTCTTTTAACACTATCTTCTACTTCTATTCTCTCCCCTCTATGCCACCCACTCAACCTTTCCATCAACAACTTCTGGGTTTCCCCTTCATGGTGATAAATAATTAAAAAAAAACATCTAAATGACCATATCATTATAAAAATAAAAAACAAAAAACAGATTGAATGATGCATTCAAAGTGATATGATTAAACTGATAGAAAAAAAAAAAAAAAAAAAAACCCCAAAATCTTTACTGTTTTCCTTTTCCATTTTAATTTTAATTTTCTATTCCTAGACTTTCATGAAATTTCTAACAGAAAATAACAAGATAAAGTTTTAATTATTGTGGTGTTTTTGCTGTTTCTTCGGCCATTCCTTGATTTTAGGATTCATGTTCATTATGTTGAAATTGACATTGTAGGGTTTTTGTAAGAAAATGTTGATAATTCTATCGATGAATATTTTTAAGGAATTTGTTTGTGAGATTATAAGTGTAACGAGATCAACATGTGGGAAAGAAGCTAAGGTTACAGTCCATTGTTTGTGAGAAAAGGCTAAGAGAATGGGGGGAATAGCGAGGTGGTCATTTAGCTTCTTTTGCTTGGATTTGTAGTGGAGGTCAATAGGTTGATTTTGAGAGGTGGTTGTTGTTGATGTTGCTTGGTAGTGGGTGAGGGAGTAGAGACATGGAGGTGAGAGAGAAGGATGATAGAAGATAATGTAAAAATAATAATATAATATTGAGAGACTATGATAATACTATGGTCTTTCTTTGATCCAACCGTTAAAAAGTATCTTTCCCATGGTGGGAAATTCTTTCCCTCACCCACCCTAAATGCCACCTAATCTTGTTTGTGTTTTTGGTTTTCGTCCGCTATCTTTTTTTGTTCTAAAACTATCTGTAAGTTAATAATTTTTTTTATTTTCGTCCCTCCCGTCAACTTCCTTACAAAAACGCACATGTGGCAAACGGATGATGATGTGGTAGTGTCTGACTTGACAGACGATGCTGATGTGGCAAACTTATTGATTAGTCACACGGTGAGAGGGACCAAGACCAAAAAACAAAATTTGTAGAGGGACCAGAGGCAAAAAAACAAAATTTGTAAAGGGACCAAAACCAAAAAGCGAGAAAAAAAATACATTTCTTCATCTTCTTCCTTCCACCTCTTTTACATCTTCATCATTGTCTTCATAAATTCATCAAAAAACCCAGAAAAAATACTCAGAAAAGAGATTAAAAAAAAAACTCAAAATCATCATCGCACCCTCAATAGACAACTCACAAACCCAAACAAAATCTTCATTGACAATGGTCAGATTGACATCTCAACACTAAAATCCACAATGTCCATAGTCCCAACTAAACTTTTATTGGTAATATCAAAATCAAATTATAACAACAAAATCCTCATTGTGAATGCTTGAATTCCCAATATTGAAAAAATTCACAAAAATTCTCAAATTGAAAAACCTAATGAATGAATTTTCTGTTTTTTTTATTACCAACTCTCGTCTCATCATTGATCTCGCGTCTCTGCTGTTTCTTGGTCACTCCAAATGCTTTCTTCGTCGATTCTTTGAACTTTAATCTCATCATTTTTGTTTCGGACATTTGGGTCGTGTTCTTTTTTCGGTTGATTTGGAAGATTGTTGTGTGAAATTGGATTATAAGAAAAAGGTTCAAGTTTGATATGAATATTGTTTTCATTTGAAGATCTAAAGGGATAATAAATAGAATTGAAAAATATGTTGGAATGTTTAATTGAGATGAGTTTTATTTTAAACGATTTTAAAGTGTGTGAAATTGGATTGCACGTTGAACATTGGGTATATTGGTATAATTTGATTTCGTTGTTTGTGAGAAGAAATAAAAAAGAAATTATCACATGAAGGTATAATTGAAGGTGTTGGACTGAGTTTGTTGTTGTTTTGAGTTGATGGATTTTTCGATTTTGAAGTGATGAATTTCTGTGTTTGTTTGATGATGATGATGAAGTTTATGAAGACAATGATAGTAATGAAGAAGAAGATGTGGGAAGAAGATGAAGAAATGTAATTAAATTTGAATTTTTCGTCTTCTCGTTTTTTGGTTTTGGTCCCTCTACAAATTTTGTTTTTTGGTTTTGGTCCTGGAAATAGTCAGGGTCCATCTACAATTTTTGTTTTTTGGTTTTGGTCCCTTTACGAATTTTGTTTTTTTGGCTTTGGTCCCTCTACTAATTTTGTTTTTTGGTTTTGGTCCCTGTCACTATGTGACTCATCAATAAGTTTGCCATGTCAGCATCATCTGTCACGTCATCCTCTGTTTGCCACATGTGCATTTTTGTAACAGAAGTTGACGGGATGGACGAAAATCAAAAAGTTATTAACTTACAGGGGCAGTTTTAGAACAAAAAAAGATACAGGGACGAAAACCAAAAACACGCCAAATTACAAGGACGATTTACATATTTAAGCTTTTTTTTTTTGTTAAATACATTTTTAATCCCTACAAAATTACAAATTTTCAGATTTAATCCATATAAATTTTCATGATAATTTAAACCCTCTATAATATTGTAGTTTGTAAGAATAGTCTCTATTTTAAAAAACTTTTTACAAAAATAGACATTTTTAGTCCACCAAAATAATCCTTATAAAATGTAAATAGGAACTAAAAATAAATAATTTTTTTGTTGGGCCTAAACATAAAAGCTTGTTATTATTTTACAAGGACAATTTCGAGGGGTATTCATTTTGTGTAAATAGTTGATAACCCCCGCTTATGCAAAAATAAAAACCCCAGATTGTAAAAATTTCAAATACCCCTCAAAATTGAAGAGATGATAAAGTATTTTGAAATTGTTAATTGTATATCAGTTTGGTCCGTCTGTTCATTTTTTCATCTAAGACATGGATGTTTAACGTAGCGCTGACACATGATCTAAAATGTTATGTCATAACCGGTAATTGCCTAAATTTGTTTTACAAGAGAAAATGTTTTTTTTTTCCAATGGTAACATATGCGCACACTCTCCGGCCTTATAACCACATAGACAAATACTTCACTCAAATTTAACACTTATGTGTGAAGGTGAAGTTAAGTCGAACTTAGTTCAGTCCAGCTTAAAACTCAATTTGAGTTCATTAAAAATTGTTTATTCAACTCGACTCGATTTAAGTTCATGAACAATTTAGTTTGGTTCAGTTCGGCTCAAATCAAATGAACCAAGAGACATGTGTTACTTGAACTTTAAATTCAAATATCAATAAAAAAAATCAACCAAGGTTTAACTGAGAAAAAAATAGCTCATAAACCTCTTAATTGGTCTGAAATTCTCTTAAATTGATAACAAACCTATTAATTAAAATAATTAATTAATTTATAATACTGTAATTCAATTCACATTATACTTTAAGGAAGGATGATAATTCACATTTCTCCTTTCATTGATATCTTTTTCGCTATCCTTCCCAGCACTTCTGAGGTCGAACTTGCTTGTTTGCAGCCTTAAAACTTATTAACAGCTGATTAAAAATGAGAGCATGGAGACAGCCATGTGTTTTTGCTCTCTTGTCAACGTTTTCAAATTTTGGAATTGCTATTAGTGATTGGATTTAATTTTTGTGTTTTACAATTGTTAATGAAGTGGTAGTAAAAAAAAACTTTTGAAAAGTGTAAAAAGAGAGTCGGAGAAATAGAGAATACGAAGGAGAGGACAAAGATAAATAGTTTTTATTCAATGAAAAAATAAAAATAAAAAATAATGAAAAGTGAAAAAAAAATGTGGGAGTGAGAGATAAAAGATGAGAGAAAGATCTTTGTATGTGCTTCTCTTCCTTTGATGAATTGTTTTTTATTGCATTTGAGATTTCACGACCTTAACATCTTCGACATGTTTTGGGCTTCCTCTTTGTTGAGATTTTCTCTGATCTCGATGCTCTCAATTGGCTTAAGCTAGGTCTCTCTTCCCATAATTTCAAGGGTTAATTATGTTTCTAGTCCCTATAAAATAGTGACCTTGTAAGTTTAGTCCCTACTTAATTTTAATAGCATTTTTAGTCCCTATAAAAAAAAATTTACTTATAATTTTAGTCCCTGCTAAAACAAAGTTTGATTAATTATCCTTAAACTCTTAAATTTTTGTACGATTTTTTTGAGATAAGATTAGAACACTATGAAAGGTTCGTTTACTAAAATTTAGAATTTTCTGACATGAAATGAATTAATATGAATTTTTTAAAACGACAAAAGTTAAAGATAAAAAGTAATAAAATCTGGATGTAGAAATCAAATTTTGCGATAATTTTTTGCGGACGAACTTTTAGTAATGTTCTAAACATGTCTGCAAAAAATTGTTCAAAAATTTAAGAGTTTAAGCATAAATTAAACAAATTTGAATTGAGTAGGGACTAAAATTTGAATTGAGTAGGGACTAATACTCAGTGCAGAAAAACAAAATTAGGGACTAAAAATGCTATTAAAATTAAGTAGGGACTAAACTTACAAGATCGCTATTTTATAGGGACTAGAAACATAATTAACCCTAATTTCAATATCTTATCCTTTACGGTGTGGTGGTCTTTGAAGAAATCAGAACTTTGGTTGCTTTTCACATACTACGATCCTTACTTATTGTCTTTCAATGGAAAATTGCAATATGTGTGCCACTCTCAATTCTTGCATCTTTAGTTCACCGACCACAAGTCTTGAGGATCAATGGGTTTAGTGAAACTCTCTAATTATAATTGCACATTTAGTAATATTGATGGCAACTATTTAGGTAACCACAACAGGTTTTTAAAGTCACATTGCAGGCACATTCGACATACTACTTCTTGAGTTTCATGTCATTCATCGTGAATTTTTTACCGTCTAAAGAGTTTTTTTTTGAGCAAACCGTCTAAAGAGTTGAACTTTCAAGTTGTTGTTAACTATACAAATTATTCTCCATTGCTTTAAAAGTCTATTTTATATGAACTTATTTAAATAAGTAATCGTATATACGGTTAAATATACTAATGATCTGACAATTCAATGAGATCATACTCCATTTTGATATTTAACATGATATTTTACAAAAATTGACTATATACGACATCATATTTCACTATTTAAATATGGAAAAATTAATGTAGATCAACAAAGTTAATATTTCAGATAAAAATTAACAAATTTATAGTTTTTTTTTTGTAGTGGCCGGGGTTTGAACCCCGGACCTTGCATATTTTATGCATTGTCCAACCAACTGAGTTAAGCTAACGAAGACTAACAAATTTATAGTTTAATCTAAAGTACAAAATTTAATATAATAATAAAAAAAAAATATCATTCATATTTACATAAGGTATCAAAGGCTTTTCTTATAGCATGTAGTTCAATCTTTTTAGCTAAACATGCTTTTAAAAAATTGATACCAACATAGATTAGGATGTAGATCTTCCTAGATTGGCCTAACTTGTTTTCACCTTTACTCTTGTCACCGCAAGAAATGTTATTTCAACATTTACAAAAACAATTTCACATCATCATACAAACTTTTATTATTTATAATAGTTGTATTTATTTCGAGAGAAAAGAAATTAATAAAAAATACTCCTTCCAATCTCAAATAAAAGTAATTTTTTTCTTCTTTTTTGTATTTATTGAATAAATAATATATTTTATCTATTGTAATCCACACGTAAAATATATATACAAAAACTGATAATTTAATAAAATTCATACGCAAACTAGATACATTAATTCCGTCATTATTTTTTCATATGAGATTAGTAAAAAATAAACTCATATTAGATAGTACTCGGATAATACTTGGATGACATTGATGAATTGATCGACCACAATGTTACAAGTGATTTTCTTCTTTTTTTTCACATTTTTTTTTGTAATCGTGACATTGTGCTTGAACAGTATCCTCAATATCACCAACTACACTGTCAACCAAGTGTTATCCGCGAGGACTCGTCTACATAGTTGAAAGGAAAAGTATCCACACGTGTACCAATTACAATGTTGTGTTGTTGGACAACAAGGACAAATTCATGTGAAAAATCACTACTTTCATTGACCTTTCCTTATCATCATCACTCTTCTTCATAAAATAGTATTATTTAACAGATCTCAGATTCCTTTTCTAGATCTCTTCATTAATTATTCTTCTGTGTTTTTTCCTTCCATCAAGTTCCATGTTTTGGTATGCAACCAAGTACCTTTGCATTCAAAATTTTCAGTGTTGAGAATCACTCTTAGTAGTTAGTACATTGCTATATTTCAACTACTTGACAAAAAAAATCTCCAAAAGGGTAGTTTAAAGTTAGTTTCTTTTTGTTGTTGTGTTGTTGAACATGGAGGAGTGTAAGAGAGACAAAGATGAAGTGTTGAAACAAGTTCTTGGAACAGTGAAGTCACACAAAGACAGAAATTCAGTTTCTTTAGTTTGCAAACAGTGGTACAACGCTGAAAGATTGTCAAGGAGGAATGTTTTCATAGGTAACTGTTATTCTGTCACTCCTGAGATCTTGACAAGTAGATTTCCAAACATAAGAAGTGTTACACTCAAAGGGAAGCCACGTTTCTCTGACTTCAACTTGGTTCCTGAAAATTGGGGTGCTGATATTCATTCATGGTTGGTTGTTTTTGCTGAAAAGTACCCTTTTCTTGAGGAGTTGAGGCTTAAGAGAATGGTTGTTACTGATGAGAGTTTAGAGTTTTTGGCTTTTTCTTTTCATAATTTCAAAGCACTTTCTCTGCTGAGCTGTGAAGGATTTAGCACTGATGGCTTGGCTGCAGTTGCCACTAATTGCAAGTAAGATTTATTTGTCTTCAAACTTTATTTTATGATCTGTACACTAATTGATAAATACCAATTGAAATTCACACACAACTGCAAGATCCTGGATTCGAATCTGGATGAAGATGATGAGCCTAAATATATCAGTATTTATTGTCAATTGTGATAAACGTTAGACCTTCCGGACATTTTTCGGTAGAGACCAATTAGAGAATCCTTGTCCTATGAGGATAGGCTTGGCTAAGATTTGTTGTCTGTATGGCTGCCTGGTTTGCATTGTTTTTCATTTACTGGAGAAAAGTTGATGAGAATGACAATTTTCCATTAATTCATAGATTGATTTATTAGGATTCACTAAAATACAGGACATTTATAAATAGAGTTTAATTTTGATATACCGTTGACATAAATTATTTACATTGTCAAGCAATCACAACCACTTGTATATGTGCAAAAAGCTTTTAAAGATTCTTAATTAAGGACAAGCATTTTTAATGATCCGGCTATTATAATTGATTGATACCATGCATGTTTGTTGAATCCATAAAAATACTTGTGGAACTTTAGTTTCCTCATTGTTACATAATTAAATGTGATTTAATAGGGAAACATTTTTTTTTTTTTTTTAGATTTAGCATAGGGCAACCTTTAAGTACTGCATATATGATTATTAACTTTGGTTCAGCAAAATTTTACCCTGAAAGCATAAGCAGTGTGATATTTGTTGATCACATCAATTACACTATTTTGCTAGCATTTTATGAATCTAAAAAACTTCAGTAATGACAACATCATATCGAGATTTGAAAATTTGGTATTTCTTGGATAAATCATCTTCTGAATATTACATTGATGCAGGAATTTAACCGAGCTTGACATACAAGAGAATGACATCGATGACAAAAGCGGTGATTGGTTGAGTTGCTTCCCAGAAAGCTTTACATCATTGGAAGTATTGAACTTTGCTAACCTAAACAATGATGTAAATATCGATGCGCTTGAGAAACTTGTCGGTAGGTGCAAATCTTTGAAGACTTTGAAGGTTAACAAAAGCGTAACGCTAGAACAGTTTCAAAGACTTCTTGTTCTTGCCCCTCAGTTATGTGAGCTTGGCAGTGGCTCATTTTCACAAGAGCTGACATGTCAGCAGTATTTAGAGCTCGAAAGCGCGTTCAACAATTGTAAGAGTATTCACACCCTTTCTGGTTTATGGGTGGCTTCAGCATCAGCACAATATATCCAACTTCAAGTTCTATACTCTGCATGCACAAATCTGACTTTTTTGAATTTTAGTTATGCTCTTGTTGACAGTGAAGATCTTACTGATCTTCTTATTCACTGTCCTAATCTTCGACGCCTTTGGGTATGATTTTCTTTATCTGCTCTTTATTAAGTTTCATTGATATTGACATTTTAGCAACATAAAAGAATGATGAAAATGTTTTGGAACATCTACATTATACAGGTTGTAGACACAGTTGAAGACAAGGGACTGGAAGCTGTTGGATCATATTGTCCATTGCTCGAGGAGCTACGTGTTTTTCCTGCAGATCCCTTTGACGAGGGCGTTGTGCACGGGGTTACTGAATCAGGTTTTATTGCTGTCTCTGAAGGATGCCGGAAGCTTCACTACGTCCTCTACTTTTGCCATCAGATGACAAATGATGCTGTTGCTACTGTTGTGCAAAACTGTCCCGACTTCACTCATTTCCGGCTGTGCATCATGACCCCTAATCAGCCAGATTACCTGACGAATGAACCTATGGATGAGGCCTTTGGAGCAGTTGTTAAGACCTGCACTAAACTCCAAAGGCTTTCTGTATCAGGTTATCTAACTGACCTCGCATTTGAGTATATAGGGAAGTATGCCAAAAACTTGGAAACGCTTTCAGTGGCTTTTGCCGGAAGCAGTGACTTGGGGATGCAGTCTGTACTTGCTGGCTGTCCGAAGCTGAGAAAACTTGAGATAAGGGACTGTCCATTCGGCGATGCAGCACTTTTGTCTGGTTTGGAGAAGTATGAGTCAATGAGATCACTTTGGATGTCGGACTGCCAAGTAACAATGAATGGATGTAGATTGTTAGCAAAAGAAAAGCCGAGGTTGAATGTTGAAGTAATTAAGGAAGAAGGAAGCGATGATAGTCATGCTGAAAAAGTTTATGTTTATCGTTCTGTTGCCGGCCCAAGAAGGGATGCCCCTCCATTTGTTCTCACTCTCTGAAATGTCAAGTCTAGTCCTACACTTTGAAGCTCAAGAGGTAATGTCTCTCTCATTCTTTCTCACAAATAGTTAACAATGAACTCACATTGAAATGTGCATGCCATATGGCAGCCACTTCACAACTACCCAAAACCCAATTAATTAGACTAAGAAAGAAGTGACATGAGTTATTATATGATTCTGCTCTTTGGAAAACAAATTGTTGATTGGTAAAAAAATAATGGCCTTGGTTACTACTTACTAGTGGAAACATCACTATTTTTGGGTCAACTATGTTGTCATGTCATGCATCATCAACTTTTTCAAATGGATAAGCATGACTGAATACTTTGATTTGTCTCCAATTATTTGTCACTTTACTTTAGAGTATGAAGAGAATATTTTAGTATTTCAACAATCTCTTGCTTCATAATTTTGTGTTGCAGCCTTGGAATGTGACCGTATATGGCAAAGTTGGCATACTGACAATGAAGCCTCAGTAATATGGAAGGTGGAAGGAAGAAAAATAGGGGATTCTGCAAGATCAAAATTTCCATCATGTAGCCATTGATTGTTGTTGTGTTGGTGTATCATCAATAAAGTAATCTTTTGACATCAAATAATTGCAATGAACTTGCCTTCTTTCAACTAGTTGGGTCCACCAAGAGAAATAATGCAAGTGTCCATTGTAAATGGCATGAAAAATCTTGTACTATTTGATTGTAGACAAAAAGTTTTTTAATTTTAGGGGATCATGTTAGGAGTTTTGCTGCACGCTCAAGAGATTATGTTGTTGAATTGAAATATTTATCCTGGAAGAGACAAACATATTTCCCTTTTGATAGATAGATGTGGAAATCATTGAAATAAATGAGTTTAAAAGAATAAAAAATTAATTGAATCATGCATGATTGGATAAATTGTAGCACATCAATTTTTATCGACATGAAGATCAAATTCTTTGGATTGAGATAAAAACATGAACATTTTTTTTTTTTGAAAGAAAGAAGCATGAACATTTTGTTATGCATGACATGTAGTAAAAGCATGAGAAGATTTTTCACATGTTTTTTTTTAATTTAAATTTAGAAACTCTCAGAAAATTAAAGCATGAGAATTAACTTTTAGAAACCATATTTTCAAAGAACTTTGGTATTTATATTTTGGAAACAAGACATAACGAGAATAACGGACGATGCTTTGTATAACCGGTGGTGTAAAATTAAATTCTGACTTGCTCAACTCAAGTAACAAAATTTAGTAAAAAAAAAAAAAAAAAAGGATGGTGACCAACACATATCACAGTTCATATTCATTATCTACACTAGCGGAAAGACGGGCACTATTGTGCCCGTCTGTCCGCTCTTTCTACTGCGCTAACGCATGTGATTATTTTATTATGTTTATTTGTATCATTTTGATTTAAATTTTAAAATGTTAATGAAAATTATTGATATTTGATTTATAAACAAAATATTGTCAAGGCATATACCAATTATTTATGAACTCAACATATTTTGCTCACTTTTGTTACTAATATTTTTATCAGAGGATTTAAAGTCCAATTTTTAACATTATTTTTTGCTCATGTTTGTTACTAATATTTTTTTTTGCTCACGTTTGTTACTAATCTTTTATTAGAGAATTTAAAGTCTAATCTTTAACATTATTTTTTGTCCATGTTTGTTACTAATCTTTTTTTTAGAGGATTTAAAGTCCAATCTTAAACAATATTTTTTGCTCACGTTTGTTACTAATCTTTTTTTAGAGGATTTATAGTCCATTTAATATAGTGCTAACAAATCTTATTCTAAACGATTTTGAATCCTAATATTTTGTTCACGTTTGTTACTAATCTTTTTTTAGAGGATTTAAAGTCCAATCTTTAACAATGTTTTTTGCTCACGTTTGTTACTAATACTTTTTTAGAAGATTTATAGTCCAATCCTCATCGGCTATTATTTTTATTTAAAAAATAATTAAAAAAACTCATAGAGTTGTGAGAAATAAAAGCAGGAAAAAACATAAACTTTGGATTGTTTTTTTTTGCATAAGTGATTATTGTTCACCTTTGATTTTCTCAAATTCTGATTCATTCATTCTTCTAAAAAAAAAGTAAAAACAAAGCTTGAATTTTAATGTTGGCGGAAAGTAAATTGTTCGAAGGATATAACAGAAAGATATTCAATTCATGAAGTGGACCTTAAAGATATTCCATTCATTGGTGCTTCAGAAGTATTAATCAAGCTCTTGAGGCTTGGAACTTTCTAATTTTTTTAGAGGTGATGAGATGTACTATGATGAATTCTGGATCAATTTGAATTCATGAGAACAGACATAAAGAATGCAAATATAATTTTTAAACTTTTTGTGAGTTTGATTTGTGGTTAACGGTGGTAAAAGAAGGTTAATGATGACGATTAGTGACATTGACTATTAATCCACATGTTATTTTATAATTGGCTATTTGTATTTAAAATTAAGGGTATTTTTGGAAAGAAAATTTCAACCCAAAAGTGTGCTGAAAGGGATAGTTTTCTTTATATATAGTATAGATATTCCTAACATAGAAAACGTGTTCACAAACTCATGAATAATTCACAACAAAAACATTTCAGAGTTAAACTAGTATTTTTTACAACACAATAGGGCAATAATTCAACCCAATACAAAGTATGCACATATCACACACACATAAATCAACCATAAATCACACAGAAATGTAATAACATTTTTATTTCTCTTTTAAAAAAAAAAATTCTCTCATTTTACGATCAGTTTATTAATAACATATTTAATTCATTTAAATCACTCATTAGGGCTCCACAATTGGCCAGCCCCGTATATGGTGAGAAATGACACACATTTGTCAGATGCTAGAACACACATGATAGAGTTTTACTAACAAGTGAGTTTTGATCAATGAACCTAAATTCTAAAGAAACAAATTGTATAACTTTGTCAAAGGACAAGAGTTACATTCCTAATGAATAGTTATGACATCAATTGACAAGAATCGAGATTAAAGTACTTATCCCATGAAAAGGGACTCAGTAGAGAACCCGGTTGGTTCGAAAAGATCCTTGACATCTAAGGACAACTTCACCGTTAAGGTGTTAACAAATTGGTAACATCGTGTTGAAATATCAAGTGTAAGTAATATGTCTCACATCGGAGAGGACACATAAACCTAATGCCTTAAATATTTGGGTTAAAGTATGGTGTCCCTCTCACTTGTATAATTGTACAAGGTTTGATGTGATGATCCTTAGACCCTCTCATGACGAACCAACAATATCCCTATGGCACAGGGTAATAACACTTTAATATTGGAGAAACTTGAACCAAACTCAAAATATAGGTTCAAACCTTAGCTAAGGTAGTAGCAATAATGATCCCAAAGGGTCTTGGCAAAAAGCTTGAGTTTCTTCTTCTTGGGCATGCTCTAAATCCCATACATGGTGAGATCCTCAACATAGATAACAAGGATTCAAACATAAGTGAGATTACTGCTCAAGAATTGACATTCAAAGGAACAAGTCTTACCAAGAAAAACAAAAATGATGGAATAGAGGTGACTAGTGAGGAATTTGACCTTCAAGGAGCTTTCCATCATCAAAGGTTCACAAGAGGCAGGGATCACCTCAAAAAGCTTCAATGTTGTAAAGATGAGAATGGAGGCAAGTGCTCAAAACATGATACTTTCACACACACAAACACTCCATGTCGTGCATGCGAAGTACAAATAACACAAGTTTGAAAACACACTAACTTCGCGTTCACAGTCCTCAACTTCGAATACACGAAGGGAACATAATGTGCTTTTTCTCACACATTAAGGTACTTTAACTTTGTTATAAATAGTTAATAGTAAGGCAGATGAATCTATACACTTAAGCACTTCCTTCACTAAAATCCTAAGGATACTCGGATAAATTTTGGAGTGTTACACTCTCAACCTAAGCAACTTACTGCTAGTCCCTCAAATTACCAAGATTTAATCCATGTAAGTAATTTTGTTCGAGATAACCACGTGTTTTTTGCATATCACCCTACCTTTTGCCTTGTTAAATGGTAGGCTTGTCTTGTAAATCAGAGGAGTTGTTGGAGATGATGGCCTCCACATCTGTGAAAATCCTTACTCCTTATCATCAAATTTGCTGTTGAATGAACTGTATCAAATCTAGCCTATTGTAATTCCGTTTCTGTGTAAACCTGCTCCTGCTCTAAATATTTCTACCACTTCAATAAATTGTGTGTCCCAAAATTCTAGTCACTAAATCTATTTCTTATACTAATTTATTGTTTACGTTTCGACCACCCACACCACGATGAACTCTTGAAGCTGTGTCAGATATCTGTGCCAGCTAAACTAAAGCCTCTGCTGAATTTTTTATTACACTCGACATAAATGAGTAACAAAAAAATTTAGATCCAAAAATAATGACGCTTGTATTTTAAAAGGTAATCGTGAAATAATAAAATACCTAAAAGTCTAAAACACAATTTGCACCATCATAACAATCTTTCTCTTGTACTGTATATTCGTGGTGCTACATGAAACTAAAATGTCTTATATCTTTGATATTACCAATAGAACTTGACTAAATATGAAAAAACAAAAAGAAATCAAACATCAACCCTGTGTGGTGAGGTCACCAGGATATATTTGAGTATAAGACTGATACAATCCATAAGTTAATGTAATTATGTAACTTATGTTGAGGTTGTGTAAGATTTTAATTTCAGTCCTGCATTCTTGATTATTGTCATACAGATACAGTGTATTATACAGACGCCACCGCATGGTTCCTTTTTAATCACACGAGGGTTTATGTTGAGCCAAATCGTTTTCTAAATAAGTGGTGTCTCTTTGCTGGATCTTTCGGCTTGCTCTTGATCTGTTGGCCTTTGTTACGCCCAGTACTGCATAGGGGAAGAAACCAATTAGCATCAAAGAATTTAATAGTTTGTATAGTTAACACATCAAGTTCTTCATTAAGAATTCAAAAAGGAAACCCAGCAACTTGAGATGTACCAGCACAAGGCAGGCGTGATCATATCAGGCAATAAAGAAGATATCACACCTGTACTCCACATAAACCATCCCTTTTGCACCTGACATTGCACTCATCGATCCTTGAGAACGACGAGCACTTTTAAGAGCTATTTCATCTGCATCATCTTCTAGTTGCTCTAATCCAACTGCATCATCACCAGCATTCAATACCTGATAGGTAAACGCCAGTTAGTTCTCAATCAACAACTCAATTCCAATTCAACAGGGATACAGATGGAAACCTTTCCGAGTAGTGCCAGTTGATCATCGAGATGATGATAGTGCAAGCGGGATCCTTCATCAGATGGAGGCAAGCTTGTAATTACCTGTTACATATAAAAAAACTATAAGCATGTATAGATTGAGACCTTGGCAAGATAGTTTTGGTGGCCAACAAAAATTTCAAATTCTCAAGCATGGCATCGGGACCACATTGAGCATAAAAAATAAGTTGTCTTCATGCAATATTTGGCACGGGATTGACACAGTAGCAATTAAAAGACAGAAGGATGAAGATTGAATGGCAAATTGTCCAGAGCTGAGCTCCTACAGAGAACAATGTTCTCTGCCCATAACCAACACCAAAATGATATTTCCAAGATACCCCCTCCCACTCTCCCTCAGTCTCAAATTCTCAATATAACAGAATTCAGTACACAGATAATCTGCCCCTTTCTCTCTCTGCCGCATCAGCATTCTTTCCATTCCTCTTCTTATTTTTTCCTAACATAAATTCCTCACAACATGGTCTTGGACAGAAGATATTATCTACCTATCCCTTTAAGCCTACAATCTCATTTGGCGAACATAAAATACATTCGCTAGCTTTCGTTCTTCCATTTCCTTCAACAAACCTAATGTCTTCCTAGAGTACTTCATTCGAACAAACAAGTAACTTGGTTATAGTAAACATCCACACCAAATAAAAGCTTTTACTCATTCACAGGTGCTTACAAGTTACAACTTGCTTTGTATATTTCAAGAAGGGAACTTCTTTTAAGTAGGTTATGGCATCACAGCAGAGCAATAACTAATTGAAATTGTTTCACTAGGATTAGTCCAACTTACTTTAAATTAGACAAAGGGTGCGTTTGTTTTAGCGTAAAAAAATAGATTTTGTGTTAGAAAAATCAAGAGATTTTTTTTAGCAATTTTTTTAAAAAAAAAAACCGAAGCTATTTGTGTTTGTTTACTACCCGAAAAAAGTATTTTTTTTTAAAATGACTTTAAACTAGTTCATGTGTATCCGAAGCTATTTTGTTTGTTTACTACCCAAAAAGTGTTATTTTTTTAAATGATTTTTAACTAGTTCATATGTTACCTCCTTGTAATTCAAAAAAATAGATTTTGGGAAAAGCTAATCCTAATAGTTTTCATTTGAGTCAAAATAGATTTTTTTTAATAAAATGATTTTTCTAAAAATCCTAAACAAACACTAAAAAAAAAATGACAAAAGTGCTTTTTTTCCCCTAAAAAAATTAAAACAAACGCACCCAAATAATCATTCTTGCCCCAAGATAACACATTGACAACTTCAGGTCCACAGTAAAGTAAATGTACAAATTCATGTGAATCTTGAGGCAAATTACCACAAGTGCAATAGGGAGTGAGCCGAAAATTGAAAGAAAATACCTTAAAGCTGTAACCCTGATCAATTAAAAATTGCTGCCTCTTAGTTGAGTAATACATCTCCTGTAAACGAAAGCAGCACAATAAATTACACCATAAACTCCTTGAATGATAGTTTAAGTATTATTTTCAAGTGACAACATGATCCAATAATCAATAATATATGGCCTGACATGAAATAAATGTGTACCTGGGTATCGGTCGACACAAGGGAATAAAAAAATGCATTGTACTCCTCTTTGCCACCAGCCATCCTATCCTGAAGCTTTCCCTGCCATTTAATTCATGAATTTGAATCAGCAAGAGAGCCCACTGGCAAAAGGCATTATTGACAGACAAGTAGACTACATAAATATCATGCAGCAGAACTTCCCACTTTCCACAGCAAACAAATGAAATTTAGTATTCAATATGTAGGATGGGTATGGTGAACACCAATAAATTCAGAATTAATAAAATAAAAACAAGTTACCATAACATACAACAGGGAAATAATAACAACACAGAGAAGACTTTAGAAACTGACCTTTGCCCTAAGAATACGACCCAGACGCTGTGCTTCTTGACGCCTTGAACCAGCATGTGAAGAGATCTGAATTATCACATTTGCTTCAGGAATATCGATTGAGTTGTCACCAACCTGAGAATAAAAGAAACGATGCAAAGAATCAGATATCAATTGTTACATTCTTTCATAAAAAAAAAAAGATGTTAACATGGAATAGCCCACAATATCAATAGTATTAACAAGAAGTACTAAGGCAAACAGCTATAAAAAATACTACACATTACAAAATATTAGCTAACCTAATGAAACTCGTAAGGATATACCCATTCTAACTTAAATAATCTATCCTCAACAAAATGCTAGACCAGTATGTGCTTTAACATATTCATGAAAAATTGACAAGTAAAGCAAATAAGCCTCAAAATAAAACTAAAGAAAACAGGAACAGATACCTTGGAAAGAAAAACAGTATTTACGTCTTTGCTGGTTTTGAATGCCTGTAGAATTTTTGTCCTCTCAACATGGCTGCAAATAAGGCATATCAGAACTTAACATGCAAACAGAAAACCCCAAAACACAGCTTCAAAAGACGTCAATTTATGTCCACAGCACCTTGTAGCACCATATATCATTGGTTTGCGGAGTTTCATGGCATACTCGGTGAGAGCAAAAAGATTATCAGCAAACACTATAATTTTATCACCACGTGCCCTTTCGTGGTAATTTATGAGAAACTCACATGCTCGGAATTTATTTGGATTCATCACATAAAGGGCCTGCACATGTAATGATCAACAATTAAGATGAGTGAAATCAAGCAAGTAAAGATCATCTCATCACATAAAGAGCCTTGCGCATGTGTGAAGATCATCAACGAAGATGAGTGAATTCAAGCAAGTGAACTAGGAATTTTTTTCAAGCAATTAATAATTTTCATAATGATATTTCAGTTCTTTTAATAATCAAGACAACCTAAACAGAAACTGCAATGTATCATATGGAAAATAATGACAAAATTCCACAATTGCTCCTTATAATTTTAACTAAAGATTTACATAGTTCCCAGAGGCTTCACCTGTCTCTTCTTGGAGTTCTCTTTCTTTAGATACTCAGCGAAAAATTCTTTTGTCATTGGACACCATACTTCAGCACACTGTACATTTGCAATAAATCCACCTTTTACAAGATCCAACCAATTTGCCTCATACAGTTTGGGACCAATTAGGAAGTTCAGATCTGTAATACGTTCATCCTCTCTCACAAGTGTAGCTGCAAATTTAACAATTATTTCACTCAGCAGAAGAGGCTTTGGTCATTGTCAAGATGTTATTAAACCAGTGCATAACAGCATACCTGTGAGCCCAAGTTTGCAGTGAGATTTAGTGATGCTAATGACTTTTCGAAACATATGGGCAGGAACCACGTGCACCTGTTTATCATGCCATGTACGATGGATAAGAACAGAAAGAAGATTTCAGGCAAGAAGGATATAAATATTACCGTAAATCTTAACAATTACCTCGTCCATAAGCAGCAATCCCCATTCTCTGTTTCTTATTTCTTCAATGATCTTCTCAGATTCTTCAGACCGTTTACCCCCAAAAGCAACCATATTATATGTTGTCACAACAACTCCAGCGTTACCACGGAATCTCTCTTTGCTGTCAGATGTGAAACGACATATTTGTTCATCTCGGATAGTTGACCATAGTTTAAACTGAAAAGCCCACTGATCTACAGAGACGGCATTTGTTGCCAAACAAAGACAGCTCTTTTTTATCCGGGAAGCTGCTGAAACACCAACTAGGGACTTTCCGGCACCACAAGGTAGAACTATGATACCGGATCTTGCTCTACCTGAAGGGGCAGATGATAAAAGTGCACTTAGAACAAGTAATATATGTTTCAATGTGCTTTTACATACACCACTGTTGTTTAAGTAATTAAGAAATGCTTAAAGCTTCACTATACCAGCACTAAGTTATGCTAATCCAAACCCCGTTAACATAATATTTTAGACATAACTTGCCGTACTAGCACATAAAGTTCTAAAGTTATAACAACAACAAATTAAGAGGATTTTTTTTTTGTTGGAACAATACTGACATGGGAGTTGAAACACAAGAAGTAAATTCAATCAATTTAAAATAAAATTTGCCGGGTTCTCCAAATTTAACAAGGTAAGAATGCAATGCCAGTGACACATGCCCTTGCAAAAGCTGCCAGCCATACCATTTCCAAACATTTTACTAAGGCTCTTCTCTTGATATGGCCGTGGTTGTGCTTGGGGCTTTAGTTCCATCTCGAGGTCTGGGTTCACCTGTAGGAAAAAGAAAAAAAAAAAGAGCAACAGAGAAATAGTTAAAACTTCATTACCATAAATTTGCAAGATAATAACATCCTTAAAATTGAAAATAGCTCTGTTACTCTTTTTGTCCTCATATGCCTATATATAATGTTATTTGATTGGGTAAATAAGAATAAAATTGAAAATAAAATAGTTAAATGAATACAATTGAAAGAAAAAAACTACACCAAAACTTGGTATCAACTTTATATATAGGTATATGAGGAATGCTAGCAACACTCACTTTTGAACACTCTCTCTAACACTCACTCTCTTATTGGTTTAAATCATTGTATGTCCCACCATTTTGTGTGGGTTCAATTTTCAAGGTGTAGACCCACAATGATTTTTTTTTTTCAGACCCACAATGATTTAAACCAATAAAAGAGTGAGTATTAGAGAGTGTTGCTAGCATTACTCATAGGTATATTTGCTTTTTCAAAAAAAAAAAAACTATAAATAGGTATAGATATTTTAAAACAAAAAATCAGTCATTTAATTGGATAAAGAATGATAAAATTGTAAATAAAATAATTGAAATGAATGGTAAAATTGCAAGAAAAAATCTACACAAAAAGTTAATATCCCCTTTATACATAGGTATAGATAATCCTCAAAGATTTCAACACCATGAGTATATAAAGTCATTACTTACTGTATCATTTCTGAAGTCATACTCCTCCAACATGGGATAATTTAAGGCATTTGGCAAACAACGTTGCTTTACATTTTCAACCTGTACACAAATCACAAATTTTAATAGAGAAGTTTGATATAAAACAATTCCAACTACTCTAGTGTGATTTCTGATAACAATCTGGTCTACTCTTTGAAACTCTTGTAAGATTTTCCCACAGCATAAATTTAATCTTCTTAGAAGTTTTTTGTCGTGAAACTCAAGGAATATTTTGGCCCTATATTATTAAGGCAAAACTACACCAGAAATCCTTTAACTTTATTTAAAGTTTCAAAAAGGTCGTTTATCCTTTTTGTCAAGTTGGTCCTTTGTGTTAAAAAATGTCAACAATGTTGGACCAAACTTCATTTTTCATCTAGGAATGTCACCAGAAGTCTTACTTAACCATTTAAGAAGATAAATTACATCTTCAATTCATCAAGATAACATCTAAATTACATCATAATGACCATTACAGTATGCAACTCATCAATATCAACATCATCATGTTTAGTTTTATATCTCATTGTTGCCAACAAGAGTCTAATTTTGGTGCTGAGTGATGAAACATTCTTCGTCGTATATTATTCAATGATCATGTTCACAAATTGGTAGCAAAAGTGGACTAAGAATGAAAGTAGGATCAAGCATAAACATTTTTAAAGATTACAAAGGACTAATTTGACGCGAAAAAAGTAAACAAAGGTCTTGTTTGAAACATTAAATTAAGTTAAAGAACCCCCCTGATGTAGTTTTTCCTATTACTCGGTAATTCTACAATACAATCCATGCACTGCTGAATTTGTTTTCTTAAAAAAGGGAAGAGGAATTGCTATCATTTTGGTGACATATCATAGATGACAGTTGAAACAGGGATGTATCCTAGAAGTGTTCTAAATAATCAAACTTGTCGATCTGCATTTAAAAAGCACATGGAATAACAATAGATCTTCATCCCAGACAAGAATGTTACATAGTCTATTTATTCAAATCTGTTTTCTAAAATGCAATACATTGGATTCTTCCATTTTCTTTTCCTGAGACATGAACGACCCAATCAAACATCATTTTTCTCATGACAAATGATGGATTGTTGATTTAATTTTGTGGTCTATGCCTTTATAATAATAATACGACTAAATGGAAAACAAAGAGATTATCGGCATTACAGTGAAATATCCTGCAAAAAAAAAAAAAAAAGCTCAAATCTAGATTACCTGAGCAGGATCAATTTCAAATGCATGAGCTTCTTTCTCTTCTGCAGCAGCCGCTACTTCTGCTTGATTTAGCAACTCGTCATGAGTGCCTTCAATCTCACCTAGTGCTTTGCTGATTGTAAATCCATCTCCATGAGTACCCTAAACAAAAACAGCAACAGGGATTCTAAACTGCAATTGTATAGGGGATGGAATCCCAAGAGGGTGTATAAACTGCAAGACCGACTACAATATTCATGGTAGTGTAAGCAAATGCTATTCACAACCACACTAAAAAAGTTAGCAGTAAAGGAAAAAACCTATGAGAAACCAGTCGAATACAACATGGAATCTCTTGGGTTTTTGGATTGGGTCTAACCCACTCTTACAGGCTGGTTTTGTAGGATTGAGTGACATCTAACACAAATTCAAAGATAGTACGAAAACCTATCCATCAGGTCACCCAACCATATTATACACAAAACAGGCCCAATAGTGATGGGTGTGGAGAGGTGTTTTGGAAAGAAAAAAATATCACAAATTACAGAGAGGTAGCACGGCAAACCCACCAAGAATAAATAAGGATCATACACTGAAGCCACTCATCACCATGGGTATAGAGACAGACAGTCGACCTAAGCTATTCAAACATGTTAAATAATTACCCCACAAACAATGGATGTGATCACTAACCTCAGAAGTGATCCTTGCTCGCGATATAGCATCATCCCTGAGCAATGTCTTCAATACCTGCAAAATTTGTTACAAAAACCACATGAAATCTTACCAGCAATGATTGGTAAAAGTAGTAAGAAGGATAATTATTCACATCATTTACACACCTCTGGAAATGGAGATTCCACATAGTAACGATTCTTCTTAAGAACGAGTTTAACTTTCCCATAATTTGCAGTAGAATCATGGATAAACCTAATCATCTCTTTAGGAAGCTTGGTCTTAGACAACTTATTCAAAACTGCAATAATTGTTTCAGTTTCTAGACCAACCGAAACCGCAGCATACAGCGAATGCGGTGTAAGATTGTATTCGTGCATCGACTCTGGCCTATCATTCATCACCAAACATTATAATTTCACAAATCATGATATATCTTTCTGACAAAATAAAAATAATCAAATTTTTGTACCTGCAAACGGGCTCGGCGATGGCAATGAGAAAATCATAAGCTTGTTTGTACAAAGGTGAGAAAGTCTCAAGGAAAATGCGGCCATTGTCACAAGCCCAAAGAGGACGATTTGTGTGATCCGGTTTCAACTCTAATTTGCTAAAATCCTTTGTTTTACCTTCTGATTAACATAACACAAAAACAGTTAATCCCCAAATAAAAAAACCCTAATGAGATAATAAATTGAAAATTAAGATTACCGTCGTCATCGTAAGCATCATCGGCGCCATAAGTATCATCATCATCATCGGCGAATCCTTTTTTGGAATCTTCCTGTGGAAAATAATATGAGAAACGCGAAAATGAATTAAGAAGTGAATAGAAATCGATTATAGATTATGAAGAAACTAACGAATTTAGCAGCGGCTTTGAGCTTTTTGAAGGGTCTTCCTTTTTCAGCACCTGCAAATATGAAATTGAAATTTTAGATTTTGTTTGTTAATCTTGATGAATTGATTGGGAATAGAATGAAAGATGAATGAATGAATGTACCGTGTCCCATGATTTCGATGTATAAGACTAGATTAGATTAGGGTATGTATGATGTTTGTGTTTAATTTTCGTTTTTATATATCTGAAGCACGCACTGTGAGAATGGAGAATGAATGATTAGGGAAAAGAGCGAGTGAATATGCTTTATTTATACATCATCCCGGTCGGTCACTGCTTTGTAACTTGTACATGTCACTACTATGGGCTGGGCCTGGACCAAAACCTTCCTTCTTCTTTTCTAGATTATTTTTTAGATTTACTTTTCCCACCCTATGGATGGCGCTCTCACTCACCCTGTAAAATTTCCAAAAATACCTTTTGCAATTAGGACTTCATAATCCAAACGAGTTCGGATTTCATAATTCAAACTATGCTTATGTATAATCAGCAATCATAATCTCTTCCATTTCAACAATTTTGAATTTTGCTTTTAAAAACAAAAAAAAAAAAGGGTTTATCCATGTCAAATAAAATCATAAAGACACAAGGATCAGAGTTAGGAAGATTAATATTGTCCTTAAAATGACTATACATGTTACAAACATGTTCAGAATTAATGTTAATGCAGTTTGGATTACGTAATCCGAACTACATTAGCACCATGAAAAAAGGGTCTAAACGATGGAATTTTGGATTTTGGGGGGTGGAGTCCCAAAAGAAGTCCCTTCTATGGGAGTTTTGATCATAAAAACACAAATAAGAGAGTTAGGAGGATTAATATTGTCCTTAAAATGACTATCTATGTTACAAACATGTTTAGAATTGGTGCTAGTGTAGTTTGGATTACGTAATCTGAACTGCATCAGCACCATAAAAAAATGTGTTTAGAGGGTATTCGGATTCTATAATCCGAAAAAATCAAATAGAACGCCCTATTTTTTGAGATTTTTGAATTTTTTCGGATTATAAAATCCGAATTGATGAAAAACTCATTTTTTCATCCTATAACAAAGGAAAAACCAGTTCGGATTTTAAAATTTGAAAATATCAAAGACATTTTTGGAAACAAATAGGACGCGTGAGAAATGGATAGAGTGGAAAAAGTAATAGTCATTTTTTTCCCTCCCCGTACTCATTTCTCACATGCCCTCCAAAATTCTTAAATTATCTCGGTTTAGATTATATAATATAATATAATATACTTTGAGTTATATAATTTGAATCCGTTAAAAATCATAAATAGGTGACCAAATGTCTTTATTAACTATTGTATCATCCTTACAAAAATCGCGAGTAAGGATCATCTCCATTTTAGAAAGAGATACACATAAAAAATAGGTCGTGGATCCTACCATCTTTAATTAATTTTTACATTTTTCAAAATTTTATGTATGTTTATCTCTCCAAATGGAAAAATAAAAAATTAATAAATGAAAATGATCTTAACTCAAAAACTAAACATGGGTTTTGGAAATAATATGAATGGTGAATAGTGATCACGACATCATAACCGCTCCTAAAAGAAAATATAAGAAGGAAAGAAGTTGTATCTATTGTCAATACAGCTAAATAAAACGTGTAGATTATATAATTTAACCATCCAAAATTATCTGACCGTCCAAAGACATGTTGAACAAGTCATCGTCCAAAATCTCGATTGTTTTGGATTATATAATATGAAAACATGTCCCATATTTGGTTCGAAGAGTAGTACTACTGACACTCTCTTTTGAACACTCTTTATACTACTCACTCTTTTATTGATTTAAATCATTGTGAGCCAACACTTTGGAAATAGAACCCGCACAAAATGGTGGAACATGCATGAATTTAATTCAATAAAAGAGTAAGTACTAGAAATAATGTTCAAAAGTGAGCGTTATTAGCATTCATCTTGATTCGAATTATATAATATGAAAGATGTTTAGACTATGTTAAAACTTATGCTTTGGAGGATTTGACGCGTTTCGGATTACATAATCTGAAGAGTGTTTAAAACATAGAAAATAGAAAAAGTTGTCATCAAATCAAATTCTACAACAACAGCAAATATTTTTCGCATGTATTTGTAGATGTAAGCATACACAAACCCAGTTTGTGTGAACATGTGCAAGCTAACATTGTGTAAATTTTAAGTTTTCAAACGTACGTAGACTTTAATAATGTAGACACGTGAATTCAATCCATGTGATGTGAGTATGAAATTAGAACCGCAAACAACATATGTACGTGAAGTTCTTGTCAACTTAACTCAGTTGGTAAGGATAATATATAATAATATATATGAAATGTTTGAGATTCGAATCCTGGACATCAATATATAAATATATATATATATATATATATATATGTATATATATGTATGTATGTATGTACGTGAACTCAGTTCACTTTAATTTACATACAAAAATAAGCAAAAAAGCACGAAAATTAATGTCTTAAAATGCATAAATTTACTAACAATACGTGATAGGGTATTAATGAAATACCCAGTGATTCAATCTTTAATTTTTCATCAAACTAGATCACATGTATAGGAATGTTTGTGAGAGAGATGTGAAGGATTTGATAAATTTATACGAATAAGGATAAATTTGATATTATTAAATACCCAGTGATTCAATCTTTAATTTTTCATCAAACTAGATCACATGTATAGGAATGTTTGTGAGAGAGATGTGAAGGATTTGATAAATTTATACGAATAAGGATAAATTTGATATTATTAAATTTTTATTAATCAAATGCTTTTTGGTGTGATTATCATTCTTTATTAAAGAGACTAGGGAAAAGTTAACTTTTTTTAGAGATAGAAAAAAGTTAACTTGAAACCACCTATGTGTGTGTACGCTTTTATTAATCAAATATTTTTTGGTGTGATTATCATTCTTTTTTAAAGAGACTAGGGAAAAGTTAACTATTTTTTGTAGAGATAGAAAAAAGTTAACTTGAAACCACCTCTGTGTGTGTACGCATTATCAATAACATTTTTTTTGAAGAACTTAGCCCACCTAAATTGACACCGGGAGAATTGATCGAACCTGAGACCTCGAGGAGAAGCACACTCTTAGATCCCAAGCCAATATCACCAAGCCAACCCAATTGGGTTGTGCATTATCTATAACATTAATAAGAGATGATGTTAAAAGTAAAAAAAGTAAGTCTCGTCTTAAATTTTAGCCATAAAAGAAAAGGTAAAACAAGTAAGACTGTGGCAAGGGCATTTCTATGAATGGGATAGAGTGGTAAACAAGGTCATGAGTTTGACAAAATTCCAGGAATATGTGACGAAGGCGATATGGTAGTTGAGAAGTGATTGCACAACAGCGAATTATAGGATAATGTTCTTGATCAAGTGGTACCCAAATACTTGTTGTGGCAATGCTGATGTATTTATCTTTTTTTTTTTTAAGGGATGACGTACTTATCTGTTGTTAGTCAACGTTTATTGAACATTTGTTGACGTGAATGAATAAAACACTTCACTTCAGCTTACAATAATAATATTGAGAAAATACTAGTCTATTTTTATTTTTTTGAAAGAAGAAAATACTAGTCTGTTGGAAAAACAAGGGTTATGAACTAAAACTAAAAACGCACTGATATATAATAAATAAAAGGGAAATGTTAACCAGTGTCCCGCCCCCGGGGCACTAGTTAAGGCCTAGTAACTTATCATAAAAATATGTGTAATCAATGCATCGGAAATCGAAATATTTGATTTTTTAATAAAATATTTTCTTCTTTTAGAATCCTTAAAGAGTGCCCCAGGGGCACTCGTTAACAAAACCATAAATAAAACTATATTCTAACCATTTAAGAATATTCCTTTTTGAATTATTTATTAATTTTATCTTCGTCGTATGATTAAAGAACGTGCATTATAATCCATCGTATGATTAAAGAACGTGCATTATTTTTTTTGAAGAAACTAAAATGGATTATATTAATAATAACAAAGGCGCCTCTGAAGCACAAGGTGTACTAAAGAGGACGCTCAAGAAATAGGATGTCTATCAGAATTTACAAAATGAGCATCATCCAATACCCAAACAAAACAAAGGGTCGGATCGCCATTGGTCGCAACCATAAACAAAAGAGGCATTATTCGCCTTTAACCACCAATAGGAGTGAAATTTATCTTTTTCCGTAAGCTCCGTAATGGAGGAGTAAACATTATTCAAAACTCTATTATTGTGTTCCTTCCATATGAGCCACACGCACAACAGCCACAAGAGTTGAAGAAAAGATCGACAACTTCTCCTGGCACCTAAGTAGTTCGTAAGTTGTGTGAAGTGCCCTCTTATAACATTATGATCAACACCTGTAATACCAATCCATAACCTGACATGCCGCCATAACGAACCAAAAAAATCACACGTAATGAACAAATGTTGGGCAGTTTCGATAAGACCGCATCCAGCCACGCAAGAAGATTCATTTGCTTGAATGATGCCGCGGTGCAAGAGGTTGAATTTTGTAACGCCCACTTTGATATTTAATTATTTTTATTAAGTTAGAGTCTATTTATGTGATTTATTTTAAATATGTGAGGTGTTGGTATTTTATTAAGTGGCTTTATTCTATTATTTATTAGAATATGAGAATTATTAGAGTAAGTAGATTTGGGGGTTAGAATAGAAAGAAGAAAGAGTTATTGGGCCTAGACAGATTTAGGAAGAGTATTTGGTATTATAAATAAGGAAGTTTAGGTTAGAAAGAGTTTTTACGTTAAACCGCTTTTTGGAAAAGAGGAGAACAAGGAGAGAAGAGAAGAGAAGAGAAGACAAAGAGAAGAGAGAAGAGGTTGCATCCATTGTTAAGGTAAGAGTGAGACTATCTTTCACTAATATTAGGTCTGTGAATCATTAGATTGCATCTAACATGCTTTAGGATGAGTTTGTAAGGGGGGAGTCTCTATTCACCGTAAGGGTTGCATGAACGTATGGGTAGTGAAGAGTTTCTGTTTTCTATTGATTTTCATGATTTTTGATGAATTGATGTTAAATTTGTGCTCTAATTTGTTGTTGTGAATTTTATTCTAATAATTGTGGTTGTGAATTTTCTTTTAATACATGCGATATATGTATAGACTAGTCTCTGCAATCTACTATTAATGTCATGCTTATGTATGCTCTAACCAATTTTGCTATAACCTCGACCTCCTTAATCCATGTCTTTATTTTCCGTTGTTCTGGTCTTCATTTAAAATTAGTTCATGATCCTCTGTAATGGATTTTAAGGGCCACTTTTTGGTTTCGGTGTATAGTTTCCATGAAAGATTATTATTAATAATAATGGCAATTGTCCTTGTTTTTAATAGGTTCACAATTAGTACTGTGTAGTTCATGTAGTTCTGTAGACAATGCGACATAATCAGGGAAAAGGATTTTATCACATTACTATCATTCTCTTGTAGTTGTTGCAACTTTGTACCTAAAGGTCACTGTTTTATAACTAAGGATAAATTTAAAATATGCTTTGAAAATAATATAATAATGTTTTATCAAAATCATCATTGGTTTTATTCTACGGATCGGCAACTACCATGATGATTTATTTTAATTTGAATTTGATTTATCCTCTTGTTCATGAAATGGCTAATTGCATATATGATGTTTCTAAATATGACCATGAATCGTATAATTTTGTTTTTATTAAATATAATTAAATAATTTGTATTGGCTTTATTTTATTTTAATAGAAGGTTTTCATATTTACTTCTATAACTAATGATGAGTTATTCAATGATAAGTACTTTTAGTTAATTCTTACTTGTTAAGATGTGTGATTTAAAGATGTGTTATATAAAAATATGATATTTGAAGATGTGTGATTTAAATATGTATTATTTAAAAACGTTTGATTTAAACATGGGTTATATAAAGATGTGATATTGTTATTTATGCACTATATGTGTTAATTATGATGTTTATGTTGATGCGATGTTTAAGATGTTGTTGATTATCATTTGATGTTGTTGTATTATGATGCTGATATGAGATGAATTATTTATATGCTGCATATACTGCTGAGTCTTATTTAAGATGTAAGTGTCAGTCTAAGTCAAGGAGTTATAAGATGTTCATGAAGTTTCTAAGACGTAAGATGTTGAGTCCATGCATACTCATTTAAAGATGAGGGCTCATGCCCTGGAGCTTTTGCTCAACGACGACGAGGGCTCATGCCCTAGGAGCTTTTGCTCAACGACGATGAGGGCTTATGCCCTAGAATGGTACCACATGCATTTGCATTTCATGATGATTCGAGATGGTTTAAGACGTTAAGAGTTGCATAGTCGAGTCTAGATGCATTGTCAAGTCAAGTTGTTAAGTTGTGATGTTTTACAAATTACCTTGTGATGTCTTTTGGTATGATGACATGTGACGATGATTGTGACTGCTATATGATGATATATTGCTAAGATGAAATGATGATGTCTATGTATCTGATTATAATTGTTAAATTATAAGATGTTTATATTGTTAAATGTAATTTATGATTTATGAGCTTAATATTATTGTTTGAGAAATCTCACCCCTTCTGCTTGAAAATGTTGCTCTTCGTATGAGTAATTTGCAGGTAATCAAGATTAGGCGTGGTCGTGAGTGGACTCCTCACAGTGTGTCTTTAGGTGCTCTGATACGTAACGGGATGGGAATTTTGTTATTGCTTTTCTATTCCTTACGTAATATTTTCAGAAGCTTTTCAAGAATTATTGTTGAACCAAGATTTTATGAGATTTTATGTTGAGACCCTTGTGCCAAATATTATTTAAGATGTTGAAATATTTCCGCTACGAAGTTTTAAATATTACGTTGTTGGATTTTTGAAAAATAAATATTTATTTATTCCGTTTACGATTTTAAGAAAAGAAATGTAACATTCCGTTTACGTTGAGAAACTCTGATTTATTTTTGAAATTTTTATGTTGGGAAAACGGGGTGTTACAAATTTTGTTGGCAACCTGTCTCGAAGTAACCTCCAAGCTAATATAGAGACCTTTGAGGGAACCTGATTGTGCCAGATAAGGTTGTCGGATTCATCTGGCAACAGGGTAGCCTGAACTGAGAGCATCTGGTACGCTGATCGCACGGTGTAACCGGCAACAATGTCTGGGTGCCAATGACGGAGCTCTGAAGGACGTGCATTATAATCCATTGAAGTTAGGTCATGAGTCACGACGTTACAAATCAATGTTTAAATTTAGATTGAGAGGTGTGTTGACATTTAGTCTATCAAAATAAAGGTAACATATATAAAAGAAAAAAAAAACACATGAATCATACTATTTTGTCCTACAATAAGTGACTCGTTAGTCAAAAAGATTGCCCTAAAATGAACAATCCTTTTAATTTTTTATACCTTATTGATTATTATTTCTACTAATTGTAGTTTCTAATTAATAACACTTATAGTACCCACTCTTTCCCATATTATATATATCTTTAGAACAAAATTTGTTTCAAATTATATGTTGTTTTACATGTCGCAAGTTTGCAATGTGCATTCACACAACTTACTTTGACAATATTTTTTAACTAATATATAAATACAAATGTTAGCAAGTAAGATGTTGTTTGATTGGTCTCAGTAGATATTTTTAAAATATCAAATTTTTATAATTTTTTATTATATTATATATATATATATATAATATAATATAAAGATATTAATGATCAAAGTTGCATATTGACATGTGTTTAGTGGTTGACTGCGACATGTATTTTAAAACAGATGGAATATTTACTATCCTCTCTCATTTTAATTCTTACATTATCTTTCCCATATCACTTATGAAGGACAACTTTATAAAACAACTCATAATATATTTTTTCAAACAAAATTAATTACATTTATATAATTGATTGCGGACACAAGTATAAAGTGAAGTGAGAGAAAAAGGAATTGAACACTTAAAAATGATAAAAGATCTTGATGGTTCCTTAAAAAAAGTTTTGCTAACAGGTGCATTTAAGACATTGATTAAGAAATATACAAATAGAAATTTTATCTTATAAATATAAGATGTTACTTTTGATCAAATAACGATTACACAACTTTTCCTTTAAAACTTACTTATTTTGGATGCTTAAACAATGTTTTTGGAGCACCGGTTAGCATTCTACCTAAAAAAAAAAAAGATCTTGATGATTTTTTTTAAGGCCAAGCCATATTTTTTTCAACGATATCATATTTTAATCTTTTTTAAAGGATATTGTAATTATATTTTAAATCTACTTCATAAAAGAAAATATTTATAAATCATATCAGTTAAAAAAAATCATATCTGATTACCTTAAATATATTTAAAATAAAAATTTCTTCACCATCTAAATATTTTACAACAACAACAACCAAGCCTTATCCTATTAAGTGGGATCAGCTTCATGGATTAAATGACGCCATAGTGTTCTATCAAAAACGATATTTGGATCCAACTCATTGACCTCTAAATCATTTCTAATGGTCTCTTTAATGGTTTTCTTAGGTCTTCCTCTACCTCTTTTAACTTGACTCTCCTTCATTTGATCTACTCTTCTAACAACGGCATCTACGGGTCTTCTCTCTACATGTTCAAACTATCTAAGCCTATTTTCTATCAACTTTTCTACTATAGGTGCTACCTCCACTCTCTCTAATAGTGTCATTCCTAATCCTATAATGTCTAGTTTTACGACTCATCCAGCGCAGCATCCTCATCTCCGCTACACTTACTTTATTCTCGTGTTGGCTCTTAACCGCCCAGTACTCCGTACCGTACAACATTGCCGGTCTGGCTGCTATCCGATAGAACTTTCCTTTCAGCTTAAAAAATATATATTTTAACTTGTCCGATAGTACCATCTAAATATTTTATTGGGAAAAAAAATAAAAAATGAAATTCTTTAAAGATATTTAGAAATGAACACTATTTTTTTTTGAAAGAAAGAAATGAATACTACTCCCTCCGTCTCTATATCTAAGCACTCATTTGACTTTATTTTTGTCCCTAAATCTAAATCTCTTTTCAAATTACTAGATGCATTTATTATTTTTTCCTAAACATACCCCTAATTAATACTACTAACTTATCTTGAAATTTGAAAAGTCAAATTTAATACATATACAAAGAAAGGACAATTTGATAATATTAACACACAAAATAGACATATTAATTACACTGACAATTTTTCTTATGAAACGTGAGAAAAGTAAAGGGAAGTTACACGAGGGGACGGAGTGAGTATTATTTTCCAAAGATAAGTTTGTTTAAGTGCTCGTTTGGTAACGCGTTTAAAAGCCTCAAACGCAGTTTACTTTTTGTAACGTGGTTTCGCCGTATTTTTTGATGTTTGGAAAACTACAAACGCGATTCTGTTGAACGTGGTTTAGGCCTCAAACGTGGTTTCACTCAAAGCTAGATATTGGAGCTTCTGCGGCAATGGTTCCACGTTTTGGAGATTTACTTTTTGGTGACAGATTTTTATTCCAAAACTACCCATGGCATCTTTATCATTTTCCTACAAGGTTGTAAACAAGTTTGTAATCAACGGTCACAGTGAAGATTTTCATTCCTCAATATATATTTGTTTACTTGACCTTGCTTTAGCCTTGAGTTGCAGCGCTAAAACCTGCAAATGCTTCAATAATCTTTCTCTTTCTCTAGGTTAGGGAAGAAGATGGAATTGGGCTTTTTTTTTTTGGTTACAGATGAAATTGGGCTTAAAAGCCCATTAAGTTCCCATTGAATTTTGACAGGTTCTTTTAAAAAAAATAGTGTTTGGAATAATAATTTTCAATCAAAAAAAAATATAATATATTTAAATCAAATTAAACTATCTATGCAAAAACGTTTTTAATACAGTATTCATTTTTTTAATTTATTTACTAAAATACAGTTTTCATTTTGTTTTAAAAGTTTTATTAATCTACAAATAATTGACTTAATAATGCAACATAAATTTGAACCATTATATAAAATAATAATGAAGTTTATTAAAGAAAAAATGAAATCTAATTTTAAATAGCTATTTATACCCCTTTTGGTAATTTTGCATTCAAAATCAATTTTGATTCAAACTATCCAAACAACATCAACTCATAAGAATCAATTTTAGTAAATGTATCCAAACATAAATCAATTCACATCCAACTCACTTTTAACCAAAATCAATTCTCTCAAACTCAATTCTATTAAAATCAATTCTCCCCACCGCTATACCAAACACACACTAAATAAAAGATCCCCGCAATTGAGCTGGGGCTTTGGTACTGACCGACTGAAAAGCGGGCGGGCCCATGAGAGAAAATAAACGGTGGAGATATATAGATATAAATAAAAAAAGAAAGAAAGATGAAAGGAAAGGGGTTTGTGCTGTGAAGCTGAAAGTGGAACAAGAATTTTCAATATTTCCGTGCCATTACACGTAAACCCACCCGCACTTCCAACACCAACTCCGTCTCTATCGCACACACACTTCTTCTTCTTCTTCTTCTTCTTCCTCACCATCTAACTGAATTTCACTTTCAATCCTCAATCTCAAGGTATGTACAAACAATCCTCTATCGCCGCAAATTCTTTCTTATTCTTCTTCTTTTGCACCTCAATTATTCAATACTATGTCTCTCTCCTTCTTTTCTTTTCTTTTCTTTTAGTTTTCTATTTACTTTCTTGTTACTTGCTCAGACTCTGTTGTATACGATTATTCGCTTATCATAGTTTTTTCACTTTTCAATCATACCTTATTCTTCTCTCTGATTCTTTTATTCCTAGTTTCTTTTTCTCCAATTCTAATTACCTGATTTAGTTTTCCAGATTCACTTATTGTTACTCTCTTTCAGTTTCAGTGGAGTAATTTCCACGCATGCGATCTTTCTGCTATTTTTTCCTTATTTCTTTTTTTGCTCAATATTATTTTTTATTTCATCAAATAATTTGTCCAATTCTTTCCACAAATGAAAAATTAATATCATCAAATAATTTGCGTTTTAATTTGTATGAGGTTTATCAATTTGAATGAATATATATATATTTCAGTCAAAAAAAAAAAATTAGATATTTTTTATTTAATTTATTTCTCTCTCTTTCGTGTGTGTAGGGCAAAGAAATTATATATATAGATGTTGATGAAGGTGAAAAGATGCGTGCAATTCCAATAGTTATTATAGGCTGCTGGAGATAAGGCACGATGGGCGGTTGTTGCTGTTGTGCTTCCAAAGAGACTGTATTGAGCGCTGCACCTGCTTACTATTATGTAACTATCCTTTCCTTTTTATCATGCTTTTTCATTTCTTTTTTTAGCAGCAATTTATAATTTTGATGGTATGATACTGACACACCGCGAAGAACGGACACCGAAAACAAACATAGTTGAGTGTACTTATATATGCCGGTGTGGTGTCCTAGGACACGGACACGTGTCGGACACTGCCCACGTCTTCGTTTAGAAGTGTCTGTGCTACATAAGTCACACATTCATAGCTTTCAATAGATAGATAATTAGATATAGGCTCCGAAGATGGTTTAACTTTGGTTAGCTTGTCTGTGCCTTCTACTGAGGGAAGGTTTAAGAATATTCTCAATGAAATTTATTAATTTGTGTGGCGATAGAAACTGATCTTAAAAGAAAGGGTTTAGTTTTTTGTTTTTTTGTAAACCGGGTATGTCCGTGTGCAACCGGGGAAAATCGCTGAGCCCCGTGGGACTCAAATTGGCGACAAACTATCCCTAAGAGTTTGAAAGAGTTGAGTTTATTTTTCATCTGGTTGAGTTTATGGTCCACATTTGTTAGAATCGTCCAGTTGACCATCCATTGGTACTTGATAATGGAATTATTGATGATGAAGGAATGATTTCATTTGATTCAACTCAAGGTCTAATGGTTATATATACAGTAAGGAAAGAAATAACTATCAACTAAGTCTAGTTGACAAGATATATAGGATAACACATTATTAACCATCACAAACTAACTATAGTTAAGTCACCAACTAACTTCTAACATATTAGATCTTATCCTCCAATAAAAGAAATTGATGCAAGCAAACAGAGGTTGGTCCGGCCAGTAAGGATACAACTCTTCCTATATTGACGTGAGTTTGAATCTGTTTGATGTGAGAGCCTTAGTGATGAATAATTGTAAGCTTCTTTTAAGTGCTCTGTGAGCCGTGAGATCTGTCATGACATTGGTCGGCATATGAGAATCAACTTATCTAAAAGAACGAAATTTATGTCACAATGAGTCACTAGATTTTATGTTTACTTTTTGTTTATTCTCTGATAGTTGTGTAATCAGCCTGTGATAGTATAATTTCATTTGCCGCATTTTCTCAGCAGTACCCTAGAGCATCAGAGGAGCATGTTCCACTATCTTCTCAACCGGGTGCTCCCTCTGGTGGAAGGCTCTTGGTTGATACTAATCTAGATACTTCAAGTCCTGATACTTATAGACCACCTCCTGCTCCTCTCCCTTTCAATTTGACATCAGGAGTCACTCAGACTGCACCTGTGACTCAAGAAATTTCCTGTGACAAGAACAACACATCCTCGCTTTCTACAAATTCTAATTCAGTTCAAGAACCATCTGGAGACAATCACGGAACCTCACCTAAGTCGGAAGAACTGAAGGAATCAGAATGCAAAGGTCAGACTGATATAGAACAGGACACAGCAAAGGATTCTGAAATTGAACTTTCAAAGTTGGGAGAACCTATAAATTTAGTAGAAGAGGATACATGCCCGATATGTTTAGAAGGTGATGTAGCCACAACTTCTTTATTTAATTTCGAAAACTAACTATTTTTATAGTCATTTATCATCTGAATTTATCCTGTTTTTGGTTGAAATGGAGGGTTGTTGATGGATACATATCTTTATATCTAAGCAGAATATGATGCTGAAAATCCAAAACTCACCACACAATGTGGCCATGACTTTCACCTTGCTTGTATTCTGGAATGGATGGAAAGAAGTGAAACTTGCCCTGTTTGTGATCAGGTTTCTCCCACTCATTCCCTATTTCCCATTTTATCTTTAGATATTTGTAAAGATATCATCACGAATCAGATATTTATAAATCCGTCTTTCTTCGGTGCAGGTTACGGTTTTCAGCACTCCCATTGAATAGTACATATCATTGATATTAACGAGAGCTTAAATATACTGTGCGATAGTTTTTGAGGCCAGGTTACAAATTTTGTCTTTTCCAACTAGTCTGGAAAACCGAGCGTATGGCTGTTTCGATTGTTTGGTTTTCTGCATTTTACCGGGGTTTATTCCATTTTCCATGCAGATCTAGAGTCTCTTGTGTTGGTTTCAGAAAATTAAATGAGTAGAATTTTCACACTGTATAGTTTTTCGATTGCTTAAACTGATATACATAAGATACATTGCCTAGACTTAATTAGAAACGTTTTCTTGCAAAACAGAATGGTCAATATGATTTTTCGGTCTTCCCTTGTTCTGATCGACTTTATAGATATTTTTCGAAGAATGGTGACATGCTCTCACTTTTGTTGTTTGGCTTTAATCGTTTATATTGAAATGTCGTGGTTTGATTATAATCATTGGACATAATATGATCATATGAATGATAGATACAGTGTGTTTGGTCGAAAACGAATAATAACAGCTTTTTCCCAATACCGATTTTCACAAGGTGACATTTGGATTTGGATTCTGTAAATTCAGATAAACCCGCCTTCTCTACAGTTCACAGCCTTCATATGAGATATAATTTGCCACGCCAAGTTTTAATTATTCTCCCAAAAAACTGAGTCACGTATGCAATGTGATCCCTAATTATTCCAGAAATCGATAGAGAAGAGGCAAACCTCTAACGGGACGGGGGAAGCTCAGTGACCCGACGGTGATGGAGGTGTGCTGGTGTTGCGCACAGCAAGGTTAATTATGGTACTCGGTGATCCAAAGGTGCGGCTTATTATCCGACAGCAATGGAAAACATGACTCCTTGTCACGCAACAGGGCTGACAGTAGGACATCACAGGATAATCTCCATCCTTATGCTGGTGCAAGCATCAGGATTTCTTTTTCTGCTACCAATGCAGTGGAAAGCCATATAGTGATGTTGCATTGTGTTATACCCTTTACCTTCTACTCCACATGGCTCATTGTTGCTCTGTTTTTAATTGTGCATACTGATATTCATTCATAAGGTAGAGCTTATTAGAAAGCATATTGATTAACTAACTTCCAACTTATTCCTCCCCTCAAAAAAAGAAACTCCAACTTATTTCTTATTGACCAACTAGTAACAAATTCTAACTATCTTAACACGCATCTTGATAGTGAGAGTGATATTCTCATTGGTTAAGGTACATCATCTTTACATGTATCTCTATTTCAACTAGCTGAATCAGGACTTTCAACAATCCAATTTTTTTTAGCACTTTCTCTTATTTCTTTCTTCACATCCTTTAATGCTTCAGAAACCTGTGGAAAAAAGAAATGATTTTAAACTGATTGATTCCTCCTTTGACAATTCAACTGCCGCTTGTTTCATCCCACTGCCTTAAATCATCTGACACGCTCATAGCGTTCAATAACCTAAAAAAATCCTCCTCTATAAATACCCATGATTAGTGTTAGCAACACTCTCTTTTGAATACTATTTTTAACACCTAATCTCTTGTTGGTTTAAATCATTGTGGATTTTCATTTTGGAAATATAACTCACACAAAGTGATGAGTCATACATTGAACCCATCAAATAAAAGAGTGAGTGTTAAAGAGTGTTCAAAAGTAAATGTTGCTAACATTCCTCAAACACCCACATTATTCCCACCTCCACTGAGCTGGTATTTTTTCCTTCTCCCCACATAATTTGACTATAAGTATGTGTTATTATGTGTTTGATGCATACTCCATCCGTTTTAAAATGAGTGTCGTTTAAGGTTTTACACGTATATTAAGAAATGCATTAATTAAAAGAAAGAGAGACGTTATTTTATCAAATTATCCTAATCAATCATTGGTTTGTTTTTCATTAAAGAAAAAATAATAATTTGGAAGTAATGCATATAATATTAATTGAAGGGTAGAATTGAAAAGAAAAAGTTATTATTGCATTGGAAATTGAAAGTTACATTCATTTTAAAACATTTTTTTGGCTAAAACGTCACTTATTTTGAAACGGAGAGAGTACATTATATCATTATTATTTTTTTTTTTAAAAAAACATGATAACATTATTCAATCATATATGTTTTTGATACAGATTACATACCTCATGATCACATGAAAGAGCTGGATATATGTCGTATTTGAATGAAAAGATTACCATTCCAAAACAGATACACATTTTATATATTATCTTTAATAGTGATACACATTTTTTAAATTAATTTTTCATATATATGAATTCTATAAATTAACAAAAAAAATAATCGTAGTTTTTTATACAAATTACAGACCTCATGATCACATGAAAGAGTTGGATATATATATATATATATATATATATATATATATATATATATATATATATGTCATATTCAAATGAAAAGATTACCCTTCAGAAACAGGTACACATTTTTTATTTTATTTTTGACCGTGATACACATTTTTTAAATTAATTTTTCATATATTGAATTCCATAAATTAACAAAAAAAATACAAGCAGTTCTTGATACAGATTACAGGCAGTGGCGTATCCAGGACCCTGAGTCAGGGGGTGCAAAATTTTAACTCTGATATATATGTATATTGAAATAATACAATTTTGAGTGCAAACACAAATTAGTCGGTCTCAAATAGGTTCCTTGAATTATAAATGTTTTAAAATGGTCTCCAATTCAATTAAAATGTAAGTTGGTTCGTACATTTAACAACTTACTATCAATTAAGTTCCTATATCTTGACAATATACTATGATTTATTCCTTATATATAAAAAAAAATTACTATCAATTTAATTTCTAACATACCAGGAAGATTAATATAAGTGAGATTTGACCAAAAAATGAATCTTTCTAAAATACTTACAGTCTTCGAGATCTACTTAAAAATGTTCTACAAAGTCGAAGACGAGTAAAGAGATGAGTAGTTGAACTCGTTTGACTTAAAAGAAAAAGAATTAAAGGTCTTACAAAGAAGTAGATATTAATTAATCAAACTAATTAATAATATTTGTCATTTAAAAGAAGGAAAAATGTCTAGATTAGTTTTGTGGTTTTACTGAAAAAATAATATTTACGTGCCACTATATGAGTTATTAAGTTTACTTATGCCCGACTTTAGATTTATATGATTCAAGCATTAAATAAAGAGGTTGCTATATTAAATTAATAACCAAAAGACAAAAGCTATTATAAAAAGTAAACAGTAAAAGGCAAGTTGATCCGAAAGTCCTGCTGCTCCATGCCTCAAGCTCCCGTAAAAACAAGAAGTTACTTTGAAACACTGAGTTTGAAGTGCAGAAAGTGGGAGAGCCGGTTGATTGGTGCAAATTAAATAATTGAGGGTGTGCAAAGTAGTAGTAAAGCTGAATAATAGAGGGTAATATAGACAATTTCAGGGTGTGCAGGTGCACACCCTCACCAAGGGGTAGCTCCGCCCCTGATTACAGGCCTCATGATAACACGAAAGAGTTAGATATATGTCATATTTAAATGAAAAGATTACCCCTCTGAAACATATATCCATTTTTTATGTTATTTTTTACAGTGATACACATTTTTTAAATTAAATTTTCAAATATTTGAATTCTATAAATTAACAAAAAAAATGCAAGTAACTTAATGAAAAAATTGTTGAAAGGAAACCATTAAACGATTTTTTTTAAGGCAAATCAGTAAACGATTTTTAAAAATATTAAAAATACTGGTGGTTTATTGTTCTGATTATTTTTTTGCTCGTATTTCTTGCAGCGGTAAGTATTTTCTTTTTCTCTATTTGGTAGCGGATTACTGCTAGAATTTAGGTTTGGAGATTCAGTTATTTTTACTCTATTTCTGCTGAAGTGGAGTAATCTCCACGCATGCGATTTTTGTGCTATTTTTTCATTCCTTTCTTTTTGGTTGAATTTAATTTCTGATATCCTTTTTTATTTGATCAACAAAAAAAAATAATTTGTGATATTCTTTCAAGAAATAAAATATCAAATAAAAGATAGATATGATTAAATGTTTGTTATAATTCTCTAAGTTGCCGTAGGTAAAAAGATTTAAATTTAGATTTGTAACTATCCCCTCTCTCTCTCCCGTGTTTGTAGGGCAAAGAAATTACTATATATATATATATATATATATATATATATAGATGTTGATGAAGGTGAAGAGATGCGTCCAATTCTAATAGTTTTTTTTTTTTTTTTGAAGGATGTCCAATTCTAATAGTTAATTTTGGTTGCTGAGATAACCAAGGAAAATGCTATTTATCTAGAAAAATAGCATCAAAAATTTTTCAAGACACATGTTGCAAGTTTTAATTGCATGATTTATTTGTCCACTTCCTATTTTTCAGCCACACCTCCTTGAATTGTGGCAAATAGTGCATTGTGATTGGTTGCTTTTTATTCTTGAAGAATTCTTGATGTTTTTTTTCTACATATATAACATTGCTCGATAACCAATAAGATATGGGCGGTTGTTGCTGTTGTGCTTTTCGGGAGACTGAATTGAACCACCTGCTCACTACTATGTAACTATCCCCTTTCCTTTTTATAACAATTTTAATTTCATCATGCTTTTTCCTTTGTTTTTTAGAACTATTTTATACTTTTAATGATAAACTAACACACTAACAAATCATTGACAAACCAACAATGATAATACTTTTAACAAAAATTTAATAGTGGAACGTAATCGCATGAGTCGATGTCAAGCATTGCCATACATTGGACATAAGCCATATTTTTTATTGTAAGTGTTCGAGCATGCATAACTTTCAATAGATAGATAGATAATTAAATATAAGGTTTGGAAGATGTTTTAACTTTGGTTGAGTTATTGGAAAAATCTCAAGTATCATATATAGAATAAAGACGTAATTCAGTGTTAGTCCCACATTTTTACTATTTTGCGTATTTGACCTCCATAATTTTAACATAGTTTTGATCTCTTTATCATATTTTTGATCTAAAAAATTGATGATGTAATATGTTTAAGTTTATGGTCATATTTGTTTGTTTGATGAAAGAAACTGATCTTAAGAGATGAAATGTTTGAGTTTATGGCCCATATTTGTTAGAAACATCGAGTTGATCGTCCATTGGTATCTATAATGGGATTTTTGAAGTTGAAGGAAGGATTTTAATTATTCAACTTAAGGTACAATGGTAACATGCCAACATGGAAGGCAATAACCGTTAAGTGGACATCAAAAACTTGGATATATTATTTGGTCACATATTCAGAAATACTAATTGTTTAATTATTAATTTTTCTTCATTTTTCTGTTGTGTTTGTTTAAAAGATGTGTCTAAATGTTTGTGTTTTGTAAAAAAAAAAAAAAATGTTTGTGTTCACGATCAATTATTCCCTCTAACATGATTACTCTTTTGTTAAAGAAATTGATTTAAGCAAACAAAGATTAGTTTATTAAGTAGGGATACCTATATTGACACTAAGTGTTCTGTAAGCCGTGAAACTTGTAGTGACCTTGGTGAACTTACGAGAATTAACTCCCTTAAATTTTTATTAATAAAAAAGAAAGAAATTGATGTCAAATTGTCAATGCTTAGGATTAATTTGTTCTACTTGTAATAATGTGTTCAAGGCTACTTTATGTTTCTTCTCTCTCACCAGGATGTTCCCTCTGCTTTCTCCGAAAGGGGCTTGATTGATACTAATCTAGATACTTATAAACCACCTCCTGTTCCTCTCCCTTTCAATGGGACAATAGGCGTGGCTCAAAAAATTTGCTGTAACAAGAACAATAAATCCTTGCTTTCTATAAATTAAATTTAATTGAAGAAGAGGATACATATGAAGTTTATCCTGTTTTTGGTTGAAATGGAGGGTTGTTGATAGATACATATCTTTATATATATCTAAGCAGAATATGATGCTGAAAATCCAAAACTCACCACGCAATGTGGCCATGACTTTCACCTTGCTTGCATTCTGGAATGGATGGAAAGAAGTGAAACTTGCCCTGTTTGTGATATTTATAAATCTGGATTTCTTCGATGCAGGTTACTGTTTTCAGCACTCCCATTGATTAGTAAATATCATGATATCAACATAAGAGTTTTAAATATACTGCCTGATAGTTTTTGAGGCCAGGTTACAAATTAGTATGTTTTTCCTACTAGTCTGGAAAAGTGAGTATATGGTTGTTTTTGATTGTTTGGTTTTCTGCATTTTATGGAGTTTATTCCATTTTCCATGCAGAGTCTCTTGTCTTGGTTTCAGGAAATTAAATGAGTAATTGAGTAGAATTTTCATATTGTATAGTTTTCCGATTGCAACGTTACTAGGAGTACATAAGATGCATTGCATAGATTTAACTAGAGACATGTTTTTGAAATACAGAACGGTCAATATGATTTTTCTTTCTTCCCTTATTATTCTGATCGATTTCGATTTTGATTTTATAGACATTTGTCGAAGAACGATTGCATGCCCTCTCTTTCGTTGTTTTACGTACTTTCATCACTTATATTGAAATGACGTGCTATGATTATAAACACTCGAGCATATGAATGTCTTTCAAAAGTAGACTAATTATATGGCATACAAGTCATATAGGGCTTATAGTACCCAACTTTTATCAAGCGTGGGGTTGAGAGACTCCATGTTTTTTATCCGTCAGTGCATCGGTTAGTCTTGACATGTCTCCACATTCGACTGTGATGGTAATATAGCATCCACACGATTTTTACCCTAAAGGCTTGTTTAGTGGTCAAGATAGAGAGATATGGCAGAGTTGAATAAAGATGTGGGATGATATGAGCTCGATAACACTTTTTCCATCATGCTTTTGATGCACACAAGATGGTATATACGATAACATTATTTTACGGTATCATATTTTTTTTATATACATTTTATAAATATATAACGGTTAACTTATTCCACCTTAAAATATGAAGGAGAAAGTGAGCAAATATATTCTCTCATGCTTTTAACAAAAAAACTCAAGTTTTTCTTTTTAACTACTTAAATATGAGGGTATTAGTGTAATTTGGTGGTGTGAGTAAATATGCCCTTTTTTCTTCTCGATAAATTATAATGCAAATTACTCATAATGTCCTCAATTATAAAACCATTTACAAAAAAAAAATGTCTATCCCTAGATATAAGATCTTCTACAAATTTTTAGATGTATTCATTACAAATTTTCCAACTATACCCCTTATCAATACTATCAATTGTCTTGAAATTGAAATATCAACATCAAATGTATTTATACATAAGGAACAATTTAGTACTAGTTACATACTTTTAGACAACTTTATTACTCAATAACTTTTCTTAATATCATGATTTTTGTAAACTACTTCTATGTTGAGGGACGAAGAGATTATAATTTTCAAACTGGTAAAGAAACATCGACGTTTGTAAAAAAAAAAAGGTAAATTAACATTGACTTGAAATTACATTGAACCACTATGAAGTCGATGCTAGCTTTACACAAGTAAACAGAATCACTTCATAATAGTTTATGTAATCACAATAAGCACAAGAGCATTAATACATTATGTGATGATGTATTTAATCCCAAAGCTAACCCGATTGTAAGAGAAGAAGATCACAAATTCAAAGTGATTGAAGCTTACAGCGCATGGAAGCGTGAAAAGGGAAGAAATAACGAACCAAAGTTATTAAATAAGAGAAATCAGTAAAAGATGAAAGTTTGGGGATTGAGCAAGAAAATGAGAAATTGCTAAGGAGGGGATTGAGATATTACGGTAAAAAAAAATACTATTTCTGTAATGTCATTATGTCATGTAGATTCTTTAAAGAAATGTTTATTAAATACACGATAGAGTTTTTAATAAAAAAAATAAATTAGTGAGGGTAAACTTACTAATTTACTGTCCTCGCGAGCTTAGCTCAGTTGGTATGGACAATACATAAAATATGCAAGGTCCGGGGTTCGAACCTCAGCCACCACAAAAAAATTTTTTTACTAGTTTACTCTTTCATATTTTTAGGTAAGAGCATGTTAAAATCTCTCTAAGGAGTATAAACGTCCTCTCATCGAACTATTTCATTTGAATTTGATTTAAGACAATTCTTAAAACATATCCATTTTAAAGGAAACATTGTATGTCAAAATCCAACTTAAAAACTAATCTTATAGGCATTTCACTCTTACAAGCTTCAAGCTTGGGAGGTTGTGAACCATTACGTGAAACTCATCCAATTTCCTTAAGCATTTCAAATTTCAACCTTACATGTTTCATGCTTGTGAGGCTATGACATCCTGAAAACATCTCAACCCTTAACATAGTAGACCCAGGCCCATGGTTCAAATAGACTATGTCATATATGAGATACACATTTGCTTAGGGAGGGAGGGAGGGAGGGAGGGAGGGAGAGAGAGAGAGAGAGAGAGAGAGAGAGAGAGAGAGAGAGAGAGAGAGAGAGAGAGAGAGAGAGAGAGAGAGAGAGACGCACAAGAGGGGACAGTAACAATCCTCCATGTGTAGGTGACCATGATAAGACCCAAGTCGAGGATGATCGTTGGTACCTCATCTCTACATATATGGACTAAAGGATGAAACCATAAACTATTCACTTTTTACCACAATAATACTAAACACTTAGACTTTGATCACGACATATTGTCAACAAGGTCTCCCTATAATCCTTACCAAGAACACTATGTTTGATTTATATATGACTTGACCTAGATCTATTTAGAGTCAATTTGAAATTACAATTTTTTTTTTATGTCATAACAATCTTTTAAGACATGATCAAATACATCTTTTTATGTTTGATTTTTTTTTTTTTGCAGTTCTAAATTGACATACATCTACTCAAATCCATATTGAAATTATAAAATCTAATAAGTCATTTTTTAAAAATCTTTTATTCTAGAACATATAAGAATTTATTTGTCAAAATAATCATTTAACACGTGACCAAAAATATTCTCTTAAGTTTGACTTATCGCAACTCTGACTTGATCTAGATCTAAATATATATGATATGAAATTACAAAATATTATCGGTCATTACACTTTTATATCATGCTTTTAATATAAAAACTTTTTCTTATGGCATATGTTAAACAACCTAAATGTAGAATTTTTTTCTTAAATTTTGTGCATTCAATTAATTAAAAGTAGAAAGTAGAAAAGTTAAATTCAAATGCATTAATTAAAACAAAATATTTCTACTTTTGACTCATTAACTTGTGCCTTAAGGGTACATGTTAACATTTCCCTTTAATATATATCAGACTTTGCCAATGAATATTGGTTTAATTGGTAAGGAGATTAGTCATACTACGCATGGGCGTTTGCTCAAGTCTTTCTGCCATCGTGATGACCTCTTTAGCGAGTGATCTATAAATATCTCTGCCAACGCCCTTTGAACTTCGAGACTCATGCATACCCTGAGTCTACGAGACCAAGCTTTGAGTCTTTTAAAATACGTAAGAGTTTATGTAAAATGATTTTTTGAGACCCGACCAAGTACATTCTCTTGTCTTGGTTTATTGTAGTCCTGATTAACCTAGATGTAAGAAAACCCTATTTAAAATTACAAAATCTTAAAATTTTTATTTTTATTTTGTATTTTAACCTAAGTTTGATTTAGGAAATGAATTTGCAGTAATTGTGTGAAGTAGTTATTCATCTTGACTATTTGATTTAAAATCGATGTATGACATGATTTATATTTGATTTAATGATTCTATAATCTCAACCGTCAGATCTCAAAATCTGACAGAGAATAACCATAGCTACATAATTCCGTGGTTTCTCAATTGTAGCGCATCCAGATCTATTTTGACCTAATCGATTCGGGCTTTATCGGATCGGACCAAAACGGGTCTGGCCCACCCAAACACAAACCCTAGTATTTAGCACACGATAAAGGAACAATAACAACAATTGGTTTTGATGTTTTGATGTCATAAAAATTTTTGTTGGGAGGAGTTCTAAGAAATAGAATGAAGGTAAGAGAAGCAGCCCGAGAGAAGATAGGGATTTTATTCTCACAATCTCTCAAACCTTTTAGTCATTTATTTTCGCGCTGTGTTAGGTTTTTTCATCTTTTGTATGAAAACTCAAATTCAACTATTTTATTTTTCTTCCATTTGCAGCATTGAAATTCAGCACCAGCTAGTACCAACACCGTCACAATCAATTATCAATAATTTTCAGGTTTCAGCTTCGATCTTGTAACTGTATCTGTCATGAAACCCTTCATTTCATTGTTGTCACCGCCATTTTTGTAATTGTATTAGTTTTCAGCTATAGGTCTTGATTATCAGGTAAATCTGCCAAATGGTCATAACCCTTCATACCCTTTTATCAATTTTGTGTATACTCATTCATCAGTGTATGTAAATGTTATTTCTTTATCAGATTTCACTGTAAATTGTTGTATTGTGTCTGTACCATCAACATATACAAAAGGGCTAGCTAGGTTTTTTTTTAGCCTTATTTATTTGTGATCAAATTCAAAAATTTTAAGCATAGAAACAGAGAGTCAGACGTTCATGGCAAACGGGTCTTTCCTTGATCGTCTAGACGCTGAATTTCATGGAAACGGCGGTTGTATTGTTGAGTATCGGGCTGATCGTGACAAAGCTAAACAGAAATCTTTGTTTTGTCAAATTTTTTCGGTTTACCTAAAGGAGAATTGTAGTAGAGGCATTGTGAGGCCAATGCCGGTGATGCTCGGAGATGGTCCGTTGCTTGATTTATATCAACTGTTCTTCCTTGTGAAGGAAAAAGGTGGGTATGATGCGGTATCGAGAAAAGGGTTGTGGGATTCTGTGATAATTGAAATGGGTTTTAACCTTCATGTTTTGGCATCCGTGAAATTAGTTTATGAAAAATATCTGAGTGATTTTGAAGGTTGGCTCAGCAAAACATTCGAAGAGAGGAGTTTGAAAAATGGGAATCATGGGTATTTGAATTCATTGCCGATAGATCTAGAAAAAGAATTTCGAAGCCTTTTATGCTCAAATCTAAAGGACAACGATGATGATTTTGTCCCGTTAGAATCAAGTAACATCATAAAGCGCATTGAATTTGTTAACCACAAGAGTGATGGTTATTTATTGGACACTAATTACCAAAATAACAAATGGGAGGGTGTCCAAAATGTTGACGGTGATGATATTGATGATGACGAAAAATTCGGCAATGGTGTTGAGGATTATCTAGCTGCCTCTTGTGTGGAAATCTCTGAGAAGGAATATAATTCTCGCAAACGTAAACGGGAATCGATATCAGGAATGGTGAACTGGACACGGCATATCGCAAAACATCCGTTTGATCCTGTAGCTCCACCATTACCAGAACCATCAAGGTGGAAGGAGTATAAAGGAGGCGAGGATTTTTTTGTTCAGTTGCTGAGGGCAAGGGATGTTCTGTCTGTGAGAAAGCAGGCTGAACCAAATGGTGGATCATCTTCCCAGGTATACTCCCGATGCCATAATTATTTTATACAGGATTTTACACATTGGATTTTTTGTGTTGTTCCATATCCTGAACCTGAATGGCTAGTTATCTTTTTATTGTATTTATGATTACCATTACAATGCACTTAATTCTGCATGTGTAATAAATATGTACTCACAAGCCATTGGTTTCTTTCCAAAATCTCAGCTTGCTAACTGCTAAAGGTTAACACAATAATAACATACTCCATCCGGTCTCATATATAAGACAAGATTCCTTTTTTAGGTTCATCGATTAATTAATGTATCTAGCCTGCATTATAAACCAGATACGTTAATTATTCAATGAATCTAAAAAAAGAAACTTTTCTTATATATGAGACCGGAGGGACTACAGGAATTGGATAGCTTTGGCCCAGTCTACAAAATGACCGCTCTCATAGTTACAACTCTAGCCTAGGCACTTCAACAAAAGAAAGATATCATGGTCAAACATTAAATAAAAATCCATCTTTATCAACAAGTGAGAAAAAAATTATTTGCATTATGAAATTTCCATTCAGAACTGTAACTGCACTATTGAGCCTGGTTTTCAGTAGAATACATGCGAGTTGTATATCGATTAGAAACAAAGCAAAGAACCCAATCAATACCAATTAATGTGCCTATCTATGTTGGATAGGGATCGCAATATGAATCTCGATTCATTGGGATGAATTATGAATCACAACTTGCCCCGAAGTTGCATGATTCAGATTCTGCTGCGGGCGCAACCTTGAAATGGACAGGGTCGCCCAACTAAAACGGCTGTCAGGGTTATTTCCCCCCTAAATCACACGATTCACATTATGCTCCAGCATGCAAACTGGTTTGTAAAAAGCTTGTCAGTGTTTTTTTTTTTTTTTTTTTAATGTGACAAAATCAACAAAAATCACGTATTCCAAATAATCCAGGTTTGAATCACATTGAAGAGCTCTAGCACACTATGTTTTTGCGCCGTCTCCCCATTTTTTTCTTCTTCTTGGCTTATGTCATTTGTTTTTACTTAAAAATACCATATTTTTGTTTGGTTACATATCCGATGATTCATAATCAGATTCAATTCACAATCTGGGAAATAGGTCTTCCGAATTCACAGTTTAAATCTTGATTCGATAACCATGTTATTGAGTTTACTCCAAAGAGAGTGTGCCTTTACATAATGGCGAGTTTGCTCCCTTGTTAACTTGTGGTCACGGGATCAAGTCTTTGAAGTAGCCTTTACACTCATAAGGTAAAGCTGCATACTCTGATCCTATCCTAATCCTGCAATGGTGTGAACCTTTTGCATTAGAACTTAACTTAGAGTCAGGGGAATGGAAGGGAATTTCACATACTACCTATAAATAACTTATAATCAAGTATGTATCACAAGGTGTGGGTTTTCCTGTACAAGTTCAAGTGAAAACGAGGGCTGATTTGGCAAATGAAAATAATAAATTAGTAATGTCCAGGTTCTACCTAACTTTTGTAACCCTAAATTGAACTGCAGTTGACCTGTTTATTTGTTAACATGTTCAACTTGAATTGGGTAACTCAAATTTGAACTGCAAGATTTACTATTCACACGCACACACCCTCAGAGAGAGATAAACTTTTAACATTCACATAAAAAATACTATTTTCTTAACGAATTACAAAATTTAATGAATATATAAGTTAATTCGTTAATTTTACTCTTGATACAGACTTCCTTTTGAACTTGTCTTTAAGTTTTATGCCTTTGCTTCTCTGGTTATGTTACTTTCTAAACTTCTGGACTGACTATGACTGTTATTTTCTCATTTTTTGTAACTTGAACTTGCTGTGCCGTAATGCCATGTGTACCCACCAATACCACCCTTATGATATGATTGACTACATGGAAAACAATGGCATAATGTCCTATCATTAATAATGTCTAATGATAGGTTATTTAAACTCAAATCCTTCTAATAATTTAGGTTATAGTTTTCCATGGTCTCCCTTTACCTCTAACTATTCAATTACCGTCTATATGGGTCTAACCTTCTTACTAATGCTTTTGCTGGTCTTTTCTACACATGAAAAAACCACCTAAGGAAAGATTGTACCAATTTCTGCATGATAGATGTTTACCCCAATTTTCTCCCTAATGCTTTCATTTCTAAGGGTATTTGTGAAAATCAATTTTGCTATGCTTTGTGGAAAATATGGTAATTCAATATTTAGAAATAATTGAGACAGTGAAATCTGTTGTTTCAAAGTGGTGCAGCATAGTCAACTTAAAATTCTGGATCGTAGCTCTATCATTGCCTGTGATGATAATGTCGTTGTCATCTGCTATACCAATCTAGTAAATGCAACGTCTAGGGGAAGAGTGGTAGAAGAATACAAAATGATTTGCCTCACAGAGTCAAGTTGCTTGATGACTTATATTATAGCTATTTTTTTTGCTGCACTATTAACTCAATTTAATTCCATTAGTCACTTTTATGGATTTGTATAAAGCACAGGAAAGGTGAGTGACCATTCTGATATGCACTGGGTCAAACTGTATTTAATCCTTGTAATTCCCTATCCTCAATAGGTTCTTCATTGAATCACTGTAATATTTATTACTTTGATATCAAAACATTGAGAAAGGCTTTTTTTAGTAGACAATGTCTAAAAGATGAAATTTTATTTATCAAGTGTTATGTGGTAAAAATCTACTGAATTTTCTGCATATGTATGCTTTGCAGAAGGTGAAGATGCATCCTGCCATGTATGAGGATCATGTTGCTCTTAGTCACCAAGGTACAGTGAAATTGAGATATAGTGAAAGGCTTCCTGTCTCTGTTAAATCTCGCTGTCTTTGCTGCAATTCATGTTCTGGTAAGGGAAATAAATTGCACGGTTCAGTCAATATGGAGTCAGAAATATGTCCTCTGGAGAAAACAACAGCCAAACCAGACGTCGTCACTGAAAAGAAAAAATCAACTGCCAAACCAGATGCAACTGAGAAGAGAAAATCAACTGCCAACCCAGATATTACTGAAAAGAGAAAATCTGAGCCATCTATGGATGATGATTTTCGTGAAAAGCTTGTTTCTGTAGGTCACCTTTTCCAAGCGGAAGTTCCAGAATGGACTGGTGTAGTTTCTGAGAGTGACTCTAAATGGTTAGGCACACAAGTATGGCCTGTTAAAGATGATTCAAAACCTACTACCGAAACAGATCTTGTTGGGAGAGGAAGACGAGGAAAGTGTAGCTGCAACGTTCAAGGTTCTGTTGACTGTGTCAGATTTCATATTGCTGAGAACAGGATGAAGCTGAAGCTTGAATTGCATTCCGTGTTTTATCATTGGGGATTTGATAAAATGGGTGAGGAAGTTTCACTTCGATGGACAGCTGATGAAGAAAAGAGATTTAAGGATGCAATGAGGTTAAAATTCCCCTCCCAAAACAAGTCTTTTTGGAACAATCCATCCAGATACTTTCGAAACAAGGCAAGAAAAGACATGGTGAGCTATTACTTCAATGTATATCTTATTCAACTAAGAAGCTATCAGAATCGAGTGACTCCGAAGACTGTTGACAGCGATGATGACGAAGTTGAATTTGGATCTTTTGGTGATGGTTTTGGGAGGGAAGCTATCAAGCATCCATATATGGATTGCTTGGAGTGTTCAGAGAACAAGCAATGCTTTGACTTTGAGTAGACAAAGAAGTGCGATAAGCCATTTTGAGGTTTGAGAAAATGTCTTCTTGGATCAGACTTTTATACGATTCTCTTTCTACTTTCTCCTTGTGCAGGAATGCATCCCTTTCACTAGGAAATTTTGGTGTAATATAGATGGAGATAGAAGAAAGAACCAGCTAGAAGAGGAGTGGTTGATGCGTTGGAACTTGGAAAGCCACTATGGACATGTTCTAAATCTTGACTAGAACTTGTAGAAGCTGCTGTTAATTTTGTTTGACATGATTATGTTGTAAAATGGCAGTCTATTGGGTGCTCCTTGAAGGGTGCACAGTTAGCGCTGCAAGACTCCCCCCCTTAAACTTTTTTCCCTTTTGGTTTTCATTAGTGCTGTAAAACTCGTTTTTTCCTTCACCTTTTGGACAGCATTTGTGCTGTAAAACTATCGTTCAGTCGGAGCACTTTCAAGTTTATGGTTTTAGTAGGTAAGTTGTAAATTAAATTTACAAATTTTATTTGTGGCAGGTCTTTGACTTTGAAATAGAACAAATTTTTTCTCTTCATGAAGTATTTTATACTAGAAAAAAATTACCATTTTTTGTTGTTGTTTTCCATAGATCTCCAATGAAGGTAATCCTATTTGAGTCTGAGACCCTAAATGTGTGTTTATTTCCCAACTGAGTTAGCACATTGTGGGAACCTAGCCTCTTTGGCATTACCACGTGGAACCCTCTTGATAGCAACTTTCCTTTCCTTATCTTTGGGGGATTTCCTCCCTTCTCCAGTCCTATCCCTACTGCCTCTCACCTTCTACCATTAGTCACCACCAACATCTGCATTTTAACTTTCCATTGACCAGTTGTTTGTATTTCTATGACCGTGAGAAACGAGTTACAACTGCTCATAAAAGGAAAATTGTGAATATACCTAATAAAGCAACCAGGATCTTTTTTATCTTTTTCTTAACCCTTAGTTATTGGAGAGGGGAAGGGTAAAAAAGCTTAGTTTGTCCCTTGTATGGCATGTAATTCTGTGGTCAATTTGGAAGGCAAGAAACAACTATTTCAATAATAAGGTTCTATCGGCGGCGGATGTGGTAGAGAACATTAAGGTGTTGTCGTGGCATTGTGCCCTTGGTAGAGGTACTTCGTCTACGTGTGTGTTCTACGAGTGGGAGTGGAACCCAGTAAATTGTATGGTGAGGTAGTTGGGTTTAATCGGTCTAGTTGTTTTATACTTCCACTGTTTCAAAATGAATGTCGTTTAAGGTTGTTACACACGTATTAAGAAATGCAATAATGTTGTTCAAAGATATGACACAAACGCAAAGTGTTAAGCTGCAAACAATAAAACACAAACACAAAGTGTTAAGCTGCAACTTGGTTGGTTTTACTTGTGTGTTGTTAGCTTTGACTCGTGTCATCACAATAATAGGTTTGATCATTAATAGTCTAAAGTGATGATGTAACATGTTGAAGATGTTTTTGAGTTAAGTTATGTAATGTATTGATCATTAATGTGTTGCGATTTGTCTATTATTTTATCACTTGGGTTTATGTAATGTGTTGAAGTTTATGTAATCGGTGATGTTAAAGTTAATGAAATTAGATGTTGAAGTTAATGATTTGTTCTTTATTTTACTAATACAAATTTTGGTCTTAATTGTGTTACTCATACAAATGAGATGTTTAAACCTTTTGAAATCAAATGAGATGTTGAATCAACCAAATATAGGCATTCAAAATAACAAATATAGATAACCAAACCAAATATCACCATTCATAGATACCAACAAAAGGTAAGATTACAACCATAGTTAATACCACAAAATCATCAAACATAAAAGAAATATCAGACATCTAGAGTTGATTACCAAAAGCATTCAAAGTAAAATTACATCCATTGAGAGTTAATCATATTAAGGTACTCAAAATAATGCTAAATCTAAGATTTTGGTTTCCTTGTCTGTATCTTTGTCCTTGCTGATATTGTAGAAGTTTGAACTTCCTTGAACAAAGACAATGTTTTTGTTTGATTTTGTTGCATTTTGTGTGGGCTGGGATGAAGTGCCAACTTTCCTAATTTTTGTAGGTTATTGTTGCTTTTCACTTCCACCTGGATTGAGCTAGAATGCGGATTGGAGGATTGCAAATTTAGCAGTTGCAACACATGTTGTTTTGGCCTTCTTAGTAGTTTTAGCAGATGAATATTTAACATTTGCAGCAGTTGAAGTAGATGCATTATGGATATATGTTGCAGGTTGGGCTAGTGATACATTTTGGGTCTGTGTTGCAGGTTGGGCATGTTATCCTTGTCATTGGCTTTGGCCAAATATACCAGAGTGTTACTTTTCTCACCCTACTGTGTTCTCATGCGCCCTGTAAAAATTCCAAAATTACCCCTGGTCCGGAAAATAAAATCCAAACCAGATTATTAGCGTTTCCGGAAACTAAAATCCGGACAAAAACGATATGCAATTTTGTGTCTTTCTTTGATGTCAAGGGTCTCTGTTGATCGTTATATAACCCCCACATAAGCTGCAATGCAATTGCAGGGGTCATATGAACGGTCAACAATGACCACGAGACCACAGACACACCTAAAAAACTAATTTTTTTTAAAGAAAATGTAAGAAAGGATGTGAAGTGAAGAATGAAGGAAATTGTTGAAGATCCGAGTCTTTTTATAGCCTTAAACAAGTCCAAGGTCATAAGTTCATTCAATAAAGACGTTTTTTAAATGTTAACCTCCAAAAATGCATTAATGGCTCCACTAACCGGCCAAATCTTTGGTGAAACGGCACCGGCCAAAATAAACTGAGGGGTTACGAATTTTATATTCCGGACTACATGAACGTTGTCCGGATTATAAAATCCCGAATGTCCCTCACCCCACAGAAGGTGCGCAACTTCCTTCAGTTTGCCCCAATATTGTAAAAATTTGGATTACATAATCCGGAAACCATTAGATTTGTCCGGATTATGAAATCTAAACTGCACCAGTTTGTTTTGGTCGGTGGTCTGCACCACAAGAAACACGTTTTCAAAGGTTTTTACCAGCATTAATGGCTGGTAAAACTCCTCTGAACACGTTTTTGACCAAAATTAATGGCTAGGCAATTTGTTTTCCTATAAATAACATCCAAACTTTCACATTTCTTCACACCATCACACTTTATCCTCCTCTTCCTTCTTCACAATGTGTTTTCATCGTTGGATTTTCATAAAACGAGGCTACTTTGAAAACTCAGGGGTTATATGACCAGTCAACGGGGAAGGCAACGCGTTAAAACGAAGCACAGTTTGTCTGGGTGTCAGGTTGACCATCAAGGTCTCTTTCACCCTGAAAACAAACCTTACCTAAGTAGACCCCCCCCCCCCCCCCCCCCCCCCAATTTGACAAACCTTCTTGGAGTAAAGTTAGATTTAGCATTACTCCAGGGAGACAGGTTTTCTGGTGGTTTTTTTTATTTTTATATATATTAATAAAATGAGCTTGTTTTAAGATCTTAGGAGATTAGAAATAGTTTTAGGTTCTTATGTAATAAGTTTAAAATGCTTCAACATTATTGTAATTATTATTCATATATTAATAAAATGATTTCTTTTTATCTTTGTGTTCTTTTTAATTCTTTTTTTTTTTTTATGTTTATTTGCATTTTATTTTACGAATTTGAAAGGCTAAAATAAAAAAGTTATGGAAAAGGAGCATTTCGGATTTTAAAATCCGGAAAATCCTAACAATGTAATTCGGAAAACAAAATCCGGACAGGTGTATTTTTGGAGAAAAAAATAGGGCGCGCGAGAAATCTATAGGGTGGAAAAAGTAATACTCAATATACCATTTCAACTATTCCTCCGTCATCACTTAGAACCTTCAAGTCTTCACCCATTTTGCACCACATTTCTTTAACTTCATCGTATTTCATCTCCTTTTTTAATTCACAACTTCAAAATATCTTCAAAAGCTAAACAAAAATATATTATATGGTCAAAATCTAAACCCTAACCAAGACAAGAGAGGGATCACAATATAACATTTAATTAAATAGTTAAATGCACTTTTGCCCCTTACCATTTGACTGAATTTCGATTTACCCCTTGCAATTTTTTATTTATTTTAACCTTGTAATTTAAAGATTATTCTCTTTTAGACCTTTGTGACATCAATTTACAGAATTAAAGGTACCTTTGCCCTCATGTGACTGAAAGTTGTTGTCATGAGGGGTAACCTTGGCGCAACTGGTAAAGTTGTTGTCATGTGACTGAAAGGTCACGGGTTCAAGTCCTGGAAACATCCTCTTGTGTAAAACAGGGTAAGGCTGCGTACAATACACCGAATGGCGGGACCCCTTCCCGGACCCTGCATATGCGGGAGCTCTAGTGCACCGGGTTGCCCTTAAAGGTACCTTTGCCCTCAGTCATTTGGGCGAATTTCAGTTTATCCAATAGGTACGAAATACGGTCGAGGTAAAAATAAAGTTCGAATTAAAAGTACTATTGCCCTATGTTATTGCACAATAATCAACAGGTCAACAATTGCAAGATCAGAATCTACCTTCTTGTCTAGGGTTTTCAAAATTTCCCCATTTTCTCCCTCTATTCTTGCCAAACCTTTATTTTTTTTTTGTTTACCGTCAATTAGCTTAATGACTAGAAATTCACCTTTTTAAGTTGAATAATTGGTAAAATCTGGAGTTCGAATCCTGACCCCAGTATATATAATGTAATGCTCATATCAACAGAGTTATGCCCACGGGGATAGTCTAGCCTTGATTTCTAACTGATGAAGATGAAAATAACAATGTTATAACACGCTCGAATAACAAAATATTGTTTTTAGTGTCATGTCACATGTAACACCCAAGGCTGACGAGGATGGTGAATGGTCGTCGGTGCACAAGACACGACAATGAGCGGCTCCCGACAACTTTTAGACGAACCGAATCACACCAGAATGAGATGGATCCCGAGGCCGTGCAGGTATGTGACTACATGGTTGAAGGAAAGCTTATAAGAATTATTTGGTACTATCTATATCAACCAGATGCATCTTCTTTTTGGTAGCCCATTCCACAAGAACTCTACAGTTAAGCGTGTTTGACTTGGAGTAATTTTTGGATAGGTGACCTATCGGTAAGCGTGTGAGTGAGGACAAAACACGCTAAAAAGACTCGTGTTTGTCTGAAATGTTACAAGTTTAACAAACATATTAGCTTTTTTACAACGAATAGTCAAACTAAAGGAAACAAGACTTTCATAGAAAAAAATGAGCAATTTAAAAATGTAAAATTCATGTATATATCGCCGAAACAACATTGTTAAATTTTAAAGAATATCTGTTAAATTTAAAAAAGGAAACAACATATCTGTTAAATTTTAAAGAATACATGTAAATCGCCGAAAAGAAAAGTTTTTCATTTGATCTAGTTATATTCCATGTTTACTAATAACAAAGGACAAAACAAACACCAACGAAAGAGAAGAGCAAGAATGTCTTCCCCAAGGTAAACGCCGTGACATGGATTTGATGAAGATATCTGAAACTAAAATTGATTTTTTTTCCTTTCTTTATGAATTTGTAATCTTTTTGTGATTGGGTTGCTGTGAATCAGGATGATGATTGATTACAAAGTCGAGATGATCAATGATGGCATGCAACAATTCTTTCTTGAATTCCATTGCCCAAAACACAGTAAGTTTCTATCAATTTTCCCCCCCTTTTGTTTCATCATTGATTATAATTGATACAACTTTTTCTTTGTGCCAATTGAAATGTCTTCCTTTAGTACTATAGATTGTATATGTCTGAATTAAACGTGTGATGTTGTCTGTTTGGATTATGTCTTGTAACTGTGTAGCTTACTTGTTTGCTCATTTTCCTCAATGAGGATGAATTGCATTAGGATCTATGACTGTTTACTCCAAGAGAAATTATTTTTATACATCAAAATTTTGATGTCGAATAAGCGTACTTTCATTTGTGTTTATTTATGACATGTGCGTAAGTTGCAGAAGGTAAAAAGTTAAGAGAGTGATAGAGTTGAGCATATAAAGCGTCGCATACCGTGTTTGTATTTTGATGCTCAAATAACACAATTGTGACTTTAGAGGGCGAACTGAAGTGGTTTTATCTTCTTCTCTTTGTTATCACTCACTTTTATTACAACTCATTGCAGGTCCATATCAAGAAGGTGTATGGAAGATAAGAGTGGAGCTACCTGATGTTTATCCTTATAAGTCTCCTTCTATGGGTTCTGTTAATAAAGTTTACCATCCTAATGTTGATGAAATGTGAGTTTTTCATTGTATTCTAAGGGACACCAAAAGATTTTTAAGAAGTAAGTTTAGGGTTCAAACCCTGGAAACAAACATGACTACTAACTTAATAACATTTTCCTATCAAAAAAAATGATTCCTTGTTTATTGTCATTTTAAATCTTTTAAACTTTTACGAGTTAGATCTTTTAAAGTCCAGTTTAAAATTACAATCTTACAAGTCATTATATTTTTATATTGTCTTTTAAAATATACACGGTTTTCATGTCAAAATCATCTTTCAAGATTTGACCCAATACATTCGCCTCAGTTTGATTATTGCATACCTGACTTAACCAGGTCAGACTTTATTTGTATTTATTTTTTTTATGAGAAAAAAGTTTAAAGAGAGTTAGAGCTCCGAGGGCTCACTAGGGTCAGGGCAGGCCTCAATGCTCGCTAACTAAGTTGTTTGCAGATCACCAACCAAAGAGGTCCTCACATTGGCGGTGGGAGTTGAACTGATGACCTTGCGGATGTGTCAATTCTTTACCAACTGAACTGAGCCAATCTTCATTGGCACTAGGTCAGACTTTATCATAATTGAAAATTTTTAGCGACAGCATAACAATGACTAGTATATATATAAGGAAAAAATTGTGTTGATTATACTTTTCTCTATCCACACATTATTTTATTATTATAGTTTCATTTACTTTTGTAACTTTTAATATAGTCTTTTAAATTCAATTTTAAAATTACAAAGTCTTGTAATGCATTATATTTTTATAGTCTTCAAAATATATATGACTCTTATATGTCAAAATAATCTTTTAAGATCTGACCTAATACACCCCCCCTAAGTTTGATTAGGGAATGGATTCAGCGCAGTAACTGCGTGACAAAGTTACTCACCTCAACCATCTGATTTAAAATTGATGGATGAGATAATTTGTAAACGATTCAGTGAATCTGTAATCTTAACCGTCTGATCTCAAGTAAATGGTCAAATTTACCTACATTGTGTATCTGTATGGTTTCTCAAATGCAGTGAATTCAAGTCCATTTTTTTATCGTAGGTTTGACTTTACCTAATCGATGTGGGATTTATCGGGCCGTATTAAAATGGGTCCAGCCCACCCAATTAACAACCCTATTATAAAGGGACAACAACAACTAATGTTTGATGTTTTTTAGGTCAAATTTTTTTTGTTGGGAGGGAGTTCAAAGAAGGAGAATGAAATGAAGGTAAGAGATGTAACCTTAGAGAAGAGGAGGGTTATATTCTCATAATCTCTCAATCTTTGTCGTTTATTTTCGTGCTGTACTTTTCATCCTTTTGAATTTTTCCTAATATTCAGCTCAATTCTTTCATTTGCAGCTTTAATTCTCGCAAACGTAAACGGGAATCGTTATCTGGAACGGTAAACTGGACGAGCGCTATTGCAATACATCCGTTTGATCCTGTTGCTCAAACATTACCAGAACCGTCATAGTGAAAGGAGTATAAAGGAGGCCATAACTTTTTTGTTCAGATGCTGAGGGCAAGAGACGTTCTGTCGATGAGGAAGCACGCCGAACCAAACAGTGGATCATCTTCAAAGGTATAATTTCAATGCACATAATGATTTTATACATGATTTTGCACATTGGATATTTTGTGTCGATTCATATCCTGAACCAGATTGTTTTCACATGAATGACTACTTAACTTTTGATTGTAATTTATGATTAGCATTTCAGTGTTTAATAAATAAATGTATAATCGCAATCTATCGGTTTCTTTCCTAAAATAATATATGTAAATTCCAAAATCTCAGCTTGCTAACTGCTATAGGTCAACAAGAGTTAATACAATTATAATAATATAGGGGAGATTGGATAGCTTTGGCCCAGTCTATAAAATGACCACTCTCAAAATTACAGCTCTAACCTAGGCACTTCACAATAAGAAAGATATCATGGTCAAACATTAAAAGAAAATTCCATCTTTATGAACAAGTGAGCAAAAGATCAGTTGCATTATGAAATTTCCAGTAAGAACTGTAACTGCACTATTGAGCCTGGTTATCAGTAGAATACATGTGAGTTGTATATCGATTAGAAACAAATCAAAGAATCCAATCAATACCAATTGATGTGTGTATCTATTTTGGATAGGGATCACAAAAAAACCTAAACTTAGTGTTGTAAACATGAGACTGTTGCGATAAATGGGTGGTTACAGAAGACTAGTTTGGATTAGAAACACAGTTTAGAGAAAAAAATTGGGGTAACTCCCTTGCAGAAAAGATAGTAGAGTCTCCCGTCTTAGTAGTTCGAACGTACATATAGAATAATGGGTTAGTAACTTGAAATAACATCATTGGTCATCTTTGTTCTGTTTTTTTATTTTTTATTGCCACTCTGTTGATTCACATGATCCCATTAGTCACTTTTATGGATTTTTATAAAATCTGCTGAATTTTCCAAAACTGTATGCTTTACAGAAGGTGAAGATGCATCCTGCCATGTATAATAATCCTGTTCCCCTTGGTCACCAAGGTAGAGTGACATTGAGACGTAGTGAAAGGAGGCCTATCTCAGTCAAACCAGATGTCTTCATCCAAAAGAAAAAATCAACTGCCAAAGCAGATGTGACCAAAAAGAAAAAATCTGAGCCATCTTGGGATGATTCTCGTGAAAAGCTTGTTCATGTAGGTCGTCTTTTCCAAGCAGAAGTCCCGCAATGGACCGGTGTAGTTTATGAGAGTGACTCTAAATGGTTAGGCACACGGGTATGGCCTGTTAAAGATGATTCAAAACCTACTACAGAAACAGATCTTGTTGGGAGAGGAAGACGAGGAAAGTGTAGCTGCAATGCTCAAGGTTCTGTTGACTGTGTCAGACTTCATATTGCTGCAAACAGGACCAAACTGAAGCTTGAATTGGGTTCTGCATTTTACCATTTGGGATTTGATAAAATGGGCGAAGAAGTTTCACTTCGATGGACAGCTGATGAAGAAAAGAGATTTAAGGATGTGATGAGGTTAAAAATCCCTTCCCAAAACAAGTCTTTTTGGAACAATCCATCCATATACTTCTTTCAAAGGAAGACAAGAAAAGACATGGTGAGCTATTGCTTCAATGTATATCTTATTCAACTAAGAAGCTATCAGAATCGAGTGACTCCGAAGACTGTTGACTGCAACAATGAGGAAGTTGAATTTGGATCGTTTGGTTATGGTTTCGGGATGAAAGCTATCAAGCATCCATCTATGGAATTCATGGAGTGTTCAGAGAACACACAATGCTTTGATTTTGAGGAGACAAGACAGTGTGATAAGCCATTTTGAGGAAGAACTTGTAGATTAATTTTGTTTGACATGGTTAGTGCTGCAAGACTTTTATTCCCCTCGTTTGGACGGCATTTGTGCTGTTAAACTTTGTTTTTCCTTTTCAACAGCATTCGTTTAGTCGAAGCGCTTTCAAGTTTATGGTTTTATTTAGATATTTGCAAGTTAAATTTACAAATTTTATTTGTGGCAGGTCTTTGACTTAGGAACAAAATAACTTTTTTTTTTTTTTTTGCTTTTCATGATCATTGTTCTACTACAGAGCATTCATCAGCTTGTTATCGTTGTGCTCAACCTTGGAGACCGTTGTTTTATCATTTGATACTTCCTTACCTTTCATATCTAGTTCTTTTGTGACTTCTACTAAAGTCACCATATCTAGGTAAAATTTTTAGTTTTGACAGCGTTGATGGCTGGGCCCTGTTTTCTATGAGGTGTTTTTTGTGGAAAGATAAGTTTTGATGAAGATCCAAAACATAAGCATCTTACAAGCTCGGATATGTAAAATTGTAGTACGAGTATGATCCTGATAATTTTTTTTTTTTTTTTTAATTCATGATATGTTACATTAACAAAAAATTTGTTATAAAATACTTCAAAGAAATATGCATTGATCATTCTTCATTAATGAATAAAGACACTAATTTACAAAAAATAATATTTGTGAATTGTGATCATAAATTATTTTCATCCCTGTGTTAGGATAACGACAAAAGCATTATTAAAAGAGTTCAAAACAAGTTTTATCTAATGTTGATTGATTGAGTCACTACTCTCTTATTATTACCACTCATAAAATAACACGACTTTTAAGTTGATTAATCAAGAGACAACTCTAGCTTAAATTGAATTATGTTTATCTCTGTTGAATTTTCACAATTTTATGTCACATTTTTTATACCATTCATTTTTTATAGGATTCATATCCGCAAAGTATTATATAAGTATCTGGTAAAAAAAAAAATTATACTTCTTGGATGCATATCTAGAAGTATCCACATAATATCAATATCTTTTTTTTTCGATCCACACATAATATCAATATCTGATATGTATTCCCTACATAAACATCCCTATTTTTGGAGTATTCAATCTTGATAGCTAAGCATCATCTTTGCTTATCATTTTGGACAAACACGAGACTGCCTATAATTAAAATGAGTAATGAAAGTCAAAGAAATGAGCTATATCTAGATCGTGACTTCTAAGTTCTTCTTTGTTGAATTATCAGTTTGGAAAAAAATTTATGTTGTTTATTGGGGCCGTTTGATTTGTAAAAGGTAAGTACACAACATAATAGACAAAGAATTCTGCTCTTTACCTAAATGGATTCGCTCATTCCCAAAGTAAATAACCAAAATGCCCCTGCGCATGTTAACTACGCAGGGGCATTTTGGTCATTTACTTTAGGAATGAGCGAAACCATTTGGGTAAAGAGCAGAATTCATAGACAAACCTTTAAGGTAATAGACAACTTTTTATCTTAAAAAGATGTTTATTGGACAATGGACAATATAAAAAAAATGTAATGTTTACTACAATACTAGAGAGAGCAAATATTTTTTGAGTAGAAAATAAAATGGTATTTTAGTATTTTAAATAGTTATTACTTAAGACAAAATTTGTCTTGTGGATCAGTGTGGGACACAAATTTCACCTTTTGTCTAGTTACTTACCTTCCATTTTGTTGAGTTTCATGAACAAATCAAACACAATACAACCGAAGTTGTGTTGTCAATTCCCTTATTTTTTAGGAGATAAAACTCGCCCATTAGATTTTGGGTTCTAGTTTAATTATGCCGGTTTGAATAGCGTGCAAGTTTCAATGAACATTTAGTTGCCTTGTGAGGATACAACACATGCCACAAAGGCATGTGGACAAATCATGTCGTTGATGTGGGACCATATTGGTGGTTGGTCGACAAATTATTATTCCCTCCGTTTCAAAATGAGTGTCGCTTTAGCCAAAAAAAATTGTTTCAAAATGAATGTCACTTTCAGTTTCCAATGCAATAATAACTTTTCTTTTTCAATTGTACCTTCCAATTAATACTCTGCACACTACTTCCAAAGTATTACTTTTAAAACTAACCAATAGTTAATAAGGATAATTTGGTAAAATAACCATTCTCTTTCTTTTAATCATTGCATTTCTTAATATGTGTGTAAACATCTAAAACGACACTCATTTTGAAACGGATGGAGTATATTATAGGAAAAAACAAATGATTTAATAAAAATGATAAAATGATATGATCATAAAAGACCCAGGTCAGTCATCTTATCGATAGTTGATAAAGAAGCCCACTTTGAAATGAGAAAATAGCCCTAACAGCGAGGTCTAGTGGCAAGTACCTCGGCATAAAGAATGATGCAACACGAACCTCTATCCCATGCACCACTCCAGGAGACCATCTCGTTTCCACATCAGGAATTCAGCTGCAACGACGTGCTCCACCACCTTCAACGCAGACAAACTATAAGATAAACACCAAGTTGTTACTAGAATCAAGGAACACATTCAAATAAGAAAAACTTCAGCACCAATCTCGAATTTACTTTCTTTAACAAATTGAAATACATCCAAAAAAATCAAAAGCGAAAACTAAGAGGAGTACGCCATCAGAGAATCAAATTATCCATAGCGGGTCTTCCCCTCAAGTATGATCTCCATGCTCACTTTATCGCTACGTGCTCGCACAATACTTGACTTTTGCAACATAGTACCTTTTGCATGTACTCTCGTCGGAAAAGAAGCGTATAAAATAGTTTGCAAGAGATCCAAAAATTGTCGTTAAGAATACACCCCTTGTTAAATTGGTAAAGTTTGTTTCATCAAATAAGAACATTAATGCCTACCATGGACTTGGTAAAACAATTACCTAGACATGAAGAATCAAAACGATGGCGAGAACCATAAGCCAACTTCCATTAGAAGGTTCTCAAAATCAACAAGCCATCACAATCACATTTAAGTCATCAACAATGGAGAAACTTGAAGTCTTATTGACAATAATGGAGAACCAAGATGTCTAAATTCACTCACAAGGAGAGACACAACAAACTCTCATACGTCACGGTGTAACCATGTTGAAGGGTCACAATGACATGATGTTACACATTCATGATGTTATATCAGTCACAATCGCACACTGTCCATTGTGAATAACCTAGAATCTCATATCAAAAAACTTTAGAGGAGAGTAGCTGAGACATGAAAGAACAAAAACATGAGACCTTACACGTCTCTTAGAGAAAACAATTATTATAGTTGCACCGACACTACACGCTTAGAAGAAGAAATCGAAGTCTCGTCTCGAGGTACATTGCAGAGGGAAAGACCAAAGGAAGGCGTGACATAACTCCCTTTTTCAAACGAAATTAATAAAGAATAATACCAAAGCAGACTCCAAATCATGGATGAATATGACGGAAAGACATATCCACATAAGCACACGATCAACTTCAACGCATGAATGAAAATGTAACTAACCTCGAATGCTATCAACTACATCGACTTACCTTGCACCCTAAAGCGAGTTTCCCTAATGTCACTCTCATATCTTTTGAGGAGGTTCGTAAAGTCTTGGAAAAAAGAGGTTAAATTTTGGATTTTAAAAATGAGAAATGATAAGGACACTCTTTCCAACACTCACTCTCGTATTGGATGAAAATCATCGTATGTCTCATCACTTTAAGTTGAACCCATTTTTAAAGTGTGAGACCCACCATGATTCAAACATATATAAAAAAGTGAGTGTTAGATAGAGTGTTGTCGACACAACTCTTTTAAAAATATATCATCCAAAGTGAAAATTTTCTCGAGTAAACCACAAAAATTAGTCTCTTAATTTATAGAACTCTCTCAAATAGGTCCATGAATTTGTTAATATTTCAAAAAGGTATTGTCAAATTTTTCTCATAATAATCTTTCAAACAATATGCTAGAGACTAAATTAATAATAAGCTTAGAAACTTTTTTTTTTAAAGAAGTTAGTAAGTTAATAAACTTAATTAGAGACCAAATCTATATATATAAGAAAGGGTTATGTTACAAGACACCTTCATAAAAAGTAGTGTGGTGTCTTTTATCAAGTCACACCTCAAGGTGTGATTTTCACTTTTTTAGTTATAACTTTGATAAAAGACACCTTCATAAAAAGTAGTTGGTGTCTTTTAACAAATGCTCATAGAGTAACTTGATAAAAGACACCTTCACAAAAGGTGTCTTCTATCATAACCCTATAAGAAAATGCTAACTGGTGTCCCCGGTGTACTGATTAAGGTTACTAAAAAAGAAATTTATATAGTAATTATTGCATAGAAACTTGTGTAATTAATCCATAAATAAGTCAACAAAGTTTCCTTTCTTTTTATGGTAATAATTTTTTCTTTTTAATGTTTAACCAGTGCCCCAGGACACCGGTTAACGACCCTTTGTATAATTTGTTAAAATCCTGTAAAAGAAACTTGTTATAATTGGGTTTTTTTTTTTTTTAAAAGAAAGTTTTAATCTTTTAGAACGAGAATCCTTTTAAAAGAAGCTATAATCTTTAGGACTGTTTGAGAGTGTCCTACAAATAGTATGGTTTGGAATTGATATTGTTCGAGGACTATGAACTAACGAAAGACAAGACAGCTAAGAAAGACAAACGAGAGAGAAAGAATGTCTTCCCTAAGGTAAACGCAGTGACATGCACTTGATGATGAAGCTGTCTGTCATTTTTGTTTTTGGAATTTTTTTTCTTTTGATTTCAAAACAGAGTTTTTTGTTTGAATTTGTAATCTTTTTGTAATTGGGTTGTTGTGAATCAGGTTGATGACTGATTACAAGGTGGAGATGATCAATGATTGCATGCAAGAGTTCTTTGTTGAATTCCATGTCCCTAAACACAGTAAATTTCTTGCGTCCCTTCTATCAATTTGTTTTTACCCTTTTTGTTTCATCATTGAATGATTCATGCAACTTTTTCTTTGTGCCAATTGAAATGTTCTTCCTCTATTACTGTAGATTGTATGTGTTTTGAATTCAATGTGCTACAGCTGCTATTGAGTGTAGCTGACCTATGAATTATGTTTGTCTTGTAATTGTGTGGCTTAATTGTTTGCCCATTTACCTCAATGAGGATGAATTGCATTAGGATCTGTGACCGCGTAACTCCAACAGAAATTATTTTTTGACATCAAAATTATGTATAAGTTGTAAAAGTAAAAGCTAAATACAGAGAAACACATACGGCGTCTGTATTTTGATGTTCAAATAACACAACTGACAACTGTAACTTTAAAGGTGGAACTGAAGTGGGTTTTTCTTCTTCTCGTTGATTTCATTCACTTTTATTGGGACTCATTGCAGGTCCTTATCAATATGGTGTATGGAAGATAAGAGTGGAGCTACCCGATGCTTATCCTTAAAAGTCTCCTTCTATTGGATTTGTCCACAACATTTACCATTCTTATGTTGATGCAATGTGAGTTTTTTTTTCTTTTCTAAGGGACACTGAAAGAGTTTTAAGAAGGAAGTTAAGGGTTCAAAACCTAGAAACAAACATGAATATTAACTTAATAACATTTTCTTAAAAAAAATGCTTCCTTGTTTATTGTCATAATGTCATTTTAAATCTTATAAATTTTTACGAGTCGTATCTTTTTAAAATAAAAAAAGGGCAACACGGTGAACTAAAGCTCCTGCATACTCATGGTCCGGGAAGGGGTTCCCCCTAGTGGCGGACCCAGGACCCTGGGACAGGGGGTGCAGAGTTTTTAGAGTAAATAATTTAAACGACAAAGTTAATATAATTTCATAATTTTTTACTTAACCACAAACTATTTTTTCCAAATATAAATAAAAGTAAGCACATAAATATTCATGTCTTTCATGATTCAAAAGCATGTAGACAATATTAATTTAGAAGTATAATTAGATAAATAATTAATATAAAATTAGCAAAGCAAAATGATATTTATTTTAGACATTTTTATATGTCAAACTGATGCCCCACAATAATTTTAGAATGGGTATAGTGAAAAAAGAGAATGAGTGAAGTAAACAAAAATGATTTGTTGAGTATTATATGAACTAGTTTTGGATGGACACAATATAAGGGTACACTCACATATTTGAGAAAAGATAAAAAATAAGAAAAAATTAAATAATATGTATTTTAAAATAATTAAATGATATTTTTTAAAGAAAAATGATATATATTTTGTTATGTGTATGCTGAAATATTGTGCCCAAATATTTATAACATATAAGTATTTTCCGTATTAAATATGCAAAACTGTGAACTTGGCCATGTGCTATAGTCCTGATCGTGACTCGAAGAACATGTATGCATCTGTTCTACATTTACTTTTATTTTAATTCTGAGAACTTAATTTGAAGTGGTACAATATAATAAAAAAAATGAGGAAAAGTAATCTAAACACTTTTAAGAAAGTAGAAGCTCGAGTGTTGACCGAAGACAAGTGGAAAAATTTGTCATAGCACCTCTTTATGCGTTAGAAGGTGAGAGAAGAATAATTGGATAAGTGCAAAATCCCTAAGTGAAACAGCATGCTGGTGCATAATAAATTTTCTAGGGTGTGCAGGTGCAAATAAACTGAGGTGCAAATAAACTGAGATAGGTGGTTGAAATTTTACAATCTTTGGGGGTGCAGGTGCACACCCTCACTAAGAGGTGGCTCCGCCCCTGGTTCCACCATTTTTTGTGTATTGTACGCAACCTTACCTGTTTTTGTACAAGAGGTTGTTTCTAGGACTTGAACCCGTGACCTTTCAGTCACGTGACAACAACTTTACCGTTGCGCCAAGGTTCCCCCTTATATTTTTTAAAATCCAGTTTAAAATTACAAATTCTTATAGCAACAACAACAACCAAGCCTTATCCCACTAAGTGGGGTCGACTACATGGATCAAATTACGCCATAATGTTCTATCATAAACCATAGTTGGATCCAACTTATTAATCTCTAAATATTTTCTAATAGTTTTTCTAAGTCTTGCTCTACCTCTTGTAATTTGAGTATCCTCCATCTGATCTACTCTCCTTACAACATAATCTACTTATCTTCTCTCTACATGCCCAAGCCACCTAAGCCTATTTTCCACCATCTTTTCTACAATAGTTGCTACCCCAACTCTCTCTCTAATGTTGTCATTTGTAATCCTATTTTTATATTGTCTTCTGAAATATATTAGGTATTTTTAAAAGAAAAAGTTTAAGTGAGTTTGGCTCCGGGAGCTCAATAGAGTCAGGGGAGGCCTAAAGGTTCAAAGAGCGCTATCAAAGGTACTTAGAGATCACTCACCAAATAGGTCTTCATGTTGGCAGTGGAAGTTGAACCCACGACATTGCGGGCGAGTCAACTCTTTATCAACCGAGTCAACCTTCATTAGCACCAGGTCAGACTTTATCATCATTGAAAAATATTATCACAATATATATATAAGCCATTTTTCAAAGCTTATAATTTCATAGCAGTTATATGTATTAATTTCCATTTTAAAATCTGACCCAATACATCCCCTCAAGTTTAGTTTAGGAAATGAATTTGGTGACGTAACTGCTTGACACCGTTACTCACCTTGGCCGTCCGATTTTAAATTGATGGATGAGATGATTTGCAAATGATTCAATGAATCTGTAATCTTAATGGTCTAGTTTCAAATAAAAGGCCGAGATTACATACATCGTGTAACTGTATGGTTTCTCAACTGCAGTGGATTCAGGTCCTTTTTTTTTATCGTAGGTTTGACTTGACCTAATCAATTTGGGCTTTACTGGACCGTATTAAAATAGGTCCAGCCCACCCAATTAACAACCCTAGTATAAAGGGACGACAACAACGAATGTTTGATGTTTTTAAGGTCTAAATTTTTTTTTGTTGGGAGGGAGTTCAAAGAAGGGAAATGAAATGAAGGTGAGAGAAATACCCGGACAGAAGGGGAGCGTTTTATTCTCATATGCTCTCAACCTTGGTCATTTATTTTCGTGTTGTATTCTTATCCTTTTGAATTTTACCTAATATTCAGCTCACTTTTTTCATTTGCAGCATTGAAATTCAACAGCAGCACCAGTTCGTACAACCACCACCACAATCAACTATCAATAATTTTCAGGTTTCAACTTCGATTGTGTAATATAACTGTATCTATCTCGCCGCACCTTCATGAAACCCTTCATTTCCTTGTTGTCACCACTATTTTTCTGATGTATTAGTTTCCAGCTAGAGGTTTTGATCATTAAGTAAATCTGCTAATAAAATACCAAATGGTCACTGCCCTTCACACCCTTTTGTCAATTTTGATGATGCTTGTTACATTACTCTTTCATCAGTATATGTAAACGTTGTATCTTGATCAGTTTTCACTGTAAATTGTTGTTGTGTTTGTACTATCAAAATATACAGAAGGGCAAGCTAGTTTTTAATTTCCTTCCCTTCTTTGTTATTGTGATCAATTTCAAAATATATTACACAAGAAGTAGGGAGTCGAAAGATCATGGCAGATGGGTTTTCCCTTAATTGCCTTGATGCTGAAGTGTGTACTGATTTGGTTAACCACAAGAGTGATGGTTATTCTTTGGACGCTGAAAACCAAAATATCAAATGCGAGGGTGTTCAAAATGCTAACGGTAATGGTAATGACAATGACGATGAAATTTTCTGCACTGGTGTTAAGGATGATCTGACCACCTCTTGTGTAGAAACTTCTGAGAAGGAATTTAATTCTCGCAAACGTAAACGGGAATCGTTATCTGGAATGGTAAACTGGATGAGGACTATTGCAAAACATCCGTTTGATCCCCTAGCTCAACCATTACCAGAACCATCAAAGTGGAAGGAATATAAAGGAGGCCAGGACTTTTTTGTTCAGATGCTGAGGGCAAGAGATGTTCTGTCGGTCAGAAAGCATGCAGAACCAAATTTTGGATCATCATCCAAGGTATAATTTCAATGCGCATAATGATTTTATACATTAGGTTTTTGTGTCGATTCATATCCTGAACAAGATTTAGATTGTTTCACATGATTGGCTAGTCAACTTTTTGTTGGTGATTTCCAAAATAATGGAATCACTTTAGAACCAAAAGTTGTAACTCTTCATGGGAGTCATTCATATACATTGGAACCTTTGGCAAAGGGATGCTTAATGAACATTTGCATTCATTCAAATGTATATGATTATAACATTTGGCAAAGGGGTGCTTAATGAACCTTTGCATTGATTCAAGTGTATATGATTATAAACTTTGACAAAGGGATGTTTAATGAACCATAACATTGTTTCAAATCAAAGGGGTGTTTTCTCTCATATGAAGGGTCATATAATGCATTATAAATGCTTGACATTTGGGCATTAGTTTGACAGAGAAAAAAACACTACAACACACAATTTTGGACAGAATTTTGTTACATTAACAACATAATTCTTCATCATTCTCTTACTCTAAATCATCCATCAATTCTCTAATGCATGAGTGAATTGCTGGAACCATAAATCTGTAAAATACTGTTAGGAGATACGCTTGGTGTGGTTGTGCAATACACGTCAAGGAACTCATAGTATCCTGAAGGGGATTCGTCGGTCATTCCTTATTGCATCCAATATACAGTTATTGGTGGGGCGAATCGAACCTAAAGGTTAGTATGGCAACCCCATACGCTTTGAGTTTACATGCATAACAATTAAACTTTTCAGGTTTCAAGTGCAGCAGCCTCTTCCCAAACAATCAAGATATACAACAATCTTTGGAATTTATGTGCACACTTCATCGTATTCATCTTCATCATCTTCTTGATCAAGTTATTGCAGCAGACCCCCCAACACAAGATCCAACACTTTTTGTTGTATTTATGATTAGTATTACAACTTGAGGGGTAACCTTGGCGCAACTGGTAAAGTTGTTGTCATGTGACTGAAAGGTCACGGGTTCAAGTCCTGGAAACAACCTCTTGTGTAAAACAGGGTAAAGGCTGCGTACAATACACCAAATGGTGGGACCCCTTCCCGGACCCTGCATATGCGAGAGCTCTAGTGCACTGGGTTGCCCCTTTTTTTTTTTTTTTTTATGATTAGTATTACAACTTACTTAATTCTGCCTACGTGATAAATATATATTAGCAATCCATCGGTTTCTTTCCTAAAATAATTTACTTAAATTCCAAAATCTCAGCTCGTTATTTGCTATTGGCCCACAAGGATTAATACAATTCCTTCAAAAAAGGATTAATACAATTATTATATACGGGATATATGATTGCTTTGGCCCAGTCTACAAAATGACCTCTCTCAATTTCAGCTATGCCCTAGGCACTTCACCTCATGGTCAAATATCAAAAGAAGATTATATCTTTATGAACAAGTGATAAAAATATTATTTGCATTATGAAATTTCCATTAAGAACTGTAACTGCACAATTGAGCCTGGTTATCAGTATCCTACAGTACATGCGAGTTGTATATCGATTAGAAGCAAAACAAAGAATCCAGTCACTACCAATTGATGTGCGTATCTATGATGAAAAGGATCACGATAGGAATCTTGATATAAAATACAAGAGAGGAAAGTAATAATTCATACATGCTCTAGATCAAACTGTATTTAATCCTTATACTAGTAATTCTTCACAAAATCCACAATAGATCCTTCATTGAATCACTGTAGATTTAATTTATTTGATCTCTAAACATTGAGAAATGCTTCTACTAGTCGACAAGATCAAAAAGATGAAATTTTAATCAAGTGCTATGTGGAAAATATCTACTGATTTTTTTTTTTTTTTTGAAACTTTATGCTTTGCAGAAGGTGAAGATGCATCCTGCCATGTATGTGGATCCTGTTTCTCTTGCTCACCAAGGTACAGTGAATTTGAGACGTAGTGAAGAGGCTTTACAGAAGATGAAGATGCTTTACAGTGTGATAAGCCATTTTGAGGAAGAACTTGCAGAAGCTGCTAATTTTGTTTGACATGGTTAGTGCTGCAAGACTTTTATTCCCCTCTCTTGGACAGCATTTGTGCTGTTAAACTTTGTTTTATTTTCCTTTTGGACAGCATTAGTGCTGTAAAACTTTTTTTTTTATTTCTCTTTTGGACAGAATTTGTGCTGTAAAACTCGTCGTTTAGTCGGAGCGCTTTCAAGTTTATGGTTATGTTTAGACATTTGTAATTTAAATTTACAAATTTTATTTTTGGCAGGTATTTGACTTTGGAACATTTATTTATTTATTTTAGGCTTTTTATTATGAAAGCAAGAATGAATGAATAATGTTCTCATTGAAACTGTGAAAGAGTGTTTGTTACATCTTATATAGCCTCTAAGAGGAGCACTATATTACAATGGGACATGGCATAGAGTATAGAAACTCATGTAACTAACTGAAAACTAACTAAAGCTAATTGACTAAGATAACTTGCTACGCAAGTTATTGTCTAAACTATCTGCATGCTGTGTTAGCCCCCCACAAGTTGAAGGATGGTAAATGTCTACCATGTTCAACTTGGACAATAAAATGCTGAAAGGCTGAGGCAGAAGAGCTTTAGTGAAAAAATCTGCTATTTGGGCCTTGGAGGAAACTGGAAGCAACTTCATCATGCCAGCTTGAAGCTTGTCCCGAACAATATGACAGTCAATTTCTAGATGCTTTGTGCGTTCATGAAATACAGGATTGGCAGCAATATGTAAAGCACTGTGGTTATCACAATAGAGAACAGGCAGTTTAGTGGTTGGAACTTGCAAATCCTGAAGCAGATAAAGGAGCCATTGGAGTTCACAAGTAGCAGCTGCAAGTGCCCTATACTCAGCTTCTGAGGATGACCTTGAGACAGTCAATTGTTTCTTGGTGCGCCAAGAAATCAGAGATTGACCAAGAAAGAAGCATTGACCAGAGATGGATCTTCTTGAGTCCAAGCAACCAGCCCAGTCAGCGTCAGAGAAACCAAAAAGCTGCAGAGCTGAATCTCTAGGAAAAAATAAGCCTTTGCCTGGACAGGATTTGAGATACCTGAGTACTCTCATAGCAGCAGAATGATGTGTTTGAGTAGGCTTAGTGAGAAACTGGCTCAACTGCTGAGTAACAAAGGTAATGTCAGGTCTTGTTGTGTTTAGATACAAAAGTCTGCCAACCAATCTTCTATAAGCAGAGACATCAGTATAGAGAGGACTGGAATCATGATGGAGTTTGACTGAAGCATCAGAAGGAGTGGATACAGGCTTGGAGTGAGTGAGACCTGAATCAGCAAGCAAGTCCAAACAATATTTTCTCTGACAAAGTGAGATACCTTGCTGAGAATGAGCCACTTCCAAGCCTAAAAAAATATTTAAGCTGACCCAAATCTTTGATTTTAAAAGCAGCATGAAGAGTGGACTTGATGTTTTGAAACTCAGACAAAGAGTTTCCTGCTAAAATAATGTCATCTACATACACCAGGAGAAGAGTGAATGTAGTAGCAGAGGTCTTTGTAAAAAGAGAATGGTCTGAACTAGCATGTTTGTACCCTTGAGCTAGTAACAAAGATGTGAGCTTCTCATACCATTTTCTAGAAGCTTGCTTTAAACCATAAAGGGATTTAACCAGTTTGCAGACTTGATTAGGCTTAGAGACTGTGAGACCAGGTGGTAATTGCATGTACACATCTTCTTGCAATTCACCATGTAAGAAGGCATTGTTAACATCTAGCTGGTGTATGAACCAATGATGAATAGATGCTAAGGCAATGACAAGTCTCACTGTGGTGAGTTTAGCAACAGGGGAGAAAGTATCAAAGTAATCTAAACCTTCAATTTGATTGAAACCCTTTGCAACTAAACGTGCCTTGAATCTCTCAATAGATCCATCTGCATGATGTTTAATCTTATAAACCCATCTGCATCCAATTGGTTTAATGTTGGGAGGTAAATCCACAATCTTCCAGGTTTTAGTTTGATCAAGAGCAGTAAGTTCAGTCTCCATGGCTTTCTTCCAACAGTCAAATTTACTAGCTTCAGCATATGACTTTGGCTCAGTGTGGGTTTGAAGGGACAAAACAAAATGAAGATGTTGATTAGACAAGTTATTATATGAAAGAGAGTCAGTAATAGGGTAACTAAGTAAATCAGAAAAGAGAGGAGAAGAAGATGATTGATTGGTGGTATGGCAGACAAAGTCTTTAAGATGTGATGGTGGATGCCTGGATCTAGAAGATCTGAGAATAGGAGGCAACTCAGGAGGAGGGAGGGTGGGAGAGGAAGTAACAGGAGAATCAGTATCAAAGGAAGAAGGGTGGATGGCAGGAGAAGTGTTAGACTGATCAGGAGAAATGGATGAAGGTTTGGAAGGAAAATACTCCCAATGAGTGACTTTGGAGTTGATATAAGGTAAAATATGATCATGAAAAATAACATGCCTAGAGATGAAAATTTCTCTAGTATGCAAATCATAGAGAACAAAGCCCTTATAGCCTGACTTGTATCCCAAGAAAACACATTTTCTAGCTCTAGAATCAAGTTTTGATCTATGAGCTTGAAGAGTAGAAGCATAACAAAGAGAACCAAAAACTTTAAAGGTATTGATATCAGGTAAAGAATCATATAAAACTTGATATGGGGAAAGGCCAGAGAGCAAAGGAGTAGAAACTCTATTAATCAGAAAAGTAGCATGATTGACAGCATAAGACCAAAACTGTTTGGGAAGTTTGGACTGAAATAATAAGGCTCTAGCAACATTCAAGATATGTTGGTGTTTTCTCTCTACCCTACCATTTTGTTGAGGGGTTTCAACACAAGATCTTTGATGGGTGATCCCTTTAGAAGCATAAAATTCAGGAATGAGAAATTCAGGACCATTATCTGACCTAACAGTTTTAGGGGTGATATGATGTTGTGTTTCAATGGAAACAATGAAGTTTTGAACATATTGAGAAACTTCAGATTTTGATTTAAGTAAAATAGTCCAAACAAATCTGCTAAAATCATCCACAATAGTTAAAAAATATCTATGATTATGCACAGAAGAAATGGCAAGAGGACCCCAAATGTCAAAATGTAAAAGTTCAAATTTAGATGAAGCTTTAGAATGACTAGGAACAAAAGACAATTTTTTATGTCTAGCAAAATGGCATATATCACATGTGGCTTTATTATCACACGTAATAGAGGGATACAATTGATTCAACTGAGACAATCTCTGATTAGAGAGATGTCCAAATCTAAAATGCCAAATAGCTGAAGATGGAATAACAGTGAAAGTGTCTTTATTGGAAACAGAAACATTACAAAGGGTGGGGGAAAAGTTATTGGGAGGAGAAGAAGGACTAGAAGCAGAAGTATTCACCACCAGCTTGTATAATCCATTGATCTTCTCACCCAAACCAATCATCCTCTTGGTATTCAAGTCCTGAATAGTACAACTATTAGAAGAAAAATTCATAAAACAAGAAAGAGATTCACACATTTTTGAAACTGAGATAAGATTGAGTTTGAAAACTGGAGAGTATAAGACATGTGTCAAGTATAAATGTGGAGAAAAAGAGACAGTACCAGCATGATCAACTATTACTGAAGATCCATTTGGTAAATTAACATTTGTTGGTTTAATTTTGTAGAAAGAAGAAAAGGAAGTTAAAGAAGAACATATGTGATCATTAGCTCCTGAATCAAGAAGCCAAAAATCAGAATTGGCATTAATAGAACAAGAAATAACACTGTGTATACCTGTCTGAGAAACATTGCTAGGTGAAGGACCTAGTAATGAGGAGGAATTGATATGATTGGAGACAGGTCCTAAAGGAGGAGATGCTGAAGAGAGTAAATTTGCCTGCTGTAATAAAGTCACAAGATGATCATACTTTTCTTGTGTCAAACTAAAACCAGAACTGGTAGCTGCCATATCAGGAGTTGAGGAAGGTTTACTAGCTTCAGAAACCTCAGCATTGGTGGCATTGATTGAATTATGGGACTTAGTGCTATTAGGGTGTCCATGCTTCAAGTAACAGAATTCAATAGTGTGATTGTACCGGTTGCAAAAAGTGCAAAACCTACCACCAGCTTTGCTTGTAGAAGCACCAGATGGACCTTTACCTTTGTTACCATTAAACTTCTTGGAATCATAAGCATTAACAGAAACTGTGGATTCATCAAGAGAAATGGGAGTAGGAAGCAAAGAATTCTGACTCTCTTCCTGAACCACTAAGGAATATACCTTGTTTATAGGAGGTAAAGGATCCATAAGAAGAATCTGAGTCTTAACAACAGAAAAGGACTCATTCAAACCAGTTAAAAATTGCATAATCTGGTCCTCAACTCTATATTGTTTTGCAATGCGAACTGAATCAGTTCTACAAGTATGAGTGCAATTGCAAGTAGGAATAGGTCTATGGGAATTCAATTCATCCCAAAGAGTACGAAGCTCAAGAAAATATTCCAAAACAGACTTGGTACCTTGCTTAAGATTGTTGATTGTAGAGCGTAAAGAAGAAATACGAACCCTATCAACCTTAGCAAAGCGCTCCTTAAGATCTTCCCAAGCTGAAATTGCAGTGTCATGGAACAGAATGGTTTGAGCAATGGATTCTGAAACAGAGTTCAAGATCCATGAATGGAGAAGATAATTGCAGCGTTCCCAAGCACGTCGATTAAGATCATCATAATCAGGAATAGGTGTAGATCCATCAATGAAAGTCAATTTGTTCTTCGTGCCAAGAGCTCGTTGCATGGAACGACTCCATGCAAGATAATTGGATCCATCCAATTTTGGAGAAATGTTGAGAGAAGTAGGACTCTCACTCGGATGCACGTAGAACGGTGAGTCAGTATCTGGAGAATTTTGGCGAGGCGCCATGGAAGAAGAACAGAGAAGAAGGAAAGAGAAAAAGAAGAGCGTGAAAAACGCAAAAAAGAAAAGAATCTGCGATGAAAAACGCAGAGAAGAGTAACAAGAAGCTTCAAAGCGAAGCAAGGAGAAGAAAGAGAAGAAAAACGAAGCTTCAAGATGAAGCTTTAATGGCGGAAGCAGAGTAACTGAATCGTAACAAACTTTTCCAACGGTGTGGGAAAAGTATCTGATACCATATTATGAAAGCAAGAATGAATGAATAATGTTCTCATTGAAACTGTGAAAGAGTGTTTGTTACATCTTATATAGCCTCTAAGAGGAGCACTATATTACAATGGGACATGGCATAGAGTATAGAAACTCATGTAACTAACTGAAAACTAACTAAAGCTAATTGACTAAGATAACTTGCTACGCAAGTTATTGTCTAAACTATCTGCATGCTGTGTTACTTTTCATGATAATTTTTTACTAGAGAGCAACTATCAACTTGTTATCATGGGGCTCAACTTTCCAAACGGTGGTTGAGATCTTCTTTTCCTATCCTTTGGGATTTCCTCCATTTTCTTCACCCCTCTTCAACCCCACTGCCTCTCACCTTGTTCCACCACCAATATCCTGCATGGATTCCTTCCCTTTGCCAACAACGACCAGTTTTTCCTCGACCAAATCAAGTCTTCCGCTGCATTTTAACTCGCTGCTAACCACCGGTTCTTGGCCATGAGAAACGATCTCCACTAGAGTGAACACCACTGGATAAAAGAAAAACTGTGAAGGCATCTCTTCCACTTTCCCAGTTTCAATTCATGGTCACATCTGACCTCTATCGAAGCCACTAGATGTTGGTAATAAAATTGTGAACAAATTTTTGCTTTTCAAGAGGATTTTTCTACTATAAAAACTACGAAGTTTAATATAAGATGCTTGAGTAATGAAATGAACCATGTGGAACCCTTATGAGAACAACAATCAGCTTGTTATCGTTGAGCTCAAACTTAGAGACCGTCGTTTCCCCATTTGATACTTCCTTGCCTTCATATCTAGTTCTTCTCTTACTTCTACTAAAGCCAACTGTATGTAGGTAAAATGTTAGTTTTGTCAGCGTTCCTGTCGGGGCTATGTTTTCTATGAAGTGTTTTTGTGGGAATATAAGTTTTGATCAAATGCTCCATTAGAGTTTCACATTGGTATGAAGATTCAAACATGTCTAACACCCATCTAAACATATATGATGTTCTGATACGTAGTACGAGTGCAATACGAATACACAATTTTTTTGTTGAAATTCATGATACAATACAATACATGTTAGATACGATAACAAAATATTGTATCCATGTAAAATACTTATTTTTCATTAATGTAAATCTATAGAGATACCAATTTTAAAAGTAATAGTATTTGTGATCAAAACATTGTGTAGAGTTTTTCGTATAAGTCATACTTTATTTTTTTTCTTTTCACTCTTATTATCACCCCATTCATAAAAATAAGACTTTTATTAAGTCTGGTTCGTTAAGAGACAACTCTATTTATTCATATTTAGACTTGAATCATGTATATCTTCAATGAATTTTCACAACCTTTGTGTCCCCTTTTTTATGCCCTTCATCTTTTTTAGGATACATATTTTTTCTTGGACACATATTTGCGATGTATCTCATAAGTATCCAATAATTTTTTTTTGCATGTGTATTCAACGAGTATCGGTATTTGATACCTATTCAATACTAATACATTCTTATTTTTTTTTTTTCTTTTCGGTATCGGGTCTTCATAGTCAATCATCCTCTCCAACTATCATTTGGTCTCCGAACATGTAATTTATTTAGACAAACATGAAACTAACAATTTTAAGTTTCGAGTTTGTTTTAGATAGGTCCTTTCTATCAACCTCCGTTAAGGACCTATCTGAAACCTTAGAAACTTAAAGGACCTATCTGTAACCTTTGAAACTTAAAGGACTCAGGGAGGTATTTGGCCTTAATCTTATTAGTTATTGGTCGATTCTCATCATCACAAATACAAAGTAAAAAATAATAACTTAAGAGTGATGTAAAATAGGTGATAGTGCAGTTAAAGAGTAAAAAAATAATGACACAGTAGAAGTAAAATAATTAAAAGCAATTAAAATTACATTGTAAACCAAACGTGACACAATTTTTTGCATATATGACAATTATTATAAGACATGATAATTGTTTTTCCCAAGTTGTTATTTCTAATTAATTACTATGCACATCACTCTCAAATCTTTGTATTACATTTTGTATTTATGATAATGATGAATACACTAATGTTTGATTATGATAATATGATAAAGTTATCATTATCTTTCATTTATTTATAATCTTTTTACTATAATCTATCATAATTATGATATTTGACCCGCAGTAAGTGTCTCAAGGTATTGCATTGTTTAGGCCCTTTGATGATGATTGATTCGTAATGCTGAGACTTTTACCATAACACAAGTGTATACACAAAAAACAGTTGTGACCTGGCGAACTAAACTTTGAAGTAGTTTTGATCGTATTGTTTTATGGGACGTGTCAAATTTGTGGTTGAATGGAAAGCTAATCAAGATATTAACTAATATGTCTCAATTGTGATTTAATTGTCTTTAAAAGATTATGTCGAGGAATAAACTATGGCCCTCAAACTTCAAAGAATATTATTACGGTGTTTTTTTTTTTTTTTTTTTTTTTCAAGTAATAGGGTGTTTTTTAAGCTACTAAACTAAGAAATTTATAAAAATAAATAAAATAAAGCAGAAACAAATGGATAAAATGCTTGTTTGATTCCATTAAACTTTGGTCGCAAAATTTTCCTTATGTTTCTCTTTCGGTCCGATGAACTAACTAACTAACTGTGCAAAGATAGCAAACAAACACAATCACAAAAACAAAACAAACATCAACGAAAGAGAAGAGACATGAACTTGACGAAGCTGTCCGTAACAAAAAACATTGGATTTTTTTTGTTTCTGATTTCAAACAGATTTTTTTTTTTCCCCTCTAAATTTGTAATCTTTTTGTAATTGGGTTGTTGTGAATCAGGTTGATGACTGATTACAAAATGGAGATGATCAATGATGGCATGCAAGAGTTCTTTGTTCAATTTCATAAACCTAAACACAGTAAGTTTCTTGTATCCCTTGTTTCAAATTATTATCACTCTTTAGCTTTATGTCTCATCATTGAATATGATTGATACTCTGTGCCAATTGATATGTCTACCAGAGATTAGATTCCTTGTTTGAATAATGATCTATGACTGGTAAACTATAAGCAAAATGGATTTTTTGACATCAAACTTTGATGTTGAATTCGGTGTTCTTGGATACAATGTCTGTGTTTTGATGTTCAAATAACACAACTGACAACTGTAACTTTAAAGGTGGAACTGAAGTGGGATTCTCTTCTTCTCTTTGATTTCACTCACTTTTATTGGGACTCATTGCAGGTCCTTATCAAGAAAGTGTATGGAAGATAAGAGTGGAGCTACCCGATGCCTATCCTTATAAGTCTCCTTCTATTGGTTTTGTCAACTACATTTACCATCTTAATGTTGATGCAATGTGAGTTCTTTTTATTGTTTTCTAAGGGACACCGAAAGAGTTTTAAGAAGGAAGTTAAGGGTTCAAACCCTAGAAATGAACATGAGTACTAACTTGATAGCATTTTCCTATAAAAAATGTTTCGTCGTTCACTGTCATTTCAAATCAAATCTTATAAATCTCTACGAATTAGATACTTCAAAATCCAGTTTAAAATTACAAAATTTCATAATTCATTATATTTTTATATTTTCTTTTAAAGTATATGTCAAAATAATCTTTTATGGTTTGACCCAATACATTCGCCTAAGTTTGATTATTGCATACCTGACCTAACTATGTCAGGCTTTATCATCATTGAAAAATATTATCGACAATGTAACAATGACATATGTATGAGGAAAAAAACGTGTTCATGATCGTTTCAATATCCACACATTATTATTTGATTAAAATTAATGGGGGCCCTTTGGGAAATTATAAATTTATAAGTCATTTTATAAATTTTATAAATTCATCCCTAAGTTTGATTTAGGAAATGGATTTGGTGCAGTAACTGCGTGACAGTTACTCACCTTCACCTCGACTGTCCAATTTAAAATTGATGAATGAGATGATGATTTTATAATAAATCTGTAATCTTAACTGTCTGATCTCAAATCAATGTCAGAGATTAGCTACAGGGTGTAACTGTATGGTTTCTCCACATCAGTGGATTAATTTTTTTTTTTTTTTTTATTGTGGGCTTGACTTGACCTAATCAATTTGGGCTTTATCAAACCGGGCTAAAATGGGCCTGGCCCACCCAATTAACAACCCTAGTATTTAGCATTATAAAAGAACAACAAAAAATGTTTGATGTTTTTGATGTCAATTTTGTTGTTGTAGGGAGTTCAAAGAAGGGGAAATGATACGAAGGTAAGAGAAATACCCCGAGAGAAGAGGAGGGTTTTACTATCATAATCTCTCAACCTTAGTCATTTATTTTCGCGCTGTATTTCTCATCCTTTTGAATGATTTCTCTAATTCAGCTTCCTTTTTTCATTTGCAGCATTGAAATTCAACAGCAGCACATGTTAGTACCATCATTGCCACACTCAATTATCAATAATTTTCAGGCTTTAACTTCGATCTTGTGATTTTATTGTACTTATCTCTTCACACTGCCATGCAACCCTTCATTTCCTTGTTGTAACCGCCATTTTGTGATGTATTCGTTACCGGCTAGAGCTTTTGATCATTAGGTAAATCTGCTAATAAAAATGCCAAATGGTCGCAATCCTTCACACCCTTTTATCGATTTTGTGTACACTTATTACATTACTCATTCATCAGTATATGTAAATGTTATATCTTGATCAGCTTTCACTGTAAGCTGTTGTTCTTGTTCTGTGATTGTACCATCAATATATACAAAAGAGCAAGCTCGTTTTTTTTTTTTTGCCTCCTTTATTTTTGTGATCAAACTCAACATATCTAGTATAGAAGTAGAGAGTCAAAAGTCCATGGCAAATGGGTCTTTCCTTGATTGCCTCAAAGCTGAAACTTTTTCTGAGTTTCATAGAAACAGTGGTTGTCTTGTTGAGGATCATTTTGATAGTGCTGATCATGTTAAAGATAAACAAAAATCTTTGTTTTCTCAAATTTTTGGGGTTTACCTAAAGGAGAATTGTAGTAAGGGCAATGTGAGGCATGTGCCAGTGATGCTTGGTGATGGTCAATTGCTTGATTTATATCAATTATTCTCCCTTGTGAAGGAAAAAGGTGGGTATGATGCGATATCGAGAAAAGGGTTGTGGGATTCCGTGATAGATGAACTGGGTTTGGACCTTCGTATTTTGGCTTCGGTGAAATTAGTATATGAAAAATATCTGAGTGATTTCGAAGGTTGGCTTAGAAAAACATTTGAAGAGAAGAGTTGCAAAAATGGGAGTCATGGGTATTTGAATTCATTTCTGATAGATCTAGAAGAAGAGTTTCAAAGCCTTTTATGCTCAAATCTAAAGGACAAAGATGATGATTTTGTCCCGTTAGAATCCAATAACATCATAAAGCACATTGATTTTGTTAACCACAAGAGTGATGGTTATTTATTGGACCCTAATTACCAAAATAACAAATGCAAAGCTGTCCACAATGTTAACAGTGATGGTAATGCGGATGATGATGAAAAATTCGGTACTGGTGTTAAGAATGATCTAACCACCTCTTGTGCGGGAACTTCTGAGAAGGAATTTTATTCTCGCAAACGTAAACGGGAATCGTTATCAGGAATGGTAAGCTGGACAAGGAATATCGCAAAACATCTGTTTGATCCTCTAGCTCAACCATTACCAGAAATATCAAAGTGGAAGGACTATAAAGGAAGCCAGGACTTCTTTTTTCAGATGCTGAGGGCAAGAGACGTTCTGTCGGTCAGAAAGCATGCAGAACCAAACAGTGGATCATCATCCAAGGTATAATTTCAATGCACATAATGATTTTATACATTAGATTTTTTGTGTCATTTAATATCTTGAACCAGATTGTTTTCACATGAGTAGCTAGTTAAATTTTTATTGTATTTATGATTAGCATTACAATGTACTTAATTCTGCCAACGTAATAAATATATATTCGCAATCCATCGGTTTTTTCCTAAAATAGTTTACATAAATTTCAAAATCTTAGCTTGCTAACTCCTATAGGTCAGCAAAATGTATATTCTCGATCCATCGGTTTCTTTCCTAAAATAATTTACATAAATTCCAAAATCTCAGCTTACAATAATGTATAGGAAATTGGATAGCTTTGGTCCAGTCTACAAAATGACCGCGCTAAAGATATCATGGTCAAACATTAAAAGAAAATTCCATCTTTATGAACAAGTGAGAAAAAGATTATTTGCATTATGAAATTTACATTAAAACTGCAACTGCACTATTGAGCCTAATTATCAGTATCGTATGATATAAGCGAGTTGTATATCGATTATGAAATTTCCATTAAGAACTGTAACTTGCATCTCTTTTCTTAGTCTCTTTTCAATAACTTTGTGGTATGACTCATAAGTTTAATCCCCCTATCATATACGCAATTTTGTATATCCCCTTTTTCTTATAAATCGTGTTTAAAGTGTTTCTTCTCCACTCATCCGGCTCTTTGATCTCATAATTTTGTTGAAAAGTTTGGTAAGTCACCCAATGCCTCTATCTCTGAGGCTTTTCCACACCTCAAAATTGCCTTGTCATTACTCATCCTTTTCAACGCTTTTTTTCCTATGTGTTCTTGAATTAGACGATAGTAGTTATAGTTTCGATCCTCCTCACTGATGTCTAGCCTGTTAGTGTTCGGTAAAATCTCATACCCATCGCTAAATAAGTTGTGGAAATACTTCTTTCACTTATCCTTTGTATCCTTTTCCTGAACCAAAACTTTATCTTCTTCATCTTAATACACTTCACTTGATCCACGTCTCTTGTCTTTCTTTCCCGTCTTTTCCAAGCTCTTTTGATTCACATAGTCATATTATTTACTTTTATGGATTTTTATAAAACACAGAAGAGGCGAGTAATAATTCTGATATGCACTAGGTCAAAATGTATTTAATCCTTATAATTCCTTACAAAAATCACAATAGATGTTTCAATGAATCATTGTAGTTTTATTACTCTGATATAAAAACATTGAGAAATGCTTCTACTAGTAGACAAGATCTAAAAGATGAAATTTTATTCAAGCGTTATGTGGAAAATATCTACTAATTTTTCTGAAACTGTATGCTTTACAGAAGGTGAAGATGCATCCTGCCATGTATGAGGATCCTGTTTCTCTTGGTCACCAAGGTACGGTGAATTTGAGACGTAGTGAAAGGCTTCCTATCTGTGTTAAATTGCATGGTCCAGTCAAGATGAAATCAGAAAAGTGTCCTCTGGAGAAAACAACTGGCAAACCAGATGTCGTGATCAAAAAGAAAAAATCTGAGCCATCTATGGATGATTTTCGTGAAAAGGTTGTTTCTGTAGGCAACTTTTTTCAAGCGGAAGTTTCGGAATGGACTGGTGTAGTTTCTGAGAGTGACTCTAAATGGTTAGGCACACAGGTGTGGCCTGTTAAAGATGATTCAAATTCTACTACCGAAACAGATCTTGTTGGGAGAGGAAGACGAGGAAAGTGTAACTGCAACGTTCAAGGTTCTGTTGACTGTGTCAGATTCCATATTGCTGATAACAGGATGAAGCTGAAGCTTGAATTGCGTTCTGTGTTTTATCATTGGGGATTTGATAAAATGGGCGAGGAAGTTTCACTTCGATGGACAACTGATGAAGAAAAGAGATTTAAGGATGCAATGGGTTTAAAAATCCCCTCTCAAAACAAGTCTTATTGGAACAATCCATCCAGATGCTTTCGAAGGAAGGCAAGAAAAGACTTGGTGAGGTATTACTTCAATGTATATCTTATTCAACTAAGAAGCTATCAGAATCGAGTGACTCCGAATGCTGTTGACAGTGATGATGACTGTCATACCCCAATTTTTGACCTAAGATCCCATTTCATTTGTCTTTTGGCCCGGAGTATTTTTTTTGCCTGTTAATGTACCCTCTTTAATGCTCAAGCTCTCATGAACTTTGTGATCATGCTCAAGCTCTCATGAACATTGTGTTTATGCTCAAGCTCTCATGAACTTTGTGATCATGCTCAAGCTCTCATGAACATTGTGTTTATGCTCAAGCTCTCATGAACTTTGTGATCATGCTCAAGCTCTCATGAACATTGTGATTATGCTCAAGCTCTCATGAACTTTGTGATCATGCTCAAGCTCTCATGAACATTGTGATGATAATTCATTATTGATTAAATCCATAAAGCAATCACAAAGGAAAGCCATGCGCTAATGCAAAGGAAAATTATCTTTCAATCATGTGCTAATCATTTGGTAAAGATAAAGATGATGACAAAGCCTTAAAGATGAATCTTGATGAGCAAGCAGGCAAAAAGTCATAAAGGAACAAGACTTGGTGACCAAGTGTGCTTAAATAATTAAATAATGGTGTCTTAGTGGCTAAGAAATGCAAGGACATTAACAGCAATGCATCTTGGAGAACAAGCATGAAACAGCTGTAAAAAGATAAGATATTTTTACTGTTCATGTACTTTTCACTGTTCACACACGCTCCTGGTCCAAGACAAGCTCAAGCTCTTAGTGTTAAATGCTGAGGTCGAGGCTGACAAGCTCAAGCTCAGTGTACAAAAGTATGAGACAATGGCAGTTTTGCAATTCCTATCAACAGCAAGGGTCTCTACACAAGGATGAACAGCTGCAGATATTGAAGGCTGAAGGTTGGCTATAAATAGAAGCTTACTCTCAACAAGAAGAGAGGGAAAAAAGAGAAAAAAGGAGAAAGGTTTGGAAATACACTCTCAAACCTACAATCAAGCAATAAATTCATCAAGCAATCTCAAGATCAAAAATACTCTAACAGTACAAAATCATATTTTCACATCATAAAACCAGTCACACAACCACCACTTAAACCACCACAAATCCATAACCCATCACACCCTAAACCAAACCGCATCACAAATCTATCCAAGTCCACCAAGCCGATTTGAAACCTGCACAAAGCCGGTCACAGCAGAAGTCATTTTCAAGAAAAGGTAGTATTTCATTTCTTAGATCCAGGCTTAACTCTAACTCTTTCAAAAATCTTGAGGTTGTCTTGCTCGACCTCAGCTTTAATTTCTAGAGGTTGAGCTTGTCTTGCTCAATTTCTAGAGGTTGAGCTTGTCTTGCTCAACCTCAGCTCTAATTTCTAGAGGTTGAGGTTGTCTTGCTCGACCTCAGCTTTAATTTCTACCTAGAACTACGTAGCTTTGATTTCTCCATAGCACCTGGAGATACGTAGGAGCAAGATGAAACTCTTGTCAAGCACAATAATAAAAAACCCTTTTTTGCATTTAAAATCACAAAAATATTTTCATAAACAAACCTTGATCTTAAATCAAGTGACCGTCTTTTTCATTTTTATTTTCTTAATCAAACTTCAATCAATTTAATCTTACTTCAAGTCTATTCCTTTCAATATTAAAAAATACAAACCAATTCCAATTTGCCATTTGGCTTTTCATTTTTAAACCTTTTTCAAAAACCATAAAAAACCCAAAACCAATCAAACGTCAATTTCTACCCCGAACTACGAGGTTTTGATCCCTCACGGGTACGTAGGCAAAAGACACACGTCTTTCCAAATCAATAAAAATGTAGATAAATTAGGTCTCTATTTTCTTTATCATTTCAAGTTCCATTTTTTAAAGCAAGCAAGTTTATAGCACAAAAGTTAAATAAAATCAAGAGATTCTCATAGAGTACTACGAATATTTAGGGTGCTTAACACCTTCCCTAAATATAACCAACCCCCGAACCCTTAATCCCTAAAAAATGTGGTATTTGAACCTTTTCCCACTTTCTTTTGAAAAGAATTAAATGTTCAGTCGTGAAACCAAAAGCGGGTCAAACGCCAGTCAAATGGCATTTCGACCGTCCGAAAAATGACGCGACAGAAATGGCGACTTCACTGGGGAATAAAAGTAAGAGGGTTGAGCCTAACTTGGTGTTATTTAAAATTTGCGCTATAAACTTGCTAAAAAAAATGATTTAAATATCAGATGGAAATTACGTGTATATTTTTTCTCTTTCTTCTATCTCCTTTCTAAACGTGAGTGGTGAGATAAGTCATACACCCGGACTTGACGGAACTTAAGATAGGATCGGGTATAATCATAGTATCCATACCAAGAGTACTCTTCGGTATTGGTACATGTGATAACCCACTCAATGGAGGTATCTTGGAGGTATACGTTTGTCGACGTGAGTACTCGCGTATGGCATGTTACTTTCAAGTGACCGTCGAAGTTGAGAACCATTAGTCACCTTTAACCCATCTTGGCTTTTTAAGACGTAGTGCGGTGGCTAGTCGAGAGTACTCTCGTATTGGTCGTCACGCGATACTACACCCAAACGAGATTAACCGATGAATATTATTGGAACGAGAGTACTCTCGTCACCTAACAAATGTTCGGACGTGGTTGAAAACTTTGGGAACTTGGTAGAACCCGTGATACAGGTACAAATGAAACCATAGTCCTTACCAGATGGCGTTGTTATCCTTGGCTCCAACATATGGACTTAAACCTCACCACATTTTCACTGTTTGTGTAGCATAATCATGCATACATGCATACATGCATAAAAAAAAACTTTTCTCATCAAAACATCGAATGATTTGGATAAGTTTTTGTAAACATCAGAGATATTCCACCTTGAAAGGAGGAACACCAAGAAATACAAACTTTAAAAATCTTAACTAAGCTTCTAATTTTGTTAAGAACTTTTTCCTTGGTTTCGTTCTTACCTTTTGAAAATAGAACCGATTGCAATATCTTTACAAATTTTCAAATGAAATCATGATTCATCTGCAATGTTTACAATTCACCTTGACAAATCTTTCGATAACAAAATTGTACATCTCTTGCATAAGCATTTTATACATCATGTGCACTCATAGTTTCTAGTCCGTGTCTCATACTTTGTCTACAAAAGGTCCATCCGTCAGTAAAGTGGTCCAATGTCTTCATCCAAGTTCAACTTGCATATGCAAACACTCGTATAAACACAAAAAGATGGATCAACTTCAGCAAGAGGTCCATAAGCTTCGGGTGGTACATGGAATGTTTAGCTGTGATTGGGTATTTGCTGATGTTTATTTCTACTACTCATTTGTTCAAAATAACATGTTTGTTTGTTCTTTTATGTTTTTCAAAAAAAAAATAAATAAATCCTTTCGTCCCGCCTGAGACGAAAGTGGACTTTATTAGGGCCTTTTGCTTCATGTATTTTCCATCATTAATAAAAAGTCGCTTCGATCCCGACTTTGCTTTTATTTTGTGCTTTTTTCTAGAAAAAATGGTAATACAAAAAAAAAACCAAAAAAAAATTCTCAAATATCTGCATAATCATAACTTATACTTGTCAAAATCAATAATCAAATCATGCATTAATAAACCCGTTGAATACAATAACCATGCACTCTCTTCCAACTTTGAGTTCTCTATGTCCGAAGATGAAGAAGAGGAAAATGAAGAGACTCCCGATGAGATCTCTTGCATACCGGGGCATCTTAGCCGTCAAAACTGCAAACAAAAAAAAGAAGATTGCCCAGAAGATGACATTCACTTACAAAGACAGACGTGAGATGTTACCGTTACTTTACATGAGTATCATGCTTCAGTACACATTTCAACAGGGGCAATCCCCCCTCCTTCACTCAGTATACATCACGGAGGTCGAAGTCCCGTCGATAGGAGTTCTGCCAAAGTCCAAACTTGATTGAACTTAAAATGCATGACGACCTTGTACAACTATATCAAAAGAGGTTGAAACAAACTTCCAACAAGAAGGTTCGTCCCCATGAAATTCAAGGAAGAGACTTTGTGCTCAAAGAGACGCTACCTTTCCAAACAGACTCCAGGGGCAAGTGGACGCCTAACTATGAAGGCTCGTGTGCAATGTCTTTCGCAACTATGGATGGTGACAAACACACACATCCTATGAAGGCTGGTGCAGTCAAGAAATACTCTGTCAAAAATATGAGCTCGATAAGTCGCAAACCTGAAAAGGCGGCTTAGGCAAAAATTAGAGACACGAACAAAAATGATTATCCTGATAGATTGAAAACCCGAAAGGGCGATCTATGCAAAAGTTAAGGATCATGACAAAGTAACTGCATCCAGTCAGTAACAATCCGCTCGGAGCATACCTGTTATCAAAGAACATCCAATTTGAAGCTTGGGGCATTTCAGTCGAAAAAAAGACCTCCAATATATGGCAAGATAACTGCAGCAAGTCAGTTATGATTCATCTGGGGCATTTCAACTGTCAAAAGAATCTCTGATATGAAGCATCTGCAAATCAATGACTCGGTACAATGAAATTCAAAGTTGTGAGGGAGTATAATGGTTATTATGTTCAATGTATCTTTCCCTTTATAATTACCATTCTTCAAAACTTTTTTGAAATCCGTGGAGCCACGCCTTTGGCATGCTACCACTCCATTACATTAATTTGAGCATGTGCCCATTTATTTGAAATTCTCGTTTATTCGGTTCGTAAAATTTTCTTCTATTTTTGATGTTAATATTTAAAGCAAAAAAAAAAATTTCAAAACCTTTTTTATGTCTTTTGAAAAGCATAAACAACATGTACATTTTCGTTGAACATATGAATAGGTGAAACATACATCAACATCTGTCTCAAGGACATTTAAACTCTGCAAGTATGACCAAATGTCGGGAGATGCCTCTGTCAAAAAAAAAAATCAAAAAAAAGAGAGCTCGCTAAGTCGAAAACCTGAAAAGGTGACTTAGGCAAAAATGAGCGTCCCGGTGGATCGAAAACCTGAAAGGGCGGTCCAGGCAAAAATTAGGGATTCAAAAAAAAAAAAAAAACGAATGAAAAAATGATGAAAAAGACAGAGGCATCACATTTCAAGTGAGCCAAATGAAAGAATGCACTTTATGCTGGTTTGATTAATGGCGACTTCTGCCAGTGATTTGTTTGAAGGGCTGTACCCCGTCAATGCTTGATTCATCCCCAAGTGATGTTATCCCCAATGAAGAGTGTTGAACGATTGTAGCGTGATGTCGGGCAATTTTCCTTTCGACCTGCCCAGCTGTGTCTCATCAATCTTACCATCGTATTGTCATATGAGTCTCATGCATATTCATACACTCATGCATTCATACATTCATACGTTAATACTTTCACATGTTCATACATTCATACATTGATACTTTCACATATTCATACACTCGTAACATTCATACACTCATACATTCATGCATACACAACATATACACAAAGTCATTCATACATGATTACATCAGTCACCCAGAGTCATGTTCGGCCGTATCTCTTCAGTTCGGTCTTTATTTATCATTGCGTCAAGCCACGAGTTTCTACAAATAAACATCTTACATTTACCTTCTTATCATCAAAAGTGTCCTCCTAGTGTGTCTGGCCCAGAGATGTCACTCATTATGAGCCCGGTGGGTTCCGGCGAACTCTTACTTGGCCCGGTGGATTCTGGCAAGCTTTTATCAAAAACCGAGTAGATTCTCGCAAACATCAGCAAGAACATATAGAAAAAAAAAAAAGGGGGGAACACATTTCTATTCTAACCGCGATTTCTACGGGAACAAATCTCCATAGTCCAAGCCAGGACCAGTAACGGTAAACCAAGCAATACCGCTATTGCGACTTCAATCTCTCTTAGAAACGCCATTTCCTCATCTATTTTTTCATAATGGAAGATGCCAATGAGTAGAAGAACGAATGCAAGAAGAGTGATAACAATGAGAATGAAGATAGCCATTTTAAGAAAAATAAGGATGAAGGTTGTGAAAAATGAGAGATGAATGTGAAGTATTTATGGATGGAGGAAGGAATATAGCCGTTAGGTGGAAAGAAAAAGGGGTTTACTTTTCACTATTCATGATTGTTAAAGGAGGGAATGTAGCCGTTATTTAGCTGTTGGGAGGCTCAAACGGTACACACAGATAAATCACCTCATGGTAATGAACAAAAATTAACACTTCACATATCAATCACGTCCAACTGCCAGCCCACCAACGGACGCTTGAGTTTACCTTTTTATCTCATTTCAAGTCACAAAGTTTACCAACGGACCACTTAAGTTTACCTCTTATCATGTCTCAAACGGTTAGTCCTAACCGAGGAACAGTTTGAAATCACATTTTATTTTTCAAAAAAAAAAAAAAAAAGGTGTCATCCCCAATGTGTCTGTTTCAGAGTTTGTCACCAATAAAATTTGTTTCAAGTGGCAGGTCCCACCAAATATTCATCTTTACCAATGTCTATCCAAATTTCCCCAGTAATTGTTCAAACCTTATCTTGATTGTCCTTTACTAATTCAAAAGTAATTGACAAATCTATCTCTCGTTCGTCTGTACCAGTTCAAAGGTAACAGACATTGTCCTTTACTAATTCAAAAGTAATTGACAAATCTATCTCTTGTTCGTCTTTACCAGTTCAAAGGTAACAGACATTGTCCTTTACTAATTCAAAAGTAATTGACAAATTTATTTCTTGTTCGTCTTTACCAGTTCAAAGGTAACAGACATTGTCCTTTACTAAATTCAAAAGTAATTGACAAATTTATTTCTTGTTCGTCTTTACCAGTTCAAAGGTAACAGACATTGTCCTTTACTAATTCAAAAGTAATTGACAAATTTACTTCTTGTTCGTCTTTACCAGTTCAAAGGTAACAGACATTGTCCTTTACTAATTCAAAAGTAATTGACAAATCTATCTCTCGTTCGTCTTTACCAGTTCAAAGGTAACAGACATTGTCCTTTACTAATTCAAAAGTAATAGACAAATTTTATTGCAATGTTCGTCTTTACCATTTCAAAGGTAACAGACATGTCTTTACTACTTCAAAAGTAATAGACAGTTTCATCTTTTATTTAATGTTCGTCTTTACCACAACAAAGGTAACAGACACGTCTTCACTACTTCAAAAGTAATAGACGGTTTTATTTCTTAATGTTCGTCTTTGTCATTTCAAAGGTAACTGACACGTCTTTACTACTTCAAAAGTAATAGACAGTTTTATTTCTTAATGTTCATCTTCACCTAATTCACGGTGACAGACACGTCTTTACTACTTCAAAAGTAATAGACAGTTTCATTCCTTAATGTTTGTCTTTACCAGTTCAAAGGTAACAGACATTGTCCTTTACTAATTCAAAAGTAATTGACAAATCTATCTCTCATTCGTCTTTACCAGTTCAAAGGTAACAGACATTGTCCTTTACTAATTCAAAAGTAATTGACAAATCTATCTCTCGTTCGTCCTTACCAGTTCAAAGGTAGCAGACATTGTCCTTTACTAATTCAAAAGTAATAGACAAATTTAGTTCTTGTTCGTCTTTACCAGTTCAAAGGTAACAGACATTGTCCTTTACTATTTCAAAAGTAATTGACAATTTTATTTCCTGTCATGTTCCTCTTTACCAGTTCAAAGGTCACAAGACTTTGTCTTTTACTACTTCAAAAGTAATAGACACTTTTATTGCTTGTTACGTTTGTCTTTAACTAATTCAAAAGTAATAGACAGTGTTTCATTTGTCTTTTACTACTTCAAAAGTAATTGACGGTTTCTTTCCTCGTAATGTCCGCTATTATCACTTCAAAGGTAATTGGCATTCTTTCCTCCCCAGCAATCATTGTCAGTGTTGTCCCTCAGTCTGCATATGTTTGTCGTTGTTGCATTCATAATTGTATCGCATACATGCATACCACTATATTCATGAGCATTGCATTCATAACATCATAGGTCAAAATTGGTGCACTTTTGGTATTTAAGTCTCTTCGGTCCGATCGAATCAAAGATTCCATCTTCAAAACCTCCGGACGAAGAAAACTTAAATAGGGGCATCTGTCATACCCCAATTTTTGACCTAAGATCCCATTTCATTTGTCTTTTGGCCCGGAGTATTTTTTTTGCCTGTTAATGTACCCTCTTTAATGCTCAAGCTCTCATGAACTTTGTGATCATGCTCAAGCTCTCATGAACATTGTGTTTATGCTCAAGCTCTCATGAACTTTGTGATCATGCTCAAGCTCTCATGAACATTGTGATTATGCTCAAGCTCTCATGAACTTTGTGATCATGCTCAAGCTCTCATGAACATTGTGATGATAATTCATTATTGATTAAATCCATAAAGCAATCACAAAGGAAAGCCATGCGCTAATGCAAAGGAAAATTATCTTTCAATCATGTGCTAATCATTTGGTAAAGATAAAGATGATGACAAAGCCTTAAAGATGAATCTTGATGAGCAAGCAAGCAAAAAGTCATAAAGGAACAAGACTTGGTGACCAAGTGTGCTTAAATAATTAAATAATGGTGTCTTAGTGGCTAAGAAATGCAAGGACATTAACAGCAATGCATCTTGGAGAACAAGCATGAAACAGCTGTAAAAAGATAAGATATTTTTACTGTTCATGTACTTTTCACTGTTCACACACGCTCCTGGTCCAAGACAAGCTCAAGCTCTTAGTGTTAAATGCTGAGGTCGAGGCTGACAAGCTCAAGCTCAGTGTACAAAAGTATGAGACAATGGCAGTTTTGCAATTCCTATCAACAGCAAGGGTCTCTACACAAGGATGAACAGCTGCAGATATTGAAGGCTGAAGGTTGGCTATAAATAGAAGCTTACTCTCAACAAGAAGAGAGGGAAAAAAGAGAAAAAAGGAGAAAGATTTGGAAATACACTCTCAAACCTACAATCAAGCAATAAATTCATCAAGCAATCTCAAGATCAAAAATACTCTAACAGTACAAAATCATATTTTCACATCATAAAACCAGTCACACAACCACCACTTAAACCACCACAAATCCATAACCCATCACACCCTAAACCAAACCGCATCACAACTCTATCCAAGTCCACCAAGCCGATTTGAAACCTGCACAAAGCCGGTCACAGCAGAAGCCATTTTCAAGAAAAGGTAGTATTTCATTTCTTAGATCCAGGCTTAACTCTAACTCTTTCAAAAATCTTGAGGTTGTCTTGCTCGACCTCAGCTTTAATTTCTAGAGGTTGAGCTTGTCTTGCTCAATTTCTAGAGGTTGAGCTTGTCTTGCTCAACCTCAGCTCTAATTTCTAGAGGTTGAGTTTGTCTTGCTCGACCTCAGCTTTAATTTCTACCTAGAACTACGTAGCTTTGATTTCTCCATAGCACCTGGAGATACGTAGGAGCAAGATGAAACTCTTGTCAAGCACAATAATAAAAAACCCTTTTTTGCATTTAAAATCACAAAAATATTTTCATAAACAAACCTTGATCTTAAATCAAGTGACCGTCTTTTTCATTTTTATTTTCTTAATCAAACTTCAATCAATTTAATCTTACTTCAAGTCTATTCCTTTCAATATTAAAAAATACAAACCAATTCCAATTTGCCATTTGGCTTTTCATTTTTAAACCTTTTTCAAAAACCATAAAAAACCCAAAACCAATCAAACGTCAATTTCTACCCCGAACTACGAGGTTTTGATCCCTCACGGGTACGTAGGCAAAAGACACACGTCTTTCCAAATCAATAAAAATGTAGATAAATTAGGTCTCTATTTTCTTTATCATTTCAAGTTCCATTTTTTAAAGCAAGCAAGTTTATAGCACAAAAGTTAAATAAAATCAAGAGGTTCTCGTAGAGTACTACGAATATTTAGGGTGCTTAACACCTTCCCTAAATATAACCAACCCCCGAACCCTTAATCCCTAAAAAATGTGGTATTTGAACCTTTTCCCACTTTCTTTTGAAAAGAATTAAATGTTCAGTCGTGAAACCAAAAGCGGGTCAAACGTCAGTCAAATGGCATTTCGACCGTCCGAAAAATGACGCGACAATGACGAAGTGGAATTTGGATCTTTTGATGATGGTTTCGGAAGGAAAGCTATCAGGCATCCATCTATGGAATTCATGGAGTGTACAGAGAACGAGCAATGCTTTGATTTTGAGTAGACAAAACTGTTTAGTGAGCCGTTTTGAGGTTGAAAAAAATAACTTCTTAGATCAGACTTGTATACAACTCTCTTTCTGCTTTCTCCTTTATCAAGAATGCATTTAGTGCTGTAAAACTTTTTTTCTTCCCCTTTTGGACAGCATTTGTGCTGTAAAGACCTTTTTTTTGTGGCAGGTATTTGACTTTGGAATAGAACCCAATTTTTTCTTTTCATGAGGTTTTTTTCTACTAGAAAAAATAAAAAATTTAATTGACGAGGCTTGAGTAATGAAATAAACCTTGTGGAACCCTTACGGCAGCAACTATCAGCTCCACTCCTCGTCCCGTTGTACTACGGGCAACATCCATTATGGATATCTTCCCTTTGCCAACAATCACCACATTTTCCTCGCTCGAATCAAGCCTTCAGCTGCATTCTGTGAAGATACCCACCGCTGCTGCTCTACATTAGCTCATATCCTACTTGTACTAAAACAAACAAATGTAGGTAAAGATTTTAGTTTTGACAGTTTTTGTCGTTGTTGCGAAATTTCTTTTTGTATTAGGTTTGCTTTTGGTTAGATTGTTTTAAGAATGCACATAAGAGTTTGATGAAGAGTTTTTTTTTCTTTTTTTTAAGGAGTTTGATGAAGAGTTTTGTTATTTGAACAACCATTTGATTAACAGCTTTTGAGACAACCATAATTTTACAAAGAAAAAGGGGTATTGACACAAAAACCAAAACAATAGAAAGAGAAAGGAAAAACATAATGTGAGTATGAGAGAGAAAGTTGTTACAATCAAATGAGTATTAGTATATGTTTGGTTTCCCGTTTGCAAAACACAAAAATACGTTTGTACGCTTTCCGATATGTTTTTGCTGTGATTCTTGGAAGCTCCAAATACTACTTCTACATTAACGTGGTTTTTTGCCGTGATTTCTATCAAACTCCGTTTTGTAAACACAATGTCAAACATACACTTAACATCCAAACATGCACATCAAGAGTTAACGCACCTAGAGATCACTCCTCAAGCACCTATAGAGTTTGTGGATCATGCGTGGAACAAACAGGTAGGTTGCCTTATCTGCAACTTGTACTCGCAGACATCATCTACATTCTCCAAACTCCTAATATGAACCTTGAATCACATCTTATTAGCCGCGACGCGAATAAATGTACAAACCTTTGCACATCGAACTCACCCTACTTCTTTCAACTTATTTGTGGAATTTTTCTTTTGTTTTATTAGACATTCTCATATGTAATGATTCCCTTGGTGCAACTTCCTTCGCTTTGGATGGTTAATGCAATGTTATTATTAGTAGAAAAATATATTTCCTTTATCGCATAATAAGTGTCATATCCAAACAAAACTGTCTCAAAATAAATATTGTTTTTTTTTTGGTAGTGGAAATAAATATTGTTTGTCAACATAATATTATTACTCTATTTGTTCTACAAAAATTAGCGTATTAGACCATTTAAGTCTTTGTTACACAAAACTGTAATTTCTATTTTTGTGCATCCCACTTGAGTCTTTGTTCTATATTTTTTATTTTAGGGCGAAATATATCACGAAAAGTGAAAACTTTCTCATTTGGACCAATCATACTCCACTTAAAAAAATTAAACATAGTCACAAAGTTTCTTCTTGTGTTTCATATTTTGGTCTTAATCATATCATTATTTCAAGCAGAAGCTCACTCTACTGTGCAAAAATAGCAACACACCAACGAAAGAGAAGCGAGAGAATGTCTTCCCCAAGCAAAGGCCGAGACATGTACTTGACGAAGCTGTCTCTGTAACAAAAAAATTTGATTTTTTTTGTTTCTGATTTCAAACAGAGTTTTTTTTCCCCCTCTAAATTTGTAATCTTTTTGTAATTGGGTTGTTGTGAATCAGGTTGATGACTGATTACAAAGTGGAGATGATCAATGATGGCATGCAAGAGTTCTTTGTTCAATTTCATAAACCTAAACATAGTAAATTTCTAACATCCCTTGTATCAATTTTTTCCCCTCTTTGTGTGGAATTTCATTGAATATGATTTATACAACTTTTTCTTTGTGCCAATTGAAATGTTCTTCCTTTAGTACTATAGATTCTATATGTTTCAATTCTATGTGTGGTGTTATCAGCAGTCAACAGCTGCTGCTGACCTATGGATTATGTCTTATAATTATGTACCTTACTTGTTTGCTCATTTTCCTCAATGAGGATCAGTTGCAGGTTAACACCAACACAAATTATTTCTTGACATCAAAATTTTGTTGTTGAATGTTTCCTTTAGTTTGTGTTTATTTTTGAAATGTGTGTAAGTTGCAGAGGGTTAAAAGTTAAGAGAGAGAGAGAGAGAGAGAGAGAGAGAGAGAGAGAGAGAGAGAGAGAGAGAGAGAGAGAGAGAGAGAGAGAGAGAGTTGAGCCTATAAAGTGTCGCATACAGTGTTTGTATTTTGATGCTCAAATAACACAACTGTGACTTTAGAGGGGGAACTGAAGTGGGTTTATCTTCTTCTCTTTGTTGTCGCTCACTTTTATTCCAACTCATTACAGGTCCATATCAAGAAGGTGTATGGAAGATAAGAGTGAAGCTACCTGATGTTTACCCTTATAAGTCTCCTTCTATGGGTTTTGTTAACAAAGTTTACCATCCTAATGTTGATGAAATGTGAGTTATTCATTATTTTCTAAGGGACAAAAGATTTTTAATAATGAAGTTCAGGGTTCAAACCCTAGAAACGAGCATGACTGCTATCTTAATAACATTTTCCTATCAAAAAAAAAGCTTCCTTGTTTACTGTCATTTTAAATCTTATAAACTTTTACAAGTTAGATCTTTTAAAATCCATTTTAAAATTACAAAATCTTATTATTCATTATATTTTTATATTGTCTATACAAGGATTTATATGTCAAAAAAATATTTTAAGATTTGACCTAATACATTTGCCTAAGTTTGATTATTGCATACCTGACCTAATCAGGTCAGACTTTATTATTTATTTATTTTTATGAGAAAAAGTTTAAGTGAGTTGAGCTTCGGGGGCTCTTCAGGGCAGGCCTCAAGGCTCACCGAGCGTCAAGAAAGGTACTTGCAAATCACCCTCCAAAGAGCTCCACATGCTGGCAATGGGAGTTGAACCCACGACATTGCAGGTGAGTCAAATCTTTTTTGTCAGCAAAATTTACCATCCTAATGTTATGCAATGTGAGTTTTTTTTATTGTTTTCCAAGGGACACCTAAAGAGTTTTAAGAAGTTCAGGGTTCAAACGCTGGAAACGAACATTAATTTGATAATATTTTCCTATCAAAAAAGTTATTCAAAATTTATTATCATTTTAAATCTTATAAATTTTTACGAGTTAGATCTTTTAAAATCCAATTTAAAATTACAAAATAGTATACGTCATTATATTTCTATATTTCCTTTTAAAATATACAAGACTTGAAAAAAAAAAAGATTTTTATATGTCAAAATAATCTTGAGATTTTACCCAATACATTCTCCTACGCTTGATTATCGCATACCTGACCCAACCAGGTTAGATTTTATCATTATTGAACAATATTATCAACAATACAACAAAGATTAATATATTTTGTTGGAAATCCCGCTTTCATTGCGGGCGGCCTAATTGCGACATTTGGTTGCCTTCTTGCAACCGCCAACACTTTCATTGTGTTGGATGGGAATGGTGGGATATAGTCCCACATTGCTTAGAGGTATGGCATGTGTAGTTTTTATAAAGCTTGGGAAGCTCACACCTTACAACCCGGTTTAATAAGCTTGAGTTAGGCCCAACTCAAATTCTAAATTATATACGAGGAAAAAGTTGTGTTGATTATACTTTTTTTTTCTTTCTCTACACATTATTATTTTATTATTATAATTTCATTTACTTTTGTAACTTCGAATATATTTGATAAAAATTAACGGGGGGGCCTTTGGGAAATTATAAGTTCAGAAGTCATTTCTCAAATCTTGTAAATTCATACAAGTTAGATCTATTAAATTCCATTTTAAAATTACAAAATCTTATAAATCATTATAACTTTATATTGTCTTTTACCATATATAAGATTTTCATATGTCAAAATAATCTTTTAAGATCTGACCAAATGCATCTCCCTAAGTTTGATTAAGGAAATAGATTCCGTGCATCCCCCCAAGTTTGATTTTTTTTTTTTTTTATCATCGTAGGTTTGACTTGACCTAATCGATTCGGGCTTTATCGGACCGGACTAAAATGGGCCTGGCCCACCAATTAACAACCCTAGTATTTAGCATTATAAAGGAACAACAACAAGAAGTGTTTGATGTTTTTAATGTCAAAAAATCATTTTGTTGGGAGTTCAAAGAAGGGGAATGAAATAAAGGTAACAAAATACCCTGAGAGAAGAGGAGGGTTTAATTCTCATAATCTCTTCAACCTTAATCATTTGTTTTCGCGATGTATTTATCATCCTTTTGAATTTTAACCTAATATTCAGCTCACTTTTTTCATTTGCAGCATTGAAATTCAACAGCAGCGCCAGTTAGTACCACCATCAATTCTCAATAATTTTCAGTTTTCAACTTCGATCTTGTGACGTAATTGTGCCTATCTCTTCACACTGCCATGAAACCCTTCATTTCCTTGTTGTCACCGCCATTTTTTTTTATGTATTAGTTACCAGCTAGAGGTCTTGGTCAATCTGCTAATAAAAATATCAAATGGTCACCACAACCCTTCATACTCTTTTATCAATTTTGTGTACTTATTACATTACTCCTTCACCAGTATATGTTAATGTTATGTCTTGATCAGCTTTCACTGTAAATTGTTGTTCTGTGTTTTGTACCATCAACATATACAAAAGTACAAGCTAGGGTTTTTTTTTTTGCCTCTAGTTTTGTGATCAAATTCAACTCATATCTTTATAGAAGTAGAGAGTCACAAGTTCATGGCAAACGGGTCTTTCCCTTGATCGCCTTGAAACTGAAACTTTCACTAAATTTCATGCAAATGGCGATTGTCTTGTCGAGGATCCTGTTGATAGTGCTGATCCTCACAAACCTAGACAAAAATCTGTGTTTTGTCAATTTTTTTCGGTTTACCAAGAGGAGAATTGTATTAGAGGCAATGTGAGGCCTGAGCCGGTGATGCTCGGTGTCAGTCAATTGCTTGATTTATACCAACTTTTCTCCCTTGTGAAGGAAAAAGGAGGGTATGCTGCAGTATCGAGAAAAGGGTTGTGGGACTCTGTGATAGTTGATCTGGGTTTGGACCTTAATGTTTTGGCTTCAGTGAAAACAGTTTATGAAAAATATCTGAGTGATTTCGAAGGTTGGCTCAGCAAAACTTTCGAAGAAAAGAGTTTCAAAAATTGGAATGGTGGGTGTTTGAATTCATTGCCAATAGATCTAGAAAAAGAGCTCCAAAGCCTTTCATTCTCAAATCTAAAGGACAAAGATGATCATTTTGTCACGTTAGAGCCAAGTAACATAATTAAGCACATTGATTTGGTTAACCACAAGAGTGATGGTAATTTATTGGACACTAAAAACCAAAACAACAAATGTGAGGGTGTCCCAAATTTTAACGGTGATGGTAATGAGGATGACAATGAAAAATTCGGCACTGGTGTCAAGGATGATCTAGCCGCTTCTTTTGAATTTCATGCTCGCAAACGTAAAAGGGAATCATTATCGGAAATGATAGACTGGACGAAGAATATCGCAATACACCTATTTGATCCTGAGGAGTATAAAGGAGGCCATGACTTTTTTGTTCAGATGCTGAAGGCAAGAGATGTTCTGTTGGTCAGAAAGCATGCAGAACCAAACAATGGGTCATCATCAAAGGTATAATTTCAATGCACATGATGATTTTATACATGATTTTACACATTGGATTTTTTGTGTTTCATATCCTGAACCAGAATGTTTTCACATGAATGGCTAGTTATCTTTTTATTGTATTTATGATTAGCATTATAATGTACTTAATTCGGCATATTCATGTTACATTATCGCACATTAATTAAATCCTAAGAAAAATGCTAGATCAAAATTATATATATATATATATATATATATATATATATATATATATATAATTATAATTTTATTATTAATAATAATTAATAAAATTAAAATTTCGCACCCCCTAACTCAGGGTCTTGGATACGCCACTGATCGTAATCTATCGTTTTCTTTCCTAAAATAATTAATATACATAAATTCCAAAATCTAAGCTTGCTAACTGCTATAGGTCTAACTAGAATGATGACCCGTGCGCCGCACGGGTCTTGTAAGCTAGTATAATGCAATCAATAGTTGGTGGATGTAAAAAATATAAATGAAGATATTACATTGTACTATACAATTAAAACAAAAATGAATTTGTAGAAAGACTGAAAATAGTAATAATAAATTTGGATAGTCGTTGATAATTAAAAAAAATTGGTAGTTGAAGTTTGAAAATCTTAGTGCATTTGAACATCTTAGTGCATAAAATTACCAATGCAAGTGCTTCGTAATTATTCAATAAAATTACCAATGTACGTATTTTGTAATTATTCAATGGCAACAACGTAAAATCTCATTCTAACAACGTAAATGTCCTTATTCTAATAAGACTAAGGAGAATTGAGCGAGGGATCAATTCGTATTTTTTGGGAATGAGTTGCAGACAAAATTAGTTATCATAATTACGAAATACTTCTTTTTAGACCACATTTGAAGTTACAGTAGCATTTTCACCATCTTCATTGATTATTGATATTTTCAATTTTTATTGTGAAGTAACTCTTGAAATTGCAACGTATAGTTGATCATGTGAAAGCACATACGTTGGAAGATATATTACAACATATTCAAGAGATTGCCCTTACTCTTATTAGAATCTAGAATCTAGAATACATAAATCAATTTCGCTACAAATAATTAGAACTGCTTATTACAAATTTGAAGCTTATTGCAACAACGAAGGTGATTACAAATGTAAAGAACATTGTATTTCAATGACAACAACGTAAAATCTCATTACCAATGCACACAAAGTAATTCATACTATAGTAAAATTTATGCCTTTACCAATACCAAATTGATCCCTCGCTCAATTCTCCTTAGTTCAGTTAAATTTCATTTGATGGCTCTCACAATCTGTTTAAATAAGTGTCTTATTTGTACTCACAACACTGATTTTGAAAATTATTAAAAACAATTTATAAGAACGATAAAGTATTACGCAGCAGTAAGAAAAGGTACAATAAACATAGGAACTTGAGGTACCAAACAAAAATATTACATTATTATATCAAACAAAAACATTCCCAGAAATATGTTAGTAACAATGATTTTACAATTTGTACCAACAAAAAAAACAATGATTTTAGAATGATTTTTTGGTCGTACGATAAATAAAAATGAAAAGTGAATAGACATTCGATATATTAATAGTTAGAAGACTCAATTGATACTAACAATTTACTAAAAAAAAAATGATACTAACAATTATAGTAGATAGATCTTGTCAAAAAAAAATAAAATTATAGTAGATTGACAATTATAATAGATATACAATAACTCATGTCTTTAGTTAATAAACGGGTGTCAATAATTTTAAATTTTCATTTGGGTTGATGGTGGTCTCTTTCCAATCATTTATTTTTTTAAATCGGCAAATATTATTCTCGTCGAGATTGTGTAAGCAACACGAAATTCTCGCGGACCAAAACAACCAAGAAGAAAGAGTACACATGAACACTAAAACAAACACCTATGATAACCACCCATAACAAAGCTAAAAACATAAGCTTTATAGCCCAAAAATAGTTGCTGCTAAAGGGAAAATATCACAGAAGCAGCAACACAACCTAACTAAAAAAAGCACACCAGCTACCACTAAACAACCCACCACATCTAACTATGATGCTAACATATTCCAACACAATTTAAAACAACCGCACACTTGCTTGAGCCAAACAGCAAGCTTCTAGCTGAAACCGAAACCAAAAAAGAGAATACTCCAGCATCACAGTGAAACTCCACCTTCTGCACCTAAAACCGGTCAGCAACAAACTTCAACACAAAACCAAAAAACCAGCAGCCGGACAATCCCACAGCACCACCTCACCAAAAGGAATACCGCTGCGTAACTATGCTAAAACCGCTTGCAGCCCCTGTTGATTTTCTAATTGATTTTCTATTTGGTGTTTTCTCTAAATCTGTTAGCACCAGATCAAACTTGTTATTTCAGTCAATGGCTACGCTACCTGCAGATAAAAAACAAATGGCATAAGTCCTTGAAACTTTTTAACGGCGCAATAAAGGAAGGGTGACTAACCATTAACTTTTAAAAACACAATCTGTTAAGGGTTCAAGCATTTAAAGATGCATGGAGATAACTAAAACCTCCCACTGCCATGAAACTATGAAAGAACTTAAACCTGCCACTGTCAAGATGACTAACTACGCAACATAAACATGGAAAGAGAAAACAACCCAGCTGCCAAAACTATAACAAAATACACTAAAATTTGGACCTTATGATGTCTTCAAACACGGTCACAACCTATAAATCCTCAAAACTAACAATAGCGCTAAAAAGTTCTGATCTCAATATATGATCGCAGAAAGAAAAGAACCACAAAGTATGGCTTGAACATACACCAGCATGACTTCATCAATAGTAGATAAATGCAATAACTTAAGAAATATCAGTTAAAAATCATTCATACTTCAATCCAAGTTCTAGTTTGGTTTAACTAACTTTGGTGGTTCACAATTTCAAAATAGGCCTTCTCATTACTTCATTAAACTGAAATTTTCTCATTAAAAGCCTGCAAATTTCATACATGGTAGGATATGAGTGAAACTATTAGTATTCATTTAACATGAAGAACCAAATTCATAAAAAAACTCATCTCATACTACCAAGCATTTCTAAACTCCAGCAAATGAATCAAATCGAGAACTAAAAGAATCACAGACAAAAATAATAGTTGTATAGTTTAAAATTCCAACAAACAAAACGAATCAACTTAATATGCAGTACTCAATATAAGAGATAATGTCAAAGGAGATTGAAGGAGGATGGAGAAGAAAAAGAAACGATTAAATATGAGTCTGTACATGGTAGATTAAGAGTAAGATGAGAAATTAGGGTTTGTATAAGTCATAAAAAATAACGATTAAATATGATAGAGATTTGGATATGTCTCTGACTCGAATATAATTATGTCTGCGACTGTCAATGTCAATGTTTGTCATGTGACTGCAACTGCCAACATATCACAACTGCACCTATTATTTTCTCCAGCTATAAGCACAATCACTTGAGACATATCACATACCATAAACACAAATAAAGTCGATATATCTCGTCAAAAAATCACATACCTTAATTCTCTTCCTTCATCTATTTATCGGTTATGTCTCACGGTGTGGTTGGTGCGCGGCCAAGCAAATCACTTGAGACATATCGGGAACCATTAAAATGTCTTAGTGAATTAAACATAGTATAGTAAACTATATACATGGAAAACTGAAATATGTGTGATAGATCAATTGCTCAAAGCTGAAACTTTAGAATCTACAGATTTCGATGCTCTATTTGCTTGAAAGAAAAAATAGCAGTGCTACATAATAAATAGATTATCATCAATACAACTAATGGGTCTCAATTGATTTAACGTTCATAAAGTTGTTAAATCTAGGGTATTCACAAAATTTAAGGGACTGAATGAAAACATAAACTTATTACTAATATCAGCCAAACCAACTTTTTAATCAACATTTGCGCAAAGGATGGAAGAATAATGATTGAAATTTCTGCAAAAAGAAGGATAAACTAACTCACTGTCAGCCTTGATCATCCCATCCATTGCAACATGGTGCGTGATATCTAAAACGTAAAGTAGCAACCAATCAAAAACCAAAATCATAAATGGAATCATCAACCAAAAAAAAAAAAGTGATTGTATAATACTCACAATGAAGTCCTAACATACAAAAAAATGCTTTCATCATAGTGATGCACTTAGAGCGCTCAACATTGAAAATCTGATCAAGAACAATGGCCAAATAGAAATTAACTTCCAAATGTGTTCGTCAAAACCACCAAGAGAACCAATCCTGAAATATAAAATTAGTAGAACTACTATTTAAAATCTCAATTCACTTCCAAATATAAGATGAAATACCAAATCATAAACCGGAGAAACCATAAACAAATTCAGATAAATTATTTACACATAAATAAGGAAAAAAAAGGGTTAACATCAAATCCTTTCATGAAAATCCTTTGAGGAACCAACAAACCCTACATCTGTAATCTTTCTAGTCATCTTCTGCTACAGTCTTCAATCCATCCAATTCACAGTTCCATAAATTCGATCAACAATCACTGACATTCATAGCTAACTGTTGGCAAATTCATTTCAGAACAAATCAATAATGATAAATCAAATTTTCTAAAATGAATCAACCCACTAAAATAATGAAACGAAGAAAAAAAGATCAAATGATTGAAGCATAAGGAAATATGGAAATCGAAAAAACCTGTAAAAATTGATCTCCTCCAGTTAACTCCACCGCAATCCACTCTCGCTACCACAAACACCATCAATCGCTCACTGAATCGCTCTCGGTTCTGCTTGTTATGTTGCCACTGCCGTATCAGTTCCGGAGAGAGGGAGTTTGAATTTGAGAAGGAAAAATTGAAAATGGGTTTTGGAGAAGAGGTGGAAGAAGATATTCGGTTTTGAGAGAGAGAGAGAGAGAGAGAGAGAGAGAGAGAGGAGGCTGGTAGTGAGAATGAGAAGAGTGGATCGTCGCCGGTCGTGGTCACCGACGATGAAGATTTAGATTGTAATGAAGGAGGAGAGAAGAGAAGGCCAGAGTTAGTGATGGTGGTGATATGGCTGCGGCGGAGATGAAATGGAGGGTTAGGTCAGAATGATTGTTTTCAAGGAAGAGAAACAGGCTTGTTGAGTGCGCGTACAGTTGTTTGGCTTTTTTTTCTCTATAGCTGTTTCGTAATTAAGGTTTAGGTCAGGGTTAAAACAGGTATTTTATTTGCTAGGGTTTAGGAAAAATTAGGGCTTCAAAATTGGCTTGGGACAACTTTTATATATAGAATAGATGAACTAACCTAGGTAATCAGCAGCCATATCACTCTCTCTATCTATCTACGGTATAAACACAATATCAGTCAGAACACAACACCAACGATAGAGAGAGTATCACAATGTCTTCCCCAACCAAACGCCGTGACATGGACTTGATGAAGCTGTCTGTCCTGTCACTTTTCTTTTTCGATTTTTTTTTTCTTTTTCGTTTTCTGATTTCAAAACAGAGTTTTTTGTTTCAATTTCTAATCGGGTTGTTGTGAATCAATCAGGATGATGACTGATTATAAGGTGGAGATGATCAATGATTGCATGCAAGAGTTTTTTGTTCAATTTCATGGCCCTAAAGACAGTAACTTTTTTGCATCCCTTCTATCAATTTTTTTACCCTTTTTGTCTCATCATTGCAATTGAAAATGTTCTTCCTTTAGTACTATACATTTTATATGCTTCAATTCAATGTGTGCTGTTATCTATTTGGATCAGCAGTCAACAGCTGCTGCCGACCTATGGATCATGTCTTGTAATTGTGTACCTTACTTGTTTGCTCATTTTCCTCAATGAGGATCAATTGCATTAGGATCTGTGGCTGGTTAACTCCAACACAAATTATTTCTTAACATCAAAATTTTGTTGTTGAGTGTGTCCTTTAGTTTGTGTTTATTTTTGAAATGTGTGTAAACTACAGAAGGTAAAAAGTTAAGAAAGAGAGATAAAGAGTTGAGCATTTAAAGTGTCGCATACGCGTCTGTATTTTGATCTGATGATCAAATAACACAATTGCATCTCTAAAGGTTGAACTGAAGTGAGTTTATCTTCTTCTATTTGTTTAAACTCAATTATATTGGGACTCATTGCAGGTCCTTATCAAGAAGGTGTATGGAAGATAAGAGTGGAACTACCTGATGCTTATCCTTATAAGTCGCCTTCTATTGGTTTTGTCAACAAAATTTACCATCCTAATGTTGATGAAATGTGAGTTTTCCATAGCAACCAAACCTTCATTGTTTAATAACATAACTGCTAACTTAATAACATTTTCTTATAAAAAAAAAAAAAAAAAACAGCTTCCTTGTTTAATATCATATTGAAGCAACACCATTGTCCTCAATGGAACCTCTATTGGCTGTTGCTCTAACGAATTGCTATACTCAACAGCTGATTGAAATCTTTTTCTCTGATATTCAGCTCTGGTTCAGTTTGCTTAGATGTTATTAACCAGACTTGGAGTCCCATGTTTGGTAAGTATTATTAACAACCTTACATATATTGGTGGTGATGAAATTACTATAAGTGCGCTTGCTATGCATTTGATTCAACTTTGTTTGATTGTTATTTTTGCTAACTTGCAGTTTCCTTATTTTCAATCAGATCTTGTTAATGTGTTCGAAGTGTTTCTTCCTCAACTTCTTATATACCCCAATGCATCAGATCCATTGAATGATGAGGCTGCTTCCTTGATGATGCGAGATCGTGCTGCATATGAACAGAAAGTTAAAGGTAGTAATCCTTGTTTATTCTCTCCTGTAGGAAACTGTTATGCCTGTTATAGATTTAGGTATTCTGTGTTAAAAGTACGAGAGCTTCTTCATTATTGTTGACCGTAAGTTGTCATTTTTCTTATGATTTCAATTGGGGGTGAGATATCATCAATTGGTAAATAAAAATATTTGATAGCGCAAGATTGTGCAAAATGATTCATGTTCTATATCAAATGCATCGACTCCCACCCAATACCTCAAATAATACACAAAAAGTAATGTTAGATGAAGATTCGTTTTTTTTTTTTTCTTTTCACATTAATGATCCCCTGCTGAAACCACTCCAGAAACCAATAGAATATGAATGTCTTATGTCCTCACTTGCCAACACAGATGTCAGAAGCATCCACACACTTATCGTAGTTTTACCAATTTATGTGCTATAAGCTCTAGAGGTTTGTATTCATGTTGGGAGCTGGAGTTTTACTGTTTTCTTTTTGGGTTGGAACGGGAAATTAGATTTCTCAATTTAATGATGTAGTCAAGTATACCTGCCTATAATTTATAGCAACCATCATTAATTCATTTTTCAGAAAGCAATCACGGATAGTGAAGAAAAAACAACAACCAATCTTTTTCCTACTAGGTGGTATTTCTATATGGATCAATTGATGCAAATAGTCCTGTCATGTATTAGGTCCAAAGATAGATCATCTACCTCTAAATTTCAGTTGATGATTTGACCTATATTTTTTTGTTTATCACCCTCGACCTCTAACTAATAGATTATCCTTCATCTTTGCTTCACAATCTTGCTTTTATCAATCTTAGACGAGATTCTACCATTTTCTCTACAATGGACTCTACCCTGGTTTGGTCCTCAATGAACATTTTTATAATCCTTTCTTAATCTTGTGGGATCACTCATCAAATACTTTCTTGTTTCATCTTTTGTTTGGATAAATAGTAAGCTGAATGACGTATTTGCACTGTATTCATTATATGTATTGATCAGTACTACTTGATAATAATGATAATCAGTGTACATTTGTTGTAGCCACATCAAATCATTTGTTGGCACCAGTAATAATTTGAAAAAATGATATGATTTAATGTAGCCACATCAACACGTGTGGTGTCGTGTCTGACACCCTTCAATCGGAAGTGTCAGTACTCCATGGCTCAAAGATTTACCATTAACTAATTGGAAGACACTGTGAGCTTTAGAAGCAATGCGGGAAAGTTAGTTACAGCCAACACAATTTCATTGACCGTGTTTCTGTCATTCATTAAAATTTATAGCTTCTAAGTTGGTATTGTGTCATTGATATACCAGTCACATTGTTCCCTTTTGCAAGGCTGGATCGTCTAAGAAAATTTAATGCTTAAACATATAAACATGTATTTTTGTATAGGGTAAATCATGGTCGCATAAACCTTAGATGTTGTAGTCTAGTATATTTATGCTCAGGAAGTATAATTCGAAGACCTTGCATCAAGTTAGACATTAATTGAAGACTAAATGGAGAAACTGACATAACAGTCTAAGAGATTAATTTTGATGCGGTGTCAGTGTAATTTTTTTTACACTGTCAACCAATAACAAACAATCCTTTGTAAACTTTTTAAGGTTGATATTATTAGAGTCAAATATTTTAAGGAATATGCCAGGTGTCTCCTCTTAGACTTTACATTGTTTGTGCATGTCAATTAAATGCCAAGCCTAATATCATATCTCAAAATTTTGTTCTATTCTATTTCCCTATTTTCATCTATAATTATATATTAATTTGGGCGAGACAATGAACAGAATATTGTGAAAAATATGCCAAGCCAGAAGATATTGGAGCTTCTCATGAGGAAATTTCTAGCGACGATGAGCTGAGTGAAGATGATTATGCCTCGAGTGACGACGGCATTGCTGGCAAACCTGATCCCTAGATTGTTACAATGTCTGCCTTATTTATAGTCATGATTGTACATGTCTACATGATAAGATATTGAAAGTATTGGAATTGAAAGAGACAATTTCTGAAGGTTGAAGGAAAAACCCTCACCTTTCTATCTTTCTATTCCTTGGTGGTTGTGTAAATTTATTGATTGTTTAAATGTTTCATATTTTTACTTTTGTGACTACAAGGTCCAAATTCAGAAGAGTTATTTAAAGCTGGTTTTGCATATGAATGCATTGACCTTTTCCCCTTCTTGGTTCAACTTTCCTGAAAACTTGAAGATATATGTCAATGACTTTCTCTACTATATTGTGTTTGGAAAAAGTTCTTTTCAAACGATATACTTTCTAGATAAGTAGTTAGAGATGTATTTACCTGGGATAGTATTACCACCAACATGACTCTCCCAGGAAAATAACTTGGGTTCAATTTCTGAAGTTTTCCATTTAGCAGGTAGTTTGGTTGTGCTGCCAAAAAAATAAATAAATCAAATGTCATGCTGCATACTCGAGGATTAGTCTTATAACGGAACCAAATCACCTAAGCCATTTGAATACCTTGAGGTGCCTATCGGAGGTCAAAGATTCTAATTACAACGGTTTGGCCAAAAAATTGCAATTAAATATACACAGAAGTTTAAAAAAAAAATTGACTAGTTTCATGACAATATAAAAAAAATGTCATAATCATAAATAAATTTAAGAATACACGCACAAAGAATTAACCGACATTGACAATATTGTAAAGATAGACATCTTCACTTAGACTTGAATACGGTTATGTTTGTGAGTTTTAGGTGGTGTTTGTTATCTCATCCACATCTAAAGACAAATATAAAAGGGATTGGCAAACATAACATAGATTTTCGTGGTCCCTCAACTTAATTTTAGATAACGAATTGGTCATTTATTTATTTACTTCATTTTGATCATTTTAGTCAATTTGCATATGAATTTTTAAGATTAAAATCTATTTATTTTCTCCACGAGTTCTCGAATTTTATATCTATGGTCATTCACTCATATTTGCATATGAATCTTAGATTTAAAGTTTGAAAATTTATATGCAAAACAAAACAAATTAAAAGGACAAAAATTACATGAAAAAAATATAGATGACTAAATCGCTTATATTTTTTATCTGGTACAAACTAAATCGCTTATCTTTTTTATTTGGTAAAATTAAGTTAAAGAACCAAAATGTAAAATTATGAATTTATTTACTTATATTATGCGCTCATAGTTTTCTTTTGCTTTTCACTTATATCATGAGAAAATTATGTACTAAAGAAAGATTATGAACGGTGCAATTCGTAAATTAGATACAAATGTTATGCGATTTGAAATATTCATCATCAAATAAAAATATATGGATTTATGCATGGAAAAACAAAATAAAGAATCCTCTGCGTATAAAAAGTATAACAAATTATTTGGTGAACGAAAAACACGATCTATTATATGATTCATATATTGCTCTGGTAGCCGTAATAAACAAGAAGCCCTTATAGCTCAGTGGTAGAGCGTCAGTCTTGTAAACTGAAGGTCCGTAGTTCGATCCTGCGTGAGGGCATTTCCTTTTTTTTAATTTTTTTTCTTCTGTTTTTAAGACTTAAAGCGTGAGGGCATTTCCTTTTTTTAATTTTTTTTCTTCTGTTTTTAAGACTTAAACGTGAAATATTTCTCTGAATATTTTGCTCTTGTGCTTTGAGCTTTGGCCTTTGTGTGCATTGCTTATGTTTATTTAACTCTTAAGAATTATTTTGGTTATTTGTTATTAACCAAAAAGCTACCTCTATTCTTTTGTTATTAACCAAAAAGCTACCTCTATTCTAATCAGGAACATTAACAATACATACAGTAATATGTACAACGTAGCATATGTTACCATTCGGGTTTCTTGAGTTGAGACAAAGGAGAAAACTCAGAAACCCAACATAGTATCTGTTTTAAGGTTATTTACTTATTGGGAAATGTTAACTAGTGTCCGCCCTGGGGATACTAGTTAAGGTGATTAATATGCAAACTTTGCATTGAGAAATGATGAAAAAAGGAATGTTTCACTTTAGAAAAGTCAAAAAGTTATTGTCTTTAATTAAAAAAAATAATTATTTTTAACTTTCTTAACTAGTGCCCCCGGGGCACTGGTTAACACAACCCTTACTTATTTTATATGGCAAGATTTCATAAACTTCCACCGATAATTGTTCTCTTTATAAATAGCAAGTACCGTCAGTTCATATTAACTAACCTTAACTTTAGTGGATGTTTGATTTTAATTTTAGATAGGGTAAAATTGTTTTTTAGAAATGTTGAATTTATTTTGCTCAAGAAAAAAAGTAGAATTTATTTTTATATGTTTGGATATTCTTAAGTAGAATTGATTCTCTAAAATTTGTAGTTTTTGACTTTAAACTTGATTTTTACATTTGAATTTATATATGCTGTTTAAAAAAAATTATTGTTCAACTCACACTTAAACCAAACATAAAGTATTTCACATTCAATTCACTTTAGCTAAAATCATTCAAAATCTATTTTTATTGCCGCACAAAAATCCATCTTAGTTGGGAAGACATGCTAGTTGAGTAATGGCACACGTTTCTTATGTGGTCCATATTAGAGGGGCCATGATTGTTATTGTAATATTATTTTCAAGAAGTGTGTACGTGAAAAGGCATAAGAAAACACTGTAATTAAAAGTAAAGAGAGATAATGTTTTCTCAAAACAGACATACATTAAAGATCAACTATTATAAACAGGAAATAAGCATATGTTAAAATAACCAAGATAAAAATTACATAGCAAAGATGACATCAATAAAATGCATAAAAATATGAAGATGTTAGTGTACAACAACGCCTACAGTCCACCAACATAGCACCAACAATAAGTTGATTTGGTGGAAGGAGTTAGTCTTTTACAATATGTCAAATCTCTATTTGAATTGATACCGTAAGAGTTGGCTAAATTTAGTGTCTGGCGACTCTTATAATTATATTTTTTTGGATAATCACTTTTCCAATTAGATAACCTCCATTGAAAGGAGACATGTGATGCACATTGATGGTGCACATTAATGCCTCAAATTCCCCGACATAAAATACAATTATTTGACCGGCTTTCATTAAAATCGAATCAATCAAGAGTGCCCAAGTTCGAGCCTTGATGAAAATAATATTCAAAACAAAAAAAAAAATATATATATATATATATATATATATATATATATATATATATATATATATATATATATATATATATATATATATATATATATATATTACTTGGTCCAGTGTGTTTCATTAACTAACAGTAGGAATAAACATAGCAATAGACAAAAAAAACATCTGCCGACGGTTAATTGCAATATTGGTAGAAAAAAGAGACACACTAAACATGTAAGACAACCAAATCAAGAGGAGATGAAACGCTTTCAAAAATGTAAGGTATCTCATATTGGACTTATAAAATAAGCCGTAGAAAGTTCCATGAAACAGTATAAATGGGTAGTTTTATTATCAATTAAATCTGTTGTATAATTCTGAAGTTTCTTACAAAAATGCAAAATCTAATCTCAAGAATGAATCTGAACATTTGCAATTAGTCTAGAGAGTTTGCTTAATGTTTCGCGAGCAAATATAGTATCCGGATGATCATCACCACAAATTGAACTCCTGATAAAAATGGCTTTCTTGATTAGATCACTCCCTATATCAAATTGTGCCCCTCTTAGCATAAGCTTAGCTCTAGTCTCAAGTACTGTGGCTCTACATAGTGCTAGCTCTTGCCAAAGACAAGGATTCAACTGAGCATTAGTTTGAATGGATCTCCAACAGAGTGATTTGTCGAACCACTTATCGACCGGTGTAACTAATGTTTGGTCAGCTGCTTCCAATGCATTTGTGCACAGTCGCAAGAGTTCGAGAGCGGCCGTGCATCGAGAGTATGTAATGAAAGATTGAATTGCAAGAGGCAGAACCACTTTTTTCACAAGATGCAAGAGCTCAGAAACCTCGAGCTCAACAACCGTTGGGTTATGACCGAATTCAAATAACAGAAAACATGCAGCCCACAAATGATCCAGATGTTGAGA